>NC_090437.1:1246228751-1246854944 GCF_031143425.1 Pleurodeles waltl
GGACTAGAGTGCAATGGCCTAGGTGTTCATTCTACTCATGATCATGCGTGTTCTCGCTCCTCTGTGTGTGTGTTAAAATATGCCTCACTGGTAGTATGTGATGTTGGCCTAAGTCAGTGCATTTTGACATGTGTGGACCTTGGATAGGACAAGGTTTGGCTGACTCCAATTTGTTGCTAGCCCTTCATTGGTGTTGTGTGTGGAGGCAAATACTTGTTGACCTTTCTATACACTCCTGGGTGTGCATTGAATCTGGGATTGTTGAGTGAGGGTTGTGATAGTTATCACATAGAGTGACATATGTAGTGAAGTCAGTATGCGGAAGAGGTTCAGCCATAATGTCAGCTGCATTACCCATTATTTGGATGACAAGTTTAGGCTGATGTCACCCATCATGTAGAGACATGGATATGCTAGGTGTGAGATGCCCTTTTGTATGCAGGCTTCACATGTACTTCCTCTGAGACTTTCAATGAACTATGTTGTGACAATCGCTGTAACAAATACAGTACAAGTAATGTGCAATTGACCCATTGTGCAATTCCACCCAATGCATTTCCTATGGTAAATAGTTGCCATATCTCTTCGCAGCTGCAAACATGAGTGCTGCAGAGAGACACCAGTTTGAACGGCGTGCAATGCGATACCAGCACATCCTGCAGGTGCAGTCGGGGTTCAGGAGGATGGCCCGAAAATACCAAGCCGAACGGGCCTCCGGGGCATGATGGGCCTCACCACAGGGTGGCCCTACATTGCCCACAACAGCCACCCCCACCACATCCACCAGGTCTCCCCAAGTGGCCCCAGCAACGGCGGGGACAGTTGACCCTGCCTCGTCAGCACGACCTGGACCCAGCAATTTCCAACACACAGGACAGTCCAGTGGGCAAACAACTACTGCCACACCGTCCACCTCGGCCAGCACACAGACAGCAGCAGCCCCTCCTATTGACCCAGCGGCATTCCTGGCATTAAACCGGAAAATGGACAAATTTATTTCAAAGGTGGACAAGCTAAGCCAGGATGTGGCATATATTAAGAAAAGGGTTTGGTCCATCAGGCGGACCCTACGGAGGGCCAACCTCTAGGACTTTTTGCATGTTTTACATTTACCCCTCCCCTCTCTCCTCTTTCCTTTTTGTACTGATAGTTGGGTTTTGGGGATTAGTGGTAGGTTAGTGTAGGTTGTTAGCTTAGTTAGTGTTAGGGAGGAGGGTGGGGGGTCCATATTCTTTCTATTTTTCATTTTTGTGTGGGTGGGTGGGGGTCAATGTTGGGATTCCTGTTTTAAATTTTTTTTTTTTAAAAAATAACAAAAAAATATATGATTGTTTAGGATAGTATAGTATGTGTGTAGGTTAGTATGTGTTGTCCTGCATGTGTCCTGTCTCATAATGGTGGGTGGGGGGTTGATGTTTAGATCGATTCGTTATATGTGTAGAGTAAGTTTAGCTTAGGTTAGTTAGGGACAGTTGTGGGTTAGGAGTAGTCAGGTTAGATTAGTGTAGGTATGACTTTTCCCTTAGTTGCCTCTGGTGTGAATACATAGGAATAAACATATAGTTAACCCTTTGCATTATGCGTTAACTGCTACTTGATCATGGCCTTGACATCAGTGTAGGTGAATGTTTTTCTATGACATTTGTGTCCTATGCTACACACCACAGAAAATGGAGGTTTAACATGGCAGCTACCCCTGTGCTAACTTGGTAAGTATCCACCATTTGGGAGACCCACCATTGGTAGTTTACATCGATCACCAAGGAATTGTGTTGATGAGTAGGTTTTCTACATCACAAAGTGTGCTTCCAGACTTGGTATTGTGGGTAATTTATTAGGTCGGACTGCAGTGTGATGTTCAGGGAGATCTTTGTAGATGAGGTGTTGTTAACACTCTTGTCTTGTTGCCTTCCTTGCTGACATAGATCAAGTGTGTAGAAATTCAGCATGACTTCCCTTCATGGAAGTATACTCAGAAAGGGTGATTGATGCAGTGTTTATTTGTGTTTGCTTAGATTATGCTGCATAATTTCATGTTTTAGTATTGCATGGTGCCTACATTTATCAGCCACCATTAGTTGACTTGAATAGCTATAGATGGAGCATTATTCTGTCCAACACAGCATGATTGTGTGTGGTTTGTCTCTTCATCAGTTATTCTCCTCAGGATGGTAAGGCTATGATGCAATCCTGGCCACTGCACAGATGTATCAGACTACATGATGTCAGAACAGTTGTATTGACAAGCTACATGGTTGTCACACAGGCACTTTAGAGTTATCTACTGCACAGCTGATGTGTCAAATAACACAGAGACATATTAGGTGTGCAAGTGCTATTTATTGATAGGTGCTGTAGTGCAAAATGTCCATTGTCCATGTTTGCTTAGTCCGTTCTGGTGCATTCTTACATGGCGATCCTACAGAAGGGGTGTGGATGATTATCCTGACATGCTGGGGTGATGTCACAGACAGTGCAGAGGGACAGGATTTGCCGAATAGTAGGAAAGAGACATTCACTGGCAATGGTGACAAGTCATACAGTGGTTAGCAGAACAGTCATTGAGTGTAGTTGTAGTGAGACTGGCATTTGACAAAACGTAGGACCTTGGTCAAAGTAGGCCATGGTGCAGGGACTAGTGCTTCCGGGTACTCTTCCGTGAGAATGTGATCTGTTCCATGTCTTCTTCTTCTGATGTGTGTGTTGCCTGGTTTGTCCTTGTTGTTGTTGGTTGTGAAGGGGCAACACACACCTCAGTGTTAGAAGACGTGGAGTCCGACATCCCGGGGGCTGCTCCCTGTGAAGTTCTTAAGGGCAGTACTGCTGCAAGGAGGGCCTGCTGGTTTTTGAGAATAGCAGCCACATCACGATGGTAGGCAGCCAGGTCGGCCCTGAGGGGTTCAATGTTGCATTCGTGCACGCGTTGACTGGATTGCAGTTGTAGGTGTTGGGTCAACTGTATTACAGCTGTGCTGATTTCCTTATGTGTTTTCTGCAGTTCCTGCAAGATAGATGTTAGGGCTTGCATAGCAGCTGCCTGATCTGCAAATGACGTCATGCACGAGCGCACCCCCTCAAGGCTGGCTGCCATATTTTGCATCCCCACCCGCACCTCCTTGGCCAGCTCCCGCTGTACACCAACTACAGTTCTTTCAAAGCTGGTGCCAGTGTCGTCAGAGTCCTCAGCTGTATTGGAGCTGGCAGGTCTTACAATTGGGGTAGTGGGTGGTTCTTCTGTGATGGCTGCTTGTTCTGTGCTCCTCCTTGTGACTGAAGGTGGGGTTTGGAGGGTTTCAAGGACCTTTTGGATGGTCTCCTGGGGAATGTTTATGGGCTCGTCATCAATGTCATCAGGGAAATCAGGGACAGGCATATCGGCAGGAGATCCATGTTCCTCTGCAATGAAACAGGGTACAATTTGTGTGTCTGTGTTGTGACAATTTTGCCATAACATGCAAGCCTTTTGATGACTTTACTTTGTGGTCTGGTTTGTTATTGGTATCTGCTGTCCTTCATATGGGCATTGTTATAGGCCTATGGCCCACCTGTGTGTCACATGTATGATATAGAGTTATCAGACTTGTCTGCCTAATCGCCTCGAGGTGTTACTTTGTACCAATTAGGGAATAGCCATCTTTTTGTCCTACTCGACCCTCCGTGTATATCTATTCTTACGGTGAGACCTTTCACTGGCTGTGGGTGTTGTGATTGGCCTGGCAGCACACTTGCCTCTCAGGACCTGCCGCAAAATCTTTTTATTCACATTGACCTAATTGTAATTGTTATGTGGCATATCCTATGCATGGCAATGTTACGATGTGATATGGATGTAGACATTGTTAATGTTTCCAGCTGATGTTGGGTAATGTGTGTTTAATTGGATTGCCCGGTTTATCGTATCAATGTCCTATTTGGTCCTCAGACTGTGCAGGTGTGTTTCAGTGACCAGTTGCATGTGTCCCCTCCTCAATGTTGTTGTCTGAGCAGTATGACATTAGTGATGTTGCCTTGTTAGCCAGGCACGTGAGGGACCCTGACGTATGCAGCATGTGTGTGTCCTTAGTGCTGTGTGGCTCCTATTGCTGTTTACTTTGGCTGATGTATGTGTCAACTATGGGCATTGACATTTGAGTGTACTGGTGCCTTTGTCTTATTTCTGGAAATAGTTGCAGATGTCATCCTCACCCCCTAATTTAGGTATGTATGTTCCATGGGGAGGTAACTGCCATTGGCTACTATAGCTACACAGAGATCAGAGGTGTTAGTGTCAACTGTTGTCACAGTTACATTGCAGTTGTTGTTTTGGCTACTGGATTACTGATAGGGACCTAGTTGATGTAGGATATATTTTGACTGACGAGTGCCAGGATATAAGTTTGATGTAGTGGCCTTCCCACCTATCGCGGCTTTCCCTTAGCTCCATTGTTGTCATGACAGCATGCCCCCATGGGACTGTTGTTGGTGCTGTGTTATGTCGTGCCCCAGCTTCTGTCTGTGCTGGGCATGCCCCCCTGCCGTGCCCCTTTACCCATGCCACTCCTTATATATGCTGACTTACATGCATTGTGAAGTAGGTATTCCCCACCCTGGTTGCAGTTAACATTATTGCATTTTAATTCCCCATGCGACTTACCCTGCATGTGCGTTGTCTCGTGGTAGTCTGCACTGTCCTGTCCTTGAATCCCTGTGACGATCTCCTCAGGGATGATGGCTGCGACCATCGCCTCCATGTGGTCCAGGGCCTCCTGGTGTGCTGGACTCCCACCTCCAGTCTGCAGTGCTGCCTTCCTGTTCCTGGCCATTTTTTATTTTGTCCTACGTTTGCAGTCATGCCAGTGTTTCTTACACTCGGTGACTGTCCTGCGTACTTCAGCCACACTGTTGATCTTGTCAACAATTTGTTGCCATATGGCCTCTCTCCTGCTGATTGGCAACTTAGAGGTGATGAACAGTTGGTGCTGGTGTTCCGTCACCTCTTTAACCAGGATTTCCTGCTCCTCTGAACTGAAGCGACACTTTCTTTTTTTTCTATATATGTCCTGGTTCCTGTATGGATCATCCTGGCTGGTTCCTGGTCTGCTGTCATCTTCCTGGGGTCTGTAGTGGCATCTGGGATCCATTTTGGCTCTCCTCTGCTGAAAGGGCAGTGTTCGCAGGTAAATTTGACGCTATTGTGTCAAAAAAAAACGTCGCTTTCCGGGTTGCGCTGTCATAAATCGACCCACAGTCATTTACGTCGCGTTAACGTTGTTTTCCTTTACGACTTCACGCCGCTGAGAGCGTAAAAAAAAAACTCCCACCTGTTGGTTGCGCCGCCGTGCGTCAAAGTATAAATTTGAGGCCCGCACAGTGCATCGAAATGGCGTTAGCCGGCGGTAAAAATTTTGACGCAAAGGTGCGCCGGCGCAGCTTTGCGTCAAAAAGTATAAATATGGCCCCGAAAGTGCTGAAATTACACTCGGCAAAGCATAAATGCCAGAGGACACTGGGCATTTCCAAAGGTGATGAAAACTTACAGTTAAAACAATGTAGGTCAGTCACTCTGCAAAAACTGAAAGTGTGGAAATCCACCAGCGGCCTTTTCCTTAAGACTCAAATGGGCAAATATTTGCTAGACAACTGGGCTTCCATTATTAATGATATCTATTTGAGTCTAAGACCCACACCAGCCCCTCAGAGGCATCCTGCTAAACTTTTCAAATGCGTCCTATATTGGAACAAAAACTTCTATATAAATCAGAGCTACAATTAAAGTGGCAGGCCTAACAAAAAAGCGTGAGCAAGTGGTCTGGTCTACAAAACGTAAACAGACAGATAAAGAGTGGCCACATATGTACTCACTGCTGGGTAAATGCAGTCAGGCCGACTTATGGAGTTAGATCAATATAGAAATGTGTCAAAAAGGCCCCAGAATTAAAGCTATCAATGAATCCCATGGACACAGCATATAAGTAAGTGATATGTAGCCAACACTACTTGTGCCTATCCCATGAGTAAACCCTGCTCATTAGTTGCCACTTTGAACCAACACCCAGTGCCCACGGTCACTGCCATTCCAAAAGCCTTGTACAGCATTAAGACCCTACAACATCTCAGCCCAAGTCTTCAAGGATGACATCAAGCTCTGGTCTAAAATACTCTTGCCACTGTATCACACATGTTCAGTGACTTGGAAGGTACCAAATAGCAGGAGGGGCTCAATTTTACAGCCAATATTCAAGAAGGGGTACAGGCAGGACCTTGCCAACTATCATCTCATCGCCCTCCTTGAGAAGCAGCAGCAAACAATATCATCCTATTCTGTTTCACAGGCTTTAGTGCGAACTCTTCGACTACTTTTCGACCACAGACAACATAGTTGCACTCGTCATCTTAATACACCAACCCACCAATCAGAAGTCCCACCCCGTTATGCTTGCTTCATTGACTACTCTGCTGCATTTGATCTGATGGATAGGAATAACCTATGGTGGAAGCTGCTGAGGTATATTGAACAACTTGCTCCTGGCAATAATATCACTATAACCTCGACTTGGGTGAGGGTAAAGTTGTCACAAATGGTCCTAACCAGGATAATCCTTATGGACAATGGCATAAAACAAGGCTGTGTCCACAGCTGATATGTCTCTGGCCCTAAAACACTCTAACTTGATTTGGAAATGTCAAAACCAGGATACTACAAAATGCAGATGACATTGTTTTACTGGATCATTCCAGAATCAGGATCCAAAAAGCATTAAGGGGGTCATTCCGACCCCGGCGGCCGCCAAAAGACCGCACCGCAGTCAAATGACCGCGGCGGTCATTCTGACTTTCCCTCTGGGCCGGCGGGCGACCGCCAAAAGGCCGCACACCGGCCCAGCAGGAAAGACCCAGCAACGATGAAGCCGGCTCCGAATGGAGCCGGCGGAGTTGCTGGGGTGCGATGGGTGCAGTGGCACCCGTCGCGATTTTCAGTGTCTGCAAAGCAGACACTGAAAATCATTATGGGGCCCTGTTAGGGGGCCCCTGCACTGCCCATGCCAGTGGCATGGGCAGTGCAGGGGCCCCCAGGGGCCCCACGACACCCGTTCCTGCCATCCTGTTCCTGGCGGTAGAAACCGCCAGGAACGGGATGGCGGGAAGGGGGTCGGAATCCCCATGGCGGCGCTGCTTGGGCCAGGGGAAAACCGGCGGGAAACCGCTGGTTCCCCTTTTCTGACCGCAGCTTTACCGCCGCGGTCAGAATGGCCCAGGAAGCACCGCCAGCCTGTTGGCGGTGCTTCCGCGGTCGTTGACCGCCAGGGACAGAATGACCCCCTAAATGTCCTCCATAGGTGCAATGAGACAAATAAAGTGATGACAAATGAGTCACAAACTAAAGTAATAGCCTTTGGGAGAAAAATTACGAAACTAAACTATGATAGGTGCATAGGCTCACTAAAAATCAAAGGGACAAAACTTTATACCATTCTGGGAGTGTGATTTTCATCAAATGGAAGTACTAAACTCGATCTGTGCCACATCAAAGCAAAGACCAAACTGATTATCACCAGATTCTGACAGCTCAATAATGCACTAGACAGCCCCTTCTCAGTCCCAACATAATGGGTACTCAGGGTATCCCTCATACCTGCACTAAATTACAGCCAGAAAGCTTTCCTGTGGCGACTCAACAAAACAGGGGAAACATTGCAAGTTAAAGCCTACAGGTGGGTATTCAGGCTATCTCAACACATAAGAGGCTGCATGATTAGACCGGAATTCAGCCTAGAGGGACAAATGTGGGCTAACATAGGTGATGGTTTCCTAAAATATTATTATAGAATCATTAAGGGCCCCTCCAACACTCTGAGATCGGCTCTCAGGGTCATTTCTGATTAAAGAAAAGGCCTTGGTCCAACTATTTAAAAAAAGCACTTTAAATCTGACAAGTAGACCATTTGGAATTGAAGAAATTGCAGCTCTTGCACACAGCATTTAAAACTCTCTTGAAAAAACAGATAAAATCATTGTCAGTGCTAAGTGATCTGTTGAAACTAAAGAGGGCACTGGTGCTAGAAGCAGTGGCATCATCGTATGCCAATAATCACCCTCAGCTTTTGGCTCCACAACCATACTTAAGGTGCACAATTGGGAAAGTATGCCTTAAACAAATCATGGCTACAAGTTTGATGGCCTTTCAGAATAAAAATAAAATCCAAAATGGCCCTCCCTTTCCATAATGTCAACTACAGGCTCTGTGGTTACGAAACTATGTCATTTAACCACTTATTATGCTGCTGCCCGGCATGCTCAATGGCCATTGCACCTAGTTGAAATAACTGTTTTAACCTGCAACAAGGCCAGGAACCTACCTTTCTGATGGCTGGCTCCAGGGTCCCCCCTAGCTTATATAGTCTGACATGTGACTCAGCTTTGAGAGGAGGCCGTGAAAAGAGTACTCCAAAGAGCCCCATTCAATCCAGAGATTAGCACCCGGATATTGACGCTTTTTAGTAAAATAGCAGATTATGGGGGTCATTACGAACCCCGGCGGTTTAGACTGCCATGCCGGCGGTGGGGGCAAAGACCGGCACGGCGGTCTAAACCACTATTTAATGGAGACTACCGCCAGGCTGCCGCCGACATGCAGCCTGACGGTGGAGGGACTCATTTTCCGACAGCGCAGCACTGCAAGCAGCGCTGCCCCTCAGATAATGATCACTTTTTTCACCAGCCTTTCCCTGGTGGGTTACCCCACCAGGGAAAGGCTGGCAGAAGGGGTGCTCTGGGGCCCCCCTGGGCCCCTACCCTGCCCATGCACTTGGCATGGGCAGTGCAGGGGCCCCCATGCAGTGCCCCATCGCGCAGGTGATCTGCGCAAAGAGTGCTACTGCACCCGCCTCACACCAACATTGGTGGCGGCTCCATTTGGAGCCGTTGTCAATGTTACAGCCCTTTTCCCTGCTGGGCCGGCGGGCAGAAACACTGTTTCCACCTGCCGGCCCAGCTGGGAAAACTTTATGCAGCCGGCAGGGGGGTAGTCGCGCTGGCGGTCTTCTATTGACCGCCTGCGTGGAGATCATAATGAGGGCCTATATGTTGCTTCAGAGATGGAGAGATGGGGGCTGTCTCACACTGGGTGATCTTTATTCAGGGAACCACTTCATGACATATGTAAAAGCGTTGTAGTCTTTTGCACTGGGACCAGGGCAATAGCAACATTACCAGAAGCTCTTAGCTAAAGCACAAGGTATCTGTCCAACATTCCCAGAGGTCCAGCCCCAATCCATGGTCCTTGCCACTTTATTAGTCATGGTGGGTGGCTGCCGTTTGATATCTCATATTTATACAGAACTACATGCAGATTTCCCCAGTCAGCCTCTTGCAGTGCAGGCCCGGTGGAATCAGGTGTCCCGGACCAACTGACTCCACGGGACTGGGAGCGCATTCATGACGGGGTACATACAAGCACTGCCAACACATGGTCTAAATTAACAAATTATAACTTTATATACCTGTTAGAAAAGGGGTCAGTCAGGTTACCCCCTGTCCAAGCAAGGACCCTCGCTCTAGTCAGGGTAAGTCACACACAATCCAAATTATCCTGTGCCCACCCTCTGGAAGCTTGGCACTGTGCAGTCAGGCTTAACTTAGAAGGCAATGTGTAAAGTATTTGTGCAATAAGTCATACAATAACACAATATAGCACCACAAAAAGACACCACACAGTGTTTAGAAAAATGTATCATATTTATCTGATAAGATGTAGGTCAAAACGATTAAAATGCAATAAGTAGATGTTGAGCTATCACTGTAAAAGTGATATAAATTGTCTTAAGTCTTTGCAAAACAAGTAAATGTCTCTTAAAAACAATAAAGTTCTCTTGCAAGCACAAAGTACCTGGTTTGCGTTCAAAATCTCTGCAAGGGACCGCAGAGGAGGTTATGCGTGGAAAACAGGGAGGTATGCGTTGGTTTCGCCCCTTCGCACACTGACATGCGTCGTTATTTTCCATGAAGGGGAAGGGTTTGCATTGATTTACTTGGTTCCTCTTCGGGTTACGGGGTCTTTGTGTGGAATCCTGTGCTTGCGAAGCCAAGTCACAAGTGCTGCGTCGATCCAGTGGGCGTTGCGTGGATTTTTCTCCTGCACGTCAGGTGCTGGGTCGATTCCTCTCTGGAAGTCGGGCTGTGTCGTCCCTGGTCGGCTGTGTGTCGATCTGGTGAGCCGTTCGTAGAAGTTCCGGTCGCAACGCAGGCGCTGCGTTGATCTTCTCCTTGCGAAGTCGCACTGCTCCATTCTGGTTTGGCGTGCAGCGAATTTCTCACCACGGGGCAGGCTGTGCATTGTTTTTAGCAGGCTGTGCGGCGAATTTCCACCGCACAAGGAGTCCAGTTGCAGGAGTGAAGTCTTTTTGGTCCTGAGACTTCAGGGAACAAGAGGCAAGCTCTGTCCAAGCCCTTGAAGAGCACTTCTCAGCACAGCCAGGGAGTAGCAAGGCAGCAGGGCAACAGCAAGGCAGCAGTCCTTGTCCAAAAAGCAGTCCCAGTGAGTCATTTGGGCAGCCAGGTAGTTCCTCTTGGCAGGTCTGGTTCAGGGATTCTTCAGCAACAGGTTTCTTGTCCAGAAGTGTCTGTGAGGCAGAATGTCTACCCCAAGAAGTGTCTTGAGTCTGTTGTTTTGGGTCCTCTTCTTATACCCAATTTGGCCTTTGGAGTAGGCTGACTTCAAAGGAAAAGTCTCACTTGTTTGTGAAATCCTGCCTTGCACAGGCAAGGCCTCAGACACACCAGGGGGTTGGAATCTGCATTGTGTGAGGGCAGGCACAGCCCTTTCAGGTGCAAGTGACCACTCCTCCCCTCTCTACTAGCACAGATGGATCATTGGGATATGCAGGCTACACCCCATTCCCCTTTGTGTTACTGTCTGGAGAGAGGTGCAAACAGCCCAACTGTCAAACTAACCCAGACAGGGAATCCACAAACAGACAGAGTCACAAAAATTGTTCAAGCAAGAAAATGCCCACTTTCTAAAAGTGGTATTTTCAAACACACAATCTCAAATTCAACTTTACTAAAAGATGTATTTTTAAATTGTGAATTCAGAGGTCCCAAAATCCACGTCTATCTGCTCCCAAAGGGAAGCTACGCTTTAATCATGTTTAAAGGCAGCCCCCAGGTTAACCTATGAGAGAGATAGGCCTTGCAAGAGTGAAAACCGAATTTGGAATTTCACTGTCAGGACATATAAAACACATTAGTATATGTCCTACCTCAACCATACACTGCACCCTGCCCATGGGGCTTCCTAGGGCCTACCTTAGGGGTGTCATATGTAGAAAAAGGGAAGGGTTAGGCCTGGAAAGAGGGTACACTTGCAAAGTCGAATTTACTGTTAAAAACTGCACACACAGACACTTCAGTGGCAGGTCTGAGACATGACTAGAGTGCTACTTATGTGGGTGGCACAATCAGTGCTGCAGGCCCACTAGTAGTGTCGCGTAGGCTCTCATTCTCCTAATGAGACTACTGAATTTTGAGCAGCAAGATCGTTCACAGTGTGGGGGACTGAGTCTGACCCACAGTGGATGACACTTGTCACTCTAAATCTGGGTTTTGCTCCGGCTAACTAGCAGTGCCTCATCTCTCCCAAATGGAAGAGACAATTGGGCAGCCGAGCGCATGACATCTTAGTACTTCTCAGGGAAGTCGTGGTCACTCAGGTCACAACTGGTTCTCTCATACACAGTACGGTCTCATATATAAATGACAAAGGCAGTTTAAGTATTAAAGATTGGTTTAATAAAACAACTGCATTTTAGATAGCAAAGCGTGAGCTGCAATAACCAGAACTACACAACACAGTAAGATAAAAATAGTAACGATGAGAGTGAAGCACAAGAATAAGGCTATCGTAGTGCCGCTAGATTATTTTCTCTCTAAGTTATATTCCGAGCACAGCATGTGAAGCTCTAAGCCTGCCTTTCAGGTTCCCCCGGCAGGACATCAACCCTCATACCTGAGCAAAGGCCTGTAATCTGTATCAGCATCTGCAACGGGGCATTCAGCATCTAGCTGTAGGTTCCTGGCTGGAATCTCCCTCTTGACGTATACTACGACTAGGAATTGTTTTTATAACTAACACGCAGATGTTCTAAGAAAATGTCCCTACTTAAGGATGTGTATTTTCTACGAATACTGAAGACTAAACTTCTACCACGTTTACCGGCAATGTACCAGACTGTAGCCTTGACTAAAGCACCGGGCGATCAAGAATGCATTATTTGAGAACACAGTGCTGAACTAAGCTAAACAGTGGGATAGAAGAAATTAAAACAAGACCGTAAGACTGGTTATTGTAAAATAACAGTGCAAAGCTGAATAAAATATATCTAGGGCAAAGTGCACCGCGGCCTAATATGTTTAACTAACGTGCATGGAGCGATATTAAAAATGGCTACACTACAGTAGTATTTGATACTAGTAGACCAGGATATATGGTGGAATGGGCAACTGCTGAAGAGATCCCTCTGAAACACATCCAAACGGATGAAAAGCTAGAAGATGATTTAAGAGGTTGGGCAGCAATCTAAACCTCTTAAATCATCAAGCTATAGAAAGGGCAAGTGTAAAGATTATTCAACTTGTCACACAATAATCTATGTACTGAGGTGAACAATGTCATATGTAACATGTTATAGTATATATAGAGCGTAATGTCTATACAGGGGACACTAAGTACACTAAGGGGAATAGTTACAAGGTTAAGTTGATTCAACTGCTAAATTTACAATATAAGTATCACTATGAACAAATTGTTATATGACTCACTGTATCTAACTGAAATCAATAAAAAATTATAATAATTTCTGGTCTCTCAATGGGAATCCAGAAGCACTTGATACTCTTAGACCAGCTAAAATGTGGAAAAAAGGACACGCAATTTGTTACCTATTATTCTAAATATGTTTGACAGCTTAATCTCAAATTGCCTCAAATATCACCAATCATTGGTAAAGTCAAGAGGTCTGGCGCGTTTCTCCATTGTTTTTGCTGCATGGCGTTTGTCAATCTAAAAAAAAATACTGAAGGCAAAAATGTTTTTTAGTCTCTAAATACCACATGTTTCATAGTACCCCCTGGCACTGAAGGGAACTACTTTGCGTGTGAATGTGCTCCTTGTGAAAGGGAAGAATGCCATAACTCATAGTGAAGTCAGCCAACAGCTGTGGATGTAGTGTAGCTGAAAACTCCTATAAGTAACCATCTCATACACATAACTTTAGTGAAATCAAAAGGTCTTCACTAACAAAGACCTAAAAAGCCAATTCTTTTGCCATTGGCTGCCAAAGTCTTGCCTTTGAGAAAGAAAGAAAGAAAGAAAGAAAGAAAGAAAGAAAGAAAGAAAGAAACAAAGAAAGAAAGAAAGCAGAAAGAAAGGAAAGACTGAAAGAAAAGAGGAAGAAAAGGAAGAAAAGGAAGGAAAGAATGAAAGAAGAAAGGAAAGAAAAAAGGACAGAAAAAAGGAAGAAATGAGAGAAAGACAGAAAGAAATATGGGAGGAAAGAAGGAAAGGAAGTAAATAATAGAGAAATAAAGAAAGAAGGAAGAAAGAAAAAAGAAGGAAGAAAAGAAGTAAAAACATTTTTTTAAAGTGTTATAAGTGCTGCAAATTAGACACTATGAAGGCAGTTTTTACTGGGCAAATTTCGTTTTTACTGTTTTTACTGGGCAAAGTTGTTTTATTTTTTTGAGGCCCATCTGCCCCCAAGGGGGGCAGAATCCACTTAAGTACCAGGGATCTTGTGTGTGTGTGTGTTTTGTGTGGTGGGGCGGCTCCCTTGGCAAGGGTCACCCCCAAAAGGGCGCATAGAACTTTTGGCCATTTCTGCCTCCCTTGAGGGCAGATCGGCCAATTGTTTTTACGACCATCTGACCCTAAGGGGGACAGAGTCCACTTAGGCACCAGGGATTTTGTGTGTGTGTGTGTTTTGTGTGGGGGGGGCAGCCCCTTTGGCAACGGTCATCTGCCAGAGGGGGCACATTACTGAAAGCCATTTCTGCCCGACTTGGGGGCAGATTGGCCTATTTTTTTAGGCACCAGGGAACATTTCTAAATGCTTGGTGGTGGGGTGTTTGTCAACTGGCAAAGTATTTGCATTTGTGATTATTTTATTTTGAGTTTATTTCTCCTTTTTGTTCTAGTTCAAAGCTTTTGCTTCCTTTGCTGTGGCTCATTGCGGTTTTGGCAGTGGTTGACCTGCAGTTTGTGAAGTTGCATGTTTTAGGTAAGTAAAAACAATTTACTCAAAAGGAGTATTGTAGCCATGCATGGATGACATCTTTGTAGCTGGGATACTACATCCAGGATTTTGTGTGAAATTGCCCTTAGATGTGTTCACAATGATATTTGTGTTGTCTTATGTCTAATTTGCTTTTCTTTTTTCTTTTGAGTGGGATATCATTGGTGATTGCTGTGTCTGTGCAGATTATTTGCTGGGGAGTCTAGCTTTTTTAGGCAAGTGAGTGGTATAGTTTTTGAGTACATATCTCTTTGTGATAAAGACACACTTTGTTTATTACTTATTTTAGACAGTGCTGGTTGTTGTCAAGTTACACTTCTTAGAAAGGATCATGGCTAGTCACAGAGTGACCGCTCAGCAGGTTGTTGTCATGCTTTTTGAATGGTCTTCTGACCATGATAATGAGCCTGACTCTGCATCTGAGGCAGAGGAGGAAATGAGAGATTCTGGCAGTGTGTTCTCTGTCCCAGATAAATCTTCTGATGAGGAGGCCACTCTGAGTGCAGATGAAGGGCCTGTATTAGAGGAGGACACTGATGTGCCAATAGAGCAGCAGCCTGGGACTGAAAGGTTTCCCATTGGAAGACCTGATACCTGGGTTGTCCCAAACATTAGGCAACCGCCGCTCCCTCTTTTACTGGTTTCCCAGGGTATAGAATAAATACAGAAAAATGTTTGCCTGTCAATTTCTTTGAGGTGTTTATGGGCAATGTATTTTTTGAAACAGATTGTTGAGGGACAACGCTACCAGACGTAGGCCTCAGTCTAGAGCTACCCAGTGGATTCCCACAAATCTGGAAGAGATGAAAAAGTTCTTGGGTTTGACTTTTTTAATGGTTTTGATAAGGAAGCCGTCATTGGCTTCTTATTGGTCTATTAGTCCCTTGATGACAACGGCTATATTTCCTGCAACTATGACTCGTAATCAGTATTTGCTTTTTCTTCGGATGCTGCATTTTGCTGACAATGCTTTAGCCTTACCACGAGATCACCCTGATTGTGACCGTCTTTTTAAGATTAGGCCAGTCCTTGATCGTTTTGTATATCGGTTTTCAGAGGTGTAAGTCCCAGGCAAAGAAATAAGTGTGGAAGAGTCTTTGGTCCTGTTCATGGGGTGTTTGGTTTTTAAGCAGTACATACCTAGCAAGAGGGCATGGTATGGAATTAAAATGTATATGCTGTCTGAAAGTAGTACAGGATATGTGTATAATTTCCAGGTCTATACTGGTAGGAATTCTAGTATTGACCCCCCTTGTTGTCCACCCACTTTTGGAGTTAGTGAGAAAAGTGTGTGGTAACTTGGTAGACAACTGTTTAACAAAGGTCACCATTTGTATGTAGATAACTTCTACATTGGGGTGCAGTTGTTCAAGGAATTGTTCAGAGTGGACACTGTTGCTTGTGGCACAATCCGTTCTAACCGGAAAGGCTATCCAAGGGAGCTAGTTTGTAAAAAACTTGAGAGAGGACAGTGCAGTGCCTTGCGTAGTAATGAGCTGCTAGCTCTGAAATTTGAAGACAGGAGGGATGTGTACATGCTAACTACCATCTATGATGAGAGTACTTCACCTGTGGCTGTTTAGGGTTAGGTTGTGGAAGTGCACAAACCTTCGTTCATTTTGGACTACAATAAGCACATGGGTGGTGTTGCTAGAGTAGATCAGAGGTTGGAACCTTACACTGCTCTTCATAAGTCTTACGTGTAGTATAAAAAGTTGGCCATCCATTTATTTCATTTGACAACTTTTAATGCTTTTATTGTGTTTAAGGATTGTTCCCCTGCGTCAAGGGTGAAATTTGTTAAATTTGTTAAATTTCAGGAGTCAGTGATAGAGAGCCTTATTGTGGTGGAACAGGCAAGAGTTCCTAGAGTAACAGTGGTGGAGGATGTGGCTAGATTGAAAGATCGCCACTTTCCTGATCACATTCCTCCCACTCCCAAAAAAGATTTGCCACTAGAAAATGTAGAGTCTGTGCCTGGACAGGTATCCAGAGGGAGAGCCAAATGTACTGCACTGACTGTCCTTCAAATCCTGGGCTGTGTGTGGCTAGCTGTTTCAAGACTTACCACACCCAGAAGAATTACTGGGAACTACCGTGAGCATAAACTGCTGTTTTATATTTTCATATGTTCAGTTTCACGGGTGGCAATACTGTTATGTATTCAGTTAGAGCTTTTGTGTTTGTAGTTTTGTACCTATTTATAATTGGTAAGTGGTTTCTATGTTGTTTAAAAACAAACAAAAAAGTGATGGTGGTGTGTGTGTGGAGTGGCGCTTCAATGGCGGTGTGCGTGGAGTAGCGCTTGGCTGGTGGTGCCAGCCAAACGCCAGTCCACACACTCCCATCAGGTGGTGTGATTGCTGTATCAGGAATGTGGGCATGTGAAAGTGATGGGCCCTTGAGTGGCACTGTTTGTCGATGCGAGTGTTGTAATGTGCTGGGCCCGTGGCTGGCAGCGTTAATGGTCTTGCGTATGTCATGTATGAAAGGTGTGTGAATGGACAGTAAAGCATTTGGTGCCTTATCCTGGCTTTAAAGCTCACAGGCTGTGAGTCAATGGTTCAGTTTTTTGGCCTTTCAGTTATTAACAGAGCATTTCACTTTTGTGAAATCTTGTGTTAATGTAATAAAAAAATTATCAGGAGACTTGGAGGAATGCTGGGTAGAAGGGAATTTGTGGCTCCCCTCAGATTCCACAACTTTCTGTCACCGAAATATTAAGAAAAAGGTTTTTTTTGCCAGATTTTGAGGTTTGCAAAGGATTCTGGGTAACAGAACCTGGTGAGAGCCCCACAAGTCACCCCATCTTGGATTCCCCTAGGTGTATAGTTTTCAGAAATGCACAGGTTTTGTAGGTTTCCCTAGATGCCGGCTGAGGTAGAGGTCAAAATCTTCAGCTAGGCACTTTGCAAAAAAACAGCTCAGTTTTCTTTGAGCAAATGTGATGTGTCCATGTTGTGTTTTGGGGCATTTCCTGTCGCGGGCACTAGGCCTACCCACACAACTGCGGTACCATTACTATTGGGAGACTTGGGAGAACACTGGGTGGAAGGAAATTTGTGGCTTCTCTGAAATTCCATAAGTGTTATTGCGCCTTGTCTTCACCACATTTTTTCCTTCCTACTGCAAGACAGCGTGTAAAAAAGACATGCATTTGAGAAATACACTGTAATTCACATGCTAATATGGGGACCCTGGAATTCAGAGATGTGCAAATAACCACTGCTTCTCAACACCTTATCTTGTGCCTATTTTGGAAATACAAAGGTTTCCTTGATACCTATTTTTCACTCTTTATATTTCAGCAAATGAATTTCTGTATACCCGGTACAGAATGAAAACCCATTGCAAGGTGTAGCTCATTTATTGGCTCTGGGTACGCAGGGTTCTTGATGAACCTACAAGCATTATATATCCACGCAACCAGAAGAGTCCAGCAGACGTAACGGGATATTGCTTTCAAAAGTCTCACATCGCAGGAAAAAGTTACAGAGTAAAACATGGAGGAAAATGGCTGTTTTTTTCACCACAATTTCAGTATTTTTTTTATTTCAGCTGGTATTTTTTGTAGAAAAACCTTGTATGATCTACACAAACGACCCCTTGGTAAATTCACAATTTTATCTACTTTTCAGAAATGTTTAGCTTTCCGGGATCCATCATTGGTTTCACACCCATTTCTGTCACTAACGCGAAGGAAGCTAAAACCACAAAGTATTGTAAAAATGGGGTATGTCCTAGTAAAATGCAAACATTGTGTTGAAACATTTTGTTTTCTGATTCAAGTCTACCTGTGTTCCTGAAAGCAGGGAAGATGGTGATTTTAGCACCGCAAACCCTTTGTCGATGCCATTTTTAGGGGAAAAAACCACAAGCCTTCTTCTGCAGCCCTTTTTCCTATTTTTATTTTAAAAAAACGAAATGTTCACTCTATTTGGGCTAATTTCTTGGTCTCCTCCAGGGGAACCCACAAACTCTGTGTACCTCTAGAATCCCTAGGATGAGGGACGCAAATGTGGCGCGGGTAGCTTATGTGGACACAAAGTTATGAGGGCCTAAGCACGAACTGCCCCAAATAGCCAAAAAAAGGCCTGGCACCTGAAGGGGAAAAGGCCTGGCAGCAAAGGTGTTAAACACAAACGCAACGCTACAATAATTATGAAGTAAAAACAAAATCAATGGCACAGTAGGAAACTACTATGTGTGTGGACGTGCTCATTGTGAGAGAACAAAACACAGTCACTCAAAGTGAAGTTGACCAGTGGCTGAAGTTGGCGGACATTGCACCATGCTGTATGCTGTAGTGGGCAAAAACAAAATTTAGATGACACGACAACAAACCAGTGGATGAAGAGAGGTGCCTGGACGCCCTTTTAAGTAAGTATATTATACATACAATTTTAGTAAAATCCAAAGAGCTTGGTTAGTACCAGACCTAAGAAAGGACCCAGCATTGGTGGTTGTAGGGCTGGAAAGGTCAGATGCCTCAGTACTGAAGTGGTTAGTAAATGGCAGCTACAATCAGTCGCAGTGTTTTCTTATGTAAAACAAAAAAGTGCATATTTCCATATTCATATTTTGCATTCTAATGCAGCACCCTCAGTGGAAGTAGAGTGGTTAGCCTGATCTGGAAGAAGACCAACAACTGTCAGAATCAATTTTGCTTCCCTAATTCCTCATCATGCTGGTCTGCATGGGCAGAGAACATATTTTCGCATTTCTGATGAGGTCTGTTGAGATAGTGATTATGTAAATAACTGCTAATAACTGAGATATATTTCGCGGGATCCGAATTCCCGGAGAGTATGCAGTGGCTCTGTACAGAGGCTCGTGAGGAGCAAAGCCTTGCTGAAAATTAGAGCTTTATCAGAGGTAACCCTTCATAATTTATGGACAGAAGTGGCTGTGATTACGAATAGCCATACATATTCATCCGCACAGTCCTAATTTCTTGGAACAGAACGTGATTGCAGTAGCTAGTTAGTGGATTATAGCTCATTTAATTGCATGTGTAAATGCTCAGTGAAATTTCCCAGGTAATATTTCGCTATCATAGAACTTAACATAATGGTCCTGCTTCAGAATGTCGTTTACTGTTGGTGAACTGTACTTATAGACGAAAATGGGCTCTAATTACGCGTTCCAGCAATCCACACCTAGATAGCTTTCAGGCATAAATGTTTTAGAACTGTGTAATTGTAGGTCAAGAGTGGGTAGAATTACACAGCAGTAAACACCATGCAGGGGGCGGGGAGTGATAGGTTTGGCTTGGGAGTGAGTGAAAAAAATCACACCTGTGAATTTGTTGGCATTCATCAATCCATTTCACACCCTGGAAGTGCTCAGAGATTTATTCTGAAAAAAGGCATCCAGGTTGGAAAGGACAGAAAAATGTCTCCAAATGTTGTGGGTCTAGGCGAATATATTTCTGCATAGGGAAAAAATGTTCCCTAGGTAGAAAAATAATTGCAGTGGCATAGTGGGCTGCATTTTTACGATTCAAGATGTATACTTTGAGAAAAACTCCGTAGTGGAAGAACTGCAGAGGAGTTTTTTAGGCGTACTGCTGGGAATGTGTGAGAACACCCACATGACATAAAATAACTCCTAGGAATACAACTAAGTCTAGGGATATAAAAGTGTCACTAGGAATAAGACTAAGTCTAGGGATAAAAAAGTGTCATATTTCTTTGTCAATCTTTTGCTGTTTGGCGACATGCCAATAACAGCTATTTGGTCCCTGCTCTGCAAGTAACGTACTTGATGAGGTACTCAGTGTGTTTACAGATAGTAAAATGTGGGCGCTTTTCCTGATTTTTCGGATAAAGATGCATTGTTGTTATTGCAACTATTTTCACAGTTATGTAGTGCAGAAGCTGCAATTAGTATGTGTTATAAATTGGGTTTATGGTTGGCAGAGTTATGCACCCTGCCAAAGCAGCAACCACAATCCTAGTCAGGGTAAGTTATCAACACACCCTAAATTGATCTCTGCCCACACCTAACAGTGAGGAGTTTGAATTGAGAGTGTTTTTGTACTGGGTCTCAACGTAGTTTCCTGAGGTGTAGAGAGTGATGTGAATTATGTGTGGGAGGTTGAGGGTGAGTTTGGCTGCCAAGTTCTAGATAGTTTGTAGTCTACTATTGAGTTGCTTAGTGATCCCCACATAAAATGTGTTCCTATAGTCCAACTTGCCAGTAAGTAGGGCGTAAGTGACGTTTTTTCTAGCGTTACTTGGGAGCCATTTGAAGATCTTTCTCAGCATCTCCTGTGGAAGCAAGATGCGTTGACCGGTGCGGTCATGTCCAGTTTGCAGTAGATGATTATTCCAAGTTTCCTAGTGTGGATTCTTGGTGTGGATGTGGATCCGAGTTTGGCCATCCACCAATGAAAGTCCCATGATGAGGTGTTCTTACCAAAGATCACTACTTTTGCCTTGTTGGTGTTGACTTAGAGACCATTGGCTTTCATCTAGTTAGTGACTTCGGTCATGCAAGCTATGAAACGTTTCTTGTGCTGGGTGGCTTATTCGTGAGGAAGAGTATAAGTTCCATGTTGTCTGTGTAGGAGAGTATGTTGATTTCATATGTGCAGTTGATGTTGGCCAGAGGGCTCAAGTATGCATTGAAGAGGGTAGGGCTATGTGATGAACCTTGATGCACTCTGCAGATGAATTAGCGTTCTTTCAAAGAGTAAGATGCCAGGCCGACAGTTTGTGTTCTCTATGTTAAGAAGGAGCAGATCCGGCAGAGAGCAGGTCCTTGGATGCCAATCTCATCCAGTAGCCTGATGGGGATGAGGTGGTTAAAAAGTATAAACTAGATCTTCTAATCAAGAAAAGAAGTAGTAGGTGAAACTATTGAGCTTTCATATTGTAATTTTGCAAATGTTGCATTACTCGTTGTTAGAAATGGGGTCTTTGGTTGACAGTCAGGTTACCCCCTGTTCAAGCAAGGACCCTCACTCTAGTCAGGGTAAAAGAGAATCACCCTCAGCTAACCCCTGCTTACCCTCTTGGTAGCTTGGCAGAGCAGTAGGCTTTACTTCAGAGTGCTAGGTGTAAAGTATTTGTACCAACACACACAGTAACTTAATGAAAACACTACAAAATGACACAACAACGGTTTAGAAAAATAGGAAATATTTATCTAAACAAAACAAGACCGAAACAACAAAAATACGACATACACAAGTCAAGTTATGAATTTTTAAAGATTAAACTAAACAATAGCGCTTAGAAACAAAAATGCTTCGATGAGATGTTATCACGGCGTTGTGACGGAGTCGTTCCCAACAAGCCGACACCAGTGGCGCCGGACACGGAGTCGTGTAGACCCCCAAGTACAGTACCTTTGGTGAAGAGTGAAAACAAGCCGATGCGCGAAGTCGGGGATCGCGGCGTCTGTGCGAAACGTTGAATCCGTGCACTTCGAGCGGCGTCGGTCACGAAGAGGTGCGGCGACTTCCACGGAGTCGCGGACTTCAGCGGGGCTGGTGCGGCGTCGGACCTGCGAAGAGCGTCGCGTTCCAGCGAAGGTCACGGCGTCAGGTGCAGGCGGCGTTACCGGATTCAGCAGAGGCGTCGGTCCGGAGTCGTCCGAAGTCGATTTCTTTGGATTTCCACCAGCTTTCCTTTTAAGGGCCCAGGGACTGGATAGGGCACCACTTGTCAGGGCAGGAGTCTCTCTAGAGACTCCAGGTGCTGGCAGA
This sequence comes from Pleurodeles waltl, assembly GCF_031143425.1. Classification (NCBI taxonomy): domain Eukaryota; kingdom Metazoa; phylum Chordata; class Amphibia; order Caudata; family Salamandridae; genus Pleurodeles; species Pleurodeles waltl. The sequence goes on from NC_090437.1 coordinate 1,246,250,733, forward strand.
GAGAAGTCTTTGCTGTCCCTGAGACTTCAAACAACAGGAGGCAAGCTCTAACTCAAGCCCTTGGAGATTTCTTCACAAGATAGAAGGCGCACAAAGTCCAGTCTTTGCCCTCTTACTCTGGCAGAAGCAGCACTGCAGGAAAGCTCCACAGAGCACAGTCACAGGCAGGGCAGCACTTCTTCCTCGGCTATCAGCTCTTCTCCAGGCAGAGGTTCCTCTTGGTTCCAGAAGTGTTTCTAAAGTCTGTAGATTTGGGTGCCCTTCTTATACCCATTTTAGTCTTTGAAGTCACCTTTCTTCAAAGGGGACTCACACCTACTTGTGAAATCCTGCCTTGCCCAGGCAAGGCATCAGACACACAGCAGGGGGTTGGAGCCAGCATTGTCAGAGGCAGGCACAGTCCTTTCAGATGAGAGTGACCACTCCACCCCTCCCTCCTAGCAGAGATGGCTAATCAGGAAATGCAGGTTACACCCCAGCTCCCTTTGTGTCACTATCTGGTGTGAGGTGAAAAACAACCCAACTGTCAAACTGACCCAGACAGGGAATCCACAAACAAGGCAGAGTCACAGAATGGTTTAAACAAGAAAATGCTCACTTTCTAAAAGTGGCATTTTCAAACGCACAATCTTAAAATCAACTTTACTAAAATATGTATTTTTTAATTGTGAGTTCAGGGACCCCAAACTCTACATGTCCATCTACTCTCTAGGGAAATCTACACTTTAATCATATTTAAAGGTAGCCCCCATGTTATCCTATGAGAGAGACAGGCCTTGCAACAGTGAAAAACGAAGTTGGCAGTATTTCACTGTCAGGACATATAAACCACATTACTATATGTCCTACCTTATCCATACACTGCACCCTGCCCTTGGGGCTACCTAGGGCCTACCTCAGGGGTGCCTTACATGTAAGAAAAGGGAAGGTTTAGGCCTGGCAAGGGGGTACACTTGCCAAGTCGAATTTACAGTGTAAAAATACACTTACAGACACTGCAGTGGCAGGTCTGGGACATGATTACAGGGTTACTTGTGTGGGTGGCACAACCAGTGCTGCAGGCCCACTAGTAACATTTGATTTACAGGCCCTGGGCACCTCTAGTGCACTTTACTAGGGACTTAACAGTAAAACAAATATGCCAATCATGGAGAACCAATTACGTACACATTTTACACGGAGAGCATAGGCACTTTAGCACTGGTTAGCAGTGGTAAAGTGCTCAGAGTTGAAAAGCCAACAGCAACAGGTCAGAAAGAAATAGGAGGCATGAGGCAAAAAGACTGGGGATGACCCTGCATAAGCAAAAGTCCAACACTCGTTGATTGCAAAATTCACAAAATGACGTAATTACGCCTCATGGTGTAATTATGCCAAAATATTAGTAACGGAGCACAGAAACAATGACCAGAAAGTGGGCAGATTTTGTTTACAGCACTTGCATTTTTTGCACTATGCAGTTTTGCGTCAAAAAAATTAGCGCCGGTTAACGCCATTCTGAAGCGCCATGCGGGCGCCGTATTTATTCAATAACGTTAGCCGGCGTTAGCCGGCGTTAGCCGCCAGCGCTGTCTGGTGTGCGTTAAAAAAAATGACGTACACCAGGCAGCGCCGGCGTAGGGGAAAATGGAGCTTGGGCGCCAAAAAATGGGGCAAGTCAGGCTGAGGCAAAAATTGCGCCGCAACCCGATTTGCGCCATTTTTTTGACTCCCAACCCCCATTGACATGACTCCTGTCTTAGCAAAGTCAGGAGTCATGCCCCCTTGCCCAATGGCCATGCCCAGGGGACTTCTGTCCCCTGGGCATGGCCATTGGGCATAGTGGCATGTAGGGGGGCACTAATCAGGCACCCCTATGCCACAACATTTTTTTTTTTTTTAAACTTACCTGAACTTACCTTAATGTCCCTCGGATGGGTCCCTCCATCCTTGGGTGTCCTCCTGGGGTGGGCAAGGGTGACAGGGGGTGTCCCTGGGGGCATGGGAGGGCACCTCTGGGCTCCTTCCGAGCCCACAGGTCCCTTAACGCCTGCCTTTTCCAGGCGCTAAAAAACGGCGCGAAGGCGTCCGTACGTCATTTTTTTTGACCCGCCCACTCCCGGGCGTGAATTTTGCCCGGGAGTGTAAATACGGCGCACATGCCTCGGAGTCAATTTTTTAGACGGGAACGCCTACCTTGCATATCATTAACGCAAAGTAGGTGTCCACGCTAAAAAATGACGCAAACTCCATGGACTTTGGCGCTAGACGCGTCTAACGCCAAAGTATAAATATGGAGTCAGTTTTGCGTCGGAATTGCGTAAAAAAAAACGACGCAATTCCGGCGCAAACAGAGTATAAATATGCCCCGAAATGTCTCCTTAAATTCAAAAACAGTGTGAAGATGCATTTTGCACTAAAATATATTGTTAAATGCCAGTTTTGCATTTCACAACATGTTTGCATAAATGTCCATAATTATGAAATAGCTAATTGCAGGAATTTAGCACAGCCCTGGTTTAATGTTCCAACAAGTGTACAGATTGTACCATAGCATAGGAAGCACTATGTGTCTGTACATTAGAAAACAATCCCACAGTACTATCTTGAGCAGATTTGGTGTATAGCAGGCCTCGTTCAGGAGCCACCAGGCACACTGCAGCTACTGGACCCCAACTATGATGGTTGAGGTTGTTTTCCACTTTTGTCCTGGAGTCTGTCTTACTATTGCTCTGCCAAGTTGGCCAAGAACAACCATTTCCTCACTTGACTCGGTTAGCTGGATTTCCAAGCTCTCAAATCAACTAGCAGATAAAATACCATCAATTTTCAAACAGAGGTTATCATTTTATTAAAAGGAACTAATTGTAATCTTACAGCATTACTAACTCCTACCATGGTGAACCTTCATGAGCTTTATCATCACGCAGTTATGGATGAGACATGAATCAGGCTCAGATGATGATTATTTTATCCGACAAAAAACGCACAATCAGTAACTTATGTTTCACATTGTTTTACCTGTTGTGATGTGATGTTGTGATGTAGTGAATAGAAAACTAGGACACGATTTTGAGTTTGACAGATGGCTTACTCCATTATAAAAATAATGAATATCATGCCCATTGTATTTAAGTTTGCATTGCATATAATGCACTTGTAATACAGCACATACAGTATTGTTATATTTGTAACCCATTCACTGAACTCTAAATCAGGCCCTTAGCCTCTTGTGCTTGGGTAGAGTGGGTCTGGTTACTTAGGCCCATATTTATACTTTTTTAGCACCATATCTGTGTCGTTTTTTGACGCAAAATCGGCGCAAACTAAGTTTGCGCTGTTTTTGCATAAAAAATTACGCAAATGCATCACTAAAAATGTATAAATATGGGCCTTAGCCTTACCCCTAAATGGGGAGCCCCTTAATAGCTGGAGCAGTCTTCTGAATCCACCAGGCATGGTCCACGTCTCTTCTCACATGGCCAGTCCAGCGTTGATCAGTGACCCTAATGCTTCCACACAGGTGCAAGGTATGCTGCCTAAACTTGTATGTCTGGTGAGAGGGATGCATATGTGTATGGGCTTCTGATAGATGCCAAAACAGCTTCAGGGCTCAACTAGGCCACTTTGATCACCTGGGACCCCACTGACTAGCGTGTTGAAGGTCTGTCTATGCCTTGAATGATGAACTAGGGTTGGAATGGCCGGTTGACTCTAGATTGACTACCCTACACTTTTCATGGGCCTCCAGCACTGAGGGCAATTCTGGTACCTGGAGGCACATCCCCGGGGCTGGCCCTAGGACCAGTCAGCCCACCAGCAGACCTGGTGGCCTGGACACACACTAAGCTCTGCCTGAATTCCCACACCATACAGAGATCCTACCTGATATATAGTGCTACCATTTACACCTGTAGCTCTATCTGCAGGGGGCTAAACTGTCACAATAGCGGCTGAACTGACCCTGTGCCTCTTGTCTGTGTGCAGTACTATTGAAAATGTGAGCAACAAGGGGGGCATAGGACTGCCCTCTCCTTTGTCATGATGAGGAGCCATTTGTGCTTTGAATAGCTGGTCTTCCCAGTAAAGAACAGCAGACCCTCTGATTGTGGAACCTGTTGATTTGTTGGGGGACATGAGAGTGAAAACATAGGCAAATCCAGGGGCCCCATGTGTTGAGGCCTACAGGAGGATCCCGTTTTTCACACTGGTGGTGACAAGCTCCCAACAGATCATTCTCTGAGAGAACAAAAATATTAAAGGAACACATGGACAAATTCAAAGCCATCTTGCAAGCCATCCTTGATGTTAGGGCCACCCTGGAACCTAAAATAGACTTGATGCCACTACTGCAGGTAGACCATTCAAAATTCATGGAGTGGGTGAAAAATGATGACCCTGCACTGGCAGCTATGCCTCCCTGTGTGCACAAAATGCAAATAATTGAAGGCACTTCATGAGGAGGTGGACTATTTGAAAATCAAGGCAGAAGATGTTGAGGGTCACTTTAGGAGAAACAATATATACACATTGTGGGCCTCCTGGAGAGGTTGGAGTGACCCATCATAGACCTCTACATAGAGGCCTGGCTGACAAAAATGGTGCTAACCTGTAAGCAATACCGGGGGTGTCCCCCTAGACCAGTAGGGACACAGCTGCTTAACTATTGTGACAGAGGTCACATAAACTTCACAGAGTAATGGCTCTGGACTGTTGAAAACTGCCTTGTACATCTGTCCAAATTACCCAAAGCAGGTCCAGAAGAGATGGTAGTCATTCTTGGATGTGAAGATAAGGCTCTAGCTACTGAATCTTTGCTACTCACTGATATTCCCAGCCAAACTCTGAGTCATGAATTGAGAGGTCACCAGATACTGCACTTCACCGTCAGATGCTTGGGTGTGGCTCCAGGCAGAGGGGAAAAGACGTCCACTAAGCATGCTCAAATGAATGATGGTTAGCAGTGCAGAAGATACAACTTCAAATGCTCCTGGAGATCGTGGGGCAAGCTGACTTCAGAACAGGCCAACAGGAAATGCAGCAAAGGGGTGGAGGCACTAGAACCACAGCAAAGTAAAAGGGCGGGAACATTACAGGGAGACAGGTTGCCCTTTCCCCCCTTCAGGCAAACACTTAGGGGGTGATTCTAACCCTGGCGGTCGGTGTTAAAGTGGCGGCCAACCCGCCAACAGGCTGGCGGTCCAAAAAATGGAATTCTGACCCTGGCGGGAACCGCCAACACAGCCCGCCAACTTAACACTCCGACCGCCGCGGCGGTACAGACAAACAGCGCGGCGGTCACCGCCAACAGGCAGGCGGCAGACAATGTACCGCCCACACTATCATAACTCACCAATCCGCCACCTTTTCCGGGGCGGGAGCACCGCCGATAAAAACACGGCGGAAACAGACTACGAACGGGAAAACGCTCACCTCTACGCACTCCACGAGGACGGAGGACAGCATGGAACCCGAATTGAACATCATACCTGCTCTCGTCTACCTTCTCATCTACCACGAGTACGAAGTCCGGCGCAGACGACAACGGTGAGTACTGCACCTACGACACACGGGAGGGGGAGGACGAAAGGTTACGGGCACACACAAATGCGCCCCTCCCCCCCCCAATCATGTACTCACCAATGCAGAGCACCAAGTCACAGTGACACCACCCAAACACCCCTGAAAAATGCTAGGACATAATCATATTTGGAATAAATATTTATGTACCAAAAAGCTCCAGAAAATTAGCGTACAACCATGAAAGATATCCACAACAAAACAAATGACATACACATCAGTGTATGACTGAAGTACCAAGTCCTGCACATCCTACCAATTCAGCATGTCCGTGGGCCAAAGTCTTGAGAAACAAGGGCAAAGCCCACACAGGAGACCTGAGTCCTTTGGAGAGAACACTGCAGGGGCATCAGATGTAAAAACTACAGGCACCTCAGGGGGAAGGGAAGGGAGGGGCACCACAGCCACATGAGTCCACGACGCTAGATCCACGAGGAGCCACCATGCCCACCGTTCAATCCTGGGGAGTGCAAAGCCACAGTCTCTCAATGTCTCTACAGTGGGTGGGCTGCCCACTGGACCAACCTTGGGAGTGCAAAGCCACAGTCTCTCAATGTCTCTACAGTGGGTGGGCTGCCCACTGTTCAATCCTGGGGAGTGCAAAGCCACAGTCTCTCAATGTCTCTACAGTGGGTGGGCTGCCCACTGGACCAACCTGGGGAGTGCAAAGCCACAGTCTCTCAAGTCTCTGCAGTGGGTGGATTGCCCACTGGACCATCCTGGGGAGTGCAAAGCCACAGTCCATCATGTGGATGACAGTCTCCACTGGTCAAGGAGGAGGCATGGTGGGCACAATGAACCATCAACGGTGCTTGAGACGGCGGGGCCCAGCGGAGCGGTGCTTGAGAGGAAGGGCCCAGCGGAGCGGTGCTTGAGAGGAAGGGCCCAGCGGAGCGGTGCTTGAGATGGCGGGGCCCAGCGGAGCGGTGCTTGAGAGGAAGGGCCCAGCGGAGCGGTGCTTGAGAGGAAGGGCCCAGCGGAGCGGTGCTTGAGAGGAAGGGCCCAGCGGAGCGGTGCTTGAGACGGCGGGGCCCAGCGGAGCGGTGCTTGAGAGGAAGGGCCCAGCGGAGCGGTGCTTGAGAGGAAGGGCCCAGCGGAGCGGTGCTTGAGACGGCGGGGCCCTGTTCAGCGGTGCTTGAGACGGCGGGGACCAGCGGAGCGGTGCTTGAGAGGAAGGGCCCAGCGGAGCGGTGCTTGTGAGGAAGGGCCCAGCGGAGCGGTGCTTGAGACGGCGGGGCCCAGCGGAGCGGTGCTTGAGAGGAAGGGCCCAGCGGAGCGGTGCTTGAGAGGAAGGGCCCAGCGGAGCGGTGCTTGAGACGGCGGGGCCCAGCGGAGCGGTGCTTGAGAGGAAGGGCCCAGCGGAGCGGTGCTTGAGAGGAAGGGCCCAGCGGAGCGGTGCTTGAGACGGCGGGGCCCAGCGGAGCGGTGCTTGAGAGGAAGGGCCCAGCGGAGCGGTGCTTGAGAGGAAGGGCCCAGCGGAGCGGTGCTTGAGACGGCGGGGCCCTGTTCAGCGGTGCCTATCTCCACGGCGGGGCCCTGTTCAGCGGTGCTCTTCTGCACCGCGTGCCCTGTTCACCGGTGCCTATCTCCACGGCGGGGCCCTGTTCAGCGGTACTCTTCTGCACCGCGGGCCCTGTTCAGCGGTGCCTATCTCCACGGCGGGGCCCTGTTCAGCGGTACTCTTCTGCACCGCGGGCCCTGTTCAGCGGTGCCCATCCAGCAGGTCAAGGGAGCCAGACCTGGCCTGGACTCCCTGTTCAGTCGCCCTCGGACCGTGACATATCTGGACCCTTCGGGGACGGACTCCTGGCCTCCTTAGTGTCCTCCTTCCCAGCTGGGATGTGGCATGTGGGGTCCACCTTCTCCGCGCTCCTGCTGCCCTTCCGCTCCTTTGATGGGGCTCTCGGGCCCTTGCCTCCCCCAGATGGTGTGGGTGGTGAAGTGGCCGCACATTGCTCCTTGGGGGCAGCCCTGTCAGTCCTCGCACGGCGGTCCTTGGTTTTGCGGGTCCTCTTGCCGGGGGGGGGGCTGGACGTGTCCTTGCTGCAGCTCGATGTGTCACTGCTGGCAAAGGGTGGGCTCCAGAACCCAGGCACAACAGTGACACCCGAAGCTGGGCTGGTGGTGGCTGCGGTGCTCTTGGGACTCTTTGAAGATGGATGGGGGGGGTCATCGGGGGGAAAGAGGTTAAGGTTAGCCAGGAAAAGTTTTTTAGGGCCAAGGTAAAGGGTAGGAGTAGTGGAGATGGAAGTGGAGGTAGAGGAGGTGGTTGTAGGAGAGTCAGGTGTGCTGTCATTGGGTGAAGGTGCTGGTGCTGTAGGCTGTCGTGAGGTGGATGGCTGTTGGGTGGGTGGCTGCTTGCGTTTGTGTGTCTTGGAAGAGGGGGTGACAGACACAGTGGGAGAGGACACAGGGGACGTGTACATGGCAGTGGGGGTGGTGACTGCACGAGTGTGGACTGTACTGGAGGGTGAGGTGGTGATGGAAGCACTGGCTGATGTTGGGGTGCATGCAGGTGGGAGTGTAGACGTCACAGGGAGGGAGGAGGGAGACGAGGAGGAGGGGGACACAGGGGTGGCAGTGGCTGTTGGCATGTCTGCATCTGGGTGTTGCTCGGGTGAGTGTTTGCGGGATCTGTGGTGCTTGTGTTTGGATGAGCTGCTCTTGGGTGTTGAGGTGTGTGCAGGCTGGTCTGATGGTGTGGATGGGATAGGCTGAGGAACAGGAGACAGAGACAGGCTGGAGGCAGTCAGAAGAGGGAGGCTGGAAACAGGGACAATGGCTGCCGTCAGTGCTGAGGCCAGAGCAGTGAACGCTCGTTGATGGGCAGCCTGACCGGAATGAATGCCCTCCAGGTACGCATTGCTCTGTTGCACCTCCCTTTGCACACCCTGGATGGCATTCAGAAGGGTCGTCTGCCCAACAATGAGCGTCCTTACCAGGTCAATGAGCTCCGCACTGAGGGCAGCAGGGGCAACAGGGGCAGGGGCTGAGGTGCCTGGGGCGAAGGAGACGTGCGCCTTCCTGGGCGAAGCGGCACGGAGCGAAGACTGAGGGGCTGCTGGGAGGGCGGGGCTGGTGCGCTGGGTGGCGGCTGTACCTGTAGAGGCGGGGGGCACGGATGTTGCCGCCACCCCTAGGGAGCTCCCATCCGAGGACGTGTCGCTTTCGCTGCTCTCACCAGCGGTCCCCGTCGTGGTGCTCCCCTCGCCCTCCGGATCACTGGTGCCCTCGGTGTCTGTTCCTGGGCCCACCGGGGCCTTGTGTCCTGCAGCTCCCTCGTGCTCCGATGCCATATCTCCTCCGCCTGATGATGCTAATGCACACATGCACAAGAAGATGAAGAGAAAGGGTGGGGGGAGAAAAAAGAAGACCAGGTTGAGTGCATGCAATGTCAACACCGTTGGCGGAGAGGACAGACACAGGTGCCTAATGCACTAAGCTGCGCATTCGGGGTACACTACTCAGTACTACTGACTAAGACAACAGGCCAAGAGACGTCAAACGCGCACATGGGAGATGCTGGACCTTCAATGGCTGTACTTGTCACCCTACAGAGGTGGGGGCCGGGGGCACAGGGCCATGCCTAAGGGAGAGGACTACACTACAGAAAGCGCCCTGGCCTAATGTCACCCACAGCCCTCCTCCCCCACCCAGACGCCTCCACTGCGCAGAAAGATAGGAGAATGTGCTGATACTCACCCCCTTGTGTCTGCTGTGATGTCTTAAAGCGCCCATCCAATTCAGGGTAGGCCACCGCCAGGATCCGGGACATCAGGGGGGTCATGGTGCGACTGGCACCCCTCCTAGGTTGGGAGGCCATCCCCAGCAGTGTTTCTGCGGTCTTCCTTGTTCCGCGGCGGATGTCCTCCCACCTCTTGCGGCAGTGGGTGCCCCGTCTGTTGTGGACCCCCAAGGTCCGGACTTCCTTTGCGATGGCACGCCAAATATCGATCTTCTGATGGGCGCTGACCTATTAGACATGTACAGGGTGGAAAGGAGGAAATCATCAATGGCCTGCAAGTTAGATGTAATTGGCCCCCCCCACCCACTTTGCCATATGGCACATGCTCTCATCTGTCGGGCGTTGCACTCCTCATTCGCCCCCCACCCCACCCCACCAACTTACATCCACCCCAATCCACACAGGCATAGCCCATTCCATTAGCACCCGGGGTACTCACTTGTTGGTCTGGAGGACCGTAGAGTAGCGCATACTGGGGGAGGACCCCATCCACGAGCTTGTCCAATTCTTCAGACGTGAAGGCAGGGGCCCTTTCCCCAGTCACAGCAGCCATTGGATCTTCCAGACCGAGGTCACAGCAGCACTTGCAGTATAGGTCCTCTCCTGTGGATGATCAGGTCTCGAGTGATTAAGCAGATAGAAAATGGCGGTCACGTCCGCGGCGGTGCGTACCGCGGCGGTGCGTACCGCGACCGCCGGCGCACTTCGTTATTGGCTCCTGAAACCCATAGGCTTCAATGTTAACCAATGTGGCTTTGCGCCGCGGTCTTCGACCGCCTACCGCCACGGTGTGCCCCGCCAGCGCAGTGACCTCACATCCCATTGTCCCACTTCACAGGTCAGGCAGCCGCCATTTCAAGGGCCCACATGGCTTAATTTTGACTGCGACACACAGGCCTAGGCCTTGCATTGCCACACATACACGCCTTTCAACCCATTGCCATTCTTTAACTGTGCAAGCTGTCTGTACGTACCTGTGGTTTTGCTGACTCTGTGCTCCATGTTGTCCTTCCTAGGCACCGTCCGCTGGGACTTGGGATGAGAAGGAGGAATCCTCGCGTGTACCGACCGCTGGTGGACCTGTCGACAATGGAAGAACGCCATATAATCCTTCGATACCGACTTGACCGTGCCACTATCCATGAACTGTGTGCCCAGCTGGAGCCAGCCCTGATGTCCCCCATCCGCCAACCCACAGGGATTCCCCCTCTGGTGCAGGTTTTGTCAGTCCTCCATTTTTTGGCCAGTGGGTCATTCCAGACCACAGTGGCCATGTCATCTGGAATGTCTCAGCCTATGTTTTCAAAGATTTTGAGCAGAGTGTTGTCTGCCCTGATGAAACTCATGCGTAGCTACATCATTTTCCCCGAGGAGGGTGACTTGCCCACAGTGAAGGGTGATTTCTATGCCCTTGGACATATCCCCAACATCATTGGTGCCATTGATGGGACCCATGTGGCTTTGGTACCCCCAAAAGACGATGAGCAGGTGTACCGAAACAGAAAGAATTATCATTCGATGAATGTCCAGGTGGTCTGTTTGGCTGACCAGTACATCTCCCATGTAAATGCCAAGTTCCCAGGGTCAGTGCATGACGCGTATGTGATGCGAAATAGCAGCATCCCCTATGTGATGGAGCAGCTACAGAGACAACGTGTGTGGCTAATAGGTGACTCTGGTTACCCCAACCTGCCGTGGCTACTGACCCCAGTAAGGAATCCCCGGACAAGGGCAGAGGAACGCTACAATGAGGCCCATGGGCGTACAAGGAGGGTGATTGAGCGAACATTTGGCCTCCTGAAGGCCAGGTTTAGGTGCCTGCATATGACTGGTGGATCCCTAATGTACTCACCAAAGAAGGTGTGCCATATCATCGTGGCGTGCTGTATGCTTCACAACCTGGCTTTGCGACGCCAGGTGCCTTTCCTGCAGGAGGATGGTCCAGATGGTGGTGTTGTAGAAGCCGTGGAGCCTGTGGAGAGTGAAGAGGAGGAAGACTCTGAGGACGACACAGACAATAGGGACAGAGTGATACAACAGTATTTCCAGTAACACCCAGGTAAGAATCACCCACGCCATTTCACAATTGCTTCTAGCCTCCTGCATCTATACTTTCTGTAGTTCCCCACAGATGTTTTTTATTAATTTATGCCTTTCCCTTCCCTTCTCAGTGCTGTCTGACTCAGTACCTGACTTCTGCTTGGTTCGCCCATGAAATACAGCGTATTGACATTGGTATGTTGTCATGACTAATTGACAGAACAGAAATTGAACCGTAATATGTTATCCCTTTGTTAATAATACAGCATGACTCAAAACAGGTTTGTGTGCAAAATGTGATTTATTTACAGTGCTAGATACCGGTACATGTGATTCTAAGGGTGATGGGTGGGGGTGGAGGAATATCTATGGCAGAGTCCAGTTCTCAGTCTCACAGGTGCATTGTTCTTTTGCCTGTGGAAGGATGGAGCATAGGCAGTTCATGGTTGGACAGGGTGGCAATGTGGGACAGTGGGAAGACTTGAGGGGGTATGTCCTGCTGGCGGGGGTCTTGACATCCTACTCTGTCTTTTTCTTTGGTCTCAGGCTCCTCTTACGGGGTGGTTGTTCTTCAGCAGGAGGTGGGGTTCTGGGGGGCTGTCGAGGTGTTGGGACCTCCTGTCCACTAGCGCCGGCGGAGGTGGTAGGCTGTTCCTGGTCCGGCCTAGTGACAGGGGCCCTGTGTGGTGCACCATGGTCCTGCAACGCATCCTCTATCCTGTGGAGGGCCAGGACGATGGTCCCCATTGCGGTCCCGATGATTCTCAGCTCCTCCCTGAAGCCCATGTAGCGTTCCTCCTGCTGTGCCTGGATCTCAGTGAACCTGGCCAGTACCGTCGCCATCGTTTCTTGGGAGTGGTGGTAGGCCCCCATGAGGGTGGTGAGGGCCTCTTGGAGAGTGGGTTCCCTGGGCCTCTCCTCCCCCCCTGTCGCACAGCAGCCCTCCGAGCTGCCCGGTTTCCCCCGGCCTCTGTCCCCTGGCCGGTGTGCCCGCTCCCACTGCCCCCAGGTCCCTGTTGTTGTTGGGGTGTCGGGTTAGCCTGGGTGCCCTGTAGTGGCAGACACACCGCTGATTGAGCTGTCCTAGAGACAGAGGCATGGGCCCGCTGGGTGGGAGCTGTGCTGGTGTCGGCAGAGGGGGTCGGGTCTGGTGTGGCCTGTGTCTGGGTGAGGGGAACCGACTGCCCAGAGGTCCCCGATGGTCCGGGCTGGTCATCAGGTTCACTGTCGACAGAGCTGCTATCCTCAGTGTGGGCCAGTTCCGGTGGTGGGATGGACACTTCTGGACCCTCCTGGCTGGTGTGTTGTCGTTCGGGTCCTGCATGGGGTAAGAGAGTTTGGTTATTGTTTCTGTGTGTGCAATAGCATGCGTGTTGTGGGTGCCCTTGTCCCCCAGTGCAGGCATTCCCTGGAGGGAGGTTTTGTGAGGGTATTTAGTGGGGGGGAGGGGTTAGTGCAGTGGTCATGCTTAGGTGATGGGTGCCCATGGTTTGTGTTGGCATGCAGGAGTTGGTGTTGGGATGGGTGGGTTGTGCTGGTGAGACATTGTCAGGAAGGATGTGTGCTGGGGGCTTGGGGGTGAGGGTGGGGGTGTGGGTTGGCATGCTGGTGGGGGATATAGTAGTTGAGATGGGACTTACCAGAGTCCATTCCTCCGGCTACTCCTGCGAGGCCCTGAGGATGCAGGATGGTCAAGACCTCTTGTTCCCACGATGTAAATTCGGGAGGGGTGGGTGGGGGTCCGCCGCCAGTCTTCTGGACCGCGATGTTGTGCCTCGAGACCATCGACCGGACCTTCCCCCGTAGGTCGTTCCATCTTTTGCGGATGTCGTCCCTATTCCTGGGATGCTGTCCCACCGCGTTGACCCTGTCCACGATCCGCTGCCATAGCTCCGCCTTCCTGGCTATACTGGTGTGCTGCACCTGCGATCCGAAGAGCTGGGGTTCCACTCTTAGGATTTCCTCCACCATGACCCGGAGTTCTTGGTCCGAAAAGCGTGGATGCCTTTGGGGTGCCATGGGGTGGTGTGGGTGAGGTGTGGGGTGGTGTATGTGATGAGGAGTGTGTTGGTGAGTGGTGCTTTGTGCTACTATGTGGTGTGTGTGATGGTGTAGTGTGCCTCAGTGTGTCTTGCTTTGGATTGTCTGCTGTGTCTCTCTCTCCTTCTCTCAGTATTTGGGGTCGCAGGGGTTTGTGTGTGATGTGGGTGTGTGTTTTATAGTTGGTTGATTGTGTGGGAGTGGTGTGTGTATGTGTATCAGGTGTGTGTTTTTCAAATTGTCCAATGTGGCTGTGTTTTGGTGATGTGTGTGTATTCTGACCGCGGCGGTGTGTAGCGCCAATGGAATACCGCGTTTGAATGACCGCCGTGTGGATTCGTGGGTCGTAATGGCATGGGCGTATTTCTGTTGGCGTGACGGTGGAGGTTTGGTCATCTCCAGTTTATCGCTGCCCGCCGATGTGGCGGGCTGCAGTGGAGGACGGATTTTTGGAGGTTCGGCCGTTATGGGTCAGAATGACCGTGGCGGTTGACCGCGGCCGCGGCGGTGTTATGGCGGTCTTCTGACCGGCGGTAAGGGCATTTTACCGCCGAGGTCAGAATCACCCCCTTAGTATATTCAGGACATTGACTCCACAGTTGTGGCTTTCAGGAACTGAGACCCATGACTGCTGAGCAAATTGTGATAGAGGAGGGGTGCTTTGAGTGAGGGGATGGCCTTCCGTCTTAGTGAGGGGATGGATACTCAACCAGGGATGGATGAAATATGTAAAATGCTGACTGGACAGTTTTCTGCTACACATGGGGCCAGGATTAAGGGGGTGATTCTGATTCTGGCGGGCGGCGGAGGCCGCCCGCCAGAATTCCGCCCCCATTATACCGCTCCGCGGTCAGAAGACCGCGGAGGGTATTATGAGTTTTTCCCTGGGCTGGCGGGCGGTCTCCAAAAGACCGCCCGCCAGCCCAGGGAAAAACTCCCTTCCCACGAGGATGCCGGCTCGTAATCGAGCCGGCGGAGTGGGAAGGTGCGACGGGTGCAGTGGCACCCGTCGCGTATTTCAGTGTCTGCAAGGCAGACACTGAAATACTTTGCGGGGCCCCCAGGGGCCCCGCGACCCCCCCTACCGCCATCCTGTTCATGGCGGCTTTCCCGCCATGAACAGGATGGCGGTAGGGGGGGTCAGAATCCTCATGGCGGCGGAGCGCGCTCCGCCGCCATGAAGGATTCCCCCGAGTAGCGGTAAGTCGGCGGGAGCCCGCCGACTTGCCGCTTCTGACCGCGGCTGAACCGCCGCGGTCAGAATGCTCGTGGGAGCACCGCCAGCCTGTTGGTGGTGCTCCCGTGGTCGGTGGCCCTGGCGGCCACCGGCCGCCAGGGTCAGAATGACCCCCTAAGTGTATTAGAGGCATATTAAAAGACATGGCAGAGAATGATAGAACTGTATCATAGTGTTATATCCTAACCTGGAATGTGAGGGGCTTAAATGGTACAGAATACATGCATAGTTAAATTAGTGCCAGGTTCACTTCTCATTTATCTAAAAAACCAATGTAATTGACACTGAGGTATACAAACTTCAAAAACACTGGAGGAGGCTGGTGGTAGGTACAACATACTCGAGCTATGCACAGGGGGCGCTTATTTGGGTGACACTTGGAGTCATATTCACTACTAATTTAAGTATATTTGAGGAGCAGGTATGTGATTTTCGAGAGAATGTTAGATGGAACCCTTATACTGCTGGTGGCCATTAATGCTCCTAGTGTGGACATACCAATCTTTCATTCCACTGTGTTTCTTGCCCCCTTAGTCAATCAACAGACAAGGTGTAGCAGATCTACTACATGACCATTAAACCTCCCTACTGGTGGGAGTACATTCCACTGCAGAGACAAAAATGTCGGTAACAATGGCCACAAGAGATGCATGTGCTAGGCCATTTGCATGTTCTTTACCCTGATAACTTTAAGCATTCATGTCACTTGGGGCTACATGCCCTGCATCCTTGCATAGATATACTCTACGGAAACACTGTGATGGCAGATAGGGTGGTGGATGCAGAATACTTAGGTTGAACATTGTTGGATCACTTCCCATTTCAGCTGATATTCACCTGGGGTCAGTTGCGACTGACAGTCCCCACATGGTAACTGCACCTGGAGGCACTAAAGGATGAGGTTTATTGTTCAACAGTAGCAGAGCACATAGGCCCTCATTCGGACCTTGGCGGGCGGCGGAAGCCGCCTGCCAAAGTCCCGCCGTCAAAATACCGTACCGCGGTCGCAAGACCGCGGCGGGTATTTTGACTTTTCCCCTGGGCTGGTGGGCAGCCGCCGAAAGGCCGCCCGTCAGCCCAGGGGAAAACGACCTTCCCACCATGAAGCCGGCTCGTAATCGAGCCGGCGGAGTGGGAAGGTGCGACGGGTGCTACTGCACCCGTCGCGTATTTCACTGTCTGCTATGCAGACAGTGAAATACTAGCGGGGCCCTCTTACGGGGGCCCCTGCAGTGCCCATGCCATTGGCATGGGCACTGCAGGGGCCCCCAGGGGCCCCGAGACACCCCCTACCGCCATCCTGTTCCTGGCGGGCGAACCGCCAGGAACAGGATGGCGGTAGGGGGTGTCAGAATCCCCCATGGCGGCGCAGCGAGCTGCGCCGCCATGGGGGATTCAAATGGGCAACGGAAAACCGGCGGGAGACCGCCGGTTTTCCATTTCTGACCGCGGCCAAAGCGCTGCGGTCAGAATGCCCAAGGGAGCACCGCCGGCCTGTCGGCGGTGCTCCCGCCCCCGTTGGCCCTGGCGGTGCAACACCGCCAGGGTCATAATGAGGGCCATAGTGAGGTATATAAAAAAAAACTAATGCACTTCGACAGACATGCAGACAAGTAGGATGACTTAAAGGCGGTATTGCGTAGTCTGTGTATGAAGACCACATTTGGGGTGTAGTATATGTTGCATAAACAACTTCACAAGATAGAGGGCAGGTTGCGTGTACTCAAGCATTTTGCTCTTTCTGAGGCTCAAACTACACAGCAATTGATACAGCGAAAGGGTGAGCTCTGCACGGTAGACAAAATCAACTAAGCTACCAAAGCTGTGTTGTGAGACAGCGTGAGGAGGGGAGAAGGGGAGGCACCTGTTGGCCTGGCCACTGTGCTCTGAGAGCAATCTGATAATGAGAGGGAGAGATAGTCCAAGCACAGGCATCGATCAATGATGTATTTTACTCCTATTACACAATTCTCTTCATTATGATAACAGGACTGCTGGATTTTGGGCAGCAGCACCATTGACTGTGTGACAGCTGTCAGCCTAACCATTTCCAGCTAGCTAGCAGCACCTCACAAGTATTGGGGTAGAAGTGATGTGTGGCAGCTTATCGCATGGCACTCATACTCCTCAGGGAAGTCATGGTTTAACAGATCTTACCCCTTTCTCTCAGTTAGGCAAGTCTCATGCATGCAAGGACAAAACAGAAGCAGGATCCTGGTTCAAGAGGTTTAATTGAAGCAACTGCATTCTATGTAGGGAGGCATGATTTGCGATTATGAAGATAATAAAGCACATCATTATTAGAGCAGTGACCAAAAAAGTGAAACACAAGAAGAGTCTCAGCATATTTTCATGGTAGTGTGCCTAAAATTCCTACCTACATTACTAAGGGGGTGATTCTGATTCTGGCGGGCGGCGGAGGCCGCCCGCCAGAATTCCGCCCCCATTATACCGCTCCGCGGTCAGAAGACCGCGGAGGGTATTATGAGTTTTTCCCTGGGCTGGCGGGCGGTCTCCAAAAGACCGCCCGCCAGCCCAGGGAAAAACTCCCTTCCCACGAGGATGCCGGCTCGTAATCGAGCCGGCGGAGTGGGAAGGTGCGACGGGTGCAGTGGCACCCGTCGCGTATTTCAGTGTCTGCAAGGCAGACACTGAAATACTTTGCGGGGACCTCTTACGGGGGCCCCTGCCGTGCCCATGCCATTGGCATGGGCACGGCAGGGGCCCCCAGGGGCCCCGCGACCCCCCCTACCGCCATCCTGTTCATGGTGGCTTTCCCGCCATGAACAGGATGGCGGTAGGGGGGGTCAGAATCCTCATGGCTGCGGAGCGCGCTCCGCAGCCATGGAGGATTCAAACGAGCAGCGGAAAGTCAGCGGGAGACCGCTGACTTTCCGCTTCTGACCGCGGCTGAACCGCCGCGGTCAGAATGTTCGTTGGAGCACCGCCAGCCTGTTGGCGGTGCTCCCGTGGTCGGTGGCCCTGGCGGCCACCGGCCGCCAGGGTCAGAATGACCCCCTAAGTTTCTACATGAGAACTGGTAGCAGTGGTAGCCCTAATACACCCTTCTGGTCCTGGGAAGGAAGCCAAACCCCCATACCTTTGTTCAGAGGTGAAGAAGAGGTCTGTTAGTCTGCTGGGAGTTCTTCCATGTAGGCAAAGAGAGATCAAAAGGTTTCTGCAGAAACTGCAATGATGTGAAGCATGAGATGGCAAACTGTCTGGAATGTCCCCTCTAAGATGATGTGGGCAGTGTGATGTATCTGTTATTCTAAGAACTGCCCTGATGTAACAGCACCTATTTTTCTGTGTAGAGTAGACAATGTTCTGTTTGGACCAGCAATAGCGGGTAAACATTGTGTAGAGCCTTGGGTTGAGCACAGGAGGAAAATATTGTGCAAAGAAATTAATAACACATTATGCAAGGAAGGACAACTGATAAGAGGAATGCAAAACATCTCCACTAAAAGGAAGCTTTGCTAAAATAATAACAGGGACAAAAGTAATGTAACTAGTTAAAAGGGCAAAGGCCTCAGGCTCAGAGCTAAATAACGTGCCTGTGGAAAATGCTAAAATAATGTCACAACACCCTAACCAGAGATGATCCTGAGGGGCAGGCCTTATTAGATAGGGTAACACTTCCCACTGTCAACGTGCTCCAAAATGAGGAATTAGAGGAACTGATCAGAATTATAGAAAACCAAATAGCCGTCATGGAAATGGCCAGAGGTTTAACCTTGGGCTGGTTGGGTGCCTGGTGGAGTTCTATGCTACGTATGCACTGGAATTTGCCCATATGCTGTTACATATGTATGAAGAAACGAGTGAGACAGGAAAATTCCCAACCTTCTTGAGGACGATTGCTTGTGATGTTCCTGAAGCCAAGTGGTTACCCCTCAAAGGTGTTGTTGTATCATCCTCTCTCACTACTAAACATAGTTTATAAGATACTATGGAAGGAACTAGCAAACTACTTAATGTCCATAGGCCAGAACATGACACACCAGGATAAACACAGCTCATACCAGGCAGGAATACATTCCTTAACTTAGCCACTTATCCTAAGTCCTGGAGAGGTCCAGGCATGGCAGTCTGGCAACTGAGTTGCTTCTCTTAAGATCAAGAAGGCGTGTGACATGCTGGGAGAGCAGTATTTGTTGGCGGTCCTAAGACATGTGAGATTAGGCCCAGGGTTCTGCCACTGGGTATTATTCCTATACAGGGCAGCACTGGCAAAAAGGATATTTTCACCATTTGACATACAGTGGGGTACTAGACAGAGATACCCTTCTTTCTCTCATCATCCTTTCATTGGCCTCCTGAGGGCGCATGGCCAGGGCAGGTGAATTTGCACTGGAGGGGACTGGCACATCATTTTTTATATGCTGATGATGCCCTCATCTATATACGCAGAGAGGTGCTTCAGAATGGTGGCTTGCTATCAGTCATTACCCTGTTATAGGACTTTGGAGGTTCCGCAGCACTGAGAGTAAACTGGATTACGAATTATATGTTCCCCTTGGTCAAATGTCTTGAGATACCACAGTCTAGAAGGTCCTCATGTCAGCTCCCCCTGTGTTAGTCTCCGGTCCAGCTTACCCGCAGCCATACTCTGCTGTCTTGGTTGGAGCTGCTCTTCTGCTCCTTTTTCCCTCTCTTCTACCCATGCCCTGGTTATCAGCGGATTCGACTATGGTAATGCCCTCTACGCCGGTACCATCCAAAAGAACAACAAGAAATTACAGCACACCCAAAATGCTCCGCTAGACTCATCCTGGACATTCCCGACAGCAAACAAATTACCAATCACTTAAGAGGCCTCCACTGGTTCCCTATCGAGAAGAGAATTAACTTCAAGCTTCTTGTTTATGCTTACAAGGCCCTCCATGACCTGGGACCCGCTTACGTCAGCCACAGCATCATCTTCTACTCCCCCCACCAGACCTCTCCGCTCCACTCAAGAAGCACTAGCCATGGTACCTCACAAACAGAGGACTTCAGCAGGTGGGAGAGCCATCTGCTACCTCACGGCAAAGAGCTGGAACACCCTGCTCCTGCACCTTAGGCAGTCACTATCGCTACCCCAATTCAAGAAGGACCTTAAAACCTGGCTTTTTGACTGAAGCTCAGAGGAAAACCCCTTTAGTGCCTTGAGAACCTTGTGGATGAGTAGTTGTGCTTTATGAAACTTGATTTGATTCTTCTGCTCATTTGTCTGCTCCAGTTTCATTCGATCTGCTCATTTTTCTATTGCTTTTTCTTTCTTTTTTGCACATTTTTCTGCTTCTTCTCTTCTTTTCCTGCCATTTCTCTCCTCCCATCATTTTCTGCCTCCCGCCACCCAGCGCCCTGCCCTCCTCCTAAGGCCTGGAGGCAGCAGGATGGCCGCACAGTGGGTGTGCGCAGTGGGCCAAAGGCAAGCTCGCCAAAGGCAAGCTCCAAAGGCAAGCTCATCTTTGCCTGTCTGCAGCTGGACCACTGCCAGTGGCAGCACTCCTGGCCTCCTGCCATCTGCTGATACACTGCCAAGGAGCTCCTGGTCCTCGGCACTGGTCACCAGAACAACTGCTGCCACACATCCTGCCCACCATCTACCAATGGACTCTTTACCTGCCACCATTGCCACTTCTCATGAAACCTACAAGACCACAATCAACTCAGAATAAGTCCAATGTATCCTCCTCAATACCCAATCCCTCTGCAAGCACACCACGGAAATCTGTGACATCTTCACCTCCCTCTCACCTGACATTGCCTTCATCATGGAAACCTGGCTCAAACCCTCCTTGATCCCGACATCACCACTACAACCCCAGATGGCTACAAGATGATACACTGAGACCACCCCAACAAACTTGGCAGAGGTGAGGTATCACCATCATCTTCAAATAAACCATCTGATGCACTGACGACGACCCTATGCCTCTTATAGGCGCTTCACAACATTGTACCGGCCTACCTGAATCATCAAATCTCCTTACATAACCACGCCAGACGCCTTTGATTCACCCAGAAGGCACTAGCCACCATTCCACGCATCTAGAAAACCACAGCCGGAGAAAGATCTTTCACCTACCTTGTAGCCAAGAGCTGAAACAATCTACCCACGCACCTCAGACAAAGCCCACCACTCACCATCTTCAGGAAGAACCTCAAAACATGACTTTTCGAATGAGGCCCAGACCCTCCACCAGCACCTTGAGACCCTCACAGGCGAGTAGTTGCGCTTTCTAAAAACTGATTGATTGATAGAACACCTCAACTTCCAACTACAGACCAATATAAAGCCCACAATAAGAGGTACCCTTGTATACGGGCTCCCTGGATCCCGACCAGCATTCTGAGATGCCATCTCTAAGCTCATTCCCCCAATAGTCATTGACTTCTTCCACTACATCCTACTGGGGCCTTAATTTCCACATCGACGACCCCATTGACGCCAACTACACCACCCTCCTTGAGAAAACTCCTGCAAAAAGCTCATCACACTCTCAATGTCATATTCACTGCCAGCAACAGAATCAAGTTCAGCCACATCACAGAACTCATCTGGACTGAATGTCATCATCCACTTCATGATCTCCGACACTCAGCACGCTTTCTCAAAGTCAAATTGACAGACCAATCTGAAGTATTCCTTATGTACTCCATTCTCCTGCCCCAAGTGAAAGAATTTCGTGGAATGAGATGCAAATCTTGATGTAATAATACTGGTTCTGCAATAAAACAGCGGACCCATCTTGAAATGACAGTTGAAAAAAATGGCCCCAAAATGTTTTTTATTGCAAATGAGGAGTTGCTTTGAATCCTCTGGTCTAAATTTGCTGATTATGTCATTGTAAGCTGTATGGCACTGTATCACACAACACTTGTGATTCTGGAAAAAACATATTCAAGATAGTGTCTGTCTGGTAATAGCAGAAGTTACCCAGATAGGGGTAGATGACTTGCGAGACAAGTCCAAGGCTTACACATCTAAGACCCTCCTGGACAGCACCAATTAAAGTAGCATTGCCAGCTTTGCAGCTATCCCATTACTAAAGAGGAATTTGATAGTTGGACATGCTAGGAAAAACCAGAGGACCACCTCAACATCCCATCAGGTAAGGCACCTCCTCAGTTCCAGGGAAACAGATAACCTAACCCTTAAAACTGCCTACATACAACTTCAACAGAGACTCCATTGATTGATATTAACTATGCTGTATATCACCCCGGCATCTGTCACCTATTAAAAATAAATTTAAGGCATAAATACGGTGTTCCCTCATGGGATCCAGACCCTATCCAACACACCAACATGACCATTATCTCCAATCCAAACCATCTCTCAATAGTACCCCACCAGGATGGTACAAAGCCATGGGATCTTTCAAAGTCAACATAATCCTCCACACCATTAGATGGTGGGATCTGTTGATCACTAGCTGGTGTAACCTCCCATGACAATCTACCAGGTGGTCAGAAATGGAGAAGGATTGGAGAATTTCAAGAAAATTCCAGAAGTACAAGAAATCATACTGTCAAGCGCAGAGCACTGACTTAATTTAGTGTGTTCCTATGCGATTAAGACAAATTCACAGAAGCTGCCTCCCAACTCCTCCATGAGACAGCTGTCACCCAATGCCAAATCACGCTGGAGGTAGGGGCAGCCTCAAAATGGGAAAGATGAATGGAACAAAGAAAGAGAGGCAACTCAAATTGTGAACGTCCAAAGAACTGATAATCCAGATCCTTCATCGGAAGTCCATTCTCATGCCTGAATGTTGTCTCATTTGAATCTGTCCACTGTAGTATGGAATTTTAGCTGAGTGCATAACAATGACAGATTAGTGTAATGTTGTATTGGAGTGTCCATAGCCCTATCTTCCTTCTTAAGGTTACTGTTTCTCTTACATCAGCATCCCTTTTTGCTCCACAAATTAACCTTTCAGATCTTGGGGAGTGTAATGTGTGTATGGTGTTCTTGAACCCCTAAAGTAGGTTTACACAGCATAATTAGTTTTAGAGACCTTGTAGCCTGACCCACTTTCTTTGCATTTAACCCAATTATAACTGTTCCTTCCTTCAGGGTCATTCACATTGTTCGGTGAGAAGGATTTACAATCATTCCTTTTGAAAATTCTGTATTCAAAATAATGCATCGTAGTCCCCAAATGTTCAGAGGAAAAACATGTTATGTTCTCAATTCAACATATAATTCATATCCACCGTTGTTTCTCAAATTATTTTGGTTGCTTACAGATTCCTCCCATTAACTAAGATTCTTTACTCTTTCTTTCTGGTTTAAGTGTGTCCACAATAATGACCCTCTCTGGATGATTTGCGCAAGGGATGGGATGTGCTTTTCCCCAATTTTGCTGTATGCACGCATTACTGTATTTTAACCACTCTTCTTATCTTTTCAGGTTCCATATTTGAGTTATACAAACAAAGGTGTCCAAGCACCAACACCAGTGAAAACCAGTAATTTTTATAAATTAATATTCAACAACAAAAACCCGCCTTATGGGACATCTCTTATAGCTTTACTTTTCACATAAAGAGCCACATACTGAGTTCAGCCACATAGAAATATCAAATCCTCAATAAAAAATTTTTTTAAATAGTTCTTTATTGAAATTTCATATCAGATAAAATTTCTTCAGCACATGGTCAATGAGGTTCATCCTGTTCAATGACTTCTTCAAAGCTAGAAAACAGATTATAAAAAACACACTACATAACCATCATCATAGAATTACATTTTTCACAAAAAATCTAAGAAAAGTGTTCCAAATGCAGATAAAAACATGAAAAACATACCATTACACCTAATCACCAAGCAAGACATATGCAACACGTTCAAATATGTACCAGGTTCACAAGAATATATAAGAAGATGACCACTCATTATTTATACATAATCTTTTGATGTAGCAAATTTAGAATGTCATAATCATCATGTAACAATCCATCACTTCATTTTAAGACCCCATCATTTTATGTATCCAGTTGCTATGCTACAGTGAATACCACAGACAGGGAATAAACAAATACATTGAATCTGTACTTCACAGTTAAAGCACTGACAGGAAAGCATTGAATCCTTTCTACCGCGGATGATTGAACACCCACATTGTTCCCCGATAAAGGGCACAATATTGCAGTCCTCATGCATGGTGCCCCCCCCGCTGTGCCTATAACCACTACTGCCCAAAATCACAATCATAATCATAATCATACCCATAACTGCATCAGTTGATTCTCCCCGCCTTCTCTCCCTCACACATGTTATTCCTCCTTTGCCGTATTATCCCCCTCGGTTATTTGCGTTTATGTTATCATCCTTGCTCTTATTTCTCTTCTTCTTCTTCTTTCTCTCCTCATCGCTCTTCTTCTTGCCCTCCTCATATTTATTGTTCTTATGGCTCCTCTTATTATTTCCCATTGATATTACTGTTTTTCGTCCTGTCTTTCTTATTTTCGTCATTGTTGTTCTCATCCTTATAGTTAGTATTTATCCTTCATATTGTTCATAGGACTAATCTAGGTTCCTATCCTCCTGGCTGTCCCTCCGCCCCCCTATCTCTCTTCACCCTCTTCTGTCCCCCTTCTTCCCTCTACTGCTTTTTCTCTTCCCTTATTTCGACATCTCTGTTCCTCTATTCTGCTATGTTTACTAACACTCATTCCTGGACTCGTATTACCCCTCTTCACAGGTCCCTGCTCTCATCCTGCCCTTCTGTCTATACACATTCTCGATACATATCTCCCCCTACTCCTTACCCAGAGAATTAGAGTCCACATGATTTTTTAGGATCTATACTTGCATATCCCCTTGACTCCACCTATGCTTCTTCTCCCTAATTTTTGTCGACGTCCTGAGGAAGTCCTCGGTAGATCACTGGAGGGGCGGGCGGGAGTGCCCTTTTAGTTTTCCCTATTGTCCGTCACCACATGTTGCCCCTCTTTGTGGGAGTCTGCTAGTGGGCATAAACTGGTCTAAACATGGACATTCTGTGTCAGACTCAGCTTTCCAACATTGTATTCAGAAAGTGTCCATGATCACACCCAATTATGTATCCATGTATGGTTGTTTAGATATTTTTTGTATCACCTGGATTGACTATCCTACTGTGTGGTTGTATATGATGCTTCACTTATTTCCCAAATTAAGAATTACAAAAAAAAAAAAAAAAAAAAGAATGCATTGAAAAGAAAGGAAATGAGATTCATCAGTTGAGCTAAAAGTGTATTATCATACACCGTCATGTTATCAATCCATCAATGTATCTCCCTTAATAATAATTGTAGTGAGAATATATACAAAACCAATTTAGTACAATATCTTCATGTAGCATTATATAATTGGTACACTCATAGTGAGGGTCACAGATGAGATTCAATTCAGGCACAGATATCATGAAAAAGGTTTTGAGAACATGACCTCAGCACACCAGGGACCAATCTTTTGGACTTAAAACAATTATAACCTTTTATAATGTGCAATTTGATGCACAGGCAGACGAAATAGAACACTCTACAGTAAAACTTAATGTTGTACATTCATTTCCCATACCATCGGAGACCCATTCTCACCCAAAACCCCTGCTATGATTACACTAATGTTAAAACATGTTAACACAGGGATAATAGCAAACCTTTCTACATCATGTTTCCTAAAATCATAGCATCCAGTAACTTACTTTCAGGCGCGATAATAACAGAGCATGTCTCACTATGCTCCTAATCTTCATAGTATAACCATGAAGTGCTTTTATTCCTAAACGTAATGACAAAAGTAGAAGGGATGAGAAAAGCAAAATATGTTTTCTAAAATCATAACGTACAGCACTTTCCTCTTTGACATGGTAAAAGAAGAATAAATAATGCTCCTCCTTGAACATTACAGGCCCGATTCACAAAGGTAAACTTAAACAAAAGTCTAAGTTTAGACATAAAGTACAACTTTATTGGTAGTAAAGTTAGACCTTTGGTCTAAGTTTAGATTTTTGGTCTAACTTTAGACAAAGGGGGTCATTCTGACCTCGGCGGTAAAAGGCGCTTACCGCCGGTCAGAAGCCTGCCATAACACCGCCGCGGTCGCGGTAAACCGCCACGGTTATTCTGACCCGCAACTGGCAAACCGCCAAAAACCCGACACCAACAAAAGTCCGCCACACCAAAGGTCAGCGAAAAAATGGCGATCACCAAACCTCCACCGTCACGCCAACAGAAATACGCACATGCCATTACGACCCACGAATCCACGCGGCGGTCTTTCATCCGCGGTATTCTATTGGCGGTACACACCGCCGCGGTCGAAATACACACACCTTAACAAAACATCCCCACATTGGTCAATTTGAAACACACACACCTGAGATACATATACACACCACTCCCACACACCCAATACAGAATAAAACACACACCCACATCACCCACAAACCCCTACGACAACAATTGCGAATCAAGGACAGAGAGAGACAGCACTGCTTAGAGTAGACCATCACACCGAGGCAAATCACAACATCACCCACACAATTACCACGCACAAAACACCATACACCACCACACACATTACACTCCACAACACATACACCACCCCTCACCTCATCCACACCACCCCATGGCACCCCAAAGACACCCCAGGTTCTCTGACGCAGAACTCTGGGTCATGGTGGAGGAAATAGTACGTGTAGAGCCCCAGCTATTCGGGACACAGGTGCAGCACACGACAATAGCTAGGAAGATGGAGCTCTGGCAAAGGATAGTGGACAGGGTCAACGCGGTGGGACAGCATCCACGCAATCGGGATGACATCAGGAAGCGATGGAACGACCTACGGGGGAAGGTGCGTTCCATGGTATCAAGGCACAACATTGCAGTGCAGAAGACTGGCGACCCCCACCTACTCTCCCTGAATTTACAGCATGGGAGGAGGAAGTCTTGCACATCCTGCATCCTGAGGGCCTCGCAGGAGTATCTGGAGGAATGGACTCTGGTAAGTCAAATCTCAACTACTACTTCCCACCCCCACCCCACCTGCATGCCAGCACATACCC
Source organism: Pleurodeles waltl (assembly GCF_031143425.1). Lineage (NCBI taxonomy): Eukaryota > Metazoa > Chordata > Amphibia > Caudata > Salamandridae > Pleurodeles > Pleurodeles waltl. Next base: position 1,246,277,404 of record NC_090437.1, read on the forward strand.
CCACCCTCACCCCTACCCCCATCACACCAACTCCTTGCAAAAGGCTCACCATCACAACTCACCCATCCAAACACCAAGCCCTGCATGCGACCACAAAGCATGGACACCCATCACCAAAGCATGCCCACTGCACACACACATCACCCCCACAAGCCACCCTCACAAAAGCCCCCACAAGGAAATGCCTGCACTTGGGTACACGGACACCCACCCATCACACGAAATGCCACACACCTAAGCAATAACCATACCTTTATACCCCTGCAGGACCCGAACGCCACCACACCGCCACGGAGGGTCCCGAGATGTCCATCCCACCCCCAGAAGAGGCCTCCAGCGATGACAGCAGATCTGTCTCCCTGGAGCCAGACGACCAGCCCGGCCCATCGGGGACCTCTGGACAGTCGGTTCCCCACAGACAGCCACAGGCTACACCAGACCCAACCCCCTCTGGGAACACCAGCACAGCTCCCACCCAGCGGGCCCATGCCTTTGTCTCCAAGGCACGTAAATCAGCGGTGTGTCCGCCACTACAGGGCACCCAGGTTGACCCACCACCCCAACAACAACAGGGACCTGGGGGCAGTGGTAGTGGGCACACCGTCCAGGGGACAGAGGCCCAGGAACACAGGGGAACTGGGAGGGCTGCTGTGCGACAGGGGGGGGACAGGCCCGGGGAACCCACTCTCCAAGAGGCCCTCTCCACCATCATGGGACCATACCACCACTCCCAGGAGACAATGGCGACGGTACTGGCCCGGTTCCAGGAGATCCAGGCACTGCAGGAGGAACGGTACATGGGGTTCAGGGAGGAACTGAGGAACATCGGTTCCGCAATGGGGACCATCGTCGTGGCCCTTACCCAGATCGTCACCACATTGCGGGACCATGTGGCACCCCAAAGGGCCCCTGTCACTAACCCAGGCCAGGAACAGCCTACCACCTCCGCCGGCGCTAGTGGACAGGAGGCCCCCACACAACGACAGTCCGCCAGAACCCCACCTCCTGCTGAAGAAGAACCACCCCGCAAGCGGAACCTGAGATCTCACAAGAAGACAGTGTAGGATTGCAAGACCCCCGCCAGCATATGATACCCCCTGATGTCATCCCACTGTCCCACATAGTCACCCTGTCCAACCTTGAATTGCCCCTGCTCCATCCTTCCACAGGCATATGGACAATGCACCTGTGCGACTGAGAACTGGACTCTGCCATGGACATTACTCCACCCCCGCCCATCCCCGCTTCCCAATCATTTACCTATATGTAGCACTTGAAATAAATCACTCATTGCACTTAAAATAACAGGAGTCTGCTTCTATTTTTCACAAATGTATTACACATAACGGTGCAATTATGTTCAGTAACATTGTGATGACAACATACCAATGTCAATAAGCTTTAGTCCATGGGCAAACAAAGCAGTAGTCACGCAGTCGGTCATACAGCTCTGAAAAGGGAAGGGAAAGTCACAATTAACTTTAAAGGAATTGGGGGGAAACACAGACAGTAGAGACGCAGGAGGCCTTAAGTAAATGTAAATTGGGGTGGCTGTTTCTTACCTGTGTGCTACTGAAAGTATTGTTGTATGACTGTATCCCTGTTGTCCGTGTCGTCCCCGTCGTCTTCCTCCTCTTCACTCTCCACAGGCTCCACAGCTGCTACAACACCACCATCTGGACCATCCTCCTGCAGAAAAGGCACCTGGCTTCGCAATGCAAGATTGTGAAGCATACAGCAGGCCACGATGATCTGGCACACCTTCTTAGGTGAGTACATGAGGGATCCCCCTGTCATATGCAGGCACCTAAACCTGGCCTTCAGGACCCCGAAGGTCCTTTCTATAATCCTCCTAGTTCGCCCATGGGCCTCATTGTACCGTTCCTCTGCCCTGGTCCGGGGATTCCTCACTGGGGTCAGTAGCCACGACAGGTTGGGGTAACCAGAGTCACCAATTAGCCACACACGGTGTCTCTGTAGCTGTTCCATCACATAAGGGATGCTGCTATTTCGCATCACATACGCGTCATGCACTGACCCAGGGAACTTGTCATTTACATGGGAGATGTACTGGTCAGCCAAACAGACCACCTGGACATTCATCGAATGATAACTTTTTCTGTTCCTGTACACCTGCTCACTGTCTTTGGGGGGAACCAAAGCCACATAGGTCCCATCAATGGCACCAATGATGTTGGGGATATGTCCAAGGGCATAGAAATCACCCTTCACTGTAGCCAATTCGCCCACCTCAGGGAAAATAATGGAGCTCCGCATGTATTTCATCAGGGCAGACAACACTCTGGACAAAACCTTAGAACACATAGGCTGAGACATCCCAGATGATATGGCCACTGTTGTCTGAAAAGACCCACTTGCAAAAAAATGGAGTACTGACAGAACCTGCACCAGAGGGGGAATCCCCGTGGTTTGGCAGATGGGGGACATCAGGTCTGGCTCCAGCTGGGCACAGAGTTCATGTATAGTTGCTCTGTCAAGCCGGTACGTAAGTATGATATGTCGTTCTTCCATTGTCGACAGGTCCACCAGCGGTCGGTACACGGGAGGATTCATCCTTCTCCTCGCAAGTCCCAGCGGACGGTGCCTAGGAAGGACAACATGGAGCACAGAGTCAAGCAACCCACAGGTTAGTTCACACTGCTTGCACAGTACACGAATCGCTATGCATGGAACGGCTTGTATGAGTGGCTATGCAAGGCCTAGGCCTGTGTGACGTAGTAGAAATCATGCCATGTGGGCCCTTGAAATGGCGGCTGCCTGACCTGTGAAGTGTGACAGTGGGATGTGAGGTCACTGCGCTGGCGTGGCACACCGTGGCGGTAGGCGGTCGAAGACCGCGGCGCAAAGCAGCATTGGTTAACATTGAACCCTATGGGTCTCAGGAGCCAATGACGATGTGCGCCGGCAGGCGCGGTACGCACCGCCGCGGTACGCACCGCTGCGGGCGTGACCGCCATTTTCTATCTGATTAATCACTCGAGACCTGATCATCCACAGGGGAGGACCTATACTGCAAGTGCTGCTGTGACCTCGGTCTGGGAGATACAATGGCTGCTGCGACTGGGGAAAGGGCCCCTGCCTTCACTGCCGAAGAATTGGAGAAACTTGTTGATGGGGTCCTCCCCCAGTATGCGCTACTCTACGGTCCTCCAGACCAACAGGTTAGTACACAGGGTGCACGTTGAATGGGCTATGCCTGTGTTGAGTGGGGTGTATGTAAGATGGTGGGGAGGGGAGCGAATGAGGAGTGCAACGCACGAAAGATGAGAGCATGTGCCACATGGCAAGGTTGGGGAGGGGGGGGCCACTCACATTGACCAGGCAGAAAACTGATGCGATTTCCTTTACCACCCTGTACATGTCACATAGGTCAGCGCCCATCAGAAGATCGACATTTGGCGTGCCATCGCCAAGGACGTCCGGGCCCTGGGGGTCCACAACAGACGGGGCACCCACTGCCGAAAGAGGTGGGAGGACATCCGCCGCGGGACCAGAAAGACCGCCGAGTCTCTGCTGGGGATGGCCTCCCAACGTAGGAGGGGTGCCAGCCGCCAATTGACCCCCCTGATGTCCCGGATCCTGGCGGTGGCCTACCCCGATTTAGATTGGCGCGTTAGGACATCACAGCAGACACAAGGGGATGAGTATCAGCACATTCTGCTATCTTTGCGCGCAGTTGAGGTGTCTGGGTTGGGGAGGAGGGCTGTGGGTAACTCAAGGGCAGGGCATTTTCTGTAGGCTAGTCCCCTCCGTTAGGCATGGCCCTGTGCCCCCGCCCCCCCACCTCTGTAGGGTGCCAAGTACAGCTATCCATGGTCCTGCATCACCCATGTGTGCATTTGTCGTCCATAGACCTGTAGGCCTAGTCACAAGAACTGAGTAGTGTACCCCGATTGCGCAGCGTAGTGCAGGGGGCTTCTGTGTCTGTCCTCTCCGCCAACGGTGTTGCCAATGCATGCACTCAACCTGTCTTCATTTCTCCCCCCCCACCCATTTTCTTTTTCTTCCTGTGCATGTGTGCATTAGCATCATCAGGCGGAGGAGAAGTGGCATCGGCGCACGGGGGAGCTGCATCTCACATGGCCCCGGAGGGCCATGCAACCGACTCAGAGTTCACCAGTGAGACGGAGGGCGAGGGGAGCTCCACAACGGGGACCCGTGGAGACGTCAGCGACACCGACACGTCCTCGGAAGGGAGCTCCCTTGCGGTGGTGGCAACATCCGTGCCCGCCGCCACAACAGGTACAGCCGCCACCCAGCGCACCAGCCCCGCCCTCCCAGCAGCCCCTCGGCCTTTGCTCCGTGCCCGCTCACCCAGGAAGGTGGGCATCTCCTTCGCCCCAGGCACCTCTGCCCCAGTTACCCCTGCTGCCCTTAGTGAGGAGGTCATTGACCTCCTCCAGACCATCATTGTTGGGCAGTCTACCCTTTTGAATGCCATCCAGGGTGTAGAAAGGGAGGTGCATCGGAGCAATGCATACCTGGAGGGCATTCATTCGGGTCAGGCTGCCCATCAGCGATCGTTCAACGCTCTGGCCTCAGCACTGACGGCAGCCATTGTCCCTGTCTCCAGCCTCCCTCTTCTAACTCCCTCAACCCAGTCCCAGTCTCCTGTTCCTCTGCCTATCCCATCCACACCATCAGACCAGCCTGCACACACCTCAACACCCAAGGGCAGCTCATCCAGACATAAGCACCACAGATCCCACAAGCATTCACACAAACAACATCCAGATGCAGATATGCCAACAGTCACTACCACCTCTGTGTCCCCCTCCTCCTCGTCTCCCTCCTCCCTCCCTGTGACATCTCCACTCACACCTGCATGCACACCACCATCAGCCAGTACTTCCATCACCAGCACACCCTCCATTACAGTCAGCACACGTGCAGTCACCACCCCCACTGCCATTTACACATCCCCTGTGTCTTCTCCCAATGTGTCTGTCACCCCCTCTTCCAAACCACACAAACGCAGCCACCCACCCACCCAACAGCCATCCACCTCATGACAGCCTCCAGCCCAAGCACCTGCACCCAAAGACAGCACACTTGACTCTCCCACAACCACATCCTCTTCCTCCACTCCCATACCCACTGCACGTACCCTTCCCATTGCTCCCAAAAAACTTTTCCTCTCCAAAACTAACCTCTTTGCATCACCTGACCCACCCCCTCCATCTGGTAAGAGTCCAAAGAGCACCTCAGCCACCACCAGCCCTGCATCTAGTATCACCATAGTGCAGGGCTATTGGAGTCCACCAGCTCCTAGGGCAGGAACATCGGCCAGCAGCAAGGGGACAGCCAGCCCACCCTCTGGGAAGAGGACAAGAAAAATTAAGGGCCGGCGCGAAAAGCCTGAGACGGCTGTCACCAAGGAGAGTGGCCTTGCCCCGTCACCTGCCACATCACCTAAGGGAGGCAAGGGCCAGAGAGCTGCAGCTGTCTTTCTTATTTTCGTCATTGTTGTTCTCATCCTTATAGTTAGTATTTATCCTTCATATTGTTCATAGGACTAATCTAGGTTCCTATCCTCCTGGTTGTCCCTCCGCCCCCCTATCTCTCTTCACCCTCTTCTGTCCCCCTTCTTCCCTCTACTGCTTTTTCTCTTCCCTTATTTCGACATCTCTGTTCCTCTATTCTGCTATGTTTACTAACACTCATTCCTGGACTCGTATTACCCCTCTTCACAGGTCCCTGCTCTCATCCTGCCCTTCTGTCTATACACATTCTCGATACATATCTCCCCCTACTCCTTACCCAGAGAATTAGAGTCCACATGATTTTTTAGGATCTATACTTGCATATCCCCTTGACTCCACCTATGCTTCTTCTCCCTAATTTTTGTCGACGTCCTGAGGAAGTCCTCGGTAGATCACTGGAGGGGCGGGCGGGAGTGCCCTTTTAGTTTTCCCTATTGTCCGTCACCACATGTTGCCCCTCTTTGTGGGAGTCTGCTAGTGGGCATAAACTGGTCTAAACATGGACATTCTGTGTCAGACTCAGCTTTCCAACATTGTATTCAGAAAGTGTCCATGATCACACCCAATTATGTATCCATGTATGGTTGTTTAGATATTTTTTGTATCACCTGGATTGACTATCCTACTGTGTGGTTGTATATGATGCTTCACTTATTTCCCAAATTAAGAATTACAAAAAAAAAAAAAAAAAAAAGAATGCATTGAAAAGAAAGGAAATGAGATTCATCAGTTGAGCTAAAAGTGTATTATCATACACCGTCATGTTATCAATCCATCAATGTATCTCCCTTAATAATAATTGTAGTGAGAATATATACAAAACCAATTTAGTACAATATCTTCATGTAGCATTATATAATTGGTACACTCATAGTGAGGGTCACAGATGAGATTCAATTCAGGCACAGATATCATGAAAAAGGTTTTGAGAACATGACCTCAGCACACCAGGGACCAATCTTTTGGACTTAAAACAATTATAACCTTTTATAATGTGCAATTTGATGCACAGGCAGACGAAATAGAACACTCTACAGTAAAACTTAATGTTGTACATTCATTTCCCATACCATCGGAGACCCATTCTCACCCAAAACCCCTGCTATGATTACACTAATGTTAAAACATGTTAACACAGGGATAATAGCAAACCTTTCTACATCATGTTTCCTAAAATCATAGCATCCAGTAACTTACTTTCAGGCGCGATAATAACAGAGCATGTCTCACTATGCTCCTAATCTTCATAGTATAACCATGAAGTGCTTTTATTCCTAAACGTAATGACAAAAGTAGAAGGGATGAGAAAAGCAAAATATGTTTTCTAAAATCATAACGTACAGCACTTTCCTCTTTGACATGGTAAAAGAAGAATAAATAATGCTCCTCCTTGAACATTACAGGCCCGATTCACAAAGGTAAACTTAAACAAAAGTCTAAGTTTAGACATAAAGTACAACTTTATTGGTAGTAAAGTTAGACCTTTGGTCTAAGTTTAGATTTTTGGTCTAACTTTAGACAAAGGGGGTCATTCTGACCTCGGCGGTAAAAGGCGCTTACCGCCGGTCAGAAGCCTGCCATAACACCGCCGCGGTCGCGGTAAACCGCCACGGTTATTCTGACCCGCAACTGGCAAACCGCCAAAAACCCGACACCAACAAAAGTCCGCCACACCAAAGGTCAGCGAAAAAATGGCGATCACCAAACCTCCACCGTCACGCCAACAGAAATACGCACATGCCATTACGACCCACGAATCCACGCGGCGGTCTTTCATCCGCGGTATTCTATTGGCGGTACACACCGCCGCGGTCGAAATACACACACCTTAACAAAACATCCCCACATTGGTCAATTTGAAACACACACACCTGAGATACATATACACACCACTCCCACACACCCAATACAGAATAAAACACACACCCACATCACCCACAAACCCCTACGACAACAATTGCGAATCAAGGACAGAGAGAGACAGCACTGCTTAGAGTAGACCATCACACCGAGGCAAATCACAACATCACCCACACAATTACCACGCACAAAACACCATACACCACCACACACATTACACTCCACAACACATACACCACCCCTCACCTCATCCACACCACCCCATGGCACCCCAAAGACACCCCAGGTTCTCTGACGCAGAACTCTGGGTCATGGTGGAGGAAATAGTACGTGTAGAGCCCCAGCTATTCGGGACACAGGTGCAGCACACGACAATAGCTAGGAAGATGGAGCTCTGGCAAAGGATAGTGGACAGGGTCAACGCGGTGGGACAGCATCCACGCAATCGGGATGACATCAGGAAGCGATGGAACGACCTACGGGGGAAGGTGCGTTCCATGGTATCAAGGCACAACATTGCGGTGCAGAAGACTGGCGACCCCCACCTACTCTCCCTGAATTTACAGCATGGGAGGAGGAAGTCTTGCACATCCTGCATCCTGAGGGCCTCGCAGGAGTATCTGGAGGAATGGACTCTGGTAAGTCAAATCTCAACTACTACTTCCCACCCCCACCCCACCTGCATGCCAGCACATACCCCCACCCTCACCCCTACCCCCATCACACCAACTCCTTGCAAAAGGCTCACCATCACAACTCACCCATCCAAACACCAAGCCCTGCATGCGACCACAAAGCATGGACACCCATCACCAAAGCATGCCCACTGCACACACACATCACCCCCACAAGCCACCCTCACAAAAGCCCCCACAAGGAAATGCCTGCACTTGGGTACACGGACACCCACCCATCACACGAAATGCCACACACCTAAGCAATAACCATACCTTTATACCCCTGCAGGACCCGAACGCCACCACACCGCCACGGAGGGTCCCGAGATGTCCATCCCACCCCCAGAAGAGGCCTCCAGCGATGACAGCAGATCTGTCTCCCTGGAGCCAGACGACCAGCCCGGCCCATCGGGGACCTCTGGACAGTCGGTTCCCCACAGACAGCCACAGGCTACACCAGACCCAACCCCCTCTGGGAACACCAGCACAGCTCCCACCCAGCGGGCCCATGCCTTTGTCTCCAAGGCACGTAAATCAGCGGTGTGTCCGCCACTACAGGGCACCCAGGTTGACCCACCACCCCAACAACAACAGGGACCTGGGGGCAGTGGTAGTGGGCACACCGTCCAGGGGACAGAGGCCCAGGAACACAGGGGAACTGGGAGGGCTGCTGTGCGACAGGGGGGGGACAGGCCCGGGGAACCCACTCTCCAAGAGGCCCTCTCCACCATCATGGGACCATACCACCACTCCCAGGAGACAATGGCGACGGTACTGGCCCGGTTCCAGGAGATCCAGGCACTGCAGGAGGAACGGTACATGGGGTTCAGGGAGGAACTGAGGAACATCGGTTCCGCAATGGGGACCATCGTCGTGGCCCTTACCCAGATCGTCACCACATTGCGGGACCATGTGGCACCCCAAAGGGCCCCTGTCACTAACCCAGGCCAGGAACAGCCTACCACCTCCGCCGGCGCTAGTGGACAGGAGGCCCCCACACAACGACAGTCCGCCAGAACCCCACCTCCTGCTGAAGAAGAACCACCCCGCAAGCGGAACCTGAGATCTCACAAGAAGACAGTGTAGGATTGCAAGACCCCCGCCAGCATATGATACCCCCTGATGTCATCCCACTGTCCCACATAGTCACCCTGTCCAACCTTGAATTGCCCCTGCTCCATCCTTCCACAGGCATATGGACAATGCACCTGTGCGACTGAGAACTGGACTCTGCCATGGACATTACTCCACCCCCGCCCATCCCCGCTTCCCAATCATTTACCTATATGTAGCACTTGAAATAAATCACTCATTGCACTTAAAATAACAGGAGTCTGCTTCTATTTTTCACAAATGTATTACACATAACGGTGCAATTATGTTCAGTAACATTGTGATGACAACATACCAATGTCAATAAGCTTTAGTCCATGGGCAAACAAAGCAGTAGTCACGCAGTCGGTCATACAGCTCTGAAAAGGGAAGGGAAAGTCACAATTAACTTTAAAGGAATTGGGGGGAAACACAGACAGTAGAGACGCAGGAGGCCTTAAGTAAATGTAAATTGGGGTGGCTGTTTCTTACCTGTGTGCTACTGAAAGTATTGTTGTATGACTGTATCCCTGTTGTCCGTGTCGTCCCCGTCGTCTTCCTCCTCTTCACTCTCCACAGGCTCCACAGCTGCTACAACACCACCATCTGGACCATCCTCCTGCAGAAAAGGCACCTGGCTTCGCAATGCAAGATTGTGAAGCATACAGCAGGCCACGATGATCTGGCACACCTTCTTAGGTGAGTACATGAGGGATCCCCCTGTCATATGCAGGCACCTAAACCTGGCCTTCAGGACCCCGAAGGTCCTTTCTATAATCCTCCTAGTTCGCCCATGGGCCTCATTGTACCGTTCCTCTGCCCTGGTCCGGGGATTCCTCACTGGGGTCAGTAGCCACGACAGGTTGGGGTAACCAGAGTCACCAATTAGCCACACACGGTGTCTCTGTAGCTGTTCCATCACATAAGGGATGCTGCTATTTCGCATCACATACGCGTCATGCACTGACCCAGGGAACTTGTCATTTACATGGGAGATGTACTGGTCAGCCAAACAGACCACCTGGACATTCATCGAATGATAACTTTTTCTGTTCCTGTACACCTGCTCACTGTCTTTGGGGGGAACCAAAGCCACATAGGTCCCATCAATGGCACCAATGATGTTGGGGATATGTCCAAGGGCATAGAAATCACCCTTCACTGTAGCCAATTCGCCCACCTCAGGGAAAATAATGGAGCTCCGCATGTATTTCATCAGGGCAGACAACACTCTGGACAAAACCTTAGAACACATAGGCTGAGACATCCCAGATGATATGGCCACTGTTGTCTGAAAAGACCCACTTGCAAAAAAATGGAGTACTGACAGAACCTGCACCAGAGGGGGAATCCCCGTGGTTTGGCAGATGGGGGACATCAGGTCTGGCTCCAGCTGGGCACAGAGTTCATGTATAGTTGCTCTGTCAAGCCGGTACGTAAGTATGATATGTCGTTCTTCCATTGTCGACAGGTCCACCAGCGGTCGGTACACGGGAGGATTCATCCTTCTCCTCGCAAGTCCCAGCGGACGGTGCCTAGGAAGGACAACATGGAGCACAGAGTCAAGCAACCCACAGGTTAGTTCACACTGCTTGCACAGTACACGAATCGCTATGCATGGAACGGCTTGTATGAGTGGCTATGCAAGGCCTAGGCCTGTGTGACGTAGTAGAAATCATGCCATGTGGGCCCTTGAAATGGCGGCTGCCTGACCTGTGAAGTGTGACAGTGGGATGTGAGGTCACTGCGCTGGCGTGGCACACCGTGGCGGTAGGCGGTCGAAGACCGCGGCGCAAAGCAGCATTGGTTAACATTGAACCCTATGGGTCTCAGGAGCCAATGACGATGTGCGCCGGCAGGCGCGGTACGCACCGCCGCGGTACGCACCGCTGCGGGCGTGACCGCCATTTTCTATCTGATTAATCACTCGAGACCTGATCATCCACAGGGGAGGACCTATACTGCAAGTGCTGCTGTGACCTCGGTCTGGGAGATACAATGGCTGCTGCGACTGGGGAAAGGGCCCCTGCCTTCACTGCCGAAGAATTGGAGAAACTTGTTGATGGGGTCCTCCCCCAGTATGCGCTACTCTACGGTCCTCCAGACCAACAGGTTAGTACACAGGGTGCACGTTGAATGGGCTATGCCTGTGTTGAGTGGGGTGTATGTAAGATGGTGGGGAGGGGAGCGAATGAGGAGTGCAACGCACGAAAGATGAGAGCATGTGCCACATGGCAAGGTTGGGGAGGGGGGGGCCACTCACATTGACCAGGCAGAAAACTGATGCGATTTCCTTTACCACCCTGTACATGTCACATAGGTCAGCGCCCATCAGAAGATCGACATTTGGCGTGCCATCGCCAAGGACGTCCGGGCCCTGGGGGTCCACAACAGACGGGGCACCCACTGCCGAAAGAGGTGGGAGGACATCCGCCGCGGGACCAGAAAGACCGCCGAGTCTCTGCTGGGGATGGCCTCCCAACGTAGGAGGGGTGCCAGCCGCCAATTGACCCCCCTGATGTCCCGGATCCTGGCGGTGGCCTACCCCGATTTAGATTGGCGCGTTAGGACATCACAGCAGACACAAGGGGATGAGTATCAGCACATTCTGCTATCTTTGCGCGCAGTTGAGGTGTCTGGGTTGGGGAGGAGGGCTGTGGGTAACTCAAGGGCAGGGCATTTTCTGTAGGCTAGTCCCCTCCGTTAGGCATGGCCCTGTGCCCCCGCCCCCCCACCTCTGTAGGGTGCCAAGTACAGCTATCCATGGTCCTGCATCACCCATGTGTGCATTTGTCGTCCATAGACCTGTAGGCCTAGTCACAAGAACTGAGTAGTGTACCCCGATTGCGCAGCGTAGTGCAGGGGGCTTCTGTGTCTGTCCTCTCCGCCAACGGTGTTGCCAATGCATGCACTCAACCTGTCTTCATTTCTCCCCCCCCACCCATTTTCTTTTTCTTCCTGTGCATGTGTGCATTAGCATCATCAGGCGGAGGAGAAGTGGCATCGGCGCACGGGGGAGCTGCATCTCACATGGCCCCGGAGGGCCATGCAACCGACTCAGAGTTCACCAGTGAGACGGAGGGCGAGGGGAGCTCCACAACGGGGACCCGTGGAGACGTCAGCGACACCGACACGTCCTCGGAAGGGAGCTCCCTTGCGGTGGTGGCAACATCCGTGCCCGCCGCCACAACAGGTACAGCCGCCACCCAGCGCACCAGCCCCGCCCTCCCAGCAGCCCCTCGGCCTTTGCTCCGTGCCCGCTCACCCAGGAAGGTGGGCATCTCCTTCGCCCCAGGCACCTCTGCCCCAGTTACCCCTGCTGCCCTTAGTGAGGAGGTCATTGACCTCCTCCAGACCATCATTGTTGGGCAGTCTACCCTTTTGAATGCCATCCAGGGTGTAGAAAGGGAGGTGCATCGGAGCAATGCATACCTGGAGGGCATTCATTCGGGTCAGGCTGCCCATCAGCGATCGTTCAACGCTCTGGCCTCAGCACTGACGGCAGCCATTGTCCCTGTCTCCAGCCTCCCTCTTCTAACTCCCTCAACCCAGTCCCAGTCTCCTGTTCCTCTGCCTATCCCATCCACACCATCAGACCAGCCTGCACACACCTCAACACCCAAGGGCAGCTCATCCAGACATAAGCACCACAGATCCCACAAGCATTCACACAAACAACATCCAGATGCAGATATGCCAACAGTCACTACCACCTCTGTGTCCCCCTCCTCCTCGTCTCCCTCCTCCCTCCCTGTGACATCTCCACTCACACCTGCATGCACACCACCATCAGCCAGTACTTCCATCACCAGCACACCCTCCATTACAGTCAGCACACGTGCAGTCACCACCCCCACTGCCATTTACACATCCCCTGTGTCTTCTCCCAATGTGTCTGTCACCCCCTCTTCCAAACCACACAAACGCAGCCACCCACCCACCCAACAGCCATCCACCTCACGACAGCCTCCAGCCCAAGCACCTGCACCCAAAGACAGCACACTTGACTCTCCCACAACCACATCCTCTTCCTCCACTCCCATACCCACTGCACGTACCCTTCCCATTGCTCCCAAAAAACTTTTCCTCTCCAAAACTAACCTCTTTGCATCACCTGACCCACCCCCTCCATCTGGTAAGAGTCCAAAGAGCACCTCAGCCACCACCAGCCCTGCATCTAGTATCACCATAGTGCAGGGCTATTGGAGTCCACCAGCTCCTAGGGCAGGAACATCGGCCAGCAGCAAGGGGACAGCCAGCCCACCCTCTGGGAAGAGGACAAGAAAAATTAAGGGCCGGCGCGAAAAGCCTGAGACGGCTGTCACCAAGGAGAGTGGCCTTGCCCCGTCACCTGCCACATCACCTAAGGGAGGCAAGGGCCAGAGAGCTGCAGCTGTCTTTCTTATTTTCGTCATTGTTGTTCTCATCCTTATAGTTAGTATTTATCCTTCATATTGTTCATAGGACTAATCTAGGTTCCTATCCTCCTGGTTGTCCCTCCGCCCCCCTATCTCTCTTCACCCTCTTCTGTCCCCCTTCTTCCCTCTACTGCTTTTTCTCTTCCCTTATTTCGACATCTCTGTTCCTCTATTCTGCTATGTTTACTAACACTCATTCCTGGACTCGTATTACCCCTCTTCACAGGTCCCTGCTCTCATCCTGCCCTTCTGTCTATACACATTCTCGATACATATCTCCCCCTACTCCTTACCCAGAGAATTAGAGTCCACATGATTTTTTAGGATCTATACTTGCATATCCCCTTGACTCCACCTATGCTTCTTCTCCCTAATTTTTGTCGACGTCCTGAGGAAGTCCTCGGTAGATCACTGGAGGGGCGGGCGGGAGTGCCCTTTTAGTTTTCCCTATTGTCCGTCACCACATGTTGCCCCTCTTTGTGGGAGTCTGCTAGTGGGCATAAACTGGTCTAAACATGGACATTCTGTGTCAGACTCAGCTTTCCAACATTGTATTCAGAAAGTGTCCATGATCACACCCAATTATGTATCCATGTATGGTTGTTTAGATATTTTTTGTATCACCTGGATTGACTATCCTACTGTGTGGTTGTATATGATGCTTCACTTATTTCCCAAATTAAGAATTACAAAAAAAAAAAAAAAAAAAAGAATGCATTGAAAAGAAAGGAAATGAGATTCATCAGTTGAGCTAAAAGTGTATTATCATACACCGTCATGTTATCAATCCATCAATGTATCTCCCTTAATAATAATTGTAGTGAGAATATATACAAAACCAATTTAGTACAATATCTTCATGTAGCATTATATAATTGGTACACTCATAGTGAGGGTCACAGATGAGATTCAATTCAGGCACAGATATCATGAAAAAGGTTTTGAGAACATGACCTCAGCACACCAGGGACCAATCTTTTGGACTTAAAACAATTATAACCTTTTATAATGTGCAATTTGATGCACAGGCAGACGAAATAGAACACTCTACAGTAAAACTTAATGTTGTACATTCATTTCCCATACCATCGGAGACCCATTCTCACCCAAAACCCCTGCTATGATTACACTAATGTTAAAACATGTTAACACAGGGATAATAGCAAACCTTTCTACATCATGTTTCCTAAAATCATAGCATCCAGTAACTTACTTTCAGGCGCGATAATAACAGAGCATGTCTCACTATGCTCCTAATCTTCATAGTATAACCATGAAGTGCTTTTATTCCTAAACGTAATGACAAAAGTAGAAGGGATGAGAAAAGCAAAATATGTTTTCTAAAATCATAACGTACAGCACTTTCCTCTTTGACATGGTAAAAGAAGAATAAATAATGCTCCTCCTTGAACATTACAGGCCCGATTCACAAAGGTAAACTTAAACAAAAGTCTAAGTTTAGACATAAAGTACAACTTTATTGGTAGTAAAGTTAGACCTTTGGTCTAAGTTTAGATTTTTGGTCTAACTTTAGACAAAGGGGGTCATTCTGACCTCGGCGGTAAAAGGCGCTTACCGCCGGTCAGAAGCCTGCCATAACACCGCCGCGGTCGCGGTAAACCGCCACGGTTATTCTGACCCGCAACTGGCAAACCGCCAAAAACCCGACACCAACAAAAGTCCGCCACACCAAAGGTCAGCGAAAAAATGGCGATCACCAAACCTCCACCGTCACGCCAACAGAAATACGCACATGCCATTACGACCCACGAATCCACGCGGCGGTCTTTCATCCGCGGTATTCTATTGGCGGTACACACCGCCGCGGTCGAAATACACACACCTTAACAAAACATCCCCACATTGGTCAATTTGAAACACACACACCTGAGATACATATACACACCACTCCCACACACCCAATACAGAATAAAACACACACCCACATCACCCACAAACCCCTACGACAACAATTGCGAATCAAGGACAGAGAGAGACAGCACTGCTTAGAGTAGACCATCACACCGAGGCAAATCACAACATCACCCACACAATTACCACGCACAAAACACCATACACCACCACACACATTACACTCCACAACACATACACCACCCCTCACCTCATCCACACCACCCCATGGCACCCCAAAGACACCCCAGGTTCTCTGACGCAGAACTCTGGGTCATGGTGGAGGAAATAGTACGTGTAGAGCCCCAGCTATTCGGGACACAGGTGCAGCACACGACAATAGCTAGGAAGATGGAGCTCTGGCAAAGGATAGTGGACAGGGTCAACGCGGTGGGACAGCATCCACACAATCGGGATGACATCAGGAAGCGATGGAACGACCTACGGGGGAAGGTGCGTTCCATGGTATCAAGGCACAACATTGCGGTGCAGAAGACTGGCGACCCCCACCTACTCTCCCTGAATTTACAGCATGGGAGGAGGAAGTCTTGCACATCCTGCATCCTGAGGGCCTCGCAGGAGTATCTGGAGGAATGGAATCTGGTAAGTCAAATCTCAACTACTACTTCCCACCCCCACCCCACCTGCATGCCAGCACATACCGCCACCCTCACCCCTACCCCCATCACACCAACTCCTTGCAAAAGGCTCACCATCACAACTCACCCATCCAAACACCAAGCCCTGCATGCGACCACAAAGCATGGACACCCATCACCAAAGCATGCCCACTGCACACACACATCACCCCCACAAGCCACCCTCACAAAAGCCCCCACAAGGAAATGCCTGCACTTGGGTACACGGACACCCACCCATCACACGAAATGCCACACACCTAAGCAATAACCATACCTTTATACCCCTGCAGGACCCGAACGCCACCACACCGCCACGGAGGGTCCCGAGATGTCCATCCCACCCCCAGAAGAGGCCTCCAGCGATGACAGCAGATCTGTCTCCCTGGAGCCAGACGACCAGCCCGGCCCATCGGGGACCTCTGGACAGTCGGTTCCCCACAGACAGCCACAGGCTACACCAGACCCAACCCCCTCTGGGAACACCAGCACAGCTCCCACCCAGCGGGCCCATGCCTTTGTCTCCAAGGCACGTAAATCAGCGGTGTGTCCGCCACTACAGGGCACCCAGGTTGACCCACCACCCCAACAACAACAGGGACCTGGGGGCAGTGGTAGTGGGCACACCGTCCAGGGGACAGAGGCCCAGGAACACAGGGGAACTGGGAGGGCTGCTGTGCGACAGGGGGGGGACAGGCCCGGGGAACCCACTCTCCAAGAGGCCCTCTCCACCATCATGGGACCATACCACCACTCCCAGGAGACAATGGCGACGGTACTGGCCCGGTTCCAGGAGATCCAGGCACTGCAGGAGGAACGGTACATGGGGTTCAGGGAGGAACTGAGGAACATCGGTTCCGCAATGGGGACCATCGTCGTGGCCCTTACCCAGATCGTCACCACATTGCGGGACCATGTGGCACCCCAAAGGGCCCCTGTCACTAACCCAGGCCAGGAACAGCCTACCACCTCCGCCGGCGCTAGTGGACAGGAGGCCCCCACACAACGACAGTCCGCCAGAACCCCACCTCCTGCTGAAGAAGAACCACCCCGCAAGCGGAACCTGAGATCTCACAAGAAGACAGTGTAGGATTGCAAGACCCCCGCCAGCATATGATACCCCCTGATGTCATCCCACTGTCCCACATAGTCACCCTGTCCAACCTTGAATTGCCCCTGCTCCATCCTTCCACAGGCATATGGACAATGCACCTGTGCGACTGAGAACTGGACTCTGCCATGGACATTACTCCACCCCCGCCCATCCCCGCTTCCCAATCATTTACCTATATGTAGCACTTGAAATAAATCACTCATTGCACTTAAAATAACAGGAGTCTGCTTCTATTTTTCACAAATGTATTACACATAACGGTGCAATTATGTTCAGTAACATTGTGATGACAACATACCAATGTCAATAAGCTTTAGTCCATGGGCAAACAAAGCAGTAGTCACGCAGTCGGTCATACAGCTCTGAAAAGGGAAGGGAAAGTCACAATTAACTTTAAAGGAATTGGGGGGAAACACAGACAGTAGAGACGCAGGAGGCCTTAAGTAAATGTAAATTGGGGTGGCTGTTTCTTACCTGTGTGCTACTGAAAGTATTGTTGTATGACTGTATCCCTGTTGTCCGTGTCGTCCCCGTCGTCTTCCTCCTCTTCACTCTCCACAGGCTCCACAGCTGCTACAACACCACCATCTGGACCATCCTCCTGCAGAAAAGGCACCTGGCTTCGCAATGCAAGATTGTGAAGCATACAGCAGGCCACGATGATCTGGCACACCTTCTTAGGTGAGTACATGAGGGATCCCCCTGTCATATGCAGGCACCTAAACCTGGCCTTCAGGACCCCGAAGGTCCTTTCTATAATCCTCCTAGTTCGCCCATGGGCCTCATTGTACCGTTCCTCTGCCCTGGTCCGGGGATTCCTCACTGGGGTCAGTAGCCACGACAGGTTGGGGTAACCAGAGTCACCAATTAGCCACACACGGTGTCTCTGTAGCTGTTCCATCACATAAGGGATGCTGCTATTTCGCATCACATACGCGTCATGCACTGACCCAGGGAACTTGTCATTTACATGGGAGATGTACTGGTCAGCCAAACAGACCACCTGGACATTCATCGAATGATAACTTTTTCTGTTCCTGTACACCTGCTCACTGTCTTTGGGGGGAACCAAAGCCACATAGGTCCCATCAATGGCACCAATGATGTTGGGGATATGTCCAAGGGCATAGAAATCACCCTTCACTGTAGCCAATTCGCCCACCTCAGGGAAAATAATGGAGCTCCGCATGTATTTCATCAGGGCAGACAACACTCTGGACAAAACCTTAGAACACATAGGCTGAGACATCCCAGATGATATGGCCACTGTTGTCTGAAAAGACCCACTTGCAAAAAAATGGAGTACTGACAGAACCTGCACCAGAGGGGGAATCCCCGTGGTTTGGCAGATGGGGGACATCAGGTCTGGCTCCAGCTGGGCACAGAGTTCATGTATAGTTGCTCTGTCAAGCCGGTACGTAAGTATGATATGTCGTTCTTCCATTGTCGACAGGTCCACCAGCGGTCGGTACACGGGAGGATTCATCCTTCTCCTCGCAAGTCCCAGCGGACGGTGCCTAGGAAGGACAACATGGAGCACAGAGTCAAGCAACCCACAGGTTAGTTCACACTGCTTGCACAGTACACGAATCGCTATGCATGGAACGGCTTGTATGAGTGGCTATGCAAGGCCTAGGCCTGTGTGACGTAGTAGAAATCATGCCATGTGGGCCCTTGAAATGGCGGCTGCCTGACCTGTGAAGTGTGACAGTGGGATGTGAGGTCACTGCGCTGGCGTGGCACACCGTGGCGGTAGGCGGTCGAAGACCGCGGCGCAAAGCAGCATTGGTTAACATTGAACCCTATGGGTCTCAGGAGCCAATGACGATGTGCGCCGGCAGGCGCGGTACGCACCGCCGCGGTACGCACCGCTGCGGGCGTGACCGCCATTTTCTATCTGATTAATCACTCGAGACCTGATCATCCACAGGGGAGGACCTATACTGCAAGTGCTGCTGTGACCTCGGTCTGGGAGATACAATGGCTGCTGCGACTGGGGAAAGGGCCCCTGCCTTCACTGCCGAAGAATTGGAGAAACTTGTTGATGGGGTCCTCCCCCAGTATGCGCTACTCTACGGTCCTCCAGACCAACAGGTTAGTACACAGGGTGCACGTTGAATGGGCTATGCCTGTGTTGAGTGGGGTGTATGTAAGATGGTGGGGAGGGGAGCGAATGAGGAGTGCAACGCACGAAAGATGAGAGCATGTGCCACATGGCAAGGTTGGGGAGGGGGGGGCCACTCACATTGACCAGGCAGAAAACTGATGCGATTTCCTTTACCACCCTGTACATGTCACATAGGTCAGCGCCCATCAGAAGATCGACATTTGGCGTGCCATCGCCAAGGACGTCCGGGCCCTGGGGGTCCACAACAGACGGGGCACCCACTGCCGAAAGAGGTGGGAGGACATCCGCCGCGGGACCAGAAAGACCGCCGAGTCTCTGCTGGGGATGGCCTCCCAACGTAGGAGGGGTGCCAGCCGCCAATTGACCCCCCTGATGTCCCGGATCCTGGCGGTGGCCTACCCCGATTTAGATTGGCGCGTTAGGACATCACAGCAGACACAAGGGGATGAGTATCAGCACATTCTGCTATCTTTGCGCGCAGTTGAGGTGTCTGGGTTGGGGAGGAGGGCTGTGGGTAACTCAAGGGCAGGGCATTTTCTGTAGGCTAGTCCCCTCCGTTAGGCATGGCCCTGTGCCCCCGCCCCCCCACCTCTGTAGGGTGCCAAGTACAGCTATCCATGGTCCTGCATCACCCATGTGTGCATTTGTCGTCCATAGACCTGTAGGCCTAGTCACAAGAACTGAGTAGTGTACCCCGATTGCGCAGCGTAGTGCAGGGGGCTTCTGTGTCTGTCCTCTCCGCCAACGGTGTTGCCAATGCATGCACTCAACCTGTCTTCATTTCTCCCCCCCCACCCATTTTCTTTTTCTTCCTGTGCATGTGTGCATTAGCATCATCAGGCGGAGGAGAAGTGGCATCGGCGCACGGGGGAGCTGCATCTCACATGGCCCCGGAGGGCCATGCAACCGACTCAGAGTTCACCAGTGAGACGGAGGGCGAGGGGAGCTCCACAACGGGGACCCGTGAAGACGTCAGCGACACCGACACGTCCTCGGAAGGGAGCTCCCTTGCGGTGGTGGCAACATCCGTGCCCGCCGCCACAACAGGTACAGCCGCCACCCAGCGCACCAGCCCCGCCCTCCCAGCAGCCCCTCGGCCTTTGCTCCGTGCCCGCTCACCCAGGAAGGTGGGCATCTCCTTCGCCCCAGGCACCTCTGCCCCAGTTACCCCTGCTGCCCTTAGTGAGGAGGTCATTGACCTCCTCCAGACCATCATTGTTGGGCAGTCTACCCTTTTGAATGCCATCCAGGGTGTAGAAAGGGAGGTGCATCGGAGCAATGCATACCTGGAGGGCATTCATTCGGGTCAGGCTGCCCATCAGCGATCGTTCAACGCTCTGGCCTCAGCACTGACGGCAGCCATTGTCCCTGTCTCCAGCCTCCCTCTTCTAACTCCCTCAACCCAGTCCCAGTCTCCTGTTCCTCTGCCTATCCCATCCACACCATCAGACCAGCCTGCACACACCTCAACACCCAAGGGCAGCTCATCCAGACATAAGCACCACAGATCCCACAAGCATTCACACAAACAACATCCAGATGCAGATATGCCAACAGTCACTACCACCTCTGTGTCCCCCTCCTCCTCGTCTCCCTCCTCCCTCCCTGTGACATCTCCACTCACACCTGCATGCACACCACCATCAGCCAGTACTTCCATCACCAGCACACCCTCCATTACAGTCAGCACACGTGCAGTCACCACCCCCACTGCCATTTACACATCCCCTGTGTCTTCTCCCAATGTGTCTGTCACCCCCTCTTCCAAACCACACAAACGCAGCCACCCACCCACCCAACAGCCATCCACCTCACGACAGCCTCCAGCCCAAGCACCTGCACCCAAAGACAGCACACTTGACTCTCCCACAACCACATCCTCTTCCTCCACTCCCATACCCACTGCACGTACCCTTCCCATTGCTCCCAAAAAACTTTTCCTCTCCAAAACTAACCTCTTTGCATCACCTGACCCACCCCCTCCATCTGGTAAGAGTCCAAAGAGCACCTCAGCCACCACCAGCCCTGCATCTAGTATCACCATAGTGCAGGGCTATTGGAGTCCACCAGCTCCTAGGGCAGGAACATCGGCCAGCAGCAAGGGGACAGCCAGCCCACCCTCTGGGAAGAGGACAAGAAAAATTAAGGGCCGGCGCGAAAAGCCTGAGACGGCTGTCACCAAGGAGAGTGGCCTTGCCCCGTCACCTGCCACATCACCTAAGGGAGGCAAGGGCCAGAGAGCTGCAGCGAAGGAAGGCAAGGGCAGCAGGGCGGAGAAGACAAGCAGCAGGCGAGCGCACCAGGAGGGCCCCACCAGCCCCATACCGGGGGTGACGGACGACACCCACGGGCCCAAGACTCCGTCACAGGAGGGCCCCGCTACTGCAAGGTCGGAGGGCGACTAAGCGGGGAGTCTTGGCCAGGTCTGGGTCCCTTGAAAGACAGGAAAAGCACCGCTGAACAGGGCCCCGCCGTGAAGAGCACCGCTGAACAGGGCCCCGCCGTGAAGAGCACTGCTGAACAGGGCCCCGCCGTGAAGAGCACCGCTGAACAGGGCCCCGCCGTGAAGAGAACCGCTGAACAGGGCCCCGCCGTGAAGAGCACCGCTGAACAGGGCCCCGTTGTGAAGAGCACCGCTGAACAGGGCCCCGCGTTCAGCCCCGCCGTGAAGGGCACCGCTCCGCTGGGCCCTTCATGTCAAGCACCGCTCCGCTGGGCCCTTCATCTCAAGCACCACTCCGCTGGGCGCTTCCTGTCAAGCACCGCTCCGCTGGGCAACGCCGTCTCAAGCACCGCTCCGCTGAGCCCTTCATCTCAAGCACCGCTCTGCTGGGCCCTTCATCTCAAGCACCGCTCCGCTGGGCCCTTCATCTCAAGCACCGCTCCGCTGGGCACTGCCGTCTCAAGCACCGCTCCGCTGGGCCCTTCCTGTCAAGCACCGCTCCGCTGGGCCCTTCTTCTCAAGCACCGCTCCGCTGGGCCCTTCATCTCAAGCACCGCTCCGCTGGGCCCTTCCTGTCAAGCACCGCTCCGCTGGACACTGCCGTCTCAAGCACCGCTCCGCTGGGCCCTTCATCTCAAGCACTGCTCCGCTGGGCCCTTCCTGTCAAGCACCGCTCCGCTGGGCACCGCCGTCTCAAGCACCGCTCTGCTGGTCCCTTCATCTCAAGCACCGCTCCGCTGGGCCCTTCATCTCAAGCACCGCTCCGCTGGGCCCTTCATCTCAAGCACCCCTCCGCTGGGCACCGCCGTCTCAAGCACCGCTCCGCTGGGCCCTTCCTGTCAAGCACCGCTCCGCTGGGCCCTTCATCTCAAGCACCGCTCCGCTGGGCCCTTCATCTCAAGCACCGCTCCGCTGGGCCCTTCCTGTCAAGCACCGCTCCGCTGGGCACCGCCGTCTCAAGCACCGCTCCGCTGGGTCCTTCCTGTCAAGCACCGCTCCGCTGGGCCCTTCATCTCAAGCACCGCTCCGCTGGGCCCTTCATCTCAAGCACCGCTCCGCTGGGCCCTTCATCTCAAGCACCGCTCTGCTGGGCCCTTCATCTCAAGCACCGCTCCGCTGGGCCCTTCCTGTCAAGCACCGCTCCGCTGGGCCCTTCATCTCAAGCACCGCTCCACTGGGCCCTTCATCTCAAGCACCGCTCCGCTGGGCCCTTCCTGTCAAGCACCGCTCCCCTGGGCACCGCCGTCTCAAGCACCGCTCCGCTGGGCACCACCGTCTCAAGCACCGCTGGTCCATTGACAGTGCAGGTTCTGTGTCGAGCAGGTGTTCACGAAGCACCCTGGCACCATGCCTCCTCCAATACTAGTGGAGTCGGTTATCCATCTGATGGACTGTGGCTTTGCACTCCCCAGGATGGTACAGTGGGCATGGAGGCCCCTCGTGGATCTGGCGTCGTGGACTCATGTGGCTGAGGTGCCCCCCTTTCCCTTCCCCCTGAGGTGCCTGTTGTTTTCTCATCTGATGCCCCTGCAGTGTTCTCTCCAATGGTATCCGGTCTCCTGTGTGGGCTTTGCCCATGTGTTTGTAAACATTGGCCCATGGACTATGGATATTTAACGGACTGTGCAGGACTGATTGACTATGTTTATACTTTGCACTATGTTCATTATTTCTTTTGTATATTTCATATGGCATATTTACCATGACTTCAATGAACCTATTTTATACATAAATATCTGACTTCATTTTAATAATGTCTTTGCATTCTTCTGGGGGGTTTGGGGTGTGTCACTCTGACTTGTTGCTCTGCATTGGTGTGTAGGTATTGGGGGGGTGGGTTGGGGGAGTGGGTGTATCGCGTATGTGTGTGCACGTAAGCTTTCCTCCTCCCCCCTCCCCTGTGTCGTAGGTGCAGTACTCAACGTTGTCGTCCGCGCCGGCGTTCGTACTCGTGGTAGATGAGCAGGTAGACAAGAGCTGGTAGTATGTTCCATGCTGTCCAGATTCCTCGTGGAGTGTGTGGAGGTGAGCGTTTTCCCGTTCATAGTCTGTTTCCGCCGTGTTTTTATCGGCGGGGCTCCCGCCCCGGAAAAGGTGGCGGATTGGTGAGTTGTGATAGGGTGGGCGGTACATTGTCTGCCGCCTGTCTGTTGGCGGTGACCGCCGCGCTGTTTGTTTGTCCCGCCGTGGCGGTCGGAGTGTTAAAGTGGGGGGCTGTGTTGGCGGTTCCCGCCAGGGTCAGAATTCCATTTTTTTTACCGCCTGCCTGTTGGCGGGTTGGCCGCCGCTTTAACACCGACCGCCGAGGTCAGAATGACCCCCAAAATGTTTAAACTTAGACCAAAAGTCTAACTTTACTTGTAGTAAAGTTAGACTTTTGGTGTAAGTTTAGACTTTTGGTCTAACTTCACTATGCATAAAGTTAGACTTTGGCCCTCATTACGAGCCTGGCGGTCTGTGACCGCCAGGCTCGCGGTTGGCGGGAGCACCGCCGACAGCCTGGCGGTGCCCCTTAGGGCATTCTGACCGCGGCGCTTTGGCCGCGGTCAGTGCAGGAAAACCGGCGGTCTCCCGCCGGTTTTCCGCTGCCCGTCAGAATCCTCCAAGGCGGCGCAGCATGCTGCGCCGCCTTGGGGATTCTGACACCCCCTACCGCCATCCTGTTCCTGGCGGTTCGCCCGCCAGGAACAGGATGGCGGTAGGGGGTGTCGCGGGGCCCCTGGGGGCCCCTGCAGTGCCCATGCCAATGGCATGGGCACTGCAGGGGCCCCCGTAAGAGGGCCCCGCTTGTATTTCACTGTCTGCATAGCAGACAGTGAAATACGCGACGGGTGCAGTAGCACCCGTCGCACCTTCCCACTCCGCCGGCTCGATTCCGAGCCGGCGTCCTCGTGGGAAGGTTGTTTCCCGCTGGGCTGGCGGGCGGCCTTAAGGCGGCCGCCCGCCTGCCCAGCGGGAAACTCAGAATGCCGGCCGCGGTCTTCAGACCGCGGTGCGGTATTCCTGCGGCGCAACTTTGGCGGGCGGCCTCCGCCGCCCGTCAAAGTTGTAATGAGGGCCTTTATGTCTAAACTTAAACTTTTGGTCTAAACTTAGATTTTTGGCCTATGTTTACCTCTGTGAATAGGGCCCAAAGACTAGAATACATATGTCACATTTGCACCTAATCGTATTAACAGGAAAACATGCAAAATATAATGCACAACATATATCCTAAAAGCACAGCAAGCGTCACTTTGCTTTTCAGTACAACAACAGTTACACGTAATAAAGAAAACTCTTACACTTATCTGTCATTATCAAAAAGTGTGCAAGACACAAATAATAAAAAAACATATTAAACTTTCACTCTTAGAAACAATAGCTAAAAAAACCTGGACAGAGTACTGCACGGAATGCCTCTTTTCGTAGGTTACTTTTCAGTCTTGCAGTCACTCACCAAAGATAAGGTAACTCTTCTACCCTCATGTAAGATATCAAAAAAATATACAGGGCACATTATTGGTTTCACCATACCTGTGGGCTTGATTTCCCCATCCATCCTCTCTCATAGTTTTTAACAAATTCCGCAAAACCAGGTATTATTGGTCAATCCCCTTTTATTTAAAATTGCTGCTGACTTAAGTAATACCCTATAGTCATGTGCTCACTGATCAACATATAACTGGTAGTGCACCCTTCATGTTAGTGAAGAACCATCTTAACCTAATCCCATCTCAATTGGCAGCACAAAAAAATAATATTCCAGAGAACACAAAAAACAAAACTAATCCCATCAATTAGGAAAATTATTTCATGGTGTTCTCAAACAACACGGGATCTAATACATTCCAACCAAATACCATCTGCAAGGAAATGGCTCCCTGTTGCAATTACCCCCCCACTTTTTGCCTGATACTGATGCTGACTTGACTGAGAAGTGTGCTGGGACCCTGCTAACCAGGCCCCAGCACCAGCGTTCTTTCACCTAAAATGTACCATTGTTTCCACAATTGGCACACCCCTGGCACACAGATAAGTCCCTTGTAAAAGGTACCAGTGGTACCAAGGGCCCTGTGACCATGGAAGGTCCCTAAGGGCTGCAGCATATGTTGTGCCACCCTAAGGGGCTCCTCACCTAACACATGCACACTGCCATTGCAGATTGTGTGTGTTGGTGGGGAGAAAAAGGCAAAGTCCACATGGCATCCCCCTCTGGATGCCATGCACACAAAATACTGCCTGTGGCATAGGTAAGTCACCCCTCTAGCAGGTCTTACATCCCTAAGGCAGGGTGCACTATACCACAGGTGAGGGCATAGCTGCATGAGCAATATGCCCCTACAGCGTCTAAGTCTATTACTAGACATTGTAAGTACATTTGTGGCCATATTAAGTATATGGTCTGGGAGTTTGTCAAAAATGAACTCCACAGCTCCATAATGGCTACACTGAATACTGGGAAGTTTGGTATCAAACTTCTCATAATAATAAACCCACACTGATTCCAGTGTTGGATTTATTAAAACATGCACACAGAGGGCATCTTAGAGATGCCCCCTGTGTTTTACCCAATTGTTCAGTGCAGGACTGACTGGTCTGTGCCAGCCTGCTGCTGAGAGACGAGTTCCTGACCCCATGTGGTGAGGGCCTTTGTGCTCTCTGAGGACAGAAACAAAAGCCTGCTCTGGGTGGAGGTGCTTCACACCTCCCCCCTGCAGGAACTGTAACACCTAGCAGTGAGCCTCAAAGGCTCAAGCTTCGTATTACAATGCCCCAGGGCACTCCAGCTAGTGGAGATGCCCGCCCCCTGGACACAGCCTCGACTTTTGGCGGCAAGTCCAGGGAAGATAATGAGAAAAACAAGGAGGAGTCACCTACCAGTCAGGACAGCCCCTAAGGTGTCCTGAGCTGAGGTGACCCGTGCCTTTAGAAATCCTCCATCTTGATTTTGGAGGATTCGTCCAATAGGAATAGGGATGTGCCCCCCTCCCCTCAGGGAGGAGGCACAAAGAGGGTGTAGCCACCCTCAAGGACAGTAGCCATTGGCTACTGCCCTCCCAGACCTAAATACGCCCTTAAATTCAGTATTTAGGGGCTCCCCAGAACCTAGAAAACTAAATTCCTGCAACCTAAGACGAAGAAGGACTGCTGAGCTGAAAAACCTGCAGAGAAGACGGAGACACCAACTGCTTTGGCCCCAGCTCTACCAGCCTGTCTCCCCACTTCACAAGAACTGCGCCAGAAACGCTTTCCACAGGGCCCAGCAACCTCTGAAGCCTCAGAGGACTACCCTGCATCTAAAAGGACCAAGAACTCCCGAGGACAGCGGCTCTGCTCCAAGAAAGAAGCATCTTTGCAACAAAGAAGCAACTTTGAAAGAACACACGTTTCCCGCCGGAAGCGTGAGACTTTGCACTCTGCACCCGACGCCCCCGGCTCAACTTGTGGAGAACAAACACTACAGGGAGGACTCCTCGGCGACTGCGAGCCCGTGAGTAGCAAGAGTTGACCCCCCCTGACCCCACACAGCGACGCCTGCAGAGGGAATCCAGAGGCTCCCCCTGACCGTGACTGCCTGCTTCAAAGACCCGACGCCTGGTAAGGACACTGCATCCGCAGCCCCCAGGACCTGAAGGATCCGACCTCCAGGGCAGGAGCGACCCCCAGGTGCCCCTCTCCCTTGCCCAGGTGGTGGATACCCCGAGGAGCCCCCCACTTGCCTGCCTGCATCGCTGAAGAGACCCCTTGGCCTCCCATTGAACTCCATTACAAACCCAACGCCTGTTTGCACTCTGCACCCAGCCGCCCCAGTGCCGCTGAGGGTGTACTTTTTGTGCTGACTTGTGTCCCCCCCGGTGCCCTACAAAACCCCCCTGGTCTGCCCTCCGAAGACGCGGGTACCTACCTGCTGGCAGACTGGAACCGGGGCACCCCCTTCTCCATTGAAGCCTATGTGTTTTGGGCACCACTTTGACCTCTGCACCTGACCGGCCCTGAGCTGCTGGTGTGGTAACTATGGGGTTGCCCTGAACCCCCAACGGTGGGCTACCTTGGACCCAACTTTGAACCCTGTAGGTGGTTTACTTACCTGCAAAACTAACAAACACTTACCTCCCCCAGGAACTGTTGAAATTTGCACTGTGTCCAGTTTTAAAATAGCTTATTGCCATGTGTGTGAAAACTGTATATGCTATGTTGCTAATTCAAAGTTCCTAAAGTTCCTAAGTAAAAAACCTTTCATTTAAAGTATTGTTTGTAAATCTTGAACCTGTGGTTCTTAAAATAAACTAAGAAAATATATTTTTCTATATAAAAACCTATTGGCCTGGAATTGCCTGTGTGTATGCACAACAAATGCTTAACACTACCCTCTGATAAGCCTACTGCTCGACCGCACTACCACAAAATAGAGCATTAGAATTATCTCTTTTTGCCACTATCTTACCTCTAAGGGGAACCCTTGGACTCTGTGCATGCTATTTCTTACTTTGAAATAGTACATACAGAGCCAACTTCCTACACCATCAATTCATCACAACTGCCTTGTTTGAACAGGTATTCATGCCTATCCAACCCGTGCCCTAAACATCCAGTTATGGTATCAAAAATTGAAAACAACCTTACAAAAATACATAACATGCATAGAACAGATTATTACACACAATAACAGATGGATATGTGTCATTCCTTCCATAATGGGCTTCAATATGCCCCATCAAGTAGCCATATTAAACAATCTTCATCACCAATTGAAATAACAGAAATTAACAAGTCTTACAAAAATGCACAACATCACCCAAAACCAAAGCTGTAAAATTATTTAATCACATCAATAACAAAATAAAATTGTAACATAATACCAACACATGTTACAAGCGAAATGTGATACAACCCAACCTTTTTAGTCAGTTCTTGGAATCCAGTCACACTATATATTACACCATCATTATAATCTAAAAAGCCTGTGGAAATGGGAATTTTGACCAAAAAAGTACCAATTTCGTTTATACTCATTACACAGGTCATGAAGACAAAATACGATGAAAATGATGCGACCATTCCCATTCTATCATAACACACGTTGTATCTCACACATTGTAGACCATCAATTAAAGCAGTAGAATATGTAACAACCACTGGATGAGTGTTGGCTGCCCTATTAAGATACAGCAGATAGACCATCACCGTGATCTGGCAGCTCAAGGCAAGAAAGGCTGTCAGTGCAAGTATTTCCACCAACAGAGCCAACTGAGAATACACTGTCAGGAAACCACTCACCTCGTAATGGATTGGAGAAGCAAAGGCCAATGATTTTGCCAGATGTCATGAATCCACTAACTTATAAACAACCTCCAATATGATTTCTAGTTCTCTACAGGCTAAATAATGTCTTGATGTATGTTGCACCACCCTTGTGCTAATTGTGTGACTACGAAACCTCAACAATATTACTGTTTTCAGAGTTCTCGCAATAATCCTGAAAATGTATATTCCTCTTCTGCCCCCATCAAACAGAAGCATAACAGTGAAAACTGTTTTTACAGTTAAACACAGTTTAGATGCAACAGAAATGTAAAGGTTTTCATTAATTTACACTGAACAAAGTGCAGGTGGTATATTTCAAAGGGAACCCCCCTAGTCTGGAGCTCCGATTAATGGTGTACAATTGACAACCAGTGAACCACAGCGAGAGATGGGAAAACAACCTATTTTTTTTAATCCTGCACAGCTACAGAAAGGTTTAGGATGGTAAAACATCTCATTTGCCCTGATTTGCTTGCTGGACAACTTCATATGAGTTAGTTTATGAAACGTTTCTAAAAGGTGTTCCGTATTTACCAGTGCTAAAACAGATGCAATCATTTATTTTAAAATCATTTCTTAGGTTTATGGGTCCTCACATGTAGTGGCAGATAACCCATAGAAAATTAGCAAACATATATCTTCATGTGATGCACAGAGTGTAGCATAGGTCACTGCTACTACTTGTGTTTCTCAAAACACATTCAGAATCCGGGCAACCTTTAGATTGGTTTTTATGGGTTGTTTCATCACCTGAATGCATTGTTTTAGGAGTGTCCCAAAAATACAGGATTCTGTTCTCTTCTTTTTAATAAGTGAACTTTTCATAATAGGTCATTTGGCAGCAGATAATGACATGTGAACGATAAGTAAACTGTGAATATATATTTTCACCAGGTACCTGGCTTCCATCATTTAGGTAAGGTGACCAAGACGCCCTGCAGAAAAAGAAAGTCCTAAATTTCTATAAAATTCAGCAGAAGATGATATTTCTCTTCTTAATAACTTCACAGTGCTTTAAAGTGTTTGTGCTCCTTCCTAAAAGTTTGACATATTTAATTTAGATATGAGTCCTTACTATATGCTATTGCATGTAACTAAGGCATGTAAATTAAATGCTACCAGTGGCCTGAAGCACTAATTGTGCTATCCACTTTAAAAATATGTCTCAAGCCTGCCATTGCAGCTTCTAATGCAGTTTTAAAAATGCCAATTAGACCTGGCAAAATAAAGCCTTTGCAGGACTAAACCTTTCTTTTTAAAGCATATAGGCCACCCCTACGATAGGCCCTACAAAGTCCACAGGGCAGAGTATAATGTATTTAAAAGGTAGGACAGGTGTTTTTAACGTTTACATTTTCTGGTAGTGTAAATCTCTTAATATGTTGTTGACTACTATAAGACCTATTGCTCCCAGTGGAGAACATTTTGTTACCTTATTACATTTATTAAATACTAACTCTTGATTGGGAATAAAAAAAGAGATGCCAAGTTTGGACTCAAATGAATTGTAATTTAAAATCCTCTTTAATGGTAAAGTTGAATTTTAAATCTCGATTCTGAAAATGCACTTTCTGAAAGTTTGTATTTTCTTGTTCTAACCATTTTGAGCCTGCTGTCTGTGTCCGGGACCCAAGACAGTGAACAACTTGGTGTTTGGTCTTTATGTATTCTTCCCAGATAATGAGGCAAAGGGGAGGGCCAGATGTTGGCATGACTACCTTGTACTCTATAGGAATGCTCTTGAACCCATGTCTACCAGAGTGACTCCAAGGGCTAGTTGGCTGACCCCTGTGTGAGCCCCTGAGACATAACAAGCTCCAGAGACCTTATTCCCTGCACCTGGTCTCTGTTGGAGTGAGTCTTAAGCCCCCAAGTGGTGCTCCTCAGGCCCTGGACCTTTGGAAGTAGTGTTAAAGATGTTACTTATGCCTAACCCTAAATGTTGAAATTTTTCAACATAAAGAAGAACTGACAGAAGACTGTGACCTACCTGCCAGCTGATCAGCCCAAGGTGCATAAGCAGTCGGCCTGACTTTTCAGTACCTCTCGCTATGTTCTTCTCTGCTGCAGAAAATCTGTTCAGCTGGATCTTTGAGCAACAGGGTACTGTCTTGTGGAGCCTTTCTCGGCTATAGGTTGCAGGTTCATCCTGCTGGAGATTTTTTACTTTTCAAAAAGTTGTCTAAGTCCGTAGGCAAAAATCTTCACTGGACTAGATCGCGACAGGTGCCCCATTGACAATTACAACCTCCTCAGCATGGAAATCCAACTTTTCCTACTCTAAGCTTTCTCCTTCCATCAATGACGGCATTACCAAGATGTTGACCAGCGCCTCATTGAACTTGACCTTATCCTGGTCTTTTCTGAAAAATGTCTTCAAAGTTAAAAAATAAACTGACACTGGTCCTAATCCATCTCATGGTACCGAGCAGCACTTTTGACTATGCCCCAGTCTCAGACAACCAGACACCCGCAGTTAGCGCTTTGAGGCACTATTTGCCACTAAACACTTTAAAAATTCATAACTTCGGTTCTACTGATTAGAGTTAACTTGCTTTTGTGTCATTTCACTTATTACATTCTTCTCTATTCTTTCAAATTGGTGTGAGATTTTTCTTGACTTGTGTTTCATGAATATATTTGTAGAAATAAGTGGCATAAAATCTAACCAAAACACAAGCGTATGCAACATGAAATCTCTTCTCCTTTATATTTCTTTTGCACGTCTGCAACAGGGGCGCTGTCAAGGGTACACTTACCTTAGATAAATAATCTGAACAGATTTTTAAATCCAAATCAGTACATCCTGAACTGCGTGATCCAGCAATATTTAATGACAAGTAGAAAACCATAGACGGCGAAGTTCTCACTCCATTGTGTAGTGTAAATGATCATGTTTGCTAAAGTGCATTCAATGCCAGACACATTTGTTGCCTCAGACTAAGAAAGGTGTCTCTTTGATCTAGCTAAAAATTCATCAATGTTGAAAAACATTATGTAGCATTGTAATGGTGAAATCCCCTGACATCCCCGTACAGCTGATTTGCCCATGGCGTTTTTTTCCCTTTTTCCGATATTTTACCTGCATTTTTATATTTTTTACAACAATTTACGTGGCCGTGATCCTGCCGTGTACCCAATCTACACTACTAGTGCTCCTACCATCATTGTTAAACCAAAAATGGGAGAATTTCAAGATTGGACTGCCAAGACTGTGAAGTTGTAGGGTTGCGCCCACGGATGCCCTTATCCTGGCTGGTTGCAACGTTTATGACTTTTTGTCTGCTGAACTAAAGTGTGATACCTGTTGGCCTTCCTTGTAAATTAAGTTTAGTGCCATAAGGGAAATTATGCCCCTTTTCTTATTTTCTATTTTCTTATTTATTATAAAGGTGAATGTTGTCAAACATTATGAGCATAATGATTTCCAATGAAAATCAAGAATATCGAAGCGAATGCAGAATAATCGCGAACACCTTCGTAATTTAAAAGTGTAAAGGGATGTCTACCTTCTTTCACTTATTTTCGAAATGAGATATCCCAAGTCCAGCAGTACGCGTATATATGTGTATGTGCCCTGTGGTTATAGTGATATATGACTCAACCTGCAGACCACTGATTAGTCTCCACAAGGATGAAACAGGTCTGGAGTTTCTTGTGTAACCAAGTGCAAATTATGCGGCTTGGATTTTTTAAGCAGGACGAGTTCCGAATTGAATATGCCATGCCTATCTCTTCATTGGCAAAGTGGGAAAACATCTTGGACTGGAATGCACCTCAAGTGATTCCCAATTGCTGAAATTCAAATAATCGAACATAACTTTTGGTATGCCCAGACACTGGTCCTGTGTTGTTGTGCCATATTAATCAGACTGCACCATAATGATGAGGCCCAACAAGTCCCATATGGTTTTAGGATTCACAAAGACACACAACTGCCCCTTAGCTATAATCATGTATTGTTATATCGAGACGGATGAGTCAACAGATCCCATTGAAGAAAGGTCAAAAGAGACATCAAGAAATCTACAAAATCATAAAAAAATCTATTTATTTCAAAATATATAATTTGTTTGTAATTCAAAAGACTTAAACCTTGCTAGATCCCCACTCTTTAACCCTTATCTACAAATTGATGGTTTTTATACACAAATTAAGCATGAAGCCTTCAATATATTAAAGAGGAATGAAGAAGCATCGAGTGGGCAAAATGGAACCCCCACAACAACACAACACTACATTGGGCAAATACCCCACACCTGATACACATACACACACCACATCCCCACAAACACACCACTATAAAACACTCACACACAGACAACCCACAATCTTTTGTTATGACAAACAACAACAATTCTTTACACAACCACCCTGAAGATCGCACTGCATACAGACATCACAGAAACATACACACCTCTCATGCATCACCCTTCACTTAAAATAATTTTCACTCACACACACATTACACTCACCATGTCCCGACAAAAGCACCCCATTTCACCGATGATGAATTAAGGACCATAGTGGACGAAATCATCAGGATAGAGCCACAGCTGTGCAGGGCAGAAGCCCAGCAAACGTCCATGGCAAAGAAGATGGAGTTATGGCGGAGTCATCAACAAGAGGAACTCAGTGGGCAGCAATCCATGCACAAGGGAGGACATACGGAAGAGGTAGAACGACCTGGGGGGGAAGGTCCGGTCCATGGCGTCCAGACACAAACTTGCTCTCATGAGACTGGCAATGGACCCCCATCTCATTCCCTGGAGATCACATCATGGGAGGACAAGGTCTTGGTGATCTGAGGGTCTCAATGGAATCACCGGATGACTGGAAACTGGTAAATCACATCTAATCCCCTTGTATTAAGTTAACCTGAAATGCATGCATGCCCACTCTACCCCACTAACATCAATCCCAAAGCCTACACTCCCAAATGCATCTAATGCATGTACAGCATGAAGAACTACAACTCCCACAATGCATCACCCTTTAGCCACCTAACAATGCACATTTCCACCTTTATAACTACACCTGAGTACTGAAGCATGACATATAGCACATACCTAGCAGCCCCTGTAAAGTACATCAGGTAGATCTGAATAACAATCCCTGTTATCCTCAGGTGTGACTGAGAATGTCATCAATCAACCAGTGCCACGTACACCCAGTCCTCCACCAGATGAAGACCCCAGTGATGACAGCTACACAGGATGTCTGGAACTGGAAGACCTACCTGGCACATCCGGTCTCTCTGGGCAGTCCACCTCCACCGGCCTCATCCACAACACCACAGAGCCCCCCACAACCACAGCCACCACAATACCTCTCTCCCAACACCCCCAAACCAGTGTCTCAAGGCCACATCAAGCCATAGTGTGCCCACCTGTATAGGGACCTGAGTCAGCACCCACCCCACAAGACGATGAAGGTCCTGATGTAACTGGAAGTGGGCACACTGTGCCGGAGTCACAGGCACGGGGGCTAGGGCCAATGGGAGGGCATCTAGGTACCACAGAGTGGGCAACCCAGAGATCCACCTGCCCATGAGGCAATAGCACAACTCCTGGGAGCATATAACCTATCTCAGGACACAATGGGCCAGATTTTAGACATGTTGGGGGGAAACCTGAGGCTGCAGAGGGAGTACCACCAGGAGGCCATGCAGGAGTGGCATGCCCTCAATACCACCATAGCCTCCATGAAAGGCTTGATGCAGAAGCTCATCCCAGTCCTGCGTGAGTCCTCCACCCATCGCCAGGCCCCTTCCACTAGCAACACTACTGACCAGCCCTCTACATCTGCTGCAGCTAGTGGGATAGTGGCCATGCCTGAGGACTCACAAGCCACCACTTAGCCACCCTCTGTACTGACCCTGACCTCCCTAATGGCCCACTGTTGGACCTGGCTTTTTCACAGGGACATCCCCAAACTTTTTTTACCTCCTTCCTCCTATTTTTTCTGACCTATTGTTGATGGCTTTTGACCTCTGGGCACTTTACCACTGCTAACCAGTGGTGAAGTGCATATGCTCTCTGTGTAAATTGTACTACTGATTGGTCTATCCATGATTGACTATTTAATTTACTTGTAAGTCCCTGGTAGAGTGCACTACATGTGCCTAGGGCAGGTAGATTAAATGCTACTAGTGGGCCTGCAGCACTGGTTGTGCCACCCACCTCAGTAGCCCCTTAACCTTGTCTCAGGCCTGCCATTGCAAGGCCTGTGTGCAGTTTCACTGCCACTTCGACTTGGCATTTAAAGGTATTTGCCAAGCCTAGAACTCCCCTTTTTCTATACATAAGTCACCCCTAATGTGTGCCCTAGGTAACCCCTAGAGCAGGGTGCTGTGTGGGTAAAAGGCAGGACATGTACTTGTGTGGTTATATGTCCTGGTAGTGTAAAACTCCTAAATTCGTTTTTACACTACTATGAGGCCTGCTCCCTTCATAGGCTAACATTGGGGCTGCTCTCATACATTGTTGAAGTGGCAGCTGCTGATCTGAAAGGAGCAGGAAGGTCATATTTAGTATGGCCAGAATGGTAATATAAAATCCTGCTGACTGGTGAAGTCAGATTTAATATTACTATTCTAGAAATGCCACTTTTAGAAAGTGAGCATT
This sequence comes from Pleurodeles waltl, assembly GCF_031143425.1. Classification (NCBI taxonomy): domain Eukaryota; kingdom Metazoa; phylum Chordata; class Amphibia; order Caudata; family Salamandridae; genus Pleurodeles; species Pleurodeles waltl. The sequence goes on from NC_090437.1 coordinate 1,246,313,102, forward strand.
TCTTTGCACTAAAATCTTGTTGTGCCCTTCAATCCACGTCTGGCTAGGTTTAGTTGACAGCTCGTTGTGCATTCACTCAGACACACCCCAAACACAGGGTACTCAGCCTCACTTGCATACATCTGCATTTTGAATGGGTCTTCCTGGGCTGGGAGGGTGGAGGGCCTGCCCTCACACAAAGGACTGCCACACCCCCTACTGGGACTCTGGCAGACAGGATTGAGCTGAAAGGGGGCTTGGTGCATTTCTTAGAGACTCTTTGAAGTCACCCCCACTTCAAAGGCACAACATAGTATAAAACAGGGCCTCTGCCCTACCTCATCAGACACTTGCTGGAGAAGAATCCTGAACCAGAAACTACATCCTGCCAAGAAGAACTGCCTGGCCGCTCAAAGGACTCACCTGTCTGCTTTTCTACAAAGGACTGCTGCCTTGCTGTTGGCCTGCTGCCTTGCTGAACTCTTGTCTGGCTGTAAAAGTGCTCTCCAAGGGCTTGGATAGAGCTTGCCTCCTGTTACCTGAAGTCTCAGGACCAAAAAGACTTCTCTCTTCCTCTTGGACGCTCCGTGCGCCGAACTTTTAGATGCACAGCTTGTTCCGCGGCAAGAAAAACGCCGCACACCGACGCTGATCAACGCGACGTCTTCGGGACGACCGAAACTTTGACGCACGGCCTCGCAAGGACAACGCCGCCCGACTTCCCGGGAGAAATCGACACGACGCCTGCCGTGAGATCAAAACTTTGACGCACGGCCTCGCAAGGACAACACCGCCCGACTCCGCAGGAGAAATCGTCGCGACGCCTGCTGTGAGATCGAAACTTTGAGGCACGGCCTCGCAAGGACAACGCCGCCCGACTTTCCAGGAGAAATCGACGCGACGCCTGCCGTGAGATCAAAACTTTGACGCACGGCCTCGCAAGGACAACGCCGCCCGACTCCGCCGGAGAAATCAACGCGACGCCTGCCGTGAGATCGAAACTTCTACGCGCAGCCCCGCAGAACGACGCGCAACCGGAAAACAAGCAGGAAAATCCACGCACAGACCCGGGACATCTGGTACTCCCCGCAAACCACAGTAAGAGACTGTCCGCGCGCCGAAAAACGACGCCCGACTCCCCGCGTGGAAAATAACGACGCAAGTCCGTGTGTGCTGAGGAGAAATCGATGCACACACCAGTTTTCCACGCACCTCTTCTCCTGTGGCCCTCTGAGGAGATTTTCCCCCAGAAACCAGGTACTTTGTGTTTGAAAGAGACTTTGTTTACTTTCTAAAGACTTAAGACACTTTCTATCACTTTTCAGTGATATCTTTACAAATTCGTATTGCAACTTTGATCGTTTTGACCTGAAGATAACCCGATAAATATTATATATTTTTCTAAACACTGTGTGGTGTATTTTTGTGGTGTTAAGCTATGGTGTTGTATGATTTATTGCACAAATGCTTTACACATTGCCTTCTAAGTTAAGCCTGACTGATCGTGCCAAGCTACCGGAGGGTGAGCACAGGCTGATTTTGGATTGTGTGTGACTTACCCTGACTAGAGTGAGGGTTCTTGCTTGGACAGAGGGCAACCTGACTGCCAACCAAAAACCCCATTTCTAACATTGGTGATCAGCGGTGAGGATAGGACTTGTGTTTGTGCAGTGACATACAGTAGCTAAGTATTTCACTACCTACCCACAGTTGAAGGTCAACTTGATTTTTCATCTTTTTTTGGCTTTGGATTCTCTGATGTCCTCCTGGATATACTATTGATATTTTGGACTTTGAATTTTGTTTTTTGCTGAGAAGATCTTATCAGAATGGGATTGTGTACCTACTCATTCTTTGTTCGTACTGACCACCTCACTAAGGCTGACCTAAGGAAGCTTTGCAGAAAATGGGGCCTTCCTGTAGCAAGGAGATCTACTAAGGCAGAGATGCTCCATCACTACATAGTCTGGGGGGAGGAAAGATGGGCAGAGAGAGAGGCAGCAAGAAACCAAATGACTAAGTACCCCTCAGATGAGGAGGAGGACTACGCACAGGAGGAGGAAGACTGCTCACATGAGGAGGAAGACTACTCAGAGTTGGACAGTGACCCAGAAATAGATGAATGGCTCCGAGGTCAAAGGCGACAGGAGCAACAATTAGAGGAGTATCTTGCAGAGGTTGAGGCAAAAAGACTCTTAGCTCTGGAAGAAGAAAAGATTTCAGCTCAAGAGCTGAGCTGTAAAGAGCTGAAACTGGAGGCCGGAAGGGCTGAGTCCAGTTCAGATGGTGGCAGCAAAAACCTTGCATCTAGTACTGCTGAAGAAGGGCACAAGCCCAGACATGTGGTGCCCAACTTGAAGAAGGGAGTTGACACACCCCAGGCGGTTCAAGGGTATGAGGTAGTTCCCGTTATGCACAGGGTCCCTGAGAAGGATTGGGGAACTGGCACAGGGAGTCATATTCCTACTGGGGGGAGGGACACTTTACTGACTCTAGCAGAGAGTGACAGAGAAAAGGATTCCCCCCTGGTGGACGTCCTGGATATAGAGTTTAGAGACATCCCAGAAGAGTATGGGTTGAGTGTCAGGGACAGACAGATACTGTCTCACCAGTCTCAGGAGGGCGAAGTAGAGTGCTTTTCCAAGGTTGAGTTACTGGGTGGTTGGGTGAAGGGTACTGTGGTTAATACATGTGAAGGGCAGAGTGATGTAATTGCTGGAGAGCATATGTCTGGTCCTTATTTTCCAGAGCTACGCCAACACCAGGTGGAGTGTGAGTTCTCTGACCCCAGGGAACTTACAATGGAGGCAGACTTCTGGGTGAGTACCAGAGAGTCTGAAGAGGCATTTGGGGGTGCTCCTGAAGGGAGTGGTCTAGGTGGTTCCCAACCGAGTGAGGTGGGAAAGGATTGTAGTGTCCCAGGTAGGTCCCAGGTCCTAGAGGGTTCCATGAGGGAACACCAGGAGGGAAGCCTAGCCTGTACCGTAGGGCCACCTTTTGAGGGAAGCCCTGCAGTGTCAGAAGAACTTGGGGGGGTGACTGTAGCCAGCATCCCAACAGTTCTGGTGTCTGGCAGTACCCCTCCTAGTGAGGGGGTGCAGAAGTCCAGACATAGGGTTGAGAGGGGGTTGCAGACCCCAGTGGAGGACCTTGAGAGTCAGGGGACAGCTCTGAGAGCATAGCCCCCCAGGAATGACCCAGGTGAAACCGTTTCTGGTTTGGGGGAAACCCAGACTCTGCCGGATGGGCAGAGGTCGGGAGACCTGCGCCAACCAGACTCTTGTGTGGCCCTTGGGGACGGTGTGTCCCTTGTGGGGGGTGAGAGTGCCCCCCAGGAAGTCCTGGCATGCCAGGCAAAGATTCAACCTCAGGGTGGTGACTCTGGGTTGGATACCCAGGTTCAGAGGTTAAGCTCTGACCTGGTGGGAGGTAGATGTGCCTCCCAAGAAGTCCTGCTGTGCCAGGCAATTGTCCAACCTCAGGGTGTTGACTCTGGGTTGGATGACCAGGTTCAGAGGTTAAACTCTGACCTGGTGGGGGGTAGGTGTGCCCCCCAGAAAGTCCTGGCGTGCCAGGCAATTGCCCAACCTCAGGGTGGTGACCCTGGGTTAGGGAACCAGGCTCAGAGGTTAAACTCTGACCTGGTGGGAGGTAGGTGTGCCTCCCTGGAAGTCCTGGCCTGCCAGGCAATGGTTCAACCTCAGGGTGCTGACCCTGGGTTGGGGCACCAGGCTCAGAGGTTAAACTCTGACCTGGTTGGGGGTAGGTGTGCCCCCCAGAAAGTCCTGGCGTGCCAGGCAATTGCCCAACCTCAGGGTGGTGACCCTGGGTTGGGGCACCAGGCTCAGGGGTTAAACTCTGACCTGGTGGGAGGTAGGTGTGCCTCCCTGGAAGCCCTGGTGTACCAGGCAGTTGTCCAACCTCAGGGTGCTGACTCTGGGTTGGATAACTGGGTTCAGAGGTTAAACTCTGACCTGGTGGGGGGTAGGTGTGCCCCCCAGAAAGTCCTGGCGTGCCAGGCAATTGTTCAACCTCAGGGTGGTGACCCTGGGTTGGAGAACCAGGTTCAGAGGTTAAACTCTGACCTGGTGGGGGGTAGGTGTGCCCCCCAGAAAGTCCTGGCGTGCCAGCCAATTGCCCAACCTCAGGGTGGTGACCCTGGGTTGGGGCACCAGGCTCAGGGGTTAAACTCTGACCTGGTGGGAGGTAGGTGTGCCTCCCTGGAAGCCCTGGTGTACCAGGCAGTTGTCCAACCTCAGGGTGCTGACTCTGGGTTGGATAACTGGGTTCAGAGGTTAAACTCTGACCTGGTGGAGGGTCAGTGTGCCCTTCAGGAAGTCCTGGCGTGCCAGGCAATTGTTCAACTTCAGGGTGGTGACTCTGAGTTGAATGGTCAGGTGCAGAGGTTAAGCTCTGACCTGGTGGGGGGTAGGTGTGCCTCCCAGAAAGTCCTGGTTTGCCAGGCAGTGATCCAGTCTGAGGGTAAAGACCCTGGGCTGGAAGACCAGGTTCAGGGTGTCCCCCCGGACCTGGAGGGAGGGGCTACTGATAACAGTGCCCCTACCATGTTGTCTTCTGAGGAGGCCACTCCTAGTTGGAGGGTGCTGGACCCCAGAAGGGAGGGCAGGGGGAGGGAAGCCTCACCCCGGGCCCTAGTCCAACCTGAAGGTACAGACCCCAGGATGGAGGGCCAGTTGCAGGTTAACAGCCCTGCACTGGTGGAGGAATGGTACAGGGCGACTTCTGTAAGCACCCTGACCATGTTGGACTCTGGGGGTACCGCTCCAGGAGGGAGGGTACAGAGCCCCAGTGGGGAGGACCAGGTTCAGGCTGTCATCCCTGACCTGGTGGAAGGGAGAGTGGTTAAAGGGTGCCCAGCACCTGGGGCTACCGCCCCCCACTCTCCACAGCCACAGTGGTTGGAGAGCTTTGAGAGGCCTGGGGCCTGGCTCTCATCCCTGGCAGCTGTCAGTAATCACTGTGGCTTGCTGTCCGGGTGGACAGAGTTATCCCTGGGGAGGGGACAAGTGTCACACCCCGGGGGTAGAGTGGGCAACACCACTGTGTTGGTCATGGTGGTACTATCCTGCTCCTGGGATACATCTGTGAGCAAAGTAAGGTTAGGTGCTGCACAGATGGGATCCGCAGGTAAGGAGAAAGGTTCCCCATGGGTTGGCTTAGTGGGCCCTGAGAGTATGGACAGAGTGATCCAATTGGAGTCAGGAAGGCGAAGAACTGGAGCATGTCCCTGCTGTTGTGGGCCTGGGTCCTTGTTCTGTCGCCTCAAACAGGGAAGTACATCAGGATAGTGATTGTTCTCCCCTGGCTTTAGGCTGGTAGGGGGTCATGTTGGACCTGGCTTTTTGACAGGGACATCCCCAAACTTTTTTTACCTCCTTCCTCCTATTTTTTCTGACCTATTGTTGGCTTTTGACCTCTGGGTACTTTACCACTGCTAACCAGTGCTGAAGTGCATATGCTCTCTGTGTAAATTGTACTACTGATTGGTCTATCCATGATTGACTATTTACTTTACTTGTAAGTCCCTGGTAGAGTGCACTACATGTGCCTAGGGCAGGTAGATTAAATCCTACTAGTGGGCCTGCAGCACTGGTTGTGCCACCCACCTCAGTAGCCCCTTAACCTTGTCTCAGGCCTGCCATTGCAAGGCCTGTGTGTGCAGTTTCACTGCCACTTCGACTTGGCATTTTAAGGTATTTGCCAAGCCTAGAACTCCCCTTTTTCTATACATAAGTCACCTCTAATGTGTGCCCTAGGTAACCCCTAGAGCAGGGTGCTGTGTGGGTAAAAGGAAGGACATGTACTTGTGTGGTTATATGTCCTGGTAGTGTAAAACTCCTAAATTTGTTTTTACACTACTGTGAGGCCTGCTCCCTTCATAGGCTAACATTGGGGCTGCTCTCATACATTGTTGAAGTGGCAGATGCTGATCTGAAAGGAGCAGGAAGGTCATATTTAGTATGGCCAGAATGGTAATATAAAATCCTGCTGACTGGTGAAGTCGGATTTAATATTACTATTCTAGAAATGCCACTTTTAGAAAGTGAGCATTTCTTTGCACTAAAATCTTGTTGTGCCCTTCAATCCACGTCTGGCTAGGTTTAGTTGACAGCTCCTTGTGCATTCACTCAGACACACCCCAAACACAGGGTACTCAGCCTCACTTGCATACATCTGCATTTTGAATGGGTCTTCCTGAGCTGGCAGGGTGGAGGGCCTGCCCTCACACAAAGGACTGCCACACCCCCTACTGGGACTCTGGCAGACAGGATTGAGCTGAAAGGGGGCTTGGTGCATTTCTTAGAGACTCTTTGAAGTCACCCCCACTTCAAAGGCACAACTTAGTATAAAACAGGGCCTCTGCCCTACCTCATCAGACACTTGCTGGAGAAGAAACCTGAACCAGAAACTACATCCTGCCAAGAAGAACTGCCTGGCTGCTCAAAGGACTCACCTGTCTGCTTTTCTACAAAGGACTGCTGCCTTGCTGTTGGCCTGCTGCCTTGCTGAACTCTTGACTGGCTGTAAAAGTGCTCTCCAAGGGCTTGGATAGAGCTTGCCTCCTGTTCCCTGAAGTCTCAGGACCAAAAAGACTTCTCTCTTCCTCTTGGACGCTCCGTGCGCCGAACGTTTCGATGCACAGCTTGTTCCGCGGCAAGAAAAACGCCGCACACCGACGCTGATCAACGCGACGTCTTCGGGACGACCGAAACTTTGACGCACGGCCTCGCAAGGACAACGCCGCCCGACTTCCCGGGAGTAATCGACACAACGCCTGCCGTGAGATCAAAACTTTGACGCACGGCCTCGCAAGGACAACGCCGCCCGACTCCGCAGGAGAAATCGTCGCGACGCCTGCCGTGAGATCGAAACTTTGACGCACGGCCTCGCAAGGACAACGCCGCCCGACTTTCCAGGAGAAATCGACGCGACGCCTGCCGTGAGATCAAAACTTTGACGCACGGCCTCGCAAGGACAACGCCGCCCGACTCCGCCGGAGAAATCGACGCGACGCCTGCCGTGAGATCGAAACTTCGACGCGCAGCCCCGCAGAACGACGCGCAGCCGGAAAACAAGCAGGAAAATTCACGCACAGACCCGGGACATCTGGTACTCCCTGCAAACCACAGTAAGAGACTGTCCGCGCGCCGGAAAACTACGCCCGACTCCCAGCGTGGAAAATAACGACGCAAGTCTGTGTGTGCTGAGGAGAAATCGACGCACACACCAGTTTTCCACGCACCTCTTCTCCTGTGGCCCTCTGAGGAGATTTTCCCCCAGAAACCAGGTACTTTGTGTTTGAAAGAGACTTTGTTTACTTTCTAAAGACTTAAGACACTTTCTATCACTTTTCAGTGATATCTTTACAAATTCGTATTGCAACTTTGATCGTTTTGACCTGAAGATACCCAGATAAATATTATATATTTTTCTAAACACTGTGTGGTGTATTTTTGTGGTGTTATGCTATGGTGTTGTATGATTTATTGCACAAATGCTTTACACATTGCCTTCTAAGTTAAGCCTGACTGCTCGTGACAAGCTACTGGAGGGTGAGCACAGGCTGATTTTGGATTGTGTGTGACTTACCCTGACTAGAGTGAGGGTTCTTGCTTGGACAGAGGGCAACCTGACTGCCAACCAAAAACCCCATTTCTAACACCCACATGCTGGCGGTGGCCTACCTGGAGTTGGATGGGCGCTTGAGTGCAACACAGCAGCCACAAGGGGGTGAGTTTCAGAGTTTATTTCCTGTACTGTTTGCTTTAGAGGATAAAAGATGACAAGTGTAGCTATGACGGTTGTGATATAAGTATGAGTTGCTGTGATAGGTAAGTATCCATGGCATATGTAAGAAGCCAAATTGTAGGATATGACAGGGATAATCAGAATCTTAAGCTGGTTGCAATACCTATCTATTTGTGTCCATTAAGGGTGACACAGGTAGGTATGACAACTGACAAATGTCACTTATGGACTGACTTTTCACAGTATTTATCCTGTATACAAGAGCCATGACAGTGGTGACTAGTACCTAAGTGTTACTATAGAGGTTTTATCATTGAGAATACACATTAGAATGGATGCATATTAGGTGTGTAGATATGTCTACTGACGTTGTGGTGGGTGCATTCAGGAATTTCAAATGATTAATGGTGTTGATTTGTTCAACTGTGCAAAGGGTATTTGTATTGACCCTATGCTCCCATCTTTTTCAACCCCTCCACTCCTTTTTTTCTATCCTATTCTTCTGTGTATTAACATCAGCAGGCAAAGGAGTAGGGGCACCAGCTAGTGGGGAGGCTGCAGCCCACAGGACCCAAGAGGCAGAGAAAACCAAAGCCGAGGGGACCAGTTGGTTGGAGGGCGAGGGGAGCACCACGGAGAGACTGGAGCAGATACAACAGATACAGATTCCTTCTCCAATGGAAGCTCCCTGGTGGTGGCGGAACCTTCTGAGACCGGCCCTGCATCATCCTTGTCCACGACCCCTCCTTACCAGCACCGCCCTCCCAGTAGCTCCCCATCCAGTTGCCTGTGCCCACTCATCCAGGAGGGTGGGCGTCTCCTTTGCCGCAGGCACCTCAGCCCCTGCCCTAGTCACCCCTGCTGCCCTGAATGCTGAGGTGATTGATCTCCTGAGGTCCATCTCTGTAGGGCAGGCAGCCATCGTGAATGCCATCCAGGGCCTGGCATCCCAGATGCAGCAGAGTAATGCCTACCTGGAGGGCATTCACAGTGCCTTGTCTGGCCTACAGAGATCATTTTAGGCTCTGGCTTCTACATTTATGGCAGCCAGTGTCCCCAGTAGTTCCGTCCCCCCTCCTGCTACCTGTGCCCCATTATAGACTCATCTCCCAGCCAAGCCACACACACATACATGCACTCACCGAAAGCAACAGACAAGGTACGCAAAGACAAATACAGGCACCACAAATAACATCACAAGCATGCACACACAAAAGCAGACACAACCTCCCCTGTCTCCCCAGCACCTCTTCCCTTCCAGTCACATAACCACTCACACCTGCCAGCACTGCATCATCACTCCCAGTTCCTGTCACCACTTCTGTGTTGCCCTAGGTCACCACAACAGCAGAGACGTGCACCCCATGCACCACAACCGCACTCACCACAACCACCATCACTGACACATGCAGCACACCCACCTTCCATGCAGACATCACCCCAACATGCATCCACATGACCTGTGTGTCCTCTCCCAGCCTCTCTTCCCCCTCCACCCAAAACACACAAACACCCGCACTCAGACACTCAACATTCCTCCACCTCACACACACATACTCTGCATACATCTACACCAATATCCAGCACACCTGCATGTCCTACAATCACTCTCTCTACCTCCACTCCCTAACCAGTTTCCCCATCCATCCCCTGTGGTCCTATGAAGCTTTTCCTTGCCCGCCTTGACCTGTTCCTTGAGCCTGTCCCACCCCATGCTGCCCCTCGCCGTCATTGTTCCCTCCCCAGGCCGAGTCCCTCCCCCTCCAAGTCCTCCCATGACCCTCCTTCTACTTCTGCTGCCCCTCCACCTGCAAAAAAGCCTCCCCCTGTCCCCACAATATCACCTGCCCCTAAACATAAGTCCCTGCCCCTCTATCCAAATCAAAGGTAAAACCCCCACACCCTCCCAAACCAAAGCCGAAGGACCTTTCTCGCACGGCAAAGCCCAAGGACCCCCTCCCAAAACCAAAACCAAAACCCCACCACCACCCACAGACCCTTGAGGTGTCTGCCTGCCCTATTGATGCCCCTACCTTGTGGAGACCATTAGGCTGTCAGGAGTCAAGCTGGGGCCTTTGTGCCTTGAAGACTTTTTGACACTTGACTGGCATAAATCTGGCAAACAGAATTCCTGTTGGTATTCTAACAATACATTTCTTGAGTCTTTTTGTTTACAGGTAAGATTCCATACATCTATTATGTGTTGTACAATGTGCATTTCTATGCATTTTTTTTATTCAAGATCACTGTAATTTCTTGTTTTTGGCCATTGTATGTTTTGTTGTGTATTTGTATTGGTTTGCGTGTCTCAGTTTGTTAGTGATTTTGGTGTGGTTGTGTAGTTTTAATCCAGGGTGTGTATATGTGCCATGTGTTATTGGCGTGGCTGTGTGTGCATGTGTGTGTGTCTCAAAATGGGTGTTGTGTAGTGTGTGTGAGTGTGAGTGTGAGTGTGTGTGAGCGTGTGTGCGCGCTGGAGTCCATCCATGGTGTGTATGTTGTGTGGGGGTGTGTAACTTTCCCCTTCCCCCCTTGTGTGCTCTGCAGGTGTACTCACCGATGCCGTCTTCGTCGACGTTGGTGGTCATGGAGGAGGAAGGTGAAGAAGAGCACTGGGAAGACTTCAAGGTGGCGTTTCATGGCTTCTGCAGAGTCGTATATGTCCCTAGAGGTGAGTGAGTCCTTTTATACTTTCTGTTCCTGCCAGGCTTTGGGTGGTGGTCGTACCGCCCCGGAAATTGTGGCGGTCTGCAGAGTTGTAATAGGGTGGGTGGTGCAGTGGTTGCTGCCAGGCTGGAGATGGCAACCACCGGCGGCAGCAATCAGACCGCACTGGCGATACTGGCAGCATACTGGCTATGTTTCAGTGGGAAGACCACTGTGGTCATATTATGGCGGTCTGGTGGCGGTCCGACCTCCATTGTCGGCGCAGCGGTATCGTGACCGCCAAAGTCGTAATGATGGTCTTAATCTGTCTCCATTTCCCAACAATTATCGGGGCCATCATCAGGATTAGACTTGGATTGCAAATTGTTTGAAAAATATGGACTATTAAAGAACAAGAAGTTAAATTATTTCTACAGAAAGTATGTGCTCTCCTATAAAGTCAATTCCAAACATCCTATCAGTATTGAGATATAGATTCTCTATTTCACAAGATTTTATTCCACAATTTGCCTATTTTAAAACAGGAATAGGCTCAAACATTACTTACATTTGTTTCAGTTATACCGTGTAAATTGGGCAACATACACCATTCATCGCTCATATTTAGTCGTATCCTAATTCTCTTTCATTCCATGTCTTAGATGCAGCTTGATATACATGGGCGAAGAAGTGATAAATAATTTATTACTTAGCTAATTTTCAGTCAATATTACTTTTCCATTATGAAAACTCAATCAACACCTGCAATATTCGTCAGGCCCCTAAACTATGATAGTAATTACTAAGGGGGTCATTCTGACCCTGGCGGTCATAGACCGCCAGGGCCGGGGACCGCGGATGCACCGCCAACAGGCTGGCGGTGCATCCAGGCTAATTCTGACAGCGGCAGGTAAAGCCGCGGTCAGAAAAGGGAAACCGGCGGTTTCCCGCCGGTTTTCCCCTGGCCTGAAGAATCCCTGGCCTGAAGAATCCTGCAGCGCCGCCATGGGGATTCCGACCCCCTTCCCGCCAGCCTGGTTCTGGCGGTTTTGACCGCCAGAACCTGGCTGGCGGGAACGGGTGTCGTGGGGCCCCTGGGGGCCCCTGCAGTGCCCATGACAATGGCATGGGCACTGCAGGGGCCCCCTAACAGGGCCCCACAAAGATTTTCAGTGTCTGCATAGCAGACACTGAAAATCGCGACGGGTGCAACTGCACCCGTCGCACCCTTTCCACTCCGCCGGCTCCATTCAGAGCCGGCATCCTCGTGGAAGGGGGTTTCCCGCTGGGCGGGCGGCCTTCTGGCGGTCGCCCGCCAGCCCAGCGGGAAACTCAGAATGACCACCGCGGTCTTTTGACCGCGGTACGGTCTTCTGGCGGTTCCCGCTTGGTGGGCGGCTCCCGCCGCCCGCCAAGATTAGAATGACCCCCCAAGTATACTCACAGATAAGAAAGATTTAAGATCATTCATTCAGCACTGTTCTGACCTTTCTGCATCATGGAATGAGAGAAAAGAAGCCTACAGAGAAATGGAAGTGTGTATCCCATAAAGAATCATCATTCAGGGTAAGTTTGTATTCCAAAGCATGCAAACATCCAACTCTTGTCGATAGCGTACCTGTTATTTATCAAGAATCTAGAGAGCCACAGTGAAGCACAATATTCATCCCTTTTATATAGAAACCGAGCATGGTAATATACCGAACTTCCGCCTTTGTAGTCTAACTCTGAAACAATTTCTGTAAAACCTGTCCTCAAAGATCTTACGAGTACGTGGTTAGAGTTATATTCAAAGAGAGACTTTCAGGTGCTGCTTTTGAGAGGAACAGTCACGGGGGTATTTACCATGGATTTACGCTGTGTCTGCAAAAGATTTAAAGAAAAAACAAAAAAGGAACTCATTTCAGAGAAGCCACTGAACTGCGAAAGGCAAATGCAAAGTTAAGTCATCTTTAAACTGACTGGTGGTATTGCTTTCCTGAAAAGAACTGCATCTGGAAATGAGGTTTTTTTTAAAGCCCATGCAGGTAATTACAAATGTGTAGTATTCTGTGTTCATGCATGGTATAACAGATGTTTAGTGTTGGAAAGTGGATTATTGGTAAGGGCAGGTAAGTACACTGGGTCTCAATAAATTGAACCCACCTCAACACTTGGTAGCTTGGCAACGAGCGACAATGCTTAACTTAGTAGACAAGTGAGTAAAGCATTTAAAAATCACAAAAAAGTAAATAAGTAAAACACAAAACACAATGAAAATCCAACAGCAATTTATAAAAATCGATTACATTTTACCTTTAAAATGACACCAAAATGATTAAAATTGGATCTGGGGAACCGGAGATATGAATTTTTAAAGGATTACTGTTTTCTTGCTCATGGAAATGAAATCGCCAATCTGGTCATCTGGTTGCACCTCAACCGTGGCAAAGTCAAAGTTTAAGGCCGACCGCGATGGAGCCCGGCTCGGCTACAGCAAGCGGGAGGACTTGGCCAAAAGTTTACCTTCAGACTTAGTTGTTTTCTTGAAGATTTTCTTCAGTGGGACAAAGTCGTAAGTCCGATATGACATCTCTGGAGCACTTCCTCGGATACGCGTCAAAGGAGACCTCAGTGAAGATTTCTACGTTTGTAATCAGACCATTTTTAGAGATGAAAATCCTTCGACTGTGCCAAACCTGAATCTTGATCTGACGTCCCTGAAACCCTCTTCGGATACACTGTGCGGGAGGTCCTGGTCAACTTTCTACGTTAGAACTTAGTCACTTTTTTGAAGATTTTCTTCAGCAGGATGAACCTGCAAGTTAGTAAGGGTCTCGGTTGAGGCAAGCTGGCTAGACTCACCGCGGCGGGTAGGTCCCTCTATGGAGCTTCTTCAAAAAAGTTCACCAATCTTCTCAAAACTTCTCGATCTTCTTCCAAAAGGTCTTTGAAGGTCACTTAGGAGTCCACAGCTCACCCCACGGTTCCAGAAGCTCTGAGTTGCTCCTTTAGGGTGCGGACTCCATCTCCCAGAATCCACCTGGCCCAAAATCCAAAATGGCCACTGGTCAGTGGACAGCTGATCAGTTTCTTCAGGATTTGATGCAGGTGACTCTGGTTAGCTATTTTTCACGTGTAGCAAACAGGCAGTCCCTTCATGAATTAGTTGAAGTCAGGCAAAGTCCTTCTGGTGATGAAGCCCGTGTGTGCAGCTGGTGCAGTCCTTCAGAGTACAGTTTCCATGTCCAGGTCAGGGGTCTAGCAGGGCAGTCCTTCTTTGTCTGATGTTCTTCCTTGTAGGGATCTGAGTTGTGGGTGCAGCTCTGCCATATTTCTCCTTGCTCCTGGGTGAAAAAAATGGGGGTGCCAGGTATCGAATCCCAGGCACGCTTCTTCCCCCTTTAATGACCACTTCCTGGGAAGTGTGGCAAAAATCCATCCCAGGGAGCAACATTCCTCAAAAATCCAACATGGCTAAAAGCGATTTTTGGAGGTTAGATCTGGATGAGCCCACCCACTGGTGTGGCTAAAAATCCTAGACACACCCCTCTTCTGCCCTCTCCTAATCTAATCAAGATGGCAATTTACTGGCATTCTCCTAAACAATGGACTTCCTTTCTACGGCGGTTCAAGTGTGTGAGTTTCCAAGACATAAAGACCATCATTTCAGCGGTGATACGCACACCTCATTGATGCGTGTCTGTAGCCGGCTATCGGATATAGCAGCTACTGACGGAGCTGAATCGGGAACGGCATCCCGATTCTCCCTCGAGAACGCTGTTCCACCCGGGCGTCATAACAACGGAGACGCCGACACCAGCACTGGGAACCCGGATATCCGGGTTCCCGAAGAGTTTGAAAGGGAAGACGGACTTCGCGCGGGGGACGCAAAGGGACACGAAAACGCCGACAGAGGAGCAGAGAGGAAAGACAAACGAATGGAAGACACAGGAAAAAAAACGGAAGAACGGAGAAAACCAGGAAACCAGCAACCAAGGCCGGTTGGAGAGCCAGGAAAGACCCGAAGGACGAGAAATCCGCCACGTCCCAGGAGGGATGTGGCTTCACCAGGTACGGTCCTTTCTGAAGGACAACCTCGGGCTAAAGGGAAGAGGGAGGTCAGGAGAGGGGAGGGGAGAGGTGATCCAGGGAGATGGGAGGGGGACTTTGGAGGGAGAGGGGAAGGAAAGGGAAGTTAAGAGGGTGAAAGAAGAACTAAAGGCATCAAGCGAGGATAACCTATCGCTGGGAAGACACAAAGAGGTGACTGATTTCCTGACCTCGGAGTTTCACATTCTACACCTTTCACAAGGGACGCTCTCTCTCTCTCTCTCTCTCTCTCTCTCTGTTTCTCTTTCTCTCTCTCTCCTTACCTTCTTGTACTAGTAATCCTACCAGTATATATATACCAACCCGACTTACCCATATCTCCATTCCTCTTCTTTTCCGGTGCGCCTGGGGGTCCACAAGAAATAACTGCGCCAGTCAAGAGGAGACCTAGAAAGAAGAGAAGAGACATTCATTCAGGGAGAGCCCGACAGCCAGAGAATATTGAAGACTTTTTCCACAACTTCAAAGAACTTTAAATAAAATTCCTTACTTCTAACACACTCGAGCCTCCTAGTCTTTATTATCCCCACACCCACTGCTACAGTGTCATTCGAGTTATTTACCTTGGCATCTTGATTGTTGAATTCACGACTATTTCAGCGATGATACGCACACCTTATTACGTGTCATTCGGAGTTTTTTCTCTTTAGACTATTGAGTGTTCAGCGGTGATACGCACACTTTTTTTTTTGCGTATCAATTTATCTGTGATGGTAATTTATGGTGTTGTGCATACCATAAATTCAATGTTGTCATCCTATTGGAACTAACTCATTCTTTGTTTCACTTTTAACGTTAATTATGCAGCATTCCATCGTTCCTCCTCAGGTGTTTTCTCCTGATCCTGTTTCATCGGAAGCGGATTGGGATTCATGGAAAAAAGGTTTTGAAGCTTATCTGGACGCTCTTGATGGTGACTCTTTTACTCATAAAAATAAGTTTGCTGTGTTACGTCATTGTTTAGGTCCAGAAGATCGCAAAATTTTAAAACACATTCCCCAGGTTTGTGTTCCATTGCCTGAGGGTGAAGGGGATGGAGGTATTGATGAATATGCCTCTGCTATAAAATCTCTTGATGTTAGATTCAAGGCATGTAAAAATGTTATTATGGAAAGGCACACATTTTGCAAGAGTACAGGTTCCTGGGCAGACTTTGTGGGGGCTTTGAGAATGTTAGCTGCTTCATGTGATTATAAAGCATGTGTGGATGAAATGATAAAAGATCAACTGGTTGAGAAAACTAATAATAAGAAAGTACAAGAAGCTTTCTTATCAACTCCAAACCTAACATTAAAAAAGGCAGTGGAGATAGCCACTAGGATTGAGAATACCACTACATTCATGGAACAGATTAATTCAGCTGGTGAGAAGGATTTGCATCAGAAAGTAGCTATAATTAAACAGAAATCTAACAAATCTCACATGAATATTAAAGCTGAAACATCATTTAGGAAGGAGAATTCCAAGAAAATTGAATGTTTCAGATGTGGTACTACGTTCCACTTAGGTAATGCGAGTATTGCCCGGCAGTAGGAAAGAAGTGTTCCAAGTGTTCTAAGACTGGGCATTTTGCAAGGGTGCGTAGAGCTGTTAACAAGATGCGGTCTAGTGCAAGGGAGAAAGTTCTTAAATTACATGGTGACAGCATGGGCGGTTTAGATCCATCATCTAGCGAGGAGGATGAAATACTTTCTGACACCTGTGGCTCCCAGTTTAGCAATACTAGCGGTGAGGGTGTATTTTTTAATAAATTTAAGAGGCCTACCTGTAAATTGTCAGTTAATGGATTTGAGCTAATGGTTGTGGCTGATTCAGGTTCGTCCTATACACTTTTGAGTGAGAAAGTATGGAAGGAATATTTTAATCATATTGAACTTAGGAAGTCTGATATAGGGCCTGTGGGATATGGTGGTAAACCGGTGAAAGTCTTGGGAGAGCATGAGGTTGAATTGCGTTTCCAAGGTAATTTGGCTAAAAGTGGGGTGTATGTAGCTAAGGACGATACCTGTTTGTTGGGTTAGGAAGATCAAAGGAATTTTGGTATTTTATCGGATCCTGATGACCCTTAGCAGGTCATTTTAAGCAAAAATTATAACCATGTACTGTCTGTAGGATCTATGTGGAGTGATACCTTTCCAGATGTTTTCAAGAACGAAATTGGTATGTTCAAGGGTTTTGCGCACAAGATTAAATTAAAGGATAATGCTGTTCCTAAAGTTCATAGGGTACGTAGGGTGCCTTTAGCGCTGAAGGAGGAGTTAAAAAAAGAGCTATACAGATTGTGTGAACAACACATAATAGAGAAGGTGGATGTGTCTGATTGGGTGGCTCCCATACTGATTGCCCGTAAGGCCAATGGTTCGATTTGCATGTGTGTGGATTTGCGTGATCTCAATGCACAAATCTGGGTGGATTGCCATCCCTTGCCTAACATTGTTGAAATGTTGTCTACTCTAGGCAATGCAAGTAAGTTCAGTTTGTTGGACATGACGTCGGCCTATCACCAAATTAACTTGCATCCTGATTCTAGACATTTAACAGCTTTTTTTATTCCTGAAGGGTTGTTCCAATTTAAATGCATGCCATGACAGTTTATTTGGAGACATGGAAAGTGTTATTGCCTTCCAAGATGATATTCTTATCTTTGGCAAGGAGCAGGTACAGCATGACGAGAGGATGAAACAAGTATTGTCATTGTTGAATGAGAAAGGGATTGTTCTTAGTGCTGACAAGTGTAAGTTCAATACATCGTGTATGGACTACATTGGTTACAAAATATCTGAACGAGGGGTGGAACCGAAGGAAAGTTTGGCTAAGGCTATTGATGATTTCCAGTCACCTTGTAACAAGGATCAAGATAGATCTTTTATGGGTCTGATTGAGTTTTATGCGAGATTCATTCCCAATTGTGCCAGCAAAACACATAATATCCGATCACTTTAAAAAATAAAAAATAAAAAATTAGATTGGTGCCATGGTTGTGAGCAGGAGTTTGCAGCTATAAAAAAAGAAGTTGCATCAGCCATTCCGTTGAAGGCATTCAACACTAAGGATGAAATTGTAATTATGACAGATGCTAGTCAACTTGGTCCGGGGGCTCTATTGTTGCAGCAGAAGAATGGCAAGGATGAGGTTATAGCTTTTGCCTCACGAAGTCTGAGAGGTGCTGAAACAACATATTCAACTATAGAAAGAGAAGCTCTTGCATGTTGGTGGGGAATTGTGTATTTCAAACCTTATCTGTGGGGAGTACATTTTACGGTCAGGATGGATCATAAACCCTTAGTGCAGTTATTTTCCACCTCAGGTACACAACGCGCTACTCCAAGAATCGCCAAATGGCAATATAGATTACAGATATATAACTTTCATGTGGAGTATGTACCAGGTGTGAGGAATTTACTTGCTGATTGCCTCTCCCGTCTTCCTCGCAGGGAGGGGTTGGGTGAGGAGGAGGCAGATAAAGATGACGTCCTGGTATGCTCATTAAAGTGTCAATTAGATGGTGTAGTGATGGAAGATGAATGGATGGAAGCTCGTGGAAGGGATGAACAAAGGAAGGAAATCATGGAGGGCATAATCCAAGGATGGTCTGTTTGCAAATCTGTACAATGTGAAGCGTATAAACATGTTTTTGAAGAGCTGTCTGTTGTGAACAACATGTTGATGTGTGCTGGTGTATTGGTTGTGCCTGAGGATTCGAGGTACAAAAATTGACCTTGGGTCATGAAGGACACATTGGAATGCGGGATATGAAAAGGAGAATAAGGGAAACATTTTGGTGGCTGGGGTTAGATAGAGATGTGGAACACTTTGTGACAGATTGTTTAGCGTGTGCTATTAGTGACAAGTCTCAAGTCACTCTTCCCTCTCCTGTTGAGGCAATTGAAGTACCCAAGAAAACTTGGAGTAAGATCGCTGTGGACCTAATTGGACCAGTTAACTTGCGAAATGGGCAGGTGGAATATGGAATAGTGTTAATTGATTTTAATAGTCGTTGGCCTGAGTTCAAGGTAGTGAAGGTCCCTAATTCTCATAGGGTCATTGAATTTTTAGAATCTGTTTTTGACAGGGAAGGTATTCCTGATGAGATACTTACAGATAATGGGAGTCAATTCAAATCTACTAATTTTTCCAATTTCCTGATGTACATGGGTAGTAAGAATGTCAAAACATAATTGTATCATCCTGGGAGTAATGGTCTGGTTGAATGTTTAAACAGGGTGATCAAGGAGAATTTGCAACTGGCTAAGGCTGGAGGTTTGAATTGCAAGGAAGAATTGAGAAAGTTGTTGTCGGCGGTGCGGACTACTGCTAATGCAGGTACTGGTGTGTCCTCTTTTGTGTTATTGAGAGGGAGAGTTCCTGTAACCTAGTTGACAAGGAAATGGATGGGTGAAGTTTGAGTTGATGAGGGTTTGATTAGGAAGGTGAGTGAGAAGAGAGTATCAGCTCAGAATAAATATAAAGGTGAGCCAAGGAGGACAATGTGTGTTAAGGTGGGTGATTATGTCAAAATTAAGAGTGCTCGCATTGTTCAGAAAGGTGAATCTAAATTTTTGGGTCTGAAGAAAGTCATCAACATTTGTAAAAATGCTGTTAAGTTGGAAGATGGCAATTGAGTGGAACAAGGAGAGGTTGTCCTTGGCTCGTGATGTGGAACTGTTGAACAAAACAGGGGATGAGTCCAGGGAGGAGCAAGAGACAAGACACATTTTGCGGAAGAATTCTCCATGTGATATGAAGTTGTTGGACAAGGAGTTAAAGAGATCAGCCAAGGAGGAGTATGTGACAAAGGACAAGAAGAGGAATACTTCGTCTAGAAGCATAATGCTTCCCAGCAAATATCGTGATTTTGTACTTTTTGTTTAAGTATTATTTTATTTCCATGTTCTAAATGTGCGTATAAGCTTAGTGTAATTTGTATGTGTTAAGGGGAAGGATGTGTTGGGTTCTTATGTCGTGTCTTGCGTGCGTTCGGGAATTCCTGCACAAGACTCGACATAAGAGAACGGTGGGGGAGAACGGTTGAGACATCGTCTGTGATGATCGCCTGTTTCTGTTGATTAAATAAACTTACTGATAAAAGCCCTGTCTCTTCAGGCACGTAATTGTCTGGGGTTGCAGGATGTGAGGGAGGTGCTGGGCTGCTCCAAATGTCGTTCCCTGTCTTTGAAGACTAGTTTGGCCACCCTTCCTGCTTCCCCATCTGCTGAGGAAGATCTCCTCCCACAGGCACGTCCTTTGTGTTCAGCCCAGGCCACTCCACACCTCATCAAGGCAGCCTGGCAAGGCTGCCAGAGGCTGGTCAATCAGAGAAGGGCACTACAGAGCTGAAGTTGGCAATTTTCAGGTAGAGTTTTAAAACTTGTTACCTGAACTAGTTTTATTAAATCCAACAATTGTAAGTTGTGAGATTTATTATAACAATTAATTTGATACCAAACTCAAGGTATCTGACATGTAAGAGGACTTTGTTGATTAAAATAAATTCTCCCCATTTTAACCTATGGAGGCCATTCAGTACAGTGAGGGAAAAACGAATTTGGATATTTTACCTCACCAGGGCTTATAAAACCATTTTTATAAGGTCCCTAGTTATAGTTACAAGGCACCCAACCCTAATGGCATCTAGGGCACACCTTAGGGGTGACATATGTAAAACTAAGAAAGTTTAAGACTTTAGAAGTACTTTTAATTCAAAAGTCAAATTTGCATATAACTTCAGTTTAAAAGCAGCCAGCAAGGCAGGCTTGCCTTTAAAATGACGATGGGCACCTCAGCACTGCACCTATGGGTGCACTACCTATGCTGGGGTGTCTAAACCTACACACCCTACCATATGCCAGGCACTTATAGGTAGGTTGACATAGCCAATTAGAATTAGCCTAATTTGCATACTGATTTTACACAGAGCACAGGCCCTGGGACTGGTTAGAAGTACCAAGGGCACCATTAGAGTCAGGAAAACACCATAAAAAGTAAAAAATTGGGGCAAAAAGTTAGGGGGCCTCTGCAATCAGCTCTGTTTTCTCACAATTAGAATATATTGTAGAATGTTATCTATTACATTTGGAGTCAGTTGTTGTTGACTAGCCTGTTGAGGACCATTTCTCTGCAGTTCCAGCTTCATCTGCTTTCAAGATATAAACCTCATGTTTAGTGCTGAAGTATCAGGTGTCAGAACAAGATCCACACAGAGCTTGGCATGGCTGGTTGAGTCTGATATTGGTGGGCATCCATGTGCTTATTTACAAGCCTCGTGGCCTTGCTGCTCTGCCCTGCACCCCATGAAAAGGGAAGAAAAACACTGTATCTGCAAGATACTAAACATTTCTGTCCTCTGCCCCTGCACTGGAGCACAATGGGCTGCCTAGAGGTGATGTGGGCACCCGTGCACTATGGTGCAAGGATGCCTGCCTCTCAGACTGGATTGTTTCTGTTCAGGAAGGGACACCTTCCTGCACAAAAATAATCCATGGAGGATTAGAAAGAAGATATAGAAAGAATAAAAAGCAAGGAGCAATAAAGATATTTCTCCTTGTTGAGCTCCCCTGGAGAGGCACACGATTTTGACACATTCCCAGGTGTACAATGTCTTGTAACTCTGGAAATGCATGATAACTGTTAGAAATGGGGTTTCTGGTTGGCTAGGGTATGCACCTCAGCCAGGCAGAACTTACCCACTCTAGTCAGGGCAAGGGAGTTACACGTCCAAGATAACCCCTGCTCACCCCCTTGGTAGCTTGCCACGAGCAGTCAGGCTTAACCCAGAGGCAATGTGTAAAGCGTTTGCACAACACACACACACATGTGACGCAATATCCCCACCACAAAGGAAACACAACACCAGATTATATGAAAATATACTGTATTGTACACAACGTAATTATTAGACCAAACATCACATATCAGTACTATCCTGCTACCTTAGCAGTAGTCAGAACGTTACACATTAGTTACTCTGCAAATTAGCAGTAGTCACACATAACACACAGGTTACTCAGTATTCTGCAACATAAGCAGAAGTCAGGAAAACACGTTATTACATCACAGCACTTGTCATAAGAATATCATAAAATGCCCATAGTAGGAACACTAGAAAACATATGGCAAGTTAGAAAAACATATTAGCAAGCACGTCCATAAAAGGAACATTTGCATACACATTTGTAAAAACATCAAACGCAGGTAGGTAATATATGAATCAAACAAAAGTCTGTAGAAAGAACTTTGGATTGCAACTAAATTGGTCCTTTAAACAGTACCTGGTTGGATGAAGGCACCTCCAGTGCCTAGAAGGCGAACAATGGGGCCCCCGGCGCTCCTATGCACAAAACGGGGGCCTCCCTTATACTCTGGGGTCAGAGGAGGGCGACATGCACCTCCTCTCTTTTATAGACAGGCCCCTCCGAGGACCTTGATTCAACCGGCCCTCACGAGGGGGGCCAAAGCCAGCAAAAACAACTTAGGGTACGAGGGGGGCACCACGCACCCCCTCCGGTTTAATGACAGGCCCCACCCAGGACCCGCGATCTCTCGGGGCCCCCCTGGGCCTCCACTGGCCCTTCCCCCAAGGGGGGGGGGGCACAATAATGCCTGTTTTACCTAACAGCAGAAAAGGAGCGTCCTGCTCCTAACGCAGAGGCCATGGGGAAGGGGGCACTCCCCGCGCCTTCCTCTGGTCCTGCTGTGAAGCCACAAGAAGATCAGACCCCTCCTGGGGCCCAAGCAGACACTCGCCTGCACCCGATGCGGTACGCGAGTGTTCTTCCAGCTTCCCGGACCGCTGCGGTGATCTTATTTAAAGGGGCACAATGCAGCAAGGAGCCTACGAGCTCCCAAGGCTCCATAAGCGCGCTGCAATCAGCGCTATGGCAGCCGCAACCACGGAGAAGCACCCCTCGTGAAGAAATGGATGCAGGGGTCAGGGGCCACAGCACCCTGCCCCTGGGGAGCAGAATCTTAAGACAAGGTCCTCAGGTGGAGGGCCCAGCTACAGGCCAGCACAAGGGAAAGGCAGCAAGTGGCAAGTCCTTCACAGTGACCAGGTAGGTCACAGGTCAGCACAGCAGCAGCAGTCCATGGCGGTTCCTGGTGAGTCCTTTCAGCCTTTGGTGTCCAGTTCCAAGATGATTCCAAGAGTCTCCAAATTGTGGGGAAAATTCCCCTGTACTTATAGTCAGTTCTTACAGTGTTTTACAATGGTAGGGAGAGGAGGTTCCAGCCAGTTACAACTGGTTCTTGGAGTGCCCCCTCTCTCCTTTCAGCACAGGCTCCAAACATCAGTGGGGGGTTAACGACCCTATTGTGTGAGGCCAGGGCACAGTCTTTACAAATGCAGGTGTGCCCCGCCTCTCCCTTCTCTCAGCCCAGGAAGACTATTCAGTATGCAGATGCACCTCTGTGACACCTCCACCCTCCCTGTGTACAGGCTGTCTGAAAAAGTATGCACAAAGCCCCAACTGTCACTCTGCCCAAAAGTGGATTGGAGTCAAGCTGCAAAACACCAGAGTCATAAGCACAGATAAATGTGCACTTTCTAGAAGTGGCATTTCTGTGATAGTAATAAAAAATACACCCACACCAGTAAGCAGCATTTATTATCACCATCGCAATCATACCAAACACACCTACGCTACCCCTCATAAATCAGACAATACCCCTTACATATAAAGCAGGTCATTTCTAATGCAATCCTATGAGAAGGCAGCACTCACAGCAGTGAGACACCAAGTTAGGCTGTTTGTCACTACTAGGACAGGCCATGCAATATGGCACATGTCCTGCCTTTCTACATACATGGCACCCTGCCCATAGGGCTAGCTACGACGTACCTTAGGGGTGACTTACATGTAGTAAAAGGGGAGTTCTGGGCCTGGCAAGTAAATTTAGATGCCAGGTCCCTGTGGCAGAAAACTGCGCACACAGGCCCTGCGCTAGCAGGCCTGAGACAGGTTTGAAAGTCTACTTCAGTGGGTGGCACAAGCAGCCCTGCAGGCCCACTAGTAGTATTTAATTTACATGCCCTGGGTATAGAGATACCACTTTACAAGGGACTTATAGGTAAATTAAATATGCCAATTAGGTATAAGCCAATCATACCAACTTTAGATGGGAGAGCACCTGCACTTTAGCACTGGTCAGCAGTGATAAAGTGCTCAGAGTCCTAGAGCCAACAGCGAGAGGTCAGAAAAACCAGGAGGAAGGAGGCAAAAAGACCAGGGATGACCCTGCGTAAGGCAAAAAGTCCAACACAACCCCCTACCAGCCAAAAGCCAGGGGAGAACAATCAATACCTTGATGGTCTTCCCTGATTGGGGCGATAGAACAAGGACCCAGGCCCACAACAGCAGGGGGATGTTCCAGTTCTACACCTTCCTGACTCCACTTGGATCTCTCTGTCAATGCTTCCCAGGCAGCCTAGACCAACCCACTGGGATTCTCCAGCTGCCAATGGCCAGAACCAGGCCCCAGGCCATCTAGGAGCCTCTGGTCTCTGAAAGCATAATGAGTGGGGGCGGTAGCCCCAGGTACAAAGCAACCTGCCTCCACTCCACTTCCAATCAGTTCAGGAGCTCTACCCTGCCACAGATCCACCAACCTAGGGTCCGCACCCATAGGCTCTATAGGGGCTAGAGGTGAGGCACTCCTCCCTCTACCCCTCTGTCTAGGATCCCGCCCTCCTCTCCTAGGAGGGGTATCACCAGAATCCACACTTGGCAGGGTGCTGGGTACAGCCGCCCTGCACAACTCTCTCGCCAGCCCAGGATCACTGCCTGGCGACTGACCACCCAACCTAGGGACGACACCCTTGGGTTGCACCGGGGTCCGGTGTGGGCTTCCCCCTCCCTGAACCCCACTTCCAGGGTCCTGCATCTCCCCACCTCGGGAGAAGCCACCAGAAGTTTCACACGGGGAGGTGAGCACACTAACCTTCCCCCCAACCAGGTCAGAGTTTACCCCCTGAACCTGTCTATCTAGTCCAGGGACGACACCCTTAGACTGGACCATTGCCCAGTGAACCAGGACTTCCTTGGGAGCACACCTACCCCCTACCAGATCAGAGCTTACCCCTTGAATCTGGCAATCCAACCCAGAGTCACTACCCTGCAGTTGAACCACTGCCTGGCGCACCAGGACTTCCTTGGGAGCACACCTACTCCCCATCAGGTCAGAGTTTACCCCCTGAACCTGATCATCCAACCCAGAGTCACCACCCTGCGGTTGAATCATTGCCTGGCGCACCAGGACTTCCTGGGGGGCACACCTACCCCCCACCAGGGAAACACCTTCCCCAAGGGCCACACAAGAGTCTGGCTGGCACAGGTCTCCTGACCTCTGCCCATCTGACAGAGTCTGGATTCCCCCAGCCCAGAAATGGTCTCACCAAGGTCATTCCTGGGGGGCTCTGCTCTCAGAGCTGACCCCTGACCCTCCAAGTTCCACACTGGGGCCCGCAGCCCCCTCTCAACCCTATGCCTGGATTTCTGCCTCCTCCGCTGTAGAGCGAGACTACCAGACACCAGGACCGGCGGAACGCAATCACCAGCCACCCGCCCAAGTCCTAATGACAAAATGGGATCCTTCTGAACAGCTGGCCCTACGGCACAGGCTAGGCTCACCTCCTGGCGTTCACTCATGGAACCCTCCAGGACCTGGGACCGGAGCTCGGGTACCCTGGGCCTCAGCCCAACCCCATTCCCTCTCCTCTGAGACTGTGCATGGGGTGCCTTACCCGCCCCAATACACTGGGAACTACCTGGGACACAAGCCTTTCCCACCACACCTGGTTGGGAAACACCTAGACCACTCTCATTAGGAACACCCCCTAATGCCACACCAGACCCTTTGGTACGCAACCAGAAGTCTGCCTCCTTTGCAAGCTCCCTGGGGTCAGAGAGCTCACACTCTGACAAATGTTGGCGTAACTCTGAAAAACAACAACGAAGCAGGTGCTCTCTGACAATCAGATTAAACAGCCCTTCAAAATTGTTTACTGTGCTACCCTTCACCAATCCATCTAGTGCAATGCAGCAATCCTCCACAAACTCCTCCCAAGACAGGTGGGACAGTTTCTTACCACCCCTAAACCTTTTTCTGTATTCCTCAGGGGAAAAACCATACTTCACAATCAGTGCATTCTTCACAGCGGAGTACCC
Organism: Pleurodeles waltl; assembly: GCF_031143425.1. Taxonomy (NCBI): domain Eukaryota; kingdom Metazoa; phylum Chordata; class Amphibia; order Caudata; family Salamandridae; genus Pleurodeles; species Pleurodeles waltl. Next base: position 1,246,338,751 of record NC_090437.1, read on the forward strand.
CTCCCTGTCACTCTCTTCTAGAGTCAGTAGGGCATCCCTCCCCTCCTCAGGAATAAAGCTCCCTAGGCCAGTTCCCCAATCCTTCTCAGGGATCCTGCGCTCTACCAGAGCCCTCTCATATTCCTTTAACCACTGACATATGTCACCCCCCTCTAGGAACCTAGGTACCAGATCTATGGGTATGTGAGGAACATCTTTGTGACAGAACTGTACATTGCTGCCACCACTGGACTCCACCTGCAGCGCTGGTGACTCCAGAAGCTTCAGGCTGCACTCTAGAGCGAGTCTTTCTCTGGCAAAGGCCCTCTCTGCCTCTGCCATTCTCTCCTGTAATAAGGCCTTCTCTACCTCAGCCCTTCTCTCCTCAACAGCTAGGCGCGCTAACTGCTACTTCAGGTCCCTCTCTTCCCGCCTATCTCTTAGCTCATCAGGCGTCAAGGAATGAGAGGTAGCCCTGCTTATTACACTGGACCCAGCAAGGGACTCCCTATCACTGGGGCCTTCCCTGTCAACTGGCATCCCCAACTGGTCATTCTCACCCTCCTGATCAGTCTCTCTACCACTCTCTAGGGATGAGGTCTGGGATCTCTCCCATTGGGAACCCTCGCTACACTCAGGATCCTCTGGGTACCCCCTAAGCACACTCCCTCCCTGGGTATATGTCACAAACCTTTCAAAGAAATTCAGAGATCTCCTTAGGTCCCCTTCTACAGGCAGCCCTCACTCTCTACAGAACCCCTCTAATTCCTCCTGCGTGTAAAACGGCAGGTCTTCTAAATCAAAGGTAAGCCCCATCTTGAAAAGGTACAAATAACTCAAATGTGACAACCACAATACCCAAGCGTGAGAACTGAAAACAGGAAAAATGAACAAAGAGAGAAAGTTAAGAGAAGCCAAACATGTGATGGTCTAAACGCAATCCTTGTAGTGAAATAATGAGTCACAATGGTATTGTGCAAGCGCAAGTCCTATCCCACTGCTGCCACCAATGTTAGAAATGGGGTTTCTGGTTGGCTAGGGTATGAACATCAGCCAGGCAGAACTTACCCACTCTAGTCAGGGCAAGGGAGTTACACGTCCAGGATAACCCCTGCTCACCCCCTTGGTAGCTTGGCACGAGCAGTCAGGCTTAACCAAGAGGCAATGTGTAAAGCGTTTGCACAACACACACACACATGTGACGCAATATCCCCACCACAAAGGAAACACAACACCAGATTATATGAAAATATACTGTATTGTACACAACGTAATTATTAGACCAAACATCACATATCAGTACTGTCCTGCTACCTTAGCAGTTGTCAGAACGTTACACATTAGTTACTCTGCAAATTAGCAGTAGTCACACATAACACACAGGTTACTCAGTATTCTGCAACATAAGCAGTAGTCAGGAAAACACGTTGTTACATCACAGCACTTGTCATAAGAATATCATAAAATGCCCATAGTAGGAACATTAGAAAACATATGGCAAGTTAGAAAAACATATTAACAAGCACGTCCATAAAAGGAACATTTGCATACACATATGTAAAAACATCAAACGCAGGTAGGTAATATATGAATCAAACAAAAGTCTGTAGAAAGAACTTTGGATTGCAACTATATTGGTCCTTTAAACAGTACCTGGTTGGATGAAGGCACCTCCAGTGCCTAGAAGGCAAACAATGGGGCCCCCGGCGCTCCTATGCGCAAAACGGGGGCCTCCCTTATACTCTGGGGTCAGAGGAGGGTGACATGCACCTCCTCTCTTTTATAGACAGGCCCCTCCGGGGACCGTGACTCAACCGGCCCTCACGAAGGGGGCCAAAGCCAGCAAAAACAACTTAGGGCAGGAGGGGGGCACCACGCACCCCATCCGGTTTAATGACAGGCCCCTCCCGGGACCCGTGATCTCTGGGGTCCCCCCCGGGCCTCCACTGGCCCTTCCACCAAGGGGGGGGGCACAATAATGCCCGTTTTACCTAACAGCAGAAAAGGAGCGTCCTGCTCCTAACGCAGAGGCCAGGGGGAAGGGGGCACTCCCCGTGCCTTCCCCTGGTCCTGCCGTGAAGCCACAAGAAGATCAGACCCCTCCTGGGGCCCGAGCAGACACTCGTCTGCACCCGATGCGGTGCGCGAGTGTTCTTCCAGCTTCCCAGACCGCTGCGGTGATCTTATTTAAAGGGGCACAATGCAGCAAGGAGCCTACGAGCTCCCAAGGCTCCATAAGCGCGCTGCCATCAGCGCTATGGCAGCCGCAACCACGGAGAAGCACCCCTCGTGAAGAAATGGATGCAGGGGTCAGGGGCCACAGCACCCTGCCCCTGGGGAGCAGAATCTTAAGACAAAGTCCTCAGGTGGAGGGCCCAGCTACAGGCCAGCACAAGGGAAAGGCAGCAAGTGGCAAGTCCTTCACAGTGACCAGGCAGGTCACAGGTCAGCACAGCAGCAGCAGTCCATATACTTATAGTCAGTTCTTACAGTGTTTTACAATGGTAGGAAGAGGAGGTTCCAGCCAGTTACAACTGGTTCTGGGAGTGCCCCCTATCTCCTTTCAGCACAGGCTCCAAACATCAGTGGGGGATTAACGACCCTAATGTGTGAGGCCAGGGCACAGTCTTTACAAATGCAGGTTTGCCCCGCCTCTCCCTTCTCTCAGCCCAGGAGGACTATTCAGTATGCAGATGCACCTCTGTGACACCTCCACCCTCCCTGTGTACAGGCTGTCTGAAAAAGTATGAACAAAGCCCCAACTGTCACTCTGCCCAGACGTGGATTGGAGTCAAGCTGCAAAACACCAGAGTCATAAGCACAGATAAATGTGCACTTTCTAGAAGTGGCATTTCTGTGATAGCAATAAAAAATACACCCACACCAGTAAGCAGCATTTATTATCACCATCACAACCATACCAAACACGCCTACTCTACCCCTCATAAATCAGACAATACCCCTTACACATAAGGCAGGGCATTTCTAAAGCAATCCTATGAGAAGGCAGCACTCACAGCAGTGAGACACCAAGTTAGGCTGTTTGTCACTACTAGGACAGGCCATGCAATATGGCACATGTCCTGCCTTTCTACATACATGGCACCCTGCCCATAGGGCTAGCTACGACGTACCTTAGGGGTGACTTACATATAGTAAAAGGGGAGTTCTGGGCCTGGCAAGTAAATTGAGATGCCAGGTCCCTGTGGCAGAAAACTGCGCACACAGGCCCTGCGCTAGCAGGCCTGAGACAGGTTTGAAAGTCTACTTCAGTGGGTGGCGCAAGCAGCGCTGCAGCCCTACTAGTAGTATTTAATTTACAGGCCCTGGGTATAGAGATACCACTGTACAAGAGACTTATAGGTAAATTAAATATGCCAATTAGGTATAAGCCAATCATACCAACTTTAGATGGGAGAGAACCTGCACTTTAGCACTGGTCAGCAGTGATAAAGTGCTCAGAGTCCTAGAGCCAACAGCGAGAGGTCAGAAAAACCAGGAGGAAGGAGGCAAAAAGACTGGGGATGACCCTGCGTAAGGCAAAAAGTCCAACAATAACCAATGGGTGTTGCATGGAGAAACTGACTGCAACATCCATGGAATGCCTCCCTGATGCAGTGTAAGGCAACACAGCGACTTGCTACAAGTCCATGAAAAGCCACGCAAAGTGGCTTTGCATGGCCTTGCAGATGTGGGCTTGCACTTTGCGCCACTGGTGGGTCACAAAAAGTGATGCACCAGCAGTGCTTGTAAATAAGCCCCCTATTTGGATCAGAGGTACTCTATTATTAAAAGAGTACTCCACTTTGCAAGAAACATTCAATTTTGCTTAATAATGTGGCACAGAAAACAATTGTTGGGGAGAATGTGTTCACCTTTATCTCTGCGATTAGACATCTGATTCACTAACCAATTGGTATCAGACCAAGTTATTTGTTATTGTCTGAACAAACAAATACAGCAAAAGCTACTATCTATAGTGAATCCCTTACTGAAAGAAACATTGAGAACTACTATGAGTACTGAATCTGATCAATTCCCAGGAGTTGGAGAACAACCATTGCAGTGCAGCTAATGTTGTATGTTCTAAAGATATTGAGTGTGTGAAGGTAGTCGAAGCATCTAAAGAGGGTAAATGGGCCTCTAAATTGTTTTTAACTTGAGAGATATTTCTTTCCAGTGTGGAAATCCAGCTTATGTAAAAAGGGGAAAAGTATCTCCAGCCAAGTTTGTGACATACAGGAGCTAACATAAGATTGGTCACTTTTTGAAGGTTTGTCGGATGCAAAGAATACAACACGGAAGGGTCATTAACGTGGTGAAGGATGTTTCTGAAGATGGAGCCAATAGTTTGATTAAAATAGAAGAAGAGCTCCAGGTATGTTACTTGTGATCAAGGAAGATATGGTTGTGTCGTCTGACCTTAGTCAGTGTGCTGATCCCTAGTCCTGGTTGAAAACACATTTTCAACATTTTTGGTTGATTCAGGGGCCAGAATATAAATGATTACCCAAGAATTGTTAAATAAAGTGTGGCCAGGTAGGGAGTTAGAGCCTCCTGATCGCATGAAAGAAAGAGAATAGAGCTGTCAGGGTTTTTTGAGGATGTGTTAATTTGCAGAGGTAGGATAAAGTCCTTTGTATTCCAGGGTGGTTTTATCAGGATCTTTTCCACATGGTTTTGAGGCTAGGAATAAAAGAACAGATTTCATTGGTATTGAATGATTTCAAGAAGGAGGTTGCTAGGGGCTAGATGTTTCAAAAATCTGGATTGGGACTCGCAAATTGAGAATGTAGGATGGTGTCCCTGACACCATCTGCGACTCGCAAGGGGATCGCCAAGGTTTATCTCATTAATATTAATGAGGTGGGTCACAATTTGCGACCCCCCTTGCGTGTGGCGGCACTCACAGGGATGGTGGCCTGCTGGAGACAGCAGACCACCATGTCTGTGACTGCTTTTAAATAAAGCAGTTCTTTTTTTTGTAATGCAGCCCGTTTTCCTTAAAGGAAAACGAGATGCATTACAAAACTAAAAAATGAAACGTTTCATTTTTTCAGAGCAGGCAGTGGTCCATAGGACCACTGCCTGCTCTGAAAAAATGTTTTTCATGCCATTCACAAAGGGGAAGGGGTCCCATGGGGACCCCTTCCCTTTTGCGAATGGGTTACCAACAGTGTGACACTGGTGGTAACTGCGATTGCTTTGCGACCACTTTCGCAGTCACAAAACAATACAGCATCGCGCTACGACTTGCAATTAGGAAGGGGAACATCCCATCCTAATTGCGACTCGCAGTCCCTTTTTGTGAGTCAGTAACCAGGTTACCGACTCACAAAACGGGGATGGGGCATCGCGATGTGCTTTTTGCAAGTCACAAACAGCGAAATTCGCTGTTTAGGACGTGCAAAAAGGTTTGTACATCTGGCCCTAAGAAACATCCTTAAGTTTTTTCAGATCAACTTGGAACAATTAAAGGATTTCAGCACAGGATTAGAATTAAAGAAGAAACACTTCTCTTCATACATAAGTTATGCAGTGAGCCTTTTTGTGTGAGAGAAGACTTTGAGAAGGAACTGAGGTTATTTCGTGACAGAGGGATTATTGAGACAATTCAATGTTCACTTTGTCTATCCGCATAGGTTGCAGCTTGTCAGCAGAATGGTGACCTTAGGGTGTGTGTCGATCTTAGGAGCCTGGATAGGGCAATTTGGGTAGTTTTACACTCTCTAACAACGATTTTAGGATTACTGGCTTAGATTGGTTATTATAATTTTGAATGGCTTGCATTTATCCTCCCTTTTGCTTTCTTTTTTAACATGGCATCCTTTTGTAAATGGTGTTTTGCATGTCTTTTCCCTAACATGAGAATGTGTCACACACAAATATATTCCTCAAAGACATTGTCGTCCTGTAGATTGCACAATTGGTTCCAGGGTCACACATTTAGAGTGATGACCTTCTTATATTTTTGTGCTCGTAGAAGACAACCCTATCTCTCCAGACTAACTAAAAACGTTGTCCTGTCCCTCTGGCACTGCGTGGTAAGGATAGTGTTTTATAAGTTAAACAGCATTCATGTCGAACTCAATAAGAGGCACTTCGCACTGAAGTCTTCATGGAACTACTGTGAGCTCAACTGATATGCAGCCTTGCTGGCCCGACCTTCATCCTGAGAAGGAAGATAGCCATTCAAGAGAAATGTGCAGGCTGCACATTTAGATGGGTGAATACGCTAATGCACTAAGGTTGGCTTCCTGACATGTAATGCCAAGGTAAGGAGTTATTTCTTCCCAAAAAGTCTGGCAGAAGGGTACTCCATCCATGCTATCTCCAGTGTATAGGTACTAGTGACAGATAGGCGTAATATTAGGAACAATTAACCTGCTTCAATTTCTTTGGGAATCAGAATGGTCATGTACGAGGTTACCGAAAAACATCTATTAGCCTCAAAGGTTAGAGGTTTTAGATGTGGTACTATGAGCAAGCAAAAACAAAACAGCATTTACTGATGATAAAAGAAGACTTAGGGCCTGATTTATATCTTGACAGGGTTCTCGCTAAGCCGCATCAGCAGCAGACTCAAAAAGATAGTGAAGTCAACAGTGTTCCAGCTGTTACAGCTTTGCAAGCGGTGGACTGGCGGTGGATTACTGACTGAGGGAGATGTGGGGGGACTCAATGGACTTTGTACAATGGCAGGGGCAATGGATAGGGGTAAGTGACACACACACACACTGTCCTTTTGCCATATGTGTCCTCCTGCACTACACACTACACAACACAGCACATACATACCATCATCTGTTACAATTCCAACACATCACAACCTGTTCAAGCAAAAACAGACATTGACATACATCCATAACACAACATACACACACCATTGACAATGCACCCACACATGACAGTACCACAACAACCAACACAAATACACACTTATCTACACAAACAAACTCAAAAACAAGCACAACTACACACATCACAACAACATCTGCCACACAACAACAACACTCACCTTAATGTGTCACATGGTAACACAACATACAAAATAATGATCTCACATGAAAATGACACACAACCATACCACCCACTCCAGCTCCCTCCACCTTAACCAGCCAAACCACACCCACACGCACATACGCACCCACACACTGATTCACATAGACAACAGATGGCACAAACCTACTGTTCTGCTTTCCTGCTCTTATCTCATGACCGAGCTTACAGAACCTCTCTGGAATGCATTTCTGAGTTTAAAGAAGACATTTATTGTTATTATTACTTCACCACGAGGTTCCTGAGAGACGAAATTAGTAGGTTGGAAGCACACATTCAAAAGTAGTCGCAGCAATGAAAGCAAAATATATCAAAGTACTTCTCAGTTGCAATGTATACAGCAAATACATGTGAATTTATTATAGCATAACTTCAAAGCAAAGCATAAAAGTCAAAATTGCATCACCGTAGGGCAAGGCTCTAGGGCCTATAACTCAGCTTTATCTTTCTGGGACCTGCAAGTTGATGACTCCGGTTCAACTGCGAGAAAGAGATTTTCTACCCAAAACTGGAGACAGGCAACTGACGTCTGGTTCCTGTCTGAAGTCAAGATAGTTTCAATCTAACTCTGCTGTAGTCCAGAGCCATCCTTAAAAGCAAACTCAGTGTGAGAACTGAAGAAACTTGGAGAGTGGCCAATTCTCCGAGCCTCACTTGTTCTCAGACTTGATTGAGAGGCAAACACAAAATCTACGCGCTCTTATCAGCTAAGGTCTGGTGTGAAAAACACAGCTTGGTCTATCATGTGGAAAAACACAGCTTGGAAAAACACAGCTCATCTGCAATGTCTCAACTGCAATGTCTAACTCCACGTTAAAGCAAAAAGGCAGCTAACCTAAATATCAAATGTAATGTCTAATGTCATGTCAAAGCCAATAGGCAACTAAACTGAATACAGAATGCATTGTCTAACTCCATGTTAAAGCCAATAGGCAGCTAACCCAAATACCAAATGTAATGTCATGTTAAAGTCAATAGGCAGAATGTGCTACTGGTGAACATTGAGCAACTAATATGCGCAGTGGTGAAACACAAAGTCATTGGTCAAACACAATTAATAGCATCACACCTACCAGTGTAGGTCCCCTTGAAATCCACACAGATGGACACCATTGACAAGTATTAAGGCACCGTCATTGTGTTACAGCAGTCATTTGGCAATCAACACTGATACCACAATGACATGTGTATATATGTGCAATATGTGTGTCCCCAGACATGTGTGACACAATTGTCTCCTCAACAAATGAATTTGCACAGAGATTTAAAAAAATCACTGTGACATGTATATGCCTGCAGTGGTCCACACCTCCCTCCCGTACAGTGACCACTTAACATACTCTGACAATGGCAAGACTTTTGTGGCTTTTCTTTCGGATGTTTTTCTATGTGAGGGGTTCCACAGTTCTTGGTTTTGTACAATGAGCCCAGTTTGGTAGTTATAAAGTACAACATTTTCTAAGGTCAGAGGATGTGAAACACTTGAGAAGTTCTCTTTATCATTCTCAAACCAATGGCTTCATTGAGCAAATAAACTGAGTGTTGGTTCAATGTGCGCAAAGGGGAGTTTAAAATAAATGTGTAGCATCTAATGCTTTGCGTTCAATGTTATGGTTTTATCACACCAGTCCGAATTCTACCACTAAGGTTTCACAGTTTGAATTACTAAGAGGTTGTAAACCTGCAACTAAAGAGTGCCCTAGTTGGATGGCTAAATAAGTGAACATTGGGGATGTGATTGAAGATTTAGATGAAAAAGGTTAGTAACAATGTATTCAAGGCTTAACTCAAACAAAAGTTCCATTTTGACAGCAAAAGAATGTGCAAATTAATGTTTTCAAGGTTAGGGATTTCGTTCAAATCAAGAAAGGATAATTGTAAAGAAAGGTAAAGAGAAGTTCGGAGATCCGGTGGTGATTGACAGAGTGTGTCATAATGCCATAAGGGTTATTAGAAAGATCTAGTGGAACATGAAAAGAGTGGTGGGAAGTTATCCCTTTGAGTCTCATGTGAAACTATCTCGTGTTGATGTTCAGTTCAAGCAAGTTAAAAAATCTGGTGTTGAGGTTCAGTCCCACTATGATAATGACCCTAGTGAACATGGTGTGTTAGATTCTAAATTTGACAACTGCTCAGTTTCTGTTCCTGTTAGCAGAAGTACTAGGGTGAAATGTCTTTTGTGGAAATTTCATTAAAGGTTTTTTTTTTTTATTTATACTTGAGATATTACTATATTTAATGTTACAGAAATGCTACCTTTTAAATGTTGAGGCAGTTGTTGTTGACGAACGCCTGTGGAGGAACACTTCTCAGCAGCTCCAACTTCATCTGCTTTCAAGAAATAAACCTTGTGTTTCAAGTCCTGTAGTCTGAAGTGTGTTATTACAGTATGCTCCCAGGACAATGAGAGCATTGAACCAAAGTGTGATTCTAGTATACATACCTAAAAGTCAGCTTCTATTAACAACTAATGCATGGCCGTGGTGTGATTCGAACGGACTACTGAGATAGACAAAACAGCAGGCTTCCTGGCCGATTTTAATTCAAAAGTGTGCGTGTAGTGATGCTGGCTTATACTAGGGACAGGAATGTGATCTACACACCTATGTGCTTGTATCTATTCAGATCTAATACAGTGAATGATGCAATTTCAAAACTAAGACAAAGAAATACTCAACATTACAAAGCAATCAAGTTACTGACTGGTCTAAAATGCATGGCTAAAGGATAAGTCCACACTACCCATGTAGGAAGGAGCTCACATAAGAATGGTTGCCTACAAGTGTAGATGACCTTTGCAATGGAATTAACATTACAGTGGTATGATAATAAATCTTACTGATACAAAAGAAGACAACAAAAAAGGTAACCACAACATAGATCAATCCCAAAAGTATTGAATAACTTTTGTCAAAGGTATATAACATCTGCCCCAATTTTATTAACACAAAAGTTGTACTGTATGGTATGTTTCCATGTGCAACAAATAAAGACTAGGTTGACTATTTGCAAACATCCTGAGTAGTGTGATAGTGCCTTATGGTCAATAGTATATGGCTACAATCTACACCCTAATGACCATTATAAAGGGGCTAAGTGATGCCATTCCACAGCAATATTCAATCCTATGTTCACTGAATTGAGTCTCTAAATCTAACGGTACTTCACATTGGAACCAATTTGCGGTGCACAATTTTCTTTAGTCACAAACAAAACCATATCTGAAACTATGTGCCCTTTTTTCAGAAAACGCTTCACTATAGGGGCCAATATGACCTTGCATCTAATCCTGGATGGATGTTGAAGGCTTCAGGTTTTCACTGGTGGTCCAGTTTTACCAATGTAGCTCAGGCCATATGGGCATTCTATATAGTATATCTCATTCTTAGTCTGACAGGTAGACAAACCTGACAGGGTCCAACTGTTTTTATTTACAGAGAAACTTTAGATATTACCAGCCATGGTGCAAGCCATACAATGCCCACATTTAAAGTGACCTCAAACCTTTTCACATCCCAAACTTTCAGTTACATCAAGAGACCTAGGCAGTTAAAAATGGTTTCACTAATTTATCTCTTAGATTGGTGGTCTCTTAAACACCAAAATTGGAGGGGAGAGTTTACAATTCCCTGATACCAAAACATGCCAATTTTAATTTACAGTATATCACACCTCATTACTTTGGTTTCCAAATACTGATGCACATACAATGCTTGATTGACTATTCTTGATTGACTATTAGCTTTCACAGCAAGGACACTTTCTCTTTTGTTGTACCAAGCATGTTTAAATGCTCAAGATACCATCCTTTTAGGATAGCCATGTGATGTTAGTTGTCCAGAAATTCTCGGCTTCTTTATTCTAATTCATCACCTTTGAACAGGTCCTTCTGATATGAAGGAACTGTCCAAATGGAAGGTTATTTTTCAGATTCCTACGGTGTGCACTCTTACAGTGTAGAAGCATATTCCTATAGATGTTGGTACATAGTTTACCAGCTTCTGACCTGATAGTGAGATCTATGAAGTGGATTTGATCCTGATCATATGTCATGGTGAATTACAGGTCATTCATAAAAAGACCATAATGAGTGATGGAAACCTCTCCAAACCATATATATCACTTGGCTATTAGGGTTGTTGTCATTATAAATATGTCTTTTCAAAATGTGCCACATAAATGATTGCCGTATTTGGGACTGTCCCATCAAAGTCCCCTTAGTCTTCTGGGAAAACATATTTTCTCCCAGGAAGAGATTTTGAGTAAGTACTATTTCAGCACATTCTATAATGAATTACATGGGGATGCGGTGTGTGCATTTCCTATCATTTCAAGGGCCTGTGACTGTGGAATAATCGTATTCAGACTTCTGACATCAAGAGTTACCAAACAGGCTGTGCCTCTGTTAAAGTCAAACTCTTCTATAATTTGAATGACCATCATACTGTCTCTGACATTAGATTTAGTTGATAGTGCAATAGGTGATAAGAAAAAAATCAATATAAGATGATAATGGTTCCAGAATCAATTGGCAGCCAGCTACTTTAGCTTCGTCTGGTGGAGAGGCAAAGGGGCAAAATTATAAAAAGCGGCATATCATGTCATGATGCACCACTTTTCTTACACACAATTGTGCCCCCTAACGCCACATTTGTGTGCCACATTTATGATACAGAAACAACAGATGATGGACGGAATGAAGAGCAAATCAAACAATCAACCCAATCACAGATCTGGATTTAATCCATCAATTATTTCCCTTGCCATGACATTCCAGTTTGGACCCAGCCATATGCAAATGTCTTGACCCTGTTCCCATGGGAACAGTCGAGCCTGAACTGCCAGGTCAGGCCCTCCTTGGACCAGAAACAAGCATCCTGGCACCGGTTTCAGGGTATCACCCTTCATCAGCCAGGCTAGCTTGAATCTGGTGGCATGGCAAGCACAGGGCCAACGTCTGGGCATACCCTTCCCACTTGGGGTGAAAAATGCAAAAACAACAGATGATGGATAGAATGCAGAACAAATCAAACATTTACCCCCGGTCACAGATCTGGGTTTAATCCATCAGTTTTTTTGCTTGCCATGCCATTCCAGTTTAGACCCAGCCATATGCAAATCAGTCTTGACCCTGTTCCCATGGGAACAGTCCAGCCCAAACTGCTGCTGCTTTATGATACAGCGCACCATGGCAGACATTAGGGAACTAATGTCAAAAATGTTGATGCTAGTTTTTACGCTAATCCTGCAAAGTGAAAGGAGGCCTATTGAAAACAACCGGAGCCTCATTTTAATGCCTTCCTTAGGCAGGTGTTCAAAATGAGGCTAAAAATTATCTCATAGATTTCACTGCGCCATTTTTCTGGGCTTCATAATGCCGGTATGCCCCCCTTGCATACATTATGCCTGACGAAGGCATAATGTGGCGCAAGGGTTTACAAAGTGGGGTGATGCGTGCATTGCGCCACTTTGTAAATATGGTGCAGCATTTTTGCCAACCTAATGCCATATTGTTATAAAATAACTATGCTAATATGGTGCCAGGTGGCGCTTCTTAAATATTGCCCAAAGTTCTTATGAATTTTTATTAGTGGGTACAACTTTGAAATTATTAGTGGGATTACTATGAATGCATTTATAGTGCGATCCAACTGCTAGCAGCATCCATATTTTACACAGGACCATGCGTCCATATTTATCAGCCGATTTAATTATTAATTCACTCAAATTTAATAAGCACCATTTTTTCCTCTCTTCCTTTTCTGATTGGACCCAGCCTGGCAGTAGAGGCTAAGCTTTTCTTTGGAATAAGAACAAAGATGATTTGCATAGGGTTGTTGCCTGTTTGAAGTGGAGCGTCTGTTCTTGTTGTTACTGAATGTTGTTACCAGACCATTGCAAGATTATTGCTGGTTTTTAACCCAGAATGGAACTAATGTGCAGAATTTGGTGACAATACAAATGTTTCCACATTTTCTTCCTCAATTACCAAACCCTTTTCTGGTTGTGCATTCCAACTACTATGGTGAATCCTTCCAACTACTTTCAGCAGGTCCATCTTGCATTCAAACCCATGTTATATGGCATACCTTGTGATTCAAGATAGGGCAGAAACAGGAGTTTCTGAATTAAATCAGGAAAAGTGAATTAAAAGGCCCCTCATAAAGAGAGGCCTTTATTATGAAGCTAGGGGATGCTTTGAAGAATGTTCTAGGAGTGGGCAGGCTCCTCCTAAGGCAATGACCCAGAAGAGTTCTGAATCACTCTAAAAACCAGAAGAGAGGGTTTTTTATAGCAAAAGAGTGAAGAAAAGAACCATGTGATGGTGAATTGACTGGGAGTTAAAACCAGCTCTGGAAAATAAATCATTCTTTTCAATTAATGTACCAAGAACAGTGAGTGAATCCAAAAATCTCCCGAAATGAGGATTGTATCTCCTTTTATGTATATTTTTTTAAAGATATATTTTATAGCACAATTTTCCAAATACATTTTCTAATGCCACATTGTTTCATTCTGGTAATATGTTGTGCTTTTGTGATATGGGCTTTCATTTTACAGCGTAAGACATTACGGCTGCTGCATTCTTGCTTTGCTGTCTGTGAACAAATTGAGCTAACTAATCTCATAGCAGTGATTTCAAACTTAAACAAACAAGATACAAAACCCGTCCACCCTGTTACAAGTCCATTATATTCGAGGGAAATTGTGATACAGCAGGTGAATAACCATCAATTTCGTGACAGAGAAACCCATTCGCCAAGATCTAAATCTGGCCCTAATTCTGGAAACATGTTGTCCAGTCGACAAGAAGAAAGGAGGTGCCAACATTAAGGCCCATATTTATCATTTTTTAATGCAGTGCCACGCATTACCCACCTTGCTGCGTTGCACTGTAAAAGAAAAAGGACAGGAATGCACCGTATTTAACATTATACCGTGCATTCCTATCCTTTCCAAGCACTGGAACACTTTTGACTGACCAGCGCCAATGCAGGAACCTTTGCATCATGGTACAAGGCTGCCTGCATTGTAGGCAGGTTTGTTTTTGTGCAAGAAAGGACACACGTCCCTTCCTGCACTGACCAACCATTATAGGCATTTCCCTCTCTATGTGTGCTGCACAATGCACCACACATAGAAAGAGAAAAAAAAAACAAGGAGAAATAAAGATATCTCTCTTTGTTACGCCTCACCTGGCAAGGAGTATCATTCTGACACATTCCCAAGTCACCACTAATTGTAAATATGGAAATGCTCCAAAATCCGTAGGTGGGTGAGTGGGAACATACACGCTCCCCCCATGGAATGCCTCCCTGGGTCAGAGTAACACACAGCAGTGAGTTGTGCTGCTTGTGCTACCAAAGCTTCATCATGGCTTTATAAATCTCACTTAGGTTTTGCTTTTTGTGGGGTAAGGGCAACACAAGATCATGATAAATCTGGCCCTAAATCTATTGGGCCCTTACATGAAAGTAAATTTACATGTGCAGATTACTAATGGGTAGATATGCATTTTACACATAGGTGTAACTCTCTACTTTTTATGCTATTCACTAATTCTAAATAGAGATTTACAACTAGAAGTAGACTTAGGTGCCTCCACTACCTCCTACAAGAGTATAGAGCCTCCTACGAATGAATGACAACTTTAAGTTACTACAAGTAGCTTTACAACTTTGTTTTACGCTGTGCCTGGTTGGCAGACATGTCTTCATAGACAGAATTAGAAAGTTATACCATGTAGATGGAGACCTCCACCACTTGGGTGGATATCTCTGAATGGAAAGGAATAGTCAAATAGTATACACAAGACACAAATCATAGACCCCTGGCAAGTATTCATGTACAATCACATAAATACAGCACACACTCTAGGCTCTGTCCTTTTCCTCTCAGACTATGTGACCCTGCAGCCAACAGGAACCACATCCAGCCTCCTGGATGCAGACCACAACACTCAAGAAGATGGGGAACTTTTTTTATAAGAGACAGTCCTTGTAGTTAAATCTGTAGTCAGATAGTACAAACAGCACATAGGCCCTCATTACAACCCTGGTGGTAAATCCCACTTTCCGCCGTGCAAAAGACCGCCAACATACCGTTGCGGCTGTGGAATTCCGCTACAGGTATTACGACTCACAGCTCTGAATCCGCCACAATACAGACACCCACACAAGTCCGCCACACCAAAGGTCAGTGATAAACTGGCGATACCAAAACCCAAACCGTCACGCCAACAGGAATACGCCCACAGTATCACGACCCACGAATCAACGCACTGGTCTTTCAACCGCGGTAATCCATTGGCGGTACACACTGTTGCGCTCAAAATACACACACATTTACAAAACACAACCACATTGGACAATTCGAAATACATACACCTGATACACATACACACACCACACCCACACACCCAATCCAATATAAAGCACACCCACATCACCCACAAACCCTTACAACCAAAATTTTGAAAGAAGGCCAGAGAGAGAGATTAGCTAACACAACACCAGCATCCACAGACACACAACACCACACTTATACAACATCTACACACCTCAAAAAACACACACTGACACATCCCCACACACATCACAACAGACAGCACCTCACACATCACCCACCCCACATCATGGCACCTCAAAGACACCCCAAGTTTTCTGAGGAGGAGCTCAGGGTCATGGTGGAGGAAATCATCCTGGTAGAGCCACAGCTACTCGGATCACAGGTGCAGCAGACATCCATTGCTAGGAAGATGGAGCTATGGCAGAGAATCATCGACAGGGTCAACGCAGTGGGACAGCATCCAAGAACACAGGATGACATCAGAAAGAGGTGGAACGACCTATGGGGGAAGGAACGTTCCGTGATATCCAGACACCAGTGAGCTGTACAGAGGACTGGTGGTGGACCCCCACCACTCCCCCACAACTAACAACATGGGAGGAGCAAGTCTTGGCGATCATGCATCCTGAGGGCCTCGCAGGAGTAGCAGGAGGACTGGACTCTGGTAAGTCAAATCTTAACTACTTTATCCCCCCCACCCCACCTGCATGCCATCACATACTCCCACTCTCACCCTCAGACCCATCACCCCAACACCCCACAGATACCCCACTACCACAACCCACACATTCCAAAATCAAGCCCTGCATGTAACACCAATGCATGGACAACCATCACCAAAGCATGTCCAGTAGAGAGACTCACTCATGCCCCAAAATCACCAGTCACACAAGGGCCACGGCAATAATGCAAGCACAGGAGTAGAGGTTAACTCACCCATTGCACAAGATGGCACACACAGATACTAAGATTATGCATTCACACCCCAACAGGACCCATACCCAATGTCACCAGACAGGAGGTGCCAGACATATCCAGTCCCCCCACAGAAGAGGCCCACAGTGACGACAGCAGCTCTGCACGCCTGGATGAAGATGACCAGCCCGGCCCATCAGGGACCTCGTGACAGTTGGTTCCCCTGACACAGTCACAAACCACCACTGAACCTCCCCCCTCAGGAAACATCACCACAGCACCCACCCAGCGGGCCCATCCCTCTGTCCCCAGGACACGTCAATCAGCAGTGTGTCCACCACTACAGGGAACCCAGGCAAACCCACTAACACAGGACAATCAGGGACCTGGGGGCAGTGGCAGTGGGCACACGGTTCAGGGGACAGAGGCACAGGATAACAGGGAAGCTGGGAGGACTGCTGTGCGACAGGGGGAGATCAGGCCCAGGGAACCCACTCTCCACAAGGCACTCTCCAAAATCATGGGAGCTTACCACTATTCCCAGGAGACCATGGGCATGGTACTGGCCAAATTTCAGGAGACCCAGCGGCTGCAGGAGGAACACTACCAGGGGATGAGGGAGGACTTGAAGTCCATCAACACCACCCTGGTCACCATTGCAGGGGTGCTGGCAGACCTTGTCAACACCAGGAGGGACACAGGGGCACACCAACAGGCCCCTGACACTAGCCTGGACGATGAACAGCCCTCCACCTCCGCCGGCGCTAGTGGACAGGAGGCACTGCCACAGGAATAACAGGCCACCAGCACCCCACCCCTTGCAGAATGAGAACCACCCCGCAAACGGTCCCTGAGATCCAGGAACAAGACAGAGAACATTGCAAAGACCCCCGTCAGGAAATAAGGCCCCCCTGAATGTCACCCTTCTGTGCCACTTTGACTTCCTGTCCACCTTAAACTGCCAATGCTCCACTTCCTATGCCCCATTAGACAATGCACTTGTGAAACAAATAGACTTGACTTTGCCATGGACATTCCTCCACCATCACCCCAGCCCATTTCACACACCCCTCCACTTATTTGCACAGAAATAAACACACTTGAATCACAAAACAATCTGGAGTCAGCCTGTGCTTTCACAAATGTGTAATTGCAAAATCTCTGGAATATAGCGATGTCAATGTACTTGTTCACATACCAATGTAACACAGCTGTAGGCCAGCGGAAACATAGCAGAGGGCAGAAAGTGGGACCCATATCTGTGAAATAGAAAGGCAAAGTAACAAGTCAGGGTCCATACACTGAGTGAAAATGACAGACTTATGCTAGCTCCAACAATAGTATGAGATGTGGGAAGCAGTTACATCTTCTTACCTGTGTCTCACTAGAAGTATTGCATGATGATGTTGTTTCGGTTGTCGACATCTTCTTCTGCCTCCTCTTCTTCACTGTCCACAGGCTCCACAGCTGCCACAAGACCACCATCTGGCCCATCCTCCTGCAGAAAAGGCACCTGGCGTCGCAAAGCCAGGTTGGGCAACATACAGCAGGCCACAATGATCTGGCACACCTTCTTCGGTGAGTAGTATAGGGATCCACCTGTAAGATGGAGGCACTGGAATCTGGCCTTCAGTAGGCTGAAGGTGTGTTCTATAATCCTCCTAGTTCGCCCATGTGCCTCATTGTAGCTTTCCTCTGGCCTTGTCCTGGGATTCCTCACTGGGGTCAGTAGCTATGACAGGTTGGGGTAACCAGAGTCACCTGCAAATGTCGAGGGACAACTGTTAGGCAGACACTAACCCTTAGGGACAATCCCATACCCAGACACCTATGTCAACTGTGTTTGGACCATGGGCTCACCTATTAGCCACACCCGGTGCCTCTGGAGTTGCCCCATCACATAAGGGATGCTGCTATTCCTCAAAATGTAAGCATCATGCACAGTGCCAGGATACTTGGCATTCACATGGGAGATGTACTGGTCTGCCAAACACACCATCTGAACATTCAGTGAAGGGTCGCTCTTTCGGTTTCTGTACACCTGTTCATTCCTGCGGGGAGGACAAATGCCACATGTGTACCATCAATGGCACCAATGATGTTGGGGATATGTCCCAGGGCATAAAAATCACCTTTCACTGTGGGCAAATCCTCCACCTGAGGGAAAACAATGTAGCTGCGCATGTGTTTCAGCAGGGCAGCTAACACTCTGGACAACACGTTAGAGAACATTGGCTGGGACATCCCTGTTGTCATGGCCACTGTTGTTTGAAAAGACCCACTGGCCAGGAAATGGAGTACATACAGAACCTGCACTACAGGAGGGATTCCTGTGGGATGGCAGATAGTTGAAATCAGGTCTGGCTCCAACTGGGCACACAGTTCCAGGATTATTGCACGATCAAGTCTGTATGTGATAATGATGTGTCTCTCTTCCATTGTTGACAGGTCCACCAGGGGTCTGTACACCGGAGGATGCCGCCATCCCATCACCTGCCCCAGCACACGTGCCCTATGGAGGAGAACAGCGAGCAGAGGGTCATCCAACACTTAGGTATCACAGCATGTTATTTGGCAAAACATTGGCAATTCGCAATGTGCCTTCATCTGTCCGTCTTCCAGACCTAAATAGGTGTGACCCCGTTTTTTTCCATGCCATGTGACCCTCTGAAATGGTGGCTGCCTGACCTGTAAGGTGGGACAAGGGGAAATGAGGTAACTGCGCAATTCAGCATTGGTTAACATTGGGCCCTATGGGTCCCAGGAGCCAATGACGATGTACGCCGGCAGTGACGGTACGCACCGCCACAGGCGTGGCCGACATTTTCATAGTGTTCCCTCACTTGATACCTGACCTTCAACAGGAGAGGACCTACACTGCAAGTGCTGGTGTGACCTGTGTCTGGAAGCGACGATGGCTACAGTGTTTGGGGAAAGGGCCCCTGCCTTCACTTCGGAGGAGTTGGAGAAACTGGTGGATGGGATCCTCCCCAGTACACGCAAGTGTACGGTCCTCCAGACAAACAGGTGAGTACACTGTGAGCATGGTGGATGGCACATGAGTGTATGGAGTGTTGTGGATGGAGGAGGGTGGGGAGGGGGACAGGCCAGCATGTCAGGATTGTGTGTGTATGTATGTCTGGGCCAGGGTGGGAGGTGTTTGGCAATGCGTGAGATGAAATGTACGGGATAGAAACATCCATTTTTTACTTCACTTTTCCTCTAGGTCAGCGCCCACCAGAAAAAGGGTATTCGGCGTGCCGTTGCCAAGGACGTCCGGACCCTGGTGGTCTACCATAGACGGAGCACCCACTGCCAGAAAAGATGGGAGGACCTGCGCCGCTGGAGCAAGAAGACAGCGGAGGCCCAGCTGGGTATGGCCTCCCAACGTGGAAGGGGTGCCCGTCGCAGCATGACCCCCCTGATGTACCGGATCCTGGCGGTGGCCTATCCGGAGTTGGATGGTCGCTTGAGGGCATCACAGCAGCCACAAGGGGGTGAGTAACCTCTAATTCAGATGACTCTGCGCGCTTTACGAGGTGTCTGGTTGGTCGAAGTGGGCTGTGGGTTCCCCTAGTCCAGGGCGAACTTGGTAGGGTAGGTCCCTTGTTAGTCAGGCTCTGAGGCACTCCAACCCCACTACTGGTAATAGCCATCTACACCTAGACAGGCTCCTGTGACTTCCAGGTGTGCAGCAATTGGGCTTAGGCCTCGTCCCCCATGGGCATGTGAATTTGCGAGGAACTGTTCGTGCATGGCTTAGTACATGGGCTGCTCCCTGTGTGTTGTGTCCTCCAACGGTAGTGGTGTTGCATGCACTGAACATGTATTTCTTCTGTCTCCCCCCCTTTTTGTAGTTGGTGTACATATTTGTATATACTGATTTTTGAACTTTCACCATCTGATTTTTCATGATTACACTCTACGTTCTTCCAGAGGGTGAGGAGGTGTATATGTAATGTTGCTGCATTTGTGTGTATGGTGTGGGTGAGGGTGGGGGTGGGGGTGTTGTGTGTTGCGTGTGTGTGTCACTCTCTTTTCCCTCCCCCCTCCCCTGTGTTGTAGGTGCAGTACTCACCGTGGTCATCGACGGCGTCTGTCCTCACCTTGGTCGTCGACAGCGTCTGTCCTACTTCTGATACAGCAGGAGGAAGACCAGCATGAGTAGGACGTGTAACTCAGGCTCCATGGCGTCCTGGTTCCTCGTTGGGTGTCGAGAGGTGAGTGGTTTCCCTTCTGTGTACTGTTTCCGTCGTGCTTTTGATAGCGTTGATTCCGCCCCGGAAAAGGTGGCGGATAGGCGTGTTGGAATACAGTGGGCGGTACTTTGTCCTCCGCCTGTCTGTTGGCTGTGACCACCGCCGTTTTTGTTTCTACCACCATGGCCGTCGGAGTGTTAAAGTGGCTGTCTGTGTTGGCGGTTTCCGCCATGGTCGTGATTCAATTTTTTTTCTGCAGCCTGTTGGCGGTATTACCGCTGCTTTAACACCGACCGCCAGGGTTGTAAGGAGGGCCATAATCTGTCTCCATACAATATCAGTGGAAGGCAGCTTTGGAGCAGTAGGTCACATACTCTGTAAATATGTTGGGGAGACATGGGGGGTTATTCCAACTTTGGAGGAGGTGGTAATCCGTCCCAAATGTGACGGATTTACCACCAGCCGTATTACGAGTTCCAGAGGATATAATGGACTCGTAATACGGCTGGTGGTATATCCGTCACTTTACTGTCACTTTTGGGACAGATTACCACTTCCTCCAAAGTTAGAATAACCCCCATGGTCTTTTGGACCCCGCTCCAGTGCATGCAGTGGTACCTGACTCGCTCTGCCTCTCTATGTCTTCTCTGTCACTCTCTTTCTGTTGCTCTTTCTCTCTCTCTCTTTGTGCTTTTGCTACTATGCTGTTCAATCCCTCTCTTCACCTCTAGTTAACATTGCCATTTGCCATTTACCTCTGTTGTTACTGACTTGTATCTGCTTCCCTGCTCTACTTTTACTTGTTTCTACTACATTTTCTCCTTCACTCTCCTGCTCATCTCTACATCTCACTTTCTCAATTTCTGCTTTTACTTTCTCTTTATGACTCTGCTCTTTTCTGCTTGCTTCTTGCCTTATCACCTTTGCTTTTTCTCTTCATCAATGTCATAACCTTTTGCCTCTTTGTCTTTTTCTGATTTCTCTCATATTGCCACAGTTTGTTCTTGTTTTCTTCTTTGCCCCCTGACATTTTCCAACCCTTTTTCCCCATGCCTACTCATATGATCCTTACCTTTTCCTACATTTCCCGCTCTCTTGCTCTCTGCTTCCTTGCCTATCCCAGCCCTGCCCACCACTCCCTACACTCGTTCCCCCAAGGAACTACTTAATGGGGCTGCAGTGTGCATGTGCCACTGGGGCACCTTGGAGCACAAACAAAAGCCTATCTGCATCTCCCTGCACCCAGACCACACTCACCGCCAGGAAATGTGGTCCTCACTCCTCCCACTGCTACACTGCTGTGACTCTATGTGATCTTAACGCCAGCCCCCGTTCAGTGTACCAAACTACATCCCTGGGGCATTCACCAGTGCCTGCTGCAAGTTCTAATGCACTATCCAACACTCACTACTCACACCTCCTGCTTGGAGAAGCCCACTCCCACTGTCAGAGTGGCTCACTCATACCCAAACTCAACAGTCAATGACCACTCAGCAGTCTAGACTCTCTCCACACTCCCGGACACATGTTCACTCATCAAACACAAGATGGAAATCTGAAACCTGTTCCACCATTACACACTGTTCCTCATGGAGACAAGTCTGAATCCTGCAGTGGCCCCAGACTTTGCAACAGCCATCCCTCCTGGCTGCGAGATTGGTAAGCAGGAGAGACAGCTCAAGCCCGAATTGCCATCATCTTCAACAAAGCCATCAGCTGCACCATTCCCGCAGACATATCCACCAGCAACATAGAACATCTGTTGTTCAATCTTCACATCACAGTCAACTTCACTCCAAGAGGAACCCTCTACAGACCACTAGGACCACGTGAAGGCTTCACTAACACCAGCACAGACTTCATTGCCCCTCCTTATCTTAGACTCCAACACCATCATCCTCCTCTGACACCTGAACTTCTACCTGGAAGATGGCGCTGACCAGAACTCTACTTGACTACTCAAGACCTTGATACCCTAGGACTCACCCAAAGCATGAAAGAACACATACATTCTGCCAGGCACCTCCTGGGCCTGATCTTCACCGCCATCAACAATATTTCAGGAGGCAAGCTCTCACAGATCATCTACAATAACACTCCCTTGTCAAATTCCTCAATTCTGACCTGCACAAACTCAGTATGAGCATTCCAGTATGGAGAAACTGGAACTACATCACAGAGGAAGACTGGACTATAGCACACACAACACACTGGCCTGAACACAGCAGCAACCTACCTAAATCCATCAGCAACATCAATAAATGGATCACAAACCCAACAAAGACACAGGGGGTGATTCTGATTCTGGCGGGCGGCGGAGGCCGCCCGCCAGAATTCCGCTCCCAAAATACCGCGCCGCGGTCAAAAGACCGCGGCGGGTATTTCAAGTTTTCCCCTGGGCTGGCGGGCGGCCGCCAAAAGGCCGCCCGCCAGCCCAGGGGAAAACGACCTTCCCACGAGGATGCCGGCTCGTAATCGAGCCGGCGGAGTGGGAAGGTGCGACGGGTGCATTTGCACCCGTCGCGTATTTCACTGTCTGCCAAGCAGACAGTGAAATACTTGTAGGGGCCCTCTTACGGGGGCCCCTGCAGTGCCCATGCCAGTGGCATGGGCACTGCAGGGGCCCCCAGGGGCCCCGCAACCCCCCCTACCGCCATCCGGTTCCCGGCGGGCGGACCGCCGGGAACTGGATGGCGGTAGGGGGGGTCGGAATCCCCTCGGCGGCGCAGCTAGCTGCGCCGCCTTGGAGGATTCAACAGGGCAGCGGTACACTGGCGGGAGACCGCCAGTGTTGCCGGTCTGACCGCGGCTTTACCGCCGCGGTCAGAATGCCCTGCGGCCGGCGGTGCTCCCGCCGACCCTGGCCCCGGCGGTCTAAGACCGCCGGGGTCAGAATCACCCCCACAGTGTCCAGGCTACATCCTAGTTGATACACAGAGAAACTCAGGATAAAAAAACACCACTTCAACAACTAGAACACACATGAAAATTGAGTTAAGAGCTCATTGGAATCTGTCCTAAGACACTACCACAATGAGACAGAGAGGTGAGTTGCAAGGTCTCTCTGGTGCATTTGAGGGTTGCATTTGATGCATGTGGAGATTCTTTTGCTTCAGAAGAACAGTGACAGTTTATTCCAAATGTCTAGTGTCAAGGTGATGCTGCTAGAGGGAGCCAGTAGTGAGGTGAAATCTTTCATGATGGTGAGTATTTTTTCTACTGTTGGTGCTAATGTTGATTGCAAGTACATTGTGTTTAGTGGTTCGGATCTGTTTGTGGTAGTGTCTCAGGATGAACATCTCCCTGTAGACACACAGTCATCTAGGGCCTGACACTGCTCTTTCATGGCACTCGTTGTTGGGAGCAATGGAGGGTAGCAAGTGGCATGAGGGAGTGGGGACGCTCTCATACTGCTCATTGCCCCCCGTTGTTGGGAGTAAGGAGCTGCACCAGCTCTGGATTTAGGAAATTAATGTGAAAATGATCTACAGTTTCTTTCACCATACTAAGCATCATAAAGGAAGAAGCTTCCATTATGGCTATACATAAGAGAATGAAAGCAGTTCTGATTCAAGACTGTGAAGAGGAGCTATCAAAAATAATCACAGAAGCTTACACCTCTATAGGAAGAAGTACTCGACAAGTTAAGCCACATTTAAAACCTAAAAATGAAAATT
Organism: Pleurodeles waltl; assembly: GCF_031143425.1. Classification (NCBI taxonomy): domain Eukaryota; kingdom Metazoa; phylum Chordata; class Amphibia; order Caudata; family Salamandridae; genus Pleurodeles; species Pleurodeles waltl. The sequence continues at coordinate 1,246,362,929 of NC_090437.1, forward strand.
GGAGTTCTGATAAGGAGAAATCCACAACTGAAGGGAAAAAAAATACCCAAGAAGAGAAAGAGAAAATACAAGCTGGATCACCCGCTTCTTCAGAATCCAGCAGGGGTAGTTATAAACCATAGAAAAAGTAAGAAACCTAATCATATCAGTATTCAGTAGCCATTTTTCACGTTCTTTTCAGGACACTGAAGGTAAAAGCACAGAGAGGTGGAGCCAATCCGAGTACTGAAAAAAGGAGGCGTACAGGAGAAAAATTAAAGGAGAATGTGAGACTGACGTCAGCGTAAAAAGGGAAGAGAAAGGACTGGACTCTAAAACCCCAGTGAAAAAGAAGAAACCTACAGGGCTTTCTAAGAAACATGTCAATACAACAATGGGTCCTATTGAAAAGCAAGACTTGTGCGAGAGCGCTTCTAGACAGCATGACAGAATTTATGATGGTACATTAAACGCTTCTGAAATTTCTGGATGCAAAACCAACTGATGATTTTATGCAAATCAAGAGTCCAGATCAATTTAAACCCTTCGGATAGGATTTATAGTATAAAAATTTGAATTTAAGAGGACATATGATGTATAATTAAAGACATTTTCTGAACTTAATTATCAGATGATTATGACATCATCTTGGCAGAAGAAAAGTGGCCTGCACTCTTTATTAGGTAAGCATCCCAGGGGAGGAAGTCATAAAGGTACTCTTCTCTCCCGTAGTTCCTGAAAACATCAGGGAAATTTATGCTGGTAAATGGGAGGGGTGAGATGCTCACTCCTGTACACATATTATTCCTTTACATAGTGAACCACAGCCTCAAGCACAATACACATTGAAACCAAAACAAATTGTGGTATTGAAGCAATAATGGAACAAATGAAGTAACAGGGCATAATAAAATCTTGCCTTTCACCCATGAACACACCTCATTTACCTGTCTCTAAACCAGACGGACCATGTAGAATAGTCTTGGACTATAGGAACTTGAAATCACGTACTTGCACATACTCAGTACAGAATGCACTTAGCACTTAATGACAAACCTGGTATGGAAAAAAAAAAACACAAAACAACCCTGGGTGTTTCCAATGGGTTCTTCAGTCAAAACATAGCACCTGAAAGTGAGTAGTTAGCCACCCTCAGTTTGCAGTGCAGTTTGTATTCCAATGATTGCCAATGGGCAGTAAGAAAGGTCATGGCTATTCTCAGGGTGAATAATGGAACTATTACAACCAGATCCTGAAATATAGTTATACATTGATGAGATCTATTTGACTGATGATGACTTGGATCCACACATGGCTAGGGCAGTGTTAAAAAGGGGATCAATAGTTGACAGTCAGTTTACACTCTGTCCAAGTAGGGACCCTCCTTCTAGTCAGGGTAAGGGAGTCACACACCTCAGATAATCCCTGCTCACCCCTTGGTAGTTTGACTCAAGCAGTCAGGCTTATCTCAGAGGCAAAGTGTAAAGTATTTTTATACACACACACACACACAGTAGCACGGTGAAAACACCACAAAAACACTCAACACCTGTTTAAAAAAGTAGGCAATATTTATCTGAGTCAAACAAGACCAAAATAAAAAACGCCAACCTACACAAGAAGAGATATAGGCCCTCATTCTGACCTTGGCGGTCGGCGGAGAGTCGGCGGTCGGACCGCGAACAGACCGGCGGTCAGAAAAATGGCATTCTGACCGCGGCGGTCACCGCTGCGATTGACCGCCACTTCCCCACTCCGACCGCCACGGCGGTCATGACCACCGGGCTGGAGTTTGCGCACTCCGGCCCGGCGGTCGTCCCAAGACCGCCAACGGTATCATGACCCTGCCTACCGCCGCGGTTTCTGGCGGTCGGGAACCGCCATGCGAACCATGGCGGTAAGCACTATCGGGGCCAGGGAATTCCTTCCCTGGCACTGATAGGGGTCTCCCCCACCCCCCACTACCCACCCGAGTCCTCCCCCCACACCCTCCACCCCCCTGCCACCCCCCAGAGGTGGTACGAACCCCCTCCCCACCCCCACCCCGACATGCACATACATGCACCCCGACATGCACACACCCCCAACATGCACATATACACACCCCCTACACACACATACACAACGGGGACACATACCCGCACACATACATGCAGACATGCGCACCTGCCGAACAGCACACATTACCCATAGACACAGCAGCACCCCCCGCCCGCATACACGCACTCACACACCCCCTCTACACACTCACACGCACACCCCCATGCACGCCCACATCACACAACACCCCCCCTCCCCCTCCCCTCACGGACGGTCAACTTACCTTGTGCGTTGGTCCTCCGGGAGGCGACGGGAGCCATGGGGAGGTGACCGCCAACAGAAAACCGCCAACAGAAGACCGCCACACAGATATGTGGGTCGTAATTCTGTGGGCGGTGTTCTGCTGGCGTGGCGGTGGAGGTTGACCAGTCTCCACTTTTCCGCCGACCGCCAGTGTGGCTGCTGGCGGTTTCCCGGCGGAACGCTCCCAGCGGTCGGAATGCGCACAGCGGCATACCGCCGCGGTCGGCGGTCTTCACCGCGGCGGTAACTCGGCGGTCTCGCGAAAAGACCGCCAAGGTCAGAATGAGGGCCATAGTTTTTTAAGGTTTAAAAGAGTCTTAGGGGGTTATTCTAACTTTGGAGGAGGTGTTAATCCGTCCCAAAAGTGACGGAAAAGGGACGGATTTACCACCAGCCGTATTACGAGTCCATTATATCCTATGGAACTCGTAATACGGCTGGTGGTATATCCGTCACTTTACCGTCACTTTTGGGACGGATTAACACTCCTCCAAAGTTAGAAAAACCCCCTTAATCCTGAAGAATCAATGGTTGTATCCTTATAACACACAGTACCTTTGATGTGTCAAAAACAAAGACGATGTGGGCCGCAAAGAAGGTGATGCATCAGAAAAGCAAGCAACAGGTTGATTATTTTCCCACTGGATGGGCGATGCCTCAACTGCTTTCCCGCTGGGTTAGTGATGTTTCAATTCTTTTCTTCACAGAAAAGATGACGTGTGGAATCCGTACTGCAGTGCAGCATTGCTGAAGAAAATGACACCCAGGGGTGATGCGTGGAAAATTCAGACGAACAGCAAAGATGAATCCACGCAGAAGCAGAAGATGCGTCAAATCCGTAGCCACGAGAAAGGTGATGCATCAACTTTTCAGCCACAGTACAAGTGCATCGATTTTTCTGCCACAATGGCCACAATGGAGCGTGGATTTTTCTTCAGGTCACCAGCTTCCACTTCCAAGGGCCCAGGAACTGAATTTAACACTACTTGGCAAGTCAGTTCTCTCAGCAGTTGAGCCGAGGCCCAGGCAGATGAAGTATTTGATGTCCCTGAGACTTCTTGACAGGAGGCAAGCTCAGTTCAAGTCCTTGGAGAACCTTGGAAAGTAGGAAGTAGAGAGCACAGTCCAGTCATTTCACTCAGAGGACAGAAGCAGAAAACAGCAGGCCAGCACAGCAAAGCAAAATGCAGAGTGGCAGATCATCCTACAGCATCCAGCTCTTCTCCCTGGCAGAATGTCCTCAGTCCAGAAGTGTTCTGAACTTGGGTCTCAGAGGCCCAATACTTGAACTGATTTCTGCCTCTGAAGTTAGCAAATATCAAAGGAATGTATTGTAGTACACAAGACCCTGCCTTTCTTGCCCTGGTCCCAGACACACTCCCGTAGGCTGGAGACTGCTTTGTGTAAGGACAGGCACAGTCCCATTAGGGTGCAAGTTTCAGCTCCTCCCACCACTTTAGCCCAGGAAAACCCAATAGGATATGCAGGACACATATCAGCTCCCTTTGTGCGACTGTCAAGAGTGAATTTACAAACAACCAAACTGTCATCCTGACCCAGACATGTATTCTATAGCCAGGCAGAGGCACAGAATGATTAAGCAATAAAATGCCCACTTTCTAAAAGTGGCAAAAGTGGCATTTTCAAACTTACAGTTTAAAAATCAACTTCACCAAAAGATGAATTTTTAAATTGTGAGTTCTGAGACCCCAAATTCCTTTTCTCTATCTGTTCTCAATGAGAAATTACACTTAAAAATATATTTCAAGTCAATCTTCATGTTAACCTAGGGGAGTGGTAGGCCTTGCAAAAGTTAAAACCAAATTTAGCAGTATTTCACCATCAGGACATGTAAAGCACACCAGTACATGTCCTACCTATTAAAAACACTGCACCCTGCCCATAGGAAGGCCTTGGGCATACATTAGGGGTGACTTACATGTAGTAAAGGGGGGGGTTGTGCCTGGCAAGTGGGTGCACTTGTCAGGTCAGACTGGCAGTTAAAATCCCCCACACAGACACTGCAGTGGCAGGTCTTAGACATGTTTACAGGGATACGCATGTGGATGGTGCAATCAGTGCTGCAGGCCCAGTACTGATTTATAGGCCTGAGGCACAGACAGTTTGAACTATACTAGGGACTTGCTGGTAAATCAAATATGCCAATCATGGATAAACCAATTACCAATACAATTTAGACAGAGAGCACTGGCTCCCTATACTCAAACATGCACAGCTCAAACTTCTCACTCACATCTTCAAGGGTCTACATAACACTGGCCCACCCTATCTTAATAGCCATATTGCATTTAAAAAATCATCCAGATGGCACTGCTTGACCAAATTCCTTCTAGCCCAAATTCCTGGCATACGTAGAACTAGATCCTGCAATCAGGCTTCCTTCCACACTGCTTTTAAAGCACGCAATGACTGCCATTACATATCAGGGAATCCATCTCACTTCTTGAGTTCTGTAAGAAACTGAAAACTAGGCTTTTTGATTATTCCCTCCTTCCCGCCCCACGCTAAGCTAGTCTCACACCTGCTCAGCACCAGGTTTCCTTCATGGGTGATAGTTCTCCATAACAAATACCCTTAACATAACATATCCTCTGCAATGAACTACTTAATCTCATCATATGCAATTTTTGCCATCTTTTGTATGTTGTTTTAAATAGATACTTTAAATCTTTTGTTTATCTGTTATGGATTATTGCTTTCTTTCATGCACATCTCTCTGCATTCACAGCATTTGTGTCAAATACTACACTTATCATTTCATAACTCATTCACTCAAACTTCACCTTAATCCTCTCTGCAATTATCAGAACACAGCCAGCATCAAATACACTACTTCAGCAGCTCAAGTGTTCATCAACAAATCAATGTTAGTAACTGCAGCAGGTGAGTTACTATTCAATATATCTAGTAATTCCATGCAAGGATCAACTTTTTTTTAATATATATTTTTTAATTATTTTGCATTTTCAACCTAGGCCATTCATCATAGCATGAGCAGATAAATGTCGCTATTTGAATCAAACATTGGACATGGTAATCAATAGTCAACAGTGTGTTCCCAAAATAATTGACACAAAGTCAGTAAGCATTGCAAGGTCTAGGTAAGCAGTAAACACCACCCACACAATTTGTTTCGATGGCATGGGCAGTCAAAATCCTTCATGGTAGGGCAATCCTTTTAGCCACATAGGAACTCCTGGTTAACAGCATGTTGATAAATCTGTAATCCAGAGCTCCAATGTAGCCAATCTGTGTCCTACAAACCTCAGTGCCATGTATTTTTGTTAACCTTTGAAATATTTTTGAAGTACCCCAGCATAGCCACAAAATGGGTTATTTTCAGCTGGGAATTTGCCATTTCACACAATGCAGCTATTACATTTTACCAAAAGCACAGTATCAGGGGACAATGCCAGGCGGGATGCAGGAAATCAGCCTCCCTGGAACAACAGTGCCAGCAAAAAGAAACAGTTGATAGCCCATATCTCACCACACTCATAAATAAGTCTGATATATTAAGTGTATTCAATGGAGTCCATCATTAGTGATATATCCTCCACTTTACCAACAACAAGAGGACCAATGAGCATGTTTTAACTCATGTTTCAGGTTATATTCCCATTTGCTTTCAACATACACTTCTCAATTAATGATACTATTGTCTAATCTATTAAGCAATTTGGCACGGCAAGTATTAGATATTATCATCGCAAGGGCCTGCCACTCATAAGGCTTCTGCAGCATAATGAGAAAAACCTAGTAGAAGGGTCCACATAGACGTTTATATACTAATTTGTCCACGATTGTGCCATTCCTCCAATTTACATATTCTAAGTAAATATTAAAGTTATTGTTGACAAACAAACAAATCACCTGTGGTAAGCAGGTTCTTGCTATGCAAGCTTCTAATAGTGTTGCTTTCTTTAGATATTTTGAAATGAGAAATAATAATCAGTAGAATTGATGGTGAGTACATTTTGGTTATGGCTATCAATGAACCAAGCCTAGCCATGCCCAGATTTTGCAGTTTACTGTATGTATGCATTTCAGTGGTATATATGGTCTCTGAAATAGGCACAGAACAAAGGGCAATCCCATACAAACATCCAATCATCCTCCAATCAGCAACCTTAATGGCCACAACCACAAAAGAAGAGGAGGAAGAGGAGGAGGAATAGGAGACAATTGAGGAGAGTGAAGAAGAAAAGAGGACATTGTTGGCCCAACACAGAAACTGTCAGCAAATATCACAGTCTTCCCTCTACCTCCAAGTTCTCTCTTAAAGATTGGTAACCCCCAACTACAAGATAAGCAGGCACAGATTCTTGCCTCAGCTTTGCAAGATTTTCCTTACTAGATCCCTCAAAGTACAGGTACCACTGTTGACCCCACTACATGCTTCTCCCATGTAGGCTCATATCTAGTCTTTTCTCACTTTTGTTAGAGAGAGAACACCCGTTGTGAGGAGGACCACTCGCACTTCATTCTCCTTTAGCATTCTCACCACCCTAACCTCCCCAATGGCAGCCCCCTCAGTGATGGACAACCTGATTGACATGTATGTCTGCCATCAATGGGGCGGCGTGGGATGCAATGCCAAATCTTGTCCTCTGAAAGGGTACATTCTTCCAGTACCATTCCATTGTTTAGTAGGCTAGTCATGATGGGGACAACGACGCTTGAGACTGAGGATCACATTGCAGGACTCTTTCAGTTGTGTAACAAGCAGACCTACACCCAAGAACACTACTATTATGTGATTTTGCAGCTGTGGTATTTTCTGCACTATATGAGTTTGCCACATTTATCACAAAGTCCATCATCTGCTCCCTTATCTGCTGCTTTTAACAAGAAAAAATGTTTATTGCTCAAACATCAAACGTTACTAAAAACCTGGTAACACACGCTCTTGTGCAGTCACAATTCCATCCCAAAGGTTGACTTGTTTTTTAATCACTTATTGCTGTATTTGGGTTTCAACAGATTCTAATATAGTGAAATATTTGGCACTACAGTGTTAATAAAACAAAAAAAAGTCAAAATAATGAAGCAATGATGTTACAAAATGTGTTGCATTGTGCTGCATAATTTGCCTTTTCTCACCACATAACTTAATCAACTCAGCCACGTATTTAAGCCCTTCACTGACTCATAATTCCATTAGGCCCTGCCTATACACTAAACAACATATTGGGTCTGGTGGCTCAATGGACTCCAGAAACCTGTGTTTTACCTGATGGCCACAGGTTCATACCTAAGCAGTTTCACTCAAAGAGGACCATTGAGTTGGTTAACAATAAATACCTGTTATTCAGTTTCAAGATGCCCCAGAGGGTAATGGGATATTTACCAATTAGTGTGTAAAGTTATGTTAACATTGTTAAATATCACCAAGAGACATGGCAAATACTCACTGTAAAAAATGGAGTTATTAGTTATTAATGATGTGCATCCGTCACAAATAATGTCTGCAACATTCACTTTACTGGGAAACAAATACCCTGTCGTACCATTTGACTCTCTTAGGTTGGTGAAGCAGAACAGTCTAAGGCTTATTCATGGGAGTTAATGTGGGCTAGTAAACCCAGCTTACTGGTACACAATACACACTCAATACAATTTTCTAATACGTTTCTAATAAACAAACACACTACTAAATACTAATTAACTACAAATATATACAATCAGGTAGGTGGAAATACCTCTAATGACACACTCATAACAGTGGGTTCTGAACCATGTACACATAATACCTTCACCTATACTAGATACAAAATCACCATATTAAGAGGTGTCACTATCAACAAGGCAGGCCTACTGGCTTTGTCGTTGTGTCACCACATTAGTAAAAGCTTGAAACATATTATAATCCACCACTGCAATCAATGGTCACACTATCACTAGTCAGTACTATTCATGATAATATAAAACTTTGCATTGTCAATCGTCAAAATTGTCAATAAAACCTTTTATTTGAATACCATGTCCCTGAGCTTTTTTTCTACCTTTATCATGCTGCTGCTGCAGTTTTAGTACCAACCAACAGGGGTTCCTGCACTCTAATGCTCACAGACAAAGGCACAGGCTCTAGGAGTGCTTTGTTAATAATGGAAACCTCTCCCAGAGTCAAGGATTCAATTTCCTGGGGGACTTAGGACAACTTTTCAGTAAACATTTCTGGGGGGCTGCACACCCCTTGCAACTGGTCACACTTACTCCATGAACTGTTGGTGGTGCCCCTGCACGTTCTTGGAAACCACAAGAAATATTATGTCAATTGTGGATCCCGCCAACAGGAAAGTTTTATGGGTGAGATTTTCTAGCTGATCAGCAAAGAAAGGAATAACACGTCCAGTGTCTTCTCATTAGTTTCTCCCTTTTGGGGGGTTGCACATGAGAGTAGAAGGTTCTAACTACCCGGCACCCTTGACCAATTCTAAGGAGCGGTTTCATCCCTCTATGCCTCAGCTCTGCCACCAACGGACCAGCTGCCTGCTCCCTTCCTACTAAAATGTCAAAGGGGAGCTCCTCTTGATTTTAACTCCACAGGTCTGACCTTCATCTATTTTATGTGGGCTTGGGCTTTTGGAGTCAAGGTATAGTTGAAGGAATAAATTAGCACATGCAGATTTCCTCCTAATGCTTTCCTCTCCCAGGAACTGGCCAAGCACTGTTATTGGCTCTATTGTTTGAGTGTGTGGGGGCATTGATCCTCCTGCTGGCCAGTACACTAATTAACTTTGTTCTGTTGCTGAAGGAAAGCCCAGAATCTGATTCTGGATGAGCCAAAGAAATAAGACAATTCTTAAAGTTCCATAAGGAGCGTATATAAGAGAAAAGTGACTCTGCCCCTACACTCGGAATGCATGTTTATCCTATGATAGACCCTGTAGGCCTAGTTAAGGCAAACTGTATTTTGGTGCAGATTTTGCCTAGAAGGTGCAATTTAATTAAGCACCACAGACTTTCAGTAAGCACTACAGATCTACATTATGAGTGAATGACCACTCATATTGTAAGGCCCATCCCAGATTAGCACTGCTCTTTGAGGAGTCCATTTTATGACAGGCTACCTATGCACAGATCATGGGCTGTGCAAGATGGTAAGCTCACATGAGTGACTGGCACCAAGCCAAGAGCCTCTTACTCTATCCGTTTAAAACCTTTCCTATTTTAAAAGGCAGACATTGGCAGTTAGTACTCTCAGTCCATTTCCACATAATTTTCCATGAAAGGGAAGCACGACGCAACCACCGTGTGACTTTTCATTTGTTTAACATTGCTGCCTATGGGGGACTGAGGCCAATGGCGATCACTGCCGGTGGTGACAGTCCTGTATGACCACCATTTTCAGCAGCCTTTCTCACTTGACTCCTGACACTCTTGAAAGCAAGACCTCCACGACATGAGCTGCGGCGTACTGTCTCTGGGAGCCATCATGCCACATCCTGCAGGTGATAGGGCCCCAGCCTTCACCCAAGAAGAGTTGGAGAAGCTGATGGATGGGGTCCTACCCCTTTATGAACAGCTGTATAAGGCACTAAGAGAGGAGGTGGGCTCAATGCCATAGTCATGTGTGATAGGGATGTGTGTGAGGGTGAATGATGTAGGTGTACTGGTCAGGGAGTACATGCATGCAGCGGGCATGGAGTTAAGACGTGTGAACCATGATGATGGGTAAGTGTGGGCATTTTGTGAGTCTGATGTTTATAGTCCACTGCTGTTGGTATGTAGCCAGTCTACATGACTTTCTCATTCTGTATGTGTCACATATGCAGGTAAATGTCCATCAGAAGAAGGGGATATGGAGTGCCATCGCCAGTACAGACCCTGGGGGACCATAGCAGGCGGAACACCCATTGTGGCAACCGGTGGGAGGACCTGAGATGCTGGGCCCGGAATAGCACAGAGGCCCAGCTTGGGATGTCCTCCTAACGAGGGAGGGATGACCATCGGACTCTGACCCCCACTAATGGCCAGTAGTTTGGTGGTGGCCTACCCTGAGGTAGATGGGCTTTTGAGGGAAGCACAGCAGCCACAAAGGGGGGAGTACTGACTGTATTCTGGGACTTGGCAGGCCTTAAATGGGAACGGGTGCTCCATTGCAGGCAAAGTGACATTGTCATTTATGCTACATGTTTTTCGTCAATTGGTAATGGGTTTTAGGCACCCTGGCAAAGTATCTTTAGTAGATGTGTTTCCATGTTTCACTGTCAGTGGATGTACATTTCACATTTCCATACCTGTCAATGTCTGTAATGTGGAGATGCACTGATGACATAGGCACAAGCCTGACTCGATCCTGGCCTTTCAATGGATGTGAGTGTTTGGATCACCTTAAGCATTGTGTTTGACCAGCTCCAGCCATCTGCATTAGTCACTCTGAGGTGTCAGTTCACTACCATCTGTGTAGCCTGCCTGTATATGCTACTGTGTGACTCTACTTTTATCACTGCTACTATGTACATATTGTACTGTATCTGGTATTGACAGATTGTGGGGCTGGCATTACAGTTGCACCACAGAAATGGCAGGAATATAGGCCTGATAGATGACTAGGCAGATATAGGTGATCCGCTGACTGTAGTGTATGAGTAGGTAGCCAAATTGTGATACTGAAATATGTGGAAGATATGAGGCCTGATTACACACATCATGCATTCCTAGGAGCTATACTTGGGGTGTGTGGCCTTCAACCCTATGGGGTGGTACAAGAGGTGGTAAGTGCCGTGGGAGGTCCCTTATTTGTCACCATGGTATGTACATGGCATATATGACATAAAACTAGCAATTCCTGTGCTGTAATGCTGAGTAACTGCCTACATCATGTCATAATGGATATTTGGGGGCACATCTGATGGCCAGGGACTATTACAGCTTGACTTGGGCAACAGGTAGATTAGGAGAGGTTTGGGTACTGCATGATACATGGTGTGTTGATGTGATTCAATATTGGATTCGCTCATCTCAGGTTGCCTTATGTGGTAGTCGGATGAGTAATTGTTGTACAGCCAGTGGTGTTTGTCCATGTGTGCCTAATGAATTCTAAACTTTCCCATCTGAGATGAGTGTTGTCTGGGCTCTGTGACAGGTTTTGCCATTTGTGGAAGTGTGTGTGAGGCTGGAGTTGTCATGGTGCGTAGTCCAGCTGGTGTACCTGTATGTGTGGTGGCATTGAAAGTGGTCCATGAAATTATATGTGTGTTCCAGTGGTACATCTGTTGTGACACTGCACTCAGTGGATCTGTTATATGTGGTACTTGGCCTATTGTCGGTGCACTTAGCAGTATGCTGAGTAGTGTTACATTTGTTGGGTGTCAGCTGCACTGGCTTTGTGATAGGGCCTGACTGATCACATGGCTATATCACAGATTCACATAGTACACATCAGATGTGAACCTCTTGTGAGTCTGATGTGTATTGGCTAAATCCGAGTTGTTTTCCATAATGGCATCACTGTAATGAGTGGCTAGCCATGGTGTGGTCCCTGAGTTGAGTTGTCTTCACTGTGATTGATATGTCACAGAGGACATGGACTTATCAGGTGCTGTTACCGTAGAGGCCTTAAGTGTTGTGTTCAGTCAGCTTCACATCAAATGGGTAAAAGGTGTATGGAGATGTAAGATGTGTATTCAGGCATACTATTGATACTGCATCCAGGGCATGCTGTGCCAGCTAAAAGGGCTTTGGTTGGCATCATGGGGATGACTCTAGCAGTGCCGTCCTACTTAGGTATTGATGTAGGTGTGAGGGTTGGCATACAGGTGTGGGTAGTAGTGACATGTAAAGACATGATGTAGATAATGTGTAATGGCAATTGCCATTGTCTAACTATGATATGTATTGTCACAGATTAACATGTTTAGCTGTGTCTACAGGAGGTATATGTTGACCCTTTCCCCCCTAAGTCTCTCTCCCCCTCCCACTGTCTCTCTTTGTGTGCATTAGCATCATCTGGCGAAGGCGAAGGGGCACAGGTGAGTGGGGAAGCAGCAGCCCCTGGGACCCAGGAAGCTGCCTGTGAGAGGGAGAGCGAGGAATCCAGTGGGATGGAGGGGAAGGGGAGTGCCACGGAGGAGACCAGATCTACCACTTCTTCTTCGGAATCCTCCTTCGGTGGAACTCCCTGGTGGTGGCGATACCATCTTTGTCCGCCATCCCCCTTACTACCACTGCCCTCCCAGTTGTTCCCCACCCAGTTGCCTGTGCCCGCTCACCCAGGAGATTGGGCTTCTCTTTCGCCGCAGGCACCTCTGTCCTTGCCCCAGTCAGACCTGCTGCCCTCAGTGAGGAGTCTATTGACCTCCTGAGGTCCAGCTCTGTGGGTCAGTCCACTATCATTAATGCCATCCAGGGACTGGCAGCTCAAGTCCAACAGAACAATGCATTCCTAGAGGACATTCACGGTGCCATTGCTGGCCTACAAAGATCCTTTCAGGCTCTGGACTCCACTCTGATGGCAGCCAGTCTCGCTTTAACTTCTGTCCCCCCTCCAACTACGTCTTCCCAATCCCAAAACCTTTTCCCCACACCCATCCAAAGCACACGTACACACAAGCATGCATCCACCTCAACAGACAAGTGTAGCTCAGATAAACACAGGCACCACAAGACCCACCACTGGTATGCACACAAGCAACACCAACCTGCAGACACACCAACATCCATTCCCTGCACTGACTCCCGCACCCCCCCTCCTTCACAGACACTACACCAGACACACCCGCAGCCACCACACCATCATTCACGGATCCAGCCACCAGTCCTATCTCACTCACAGTCAGCACAATAGCAGCCCACAGACCTCCACCCGAGTCACCACATCTACATCCACCACAACCACTGACACCCACACATGAAGCACATGTACCATACCTGCAGACACCACCCCAACAGACAGTCACCCATCCACCACGGCATCTCCCAGCACCTCCTCCACCCTCCTCCCAAGATACGGAAATGCCCACCCTCACCCACCCAGCAGACACCCATCACCCACAAGCATTCCACACATGCACTTGCACCCAAGATATCCACCAAGACACATCTCATAACCACTCCCTCCCCCTCCACTCCCAAACCCCTTTGCCATGACTGCCCCATGTCGCTTAAAACCATTTCCTTTTGGAGTTTCCCTATTCCCTACCCCTCTTCCACCCTGTGAAATCCCCAAGTGCTCTGTGTCCCTCCCCAAGTCCAGCCCTTCCACCTCCAAGTCCTCCCCTGCCCCCTCTGGTGGTGCCCATGCCCCTCCCCTGCAAAGACATCTGCCACTCCCAATCCCAAGCCCAAGACCCCCTCCCAAGTCCATACCCAAGCCCAAAGACCCCCCCTCCCAAGCCCAAACCTTCTTATCCACCCCCCATCCCTGAGGTGCATACCTGCCCCTTGATGCCCCTACCCTGTGGTGGTCATTTTGCAGTCAGGAGTCAAGTAGGGGCACAAGAAGTGCTATTTGTGCCTTTGGCAACATGAACACTGGACTGGCTAATGGCCTTATGATTGTAAATAGTTATTTAGTTTAATTTAATGTCACCTTCTTAATACATCTGGCCCTAGCTGGTGTTGGATTTGATGGAAACATAATTGTCCTGCCTTTCTTTCAATGTGGCCGTTTAGTGTTTGTACACTTTATTTTGTGTGTGTGACATGTATGTGTTGGTTGTGCTAGCTGTTGTGCCTGGGCTGCATGTGTGTGAGTGTGGCCCTACCATTAGTCCCACTGTCATCCTTGTGTATTGTGTGTAGGATATGTTTGTGTTTGGTATATGCATGTGTGTAGCTAAATTGGGTATTGTTTGTGTTGCCATGTGTTATGCTGGTTTTTTGTGCCCTTGTGTGGTTGTTCTGTGTACATCCATGTGTGTGGTGATGGCTATGTCATATGCAATGTGTGTTGTGTGGGCATAGTGTGACATATGTAACATAGTATGGCAGTGTGATAGTGTTGATTGGTTGTGTGGTGTCGTTACATGTTGTCAGTATGTGTTGTCATGTGGAGGTGTGCAGTGGAATTGATTGCTGAAGTGTTTGTGTAGTTGTGGTTGAGATGTTGTTGTATGACTCAGTTGCTTTGTGTATGACTGTGTTAGACAGTGCCGGTGATGTGAGTGTGAGGGATGGTGAGTGTATGACATGTATGTGTTGGCTGTGGTGTGTGTAGTTTAGGTATATAGTATGTGTGTGTGTGTGTGTGTATGTAGGTGTGAGTGTTTTCATATGTATATGTGGTTACGGGTGTGTGTGGCCATCAAAAGCTATCCCGGCTGTGTATGTTGTGTGTAAGTGTGTACTCATGCCTTTCCCTCCACTGTGTGCTAGGTGGGTGTACTTATAGTTGTTGGCTTTGTCACTGGTTCCAGAGACATTGCATGAGCAAGAGCAGTGGGAGGACTTCTAGATCAGGTCCCATGGCAGCTCTGAACGGAAATGACTTCCTGAAGGTGAGTGTCTCCTTTTATACTGTTGGTTTCCACCAGGGTTTGCTGGCGGTGCAAGTGCAGTGGAACCCTTGGCACTGTGCATCCTCGTAATGTGTCTGGCAGAAACATGGTCCCTGCAGGTCTGAAGTTGCCTACTGCCTTTTGCGGTGGCCTGACTGCACTGGCAGTACTGGCAATAGTTTGGCTGTGTTCTGTAGGGAAGTCTGCCATGGTCATAATTTGGCAGTCTTCACCGCTGGCCGGTTGGCGGTACGACCGTCGCCGCCAACATGGCGGTCCTGAGACCGCCTAAGTCATAATGACCCCCTTAATCTAACTTCTGTATGCATCATTCAAAAATATACATTTGTTAGCAAGTCATCTCTAACCACCTTCGAAAACAAAACATTATTGTTTGACCTGGTATCCTTGGCATGGTTTCCCCTAACATTTTGCTTTCTGATCCCCTGTTTTTTTAGCTTCTTTTTTGCTGGCTTTGGAGTTCTGTGCACTTTATCACTGTTAGCCAGTGCTAACGTACAGGTGATTTGTATTGTAAAACATTGTAATATGGGCTTATCCACAATTGGCATTTATAATTAACTTGTAAATCCATAGTAAAGGTGCACTATATGTGCCCAGGGCCTGTAAATTAAATGCTACTATTGAGCCTGCAGCACTGATTTTTCAACCCACTACAGTAGCCCTTTAAACAAGTCTCAGGCCTGCCACTGCAGAGCCTTTGTGTGCAATTTTAAACTGCTATTTTGCCCTGGCAAGTGTGCCCACTTGCCAGGCCCAAATCCTTTTTATTACATATAAGCAGTGCTTTAAATGGGCCGGTACTCTCCGGTACTGAGTACCGGCACTTTTTTATTTTGAGAGGGAGAGTTCCGGCATATCTCAAGATAAACGTAATACTTTTAATTGGAGAGTACCGGCACTTCTCGGAAACAAGCAGGTACTCTATCACAGAGTACCTGCACTTCTATTTTTCCATTTAAAGCACTGCATATAAGTCATCCCTAAGGTAGTCCTTAGTTAGCCCCATGGGCAGGGTGCAGTGTATTTAAAAGGTTGGATATGTTCTTTGAAATTTAACATGTCCTGGTAATGAAAAACTATTTGTTTTTCACTACTGCAAGGCCTATATCTCCAATAGGTTAACAGTGAAGTTACCTTGGAGCAGCCATTAAGTGTGACGTCCAATTGAGACAAGATAGAAATTTGGAGTTTGTTGTATGGGGAAATCACAACTTATGGTGAAGTCCGATTTCAAATTGTGAGTCTGATCAGATCAATGCTCCTTCTGTGATAAAGTAATCTAGTGAGCGCTGAGATATACCAAACTGAGGTGTGTGGAATGAATGGTTTGCTAGATGTGAGAGGGCAAAGAGGGCAACTAGGGGTTTTGATTTTTAGAATGCTAAAAAAACTGTGTTTGGAACAGATGGAAACTTTGGTAAATGTTTGATTTTTGTTAACAATGTAATGTATATGTTTTTTGTGATAACAGGAAAGTACAGCAGTAAAGAAACACAAGTTCTATGAAAGCTGTCAAAAAAGTAAAGTAAAATAAAAAATTATCATTTTTGAGAAATGATACATAGAGTGTAAACTGGGTCCTTTTCACTTTGAATTCATTTCCATGTTAAAAATTAAGATGGGTAAGCGGGATCTTTTGGTTCTGATGTTGTTCTTCCCCCCATTCCTGTACCTGTGAAGTGTTTTTCTTGCGTGGTCCCCTCTGTTATATAAGCTAGGAATTAGTATACAACTGTCTTTCAGACTCAACCTTAACTTCCGTCCTCCATGCAAGAGTCAAAAAGTGATCCCAGTTTTCACACAGTAGAGCACCACATACATTATACCTGCCCACTCGACCTCAGTTAGTCATGCAAGTCTCATTATGGTTTGAGCAAAATACATTGTTGACAAGGCATGGCAGATCTCATAAACTGAAGAATCCAGTAGGCAACTCTGCTACTGAAAGAAAGCAAGGAGTACAAACTCCTGTTCCTTCTGCAGTCATAGGGCATATTTAGGAGCCTCTAGCTCCACCTTAGCGCTGCCATAGCATCATTTTTTTTACGCTAAGGCAGCGGTAAAGTGGCTTTTCTGCCACGCCATATTTACAAAGTGGCACAATGCATGCATTGCGCCACTTTGTAACCTGTGCACCACATTATGCCTGCGCAAGGCATAATGGATGCAAGGGGCTGTACTGGCGCTAGGAGGCCCTAAAAAATGGTGGAATGAAATTTAAAGATTTTCACTGCGCCATTTTTGGCACCATTTTTAACTCCTGCTCAGAGCAGGCATTAAAATGACGCACCCATAGAAACCTATGGCTGTCCTAGCACTTTGCTACATTAGCGCAAACATTTTTTACGCTAGTGTAGCAAACCGCCACAATAGCATCAAAAATGTTGACGATATTGTACTAACAACCACCATGGTGTGCTGTATTATAAATACGGAGCAACCATGGTTTCACTAGGTGCCGGGAGTGGGGCACAGAAAAAGTGGTGCATTATAGCTGGTGCGTCACTTTTTCTTAAATATGGGCCATAATGTGTTATCGCCACTGCCCATCCTTCTCAGCCAGTAGGGTGACAGTAGTTTCTCCCACAAAAGGGCGTGCCCCTCCAGACTGAAGAGGCCTGCTCCCCGCCTTACACCATTTCCCAAAGGCCCTTGGTGCGCATGTGTGATTGACACATGATCTGGGCTGAAAAAACAAAAACCTGCAGAGACACGCCAGAGGTGCATCTCTAGGGAGCCATGGAGTTGGCGGGGGGGCGGGGGGGGGTATTTTAATTTCAACTGGTGTACTTTAGCTAACTTCTGTTACTTCCTAAAATGAGATGTGAGGATTCTGGATTACCTCAAGTATGACCTCTTCATACGTTCCATGTTTCATGTACTAAATTATACATTTTTCTCAGGAATAAATATTGTTTCCTTTGATCTTCAAAACACTCTAAATTAAATTATCGTAGGTGAAATCCCTTGTTATATTTTAAGCATAATGTCGAAGTAACCTGTGTCATAATGATCCCTCCCCATACTGTTAATACTCAATAAGACTAGGCTGGCATGGAGGTAGAGTATGGTTACATGTGCAGGCTGTATGCCCAGCACATACCAGTATTTGAGTAAAGAACGTGTGCGCGCGCGTGCGTTTTACGACCGCGCTAAATCGCTTCATATTCAGATCAGGTTTAGGCAGAATGTTTATCTTTATTTTGTAATTTTCCAATTGCATTGCTCGAGTTGAACGATTGAAATTTTATGACCAACAAATGGGATACAGTTCGCGTTTCTAAGCTAAGTGATTCTGGTAGCATGGAATAAATGTTAAAATATGCATAGATTTCTGGGAAATGACATTTTAAAATAAAGCAGGACAAAATGCATAAAAGCATTATGCCCTTCAAGTGGCAAAATACGGCTGTAGCAATCTCGCACTTATCTCTGCGATAGCAAGAGCAGGCTATTAATGGGAAATGGTGTGACAATAATGAGAGTGTATGGGAAAATAACAAGCAAGTGAGCGGTGCCTACGTGAGTGGAGTGTGGTAGAGCCAAGCTTAGAGCAAACTTCCGAATAATCGAAATAGTATTAGCAAAATGGCAAGTAGGGCACTGTTTTTTTCAGTCAAGACTTGATAGGGTATTTTTCTCACCGCATACTGTCCGTAGTCAGGTATCATGTCGAAAGATAGCTCAGTGGCTAAATGCGCATGCTGCAGGTGTTACTGTTGCACAGATTTAAACTCAGGACAACTGGATCACACAGTTATCCTTTCAATATCATTGAAATACCGATTTTGTGACAGTAGTAACCAGGGCTGGCTTTTGGGGGGGGGGGGGGGGACTGGTGCGGCCGCACTGGGCGCAGACCTGCAGATGGGACACTGACCTCAGGAACGGGTGTGTTTGGCAAAAACATACATTTTAAAAGCACCAGGAACAAAGTTCCGTGTGGTCCAGCTTTCAGTCAACAATAAAAATGTCAAGATAACTCTCATGATTAATGTTCCCGAGGGAGAGATCGAGTTTTGTCCAGTGGCAGTTTTGACTCGCCATAAGTGCAGAGGGTTAATATGCCTGCTGCAAAGAACAGATCTGTATTTTAGGTGAATAGCTGAGTGGGTATAGTAAAGCCAGCCTTTACCAGAGCTTTAAAACAAATGAAATGTATGTGAATTTAGGATGCTTAATAGACTACACTACCCGCTGCCTTTATTTTTAGTGCTGTTTGGAGTGTACATTGGGAGCGCTGGAGGTTTGCTCGGAGACAGTAATCATTTGATCTGCCACTCTTTGCTGTTTTCTAAAACCATGCATTCTGCCTAAGGTGGCTACAGACCCCACCCCCAGCGGTTTGCCTTTATTGATGGCTCATGTCCTTTATTGAGCACATGTTAATTAGATCACATTTCGAACAGAGTCGCTTTGGACAGGTTTGTTTTTCAGCTATCGGGGGCGTATTTCACATTCAAAGCAGTCTTTACATGCAGACATGGGTGTCTCTCGTGGACCTTTTCCTAAAGATTACACATTAGGTGTTTATTGTCCATCCCTAACCACTCCTGTAATTAACAGCTGGCTAGCATGGTAACAAATTGTAGCTTATTTCCATATCACCCCTTTCGTCCTCCCGGTAATTACGACTGACAACATCATCCCAATGTCCTTGAGGCAGCTTTTGCTTGGTAATTTGGATCCTCCGTAGGTAAGCGTTGTTTATTTAGAGTTCAGACCTTAGCTCAGCCTCTTCCAGCAGAATCAATATGGGCTGACACCATATGACTGCTGATAAGGGAAAGGGAGAGAAAACCATGTGGAATTACGATGATAGTATGTTATCAAAAATGTTGCAATAATTGTTTAAAAAAGTATCCCCTCCTAGCAGTAAGATAAATGTTAGTAAACATCATAATTAATCACATATATGGATACGTTAGAGCTTTAGTATCGGTTCTGATCAATGACGGAATTTAGTGGGAACTGAAAAGCTCAAGATTCCACCAGTAAATACTTAAAAACGTTCGTTCACTCATGAAACAGAATGGCATTATTCAGTACAGCTCATTACCATGGGACTTTGAAAAAAAAACGAAAAAGGGCTTTAATGATATGATATTAAAATTCGTACATTTAAAAATCTCATTAAATAAAAACACATATACACCACCACAAAAAACACAATACACAAAACAGTATAAAAGGGGAGCGATCTCAACACGGCCCAATTCTCCTTTTACAATAAAACAAGTGGCACTAAATCTTAAAGGGTATGCTCAATAACATATAGTAATCATCCATGTATGCTTTTGTATTCCATCTACGCTTTTGTATTCCATAGACGTGTTTCGGTGGCCTCAACTTGCATACGCCACCTTCTTCAGCACTAATCAATATATATCTACTCCAAAGCTCAATGGGTCACACAGTAGTGTTATCAAATACTGCAGTGGGTGAACTTTCACAGTGTACCATCTTAAATCAATGTAAGAATTTGGACTGTGTGTCTGCACTGGTTAAGAAATAGGAGGGTTATAAAGGAGAGCGTACCCCACAATTGGTAGACATTCAGAAATGTAGTGTCCTCATAAAGGCTACAATTGGTGAATTCCACCAGGGAAAAGTCATAAAAGCAAACCAGTCTACTGGGGTAACCCTGTATGCTCTAAAGACGGTACCACTATGAAAGGTCACCCACTGCAGTGATTTATAACACTGTTGTTTGACCCACAAAGCTTGGATGATGTATTAAGTTTGAGTATATGGGGATGCTCCAGGTACCTTTAACAAATATCTGCTATCATTAAGCGATGGGATTGGACAAAGTGGAAACAATAAAGTGGGACATGTTGACACCTCAGTAGTTGTGAATGAGATTTCGTTGGGAGGAGAACTATAGTTTTTAGTCCTGAAGAAGGTGGGATATACACTTTGGGGTCACCAAAATGCATCGACGGAATACCAAAGTACAACTTACAGTGCATGGATGATAGCTATAGGTTCTTGAAGATACCCATTAAGCGACACTTGCAGTGAGAGTGTGTTTTATTATGAATGGCGAATTGGACCATGTTGAGGACTTTCCCCTTTTTGTACTGTCTTGTGTACTGCATGTGTTATGTTGGTGTATTTGTTTTTATTTAGTGACATTTTAGATACATGCATTGAAATATAATATTATTAAAGCTTTGCATGTTTGTCAAATTCCTGTGGTATTGAGCATGATTGAGAAATGTCATTCTATTTGATGAGTGAGTGCTTGTTTATAAGTATTTACTGAGGGAATCTTAGCTTTTTGTTTTGCAGAAACTTACCCGCTTGGTTTGAAAGGCATCTCTCATTATTTTGATAAAACGGAACTGTCCTGTTCCATCAGCCCTACAAAATATCTCACCTATGTATAGTGAGCCACAAAGTTGTAGATGGAAGATGAGACCCGCCCGCCAAACCATGCTGTTCATCAAAACAAAGGAAGAAATTACATGCAGTGTAACTTCACAATCTGCTAAGGGCCATGGCAGTTTGAGAAGGTGTGTTTATGCCCCATAACACAACAGAGTAAGCATTTAAGCCCATCAAACAGTGCTTTTTACAGCATAACTCTCATGCATGTGCTCAAAAGTCATAGGCTTTGACAAAGCTTCCAGTAAATAATAAAATACCTTGATAGTATGCCAAGTCAATGAGTGAGCCTGATGGGTCATTGAAGTTTGCCCCATTTTTTCCAAAATATGCAACCCCCACAGTATGTCAATAAATACTGCCACTCTGCCAGGATCAGCATTTTGACATGGATGCCCCCTCTAGGCCATGAGTGCCTCTTTATGCAAAGATTTACATACAATATACCAGTGCCAGAATGTTGTCATTGATGCCATTTTACAACATGGGTGGACCATATGTCAAAAATACCTCTGATATGCAATGGTTAGCATTTTGTCATGGTAGCTTGCCCCTTTTCACACCTCCCAATATGCCATATGTTTCCTCTCTAAAGATAAGTATTACCTTTAGTAAGATAGGTAAAGTGCCTAAATGTCTAGAGCTAACAACTTTCACAACTGGGCACCCAGGTTTGAATCCTGCTCTCAGTGTTTGAGTCAACATTATGTGATTCCAGGCAAATCACTTTATCTCCCTGTGCCTGTGAAATGTGTTGCAGGGGCAGTAGCTCCTTTAGGGGTGAAGAGCTGCGCCCCTCTAAACATCCTACACATGTATATAAAACAAAATATTAAATAGATGGATTTGCTCATAGATGCAATCGTAATTCTAAACAAATCAATGCATTTAAGTCTGGGCTGTCTGTCCCAGGCTGCCTGGCCCACCTCGCCTTGAAGCAGGAGACAGAAGCAAGGTAGTAAATCAACTTTCTACACTGTGATGGACGACCCAGGGCTGACTGCTCTGAAGCCCTTCATTTCCATTGTGGTCTATGGAAGGAGCCACTATAGGCCAGTGATGCTTTTTACGTCATGGTTTCAGGCATCAGAGTCTTCATCCCTGCATGAGGGTAGCCTGTCATTCACAGACATAGATCCCAGCCTTTCCCCACTTGTCTCGCAGTAGGAGTGGATGCAAGCAGGTGTGATTTAGTGCCTTGGCTTCAGTAACTGTTACAATGTTAAATCTTGTATTATTTCTGTTGTACTGAGACCCCTTGTCAGGCTAACCTCCCCCACTGTGATACCCCAGGCCCTGGCTGCAGATCGCTGGCTCCTTGATAAGTCGAGCTGCTGTATTTGTTCCATCACAAAAAAGTTCCAAAAGACAATAGAGGATCTTGTTCCCTTATGCAACTGATCCAAATATCAGACTGAAGCGCAAGGGGAGAAATTTGTGCTTCCAGTAAAGGCAGTTATCTGCTGTGTGGTTTTCAAACTGGCCTGATCGTCATGCCCTTAGCATTAATGCCAAAAACATGGATTGGTATACGAACAATGAATGTTAAAATGTGTGTCAGCTATTTAGGGGCCAGATGTAGCAAAATGCAAAATTGCGACTTGCAATTTGCGAGTCCATCCGACTCGCAAATTGCAAGTCGCAATTTGCTATGCAGTACGGTGTCTCAGACACCGACTGCGACTCGCAATGGGGTCGCAATGACCCACCTCATCAATATTCATGAGGTGTGTCGCAAATTGCGGCCCCATTGCGAGTATAGGCACTCGCAAACATGGAGGCCTGCTGTAGTCAGCAGACCTCCGTGTTCGTGACTGCTTTAAATAAAGCAGTTTTTTTTTTTTTTAAGTGTAGCCCGTTTTCCTTAAAGGAAAACGAGCTGCACTTAAAAAAAAAAACGAAACCTTTAGTTTCGGTATTTTTTCAGGGCAGGGAGTGGTCCCTTGGACCACTCCCTGCCCTGAAAAAATATTTTTGGGTCCATTCACAAAGTGGAAGGGGTCCCATGGGGACCCCTTCCAATTTGCGAGTGGGTTACCATCCACTTGAAGTGGATGGTAACTGCGAGTCCATTTGCGACCGCGTACGCTTCGCACTGCGAGTCGCAAATAGGAAGGGAACACCCCTTCCTATTTGCGAGTCGGAAATGCATTTTGCGAGTCGGAGCCGACTCGCAAAATGCATTTCTGAATAGCAAAGTGGCTTTTGCGCCTCGCAAACGGCGATTTTCGCCGTATGCGAGGCGCAAACACTTTGCTACATCTGGCCCTTAGTTCCTCTTATTTCACATGCTTTACCGAATGTTGTGTTCGCCAAGAGAGTTAGCTGTTTCATCATGCTCTGTTTCTCTGCCTTTTATTACTCTTGCATAGTGCACACTTTGACTTGTGCCAGGCGTTTATGAGGGGCTTTGATTGGGAGCACTGGCACTGTGGCTCCCAATCAAAGCCCCTCATAAACGCCTGGCACTGAGGCTGAAGGTAAAGCAAAGTGCCTGGCAGTGTTTTGGCGTCTCTGCAGAGCACATAAAACAATGGTCACGTATTCCAGTTAAAATTATAATTCATTGTAAATGTGTGTGAAGGGATGCACAGAGGTCAAAATATTTAGAAGGCAAAATTAAAAAAGTGCTTAATTGGGAATGAGTGCAGTGTATGTTTGGGGTGGTAAAATGAGGAAGTGCACTCAGGTGAGAGTGAAAATAGGGTGCTGCAGAGGAGAGAGGAGGTTGAAAATGTGCAGATGGATGAGATGTGAAGAGAAAAGGGCAAACACATTTAATATAAAGCACACATAACTGAAGGCCCTACACCTACCAAAGGCCTCAATAATATTTAATTCACAGTCTCTCAATTTCAGAATTGAAACATTTTCAAATTTAAATATGTATGACTAATCATTGTTGTTAGTCATTTATCTTAAGGAGCTAACACCATTGACAAAGCCAACAGTAATAACAGGTTTTAGGTGTATGTCAGTTGTTGTGTTATATATCTGGATGCAATAACGTCTCAGAGAGAAACCAAAATATGCACCAAGTGGCGCTCTACAGGAATCACAGAAATTTATTTTGCATGTTCCCTTTGAGAGAGCCCCCATATTTTTCATCCCACATATTTCTGCATGACTGATCGCAGCCAGCAGCTGTGAGTGCTTCCTGATGCCTGGTTAGAGAATTTTCTTCCAAAGTTGATGCCGGATGCAGTGAAAGACACTGGGTAAGCACACACTTTAAAGGGCCTGAAGTTGTTGCAGTGTACAATTCGCACATTAAAGTCAAGGGTGAACATATTAATACAGTAAGATATGGGGAAGTTTTTAATGTGTTTAATATTTCAAGACTATACATTCCCACTGCTTTTTAAACATTGCATTCTCACTAAACTTATTTCCTTTCAAATGCACAATTTGTCAATCTTTTTTTGAATTATTTCCTGGGAGGAAGACCCACTCTAGACCCACCCTATGTTTGTCCATTGAGCTTGCTCACTTTATTCGCTAGATAAAAGTCATACCCAGACTTTTACACCGCACCTCCAATGTCACCAGTCACCATTGATGTGTTGGTATAATCCCCAGTTGATGTACAGGACCTGTGTCTTCCGATATTCCATGTGACGTTCAGAACTCAATTGCTACCTAGCTACATTTGTGGTATGTAAATACCAGTTCATATATACCATGCACCAGTGTCAGCATTTTTCCATTGGGTTCCCTTTGTGCCAAGATCTGCTTGCAGTGTGGAAGTGCTAGCATTTTGTGTAGGTGGTCCTTATTCCAAAAAGTACCTTCAATATGTCAGCATTTTGCTATAGGTGCCCTTTAGGCCAAGAATTACCTACAGTGTGCAACACCAGCATTCTGTTGTGGATGCCCTTTTATCAAGAATTGCAACCAATATGCCTAAATTGTGCCATATTTGCTCCTTAAATCACAAATTACCTCTAGAGATCCAGTGCCAACTACATACCTTGGGTGCCCCTTACATCAAGAATTACCTCCAACATACCAGCATTTTCCTATGGGTGTCTCTGTTAGCCAAGAATTACCTCTAGTATGCCAGGGTCAGTGTCACATTTTCAAGTGCCAGACCCACACTCTCACTTATTCACTCATCTTCTCACTCACACTTGTTCTCAATCACTCTCACTGTCTCTTACTTGCACTCATCTGTTCTATATTCACACTCTTACTCTCAAACTCATGTAGTTACTCTACCTGTCCCTCTTACTCTGTCACTCCCCAGCTCACTCATTCACGTTCAATCACACATGCACACACATTCTCATATAAACACACGCACACACACCCTCTCTCTGTCTAAAAACATGCAGTCAATCAAAGAATTATGTTTTAACTTATCTTCAGGTAATTGTGTTTCTCCCCAACAGCTGGGTGTCCCACGGAACACAACTCCTTCACACCTCATGCTCTTAAGCATGAATTTGAAAGCTGTGCACTGTCCAACATGCGCACCAAACTGAGGTATGAATCTGACAAAAGCTTTCAGCCTTTTTGCTCTTTCTCCTCAGCCTATCTCAACTCGCAACAGAGTGCGGTGAAGCCAGCGAGGCACCTACCCTGTGATGCGAAGAGAAGGGACAGCCTGACGAACACATAGCCCTGGGTAATGCTGGGAGTGCTTTGGGCTATCTCTATCAGTGACACTGCCGGATATCACTAATTAAGTGGCACTGGGACATGTCAGATCCCTGAAGCCAGGGCTAGGATGTCACCAGCACTTGTAAACCTATCTGATGGAAGGCACAGATGCCTCCCTCATCCTGCGTCCAGCCATCACATATATTGACTTGCTTAGGCCGAAGGTCGGCATCTTTTTATTATTGAAAAAGGGAATAATAATATATTATTTACAAAAGGAATAATAAATAAGACAGGAAAAAAGGAGGGCAAATCCCTGATGCTCACAAGGGCAAACTACGACTGGCTAAGAGATAAACAGATTTTTAAAATGTGTTTGACTTTCTTGTACTCTGCAGCTATCGATTTAATTATATCTATAGAAATCCCGGGTATGTTTTTTATTTGTTTGTAAGCACACTACGTATAATAGTTTACATAGCACATACTGATCTTTTGTCCATTACTGTCTATTTATCGCTACCCACTGGGGCCCTGTTCTCCAGCTTATAGTCACTGAAGTTTGAGTGAAACCCGACAAGGTCTGAAATGTATGCTAATAGTCTTATAGAGCTATTTGATGTAGGTGCATAATTAACTTATTTTAGATTGTTAGTAGAGGTAGCACAATGATTTGTTCAGGATAAAATTCACAACCTAAAGCCTGTGGGACACACATGTGTCTCCGAGGCTTTCCTATGAGTAACGAAAAAAGCAAGTATATATTAACACATGTCTTCTTATGCTCAGTGTATCTGGGTCATAGTTTGAAAAAAATCCATAATGCGTAGCCTGCCATTCATTCAGCTCACCATGACTCTCGCTCTTTTATATACCCTCCCCAAAGTATAAGTTCCCAAAGTAATACTTTATCCCTTCTAGCATTAGCCCTTCAAGTCAACTGGAGGATCATGAAAGCACATTTATGGGCAGATGTACTAACAACTACCACTAGGGTTTCATCATAAAAGTGACACAACCAATACAAACTGTTGAGTTGGGATTTACGTTCATGTGCAAGTAACATTTTGGAAAATAGTTGCAAAGTAGCCCTAAAGTCAGGGCCAGCTATAGAGGGGTGCGTCTGGTGGCATGCGTTAAAAGTAGTTACGCCATTATTTTTAATGGGCCTCTATGTACTTTACAGAGCTAGCGCGCCAACATTTTGGCGCTAATCCTGCAAAGTATAACAATAGCGTAAAAAATTATAATGCTATTGTCCCTAACCTGCGCCATGGTGCGGCGTCTGTTAAAAACGGCGCACACATGATTGCATTAGGAGAAAGCAATGGGCCGTAAAAAAGGTGGCGCTTCCTGACATGAAGCGCCTCTTTTCTTAAATCTGGGCCCAAGTGTTATGGTGGCCTATTTAAGTCGATAAAAATAAATTCTATTTATGTAAACTGTAATCCCTGATGACCTAAAATCATCCAACAGCAGGGAGTGAGAACACTTTCATAAATATTTTGTGAAAGTCAGTACATGGCCCTCCTTTAGGTCAACTACATTCCTCTCGCTAACTCCTAGAATAAGCAAAAAGAACTGGACTCTCTACCAAGGTACACTCTCTCTGCCATCGTTCGTGACTGTGGCGACCAGATTGGACTAAGTAAAAACTCATATATGCCGAGAGTGAAAAATATCTTTCCTGGGAATCTGTCAATTTAAGACAGTTTACCTGGCATGATTTATAAAAAGGGTAAACACACTTCTAAGGACTAACTTCACAAGCATAAACTAAGCAGATTCATGGTCATTCCCAGTACCTCACAGCTCTCCCTACCGAGGCCATACAGGAGCAAGATGCACTGAAGCTGACGTGTTAGCTTACCATCCCTTTGCCTTCCCTCATACCTGACCCAGTGCTTAATTTGTGCTTGTTCTTTCCGGTGCTAAGCAAAGGCACTTATTTTTTAGAGCAGGTGCTTAGTTTTCTGCTTCAAGCATTTGCTGATAGAAAAAGATGGATATGGGAAAGATGGAGGAAGAGAAAAACGAAAAAGCTTCACAAAGGGAGAAAGCAGAAAGCTGCAAGAGTGAGCTGAAGGTGCAGTGAGTAGCTTGAAATGGATTGAAGAGGCCCGAGATGGCTTCATGATTACGCTGCCTCGGTATGCCGTGCTCACACATTTACATTTAAATGAAGCAGCCACGTGTTCAAGAGGAGATCTCTGGGCACTGGCACGTTTTTATTTACAAATTAAGCACTGACCTAACCCTGTGGTGACAGCAGAGAAAAATCTTGTCTATAGGTGAGGATGCGTCCATACACTCATCAGAAACTCTGGCATCCCATAAAGGGGTATATCCCCCAAAATATCTAAAATTCTGAATATCTTAGAGAAAAGGGTTAATAGTGACCTGTGTAGTTGCTCAATGGGAAAATAATGTGCCTATAATCTCACCTTGGGAATAGGGGTCACTATCTGGTTGCGTACTATAAAGAAAAACATGGCAGAGTAACATGCAAACATATACACATAGGTGTCTACATATATCTGTCAATCTTTTGCATTATACAACGTTGATACCTAACTGTACACATTCCTTTCTACTAGTAGAGCTATATATTATCCAATAAGTCTTTATCTTCTAAAAAAATAACAACATAAATTACATTTCTATTTAATCATAAATCTCAATTGAGCATTTACAATTAATTCTTATCTTTGTACTCACTATACATGAATAAATCAATTTGTATACCCATCAATCATTAAAAAAAACTAGAAATACATATTGCTCAAGGTATCCAGGGCAATTCTACAAAAACACATTTCATCTGATGATCTCATCAGTTGCTCAAAAGAGCAATAATTATCATTAATATTCATACTTATCTAGACGTCGTAGTCTTGTCCTGTCGTATATATGTAATTAGAGGATTTATTGTAGAAGAGACCATATCTCATCTGTAGGAAAGTACCATCCTGCCTGGTATGTCACCCCCATTTTTACTTGTGTGTCAGTTTTGTTTTTGCCTGTGTCACTGGGACCCTGCTAGCCAGGACCCCAGTGCTCATAGTTGTGGCCTATTTGTGTTCCCTGTGTGGTGCCTAACTGTATCACTGAGACTCTGCTAACCAGGACATCAGTGTTTATGCTCTCTCTGCTTTTAAAACTGTCACTGCAGGCTAGTGACCATTTTCACCAATTCTGATTGGCACACTGGAACACCCTTATAATTCCTTAGTATATGGTACCTAGGTACCCAGGGTATTGGGGTTCCAGAAGATCCCTATGGGCTGCAGCACTTCTTTTGCCACCCACAGGGAGCTCAGACATTTCTTACACAGGACTGCCACTGCAGCCTGAGTGAAATAATGTCCACGTTATTTCACAGCCATTTTACACTGCACTTAAGTAACTTATAAGTCACCTATATGTCTAACCCTAACTTAGTGAAGGTTAGGTGCAAAGTTACTAAGTGTGAGGGCACCCTGGCACTAGCCAAGGTGCCCCCACATTGTTCAGGGCAATTTCTCCAGACTTTGTGAGTGCGGGGACACCATTACACGCGTGCACTACATATAGGTCAATACCTATATGTAGCTTCACAATGGTGACTCTGAACATGGCCATGTAACATGTCTAAGATCATGGGATTGTCCCCCCAAGCCAAATGTGGTATTGGGGTGCCAATCCCATGCATTCCCAGGGCTCCAGCATGGACACCGGGTACTGCCAAACTAGCTCTCTGGGGTTTTCTCTGCAGCTACTGCTGCTGCCAACCCTCATACAGGTTTCTGCCCTCCTGGGGTCTGGGCAGCCCAGTCCCAGGAAGGCAGAACAAAGGATTTCCCCTGAGAGAGGGTGTTACACCCTCTCCATTTGGAAACAGGTGTTAAGGGCTGGGGAGGAGTAGCCTCCCCCAGCCTCTGGAAATGCTTTGAAGGGCACAGATGGTGCCCTCCTTGCATAAGCAAGTCTACACCAGTTCAGGGATCCCCCCGCCCCTGCTCTGGCGTGAAACTGGACAAAGGAAAGGGGAGTGACTACTCCCCTGTCCATCACCACCCCAGGGGTGGTGCCCAGAGCTCCTCCAGTGTGTCCCAGACTCTGCCATCTTGAATGCAGAGGTATGAGGGCATAATAGAGACCTCTGAGTGGCCAGTGCCAGCAGGTGACGTCAGAGACCCCTCCTGATAGGAACTTACCTAGTTAGGTAGCCAATCCTCCTCTGAGGACTATTTAGGGTCTCTCCTGTGGGTTTCTCTTCAAATAACAAATGCAAGAGCTCACCAGAGTTCCTCTGCATCTCTCTCTTCAACTAGGATCGATCGCTGACTGCTCCAGGACCCCAGTGCTCATAGTTGTGGCCTATTTGTGTTCCCTCTGCGGTGCCTAACTGTATCACTGAGACTCTGCTAACCAGAATATCAGTGTTTATGCTCTCTCTGCTTCTAAAATTGTCACTGCAGGCTAGTGACAGGTCAAGACTACGACATCTAGATAAGTATGAATATTAATGATAATTATTGCTCTTTTGAGCAACTGATGAGATCATCAGATGAAATGTGTTTTTGTAGAATTGCCCTGGATACCTTGAGCAATAGGTATTTCTAGTTTTTTTTAATGATTGATGGGTATACAAATTGATTTATTCATGTATACTGAGTACAATTCTGGTTGGCACACTGGAACACCCTTATAATTCCCTAGTATATGGTACCTAGGTACCCAGGGTATTGGGGTTCCAGAAGATCCCTATGGGCTGCAGCACTTCTTTTGCCACCCACAGGGAGCTCAGACATTTCTTACACAGGACTGCCACTGCAGCCTGAGTGAAATAATGTCCACGTTATTTCACAGCCATTTTACACTGCACTTAAGTAACTTATAAGTCACCTATATGTCTAACCCTAACTTAGTGAAGGTTAGGTGCAAAGTTACTAAGTGTGAGGGCACCCTGGCACTAGCCAAGGTGCCCCCACATTGTTCAGGGCAATTTCTCCAGACTTTGTGAGTGCGGGGACACCATTACACGCGTGCACTACATATAGGTCAATACCTATATGTAGCTTCACAATGGTGACTCTGAACATGGCCATGTAACATGTCTAAGATCATGGGATTGTCCCCCCAAGCCAAATGTGGTATTGGGGTGCCAATCCCATGCATTCCCAGGGCTCCAGCATGGACACCGGGTACTGCCAAACTAGCTCTCTGGGGTTTTCTCTGCAGCTACTGCTGCTGCCAACCCTCATACAGGTTTCTGCCCTCCTGGGGTCTGGGCAGCCCAGTCCCAGGAAGGCAGAACAAAGGATTTCCCCTGAGAGAGGGTGTTACACCCTCTCCATTTGGAAACAGGTGTTAAGGGCTGGGGAGGAGTAGCCTCCCCCAGCCTCTGGAAATGCTTTGAAGGGCACAGATGGTGCCCTCCTTGCATAAGCAAGTCTACACCAGTTCAGGGATCCCCCCGCCCCTGCTCTGGCGTGAAACTGGACAAAGGAAAGGGGAGTGACTACTCCCCTGTCCATCACCACCCCAGGGGTGGTGCCCAGAGCTCCTCCAGTGTGTCCCAGACTCTGCCATCTTGAATGCAGAGGTATGAGGGCATAATAGAGACCTCTGAGTGGCCAGTGCCAGCAGGTGACGTCAGAGACCCCTCCTGATAGGAACTTACCTAGTTAGGTAGCCAATCCTCCTCTGAGGACTATTTAGGGTCTCTCCTGTGGGTTTCTCTTCAAATAACAAATGCAAGAGCTCACCAGAGTTCCTCTGCATCTCTCTCTTCAACTAGGATCGATCGCTGACTGCTCCAGGACCCCAGTGCTCATAGTTGTGGCCTATTTGTGTTCCCTCTGCGGTGCCTAACTGTATCACTGAGACTCTGCTAACCAGAATATCAGTGTTTATGCTCTCTCTGCTTCTAAAATTGTCACTGCAGGCTAGTGACAGGTCAAGACTACGACATCTAGATAAGTATGAATATTAATGATAATTATTGCTCTTTTGAGCAACTGATGAGATCATCAGATGAAATGTGTTTTTGTAGAATTGCCCTGGATACCTTGAGCAATAGGTATTTCTAGTTTTTTTTAATGATTGATGGGTATACAAATTGATTTATTCATGTATACTGAGTACAATTCTGGTTGGCACACTGGAACACCCTTATAATTCCCTAGTATATGGTACCTCTGTACCCAGGGTATTGCGGTTGCAGGAAATCCCTATGGGCTGCATCATTTCTTTTGCCACCCATAGGGAGCTCAGACAATTCTTACACAGGACTGCCACTGCAGCCTGACTGAAATAATGTCCACGTTATTTCACAGCCATTTTACACTGCACTTAAGTAACTTATAAGTCACCTATATGTCTAACCCTAACTTAGTGAAGGTTAGGTGCAAAGTTACTAAGTGTGAGGGCACCCTGGCACTAGCCAAGGTGCCCCCACATTGTTCAGGGCAATTTCTCCAGACTTTGTGAGTGCGGGGACACCATTACACGCGTGCACTACATATAGGTCAATACCTATATGTAGCTTCACAATGGTGACTCTGAACATGGCCATGTAACATGTCTAAGATCATGGGATTGTCCCCCCAAGCCAAATGTGGTATTGGGGTGCCAATCCCATGCATTCCCAGGGCTCCAGCATGGACACCGGGTACTGCCAAACTAGCTCTCTGGGGTTTTCTCTGCAGCTACCGCTGCTGCCAACCCTCATACAGGTTTCTGCCCTCCTGGGTTCTGGGCAGCCCAGTCCCAGGAAGGCAGAACAATGGATTTCCCCTGAGAGAGGGTGTTACACCCTCTCCATTTGGAAACAGGTGTTAAGGGCTGGGGAGGAGTAGCCTCCCCCAGCCTCTGGAAATGCTTTGAAGGGCACAGATGGTGCCCTCCTTGCATAAGCAAGTCTACACCAGTTCAGGGATCCCCCGCCCCTGCTCTGGCGTGAAACTGGACAAAGGAAAGGGGAGTGACTACTCCCCTGTCCATCACCACCCCAGGGGTGGTGCCCAGAGCTCCTCCAGTGTGTCCCAGACCTCTGCCATCTTGAATGCAGAGGTATGAGGGCATAATAGAGACCTCTAAGTGGCCAGTGCCAGCAGGTGACGTCAGAGACCCCTCCTGATAGGAACTTACCTGGTTAGGTAGCCAATCCTCCTCTGAGGACTATTTAGGGTCTCTCCTGTGGGTTTCTCTTCAAATAACAAATGCAAGAGCTCACCAGAGTTCCTCTGCATCTCTCTCTTCAACTAGGATCGATCGCTGACTGCTCCAGGATGCTGCAAAACCGCAACAAAGTAGCAAGACTACTACCAGCAACATTGTAGCGCCTAATCCTGACGGCTTTCTCGACTGTTTCCTGGTGGTGCATGCTCTGAGGGCTGTCTGCCTTCACCCTGCACTGGAAGACACGAAGAAATCTCCTGTGGGTAGACGGAATCTTCAACCTGCTAACGCAGGCACCAAACTTCTGCATCACTGGTTGTCTGGGTCCCCTCTCATCTTGACAAGCCTGGTCCCTGAAACACAGGAGCTGAATCCAAGTGACCCGGACAGTCCAGTGGTCCTTCTGTCCAAATTTGGTGGAGGTAAGTCCTTGCCTCACCACGCCAGACAGTATTCCTGTGTACTGCGTGGTCTACATCTGCTAGGGCTTCTGTGCACTTTAGCAAGGATTCCTTTGTGTACAGCATAGTCCAGGTCCCCAGCACTCCGTCCTGCATTGCTCAACTCGCTGAGTTAACCACCGGCTTCGTGAGACCCTCTTTTGTTGTGTTGAGATGACCACCGTGCTCAGATTTCTTGAATGCCTGCTCAAGTGCTTCTGTGGGTGCTGTCTGCTTCTGTGTGGGCTCTCTCTCTTGTTGAGCACCCCCTCTGTTTCCTCCTCAAAGGGGCGACCTCTTGCCCTTCCTGGGCCCGGGCAGCACCCATTATCTTCAACCATGACTCTTGCATCTGTCAAGGCTTGTTTGTGGTATTTCTGTGTGGAAACAACTCTGCATGCTCCATTACGCCGTGGGACATCTTCTGACCAAAGGAGAAGTTCCTGGCACCTTCCGTTGTTGCAGAGTCTTCAGCTTCTTCCACCTGGAGGCAGCCCTTTTGCACCTTCATCCGGGGATTAGTGGGCTCCTGCCCCCCCGGACACTTGCGTGACTCTTGGACTTGGTCCCTTTCCTTTGCAGGTCCTCAAGTCCAGGAATCCATCTTCAGTGCTTTGCAGTCAGTTGTTGTCTTTGCAGAATCTCCTATCTCAGCTTTACTGTCTTTCTGGGGTAGTAGGGTAACTTTACTCCTACTTGTCAGGGTCTTGGGGCGGGGTATCTTGGACACCCTTAGTGTTTTCTTACACTCCAAGCGACCCTCTACTCACTACACTAGGTCTGGGGTCCATTCGTGGTTCGCATTCCACTTTCTTAGTATATGGTTTATGTTGTCCCTAGGCCTATTGTGTCCTATTGCATCCTATTGTATTCTACAGTGTTTGCACTACTTTTCTGTATACTTACCTGATTTTGGTTTGTGTATATACTTTGTGTATTTTACTTACCTCCTAAGGGAGTATATCCTCTGAGATACTTTTTGCATAGTGTCACTAAAATAAAGTACCTTTATTTTTAGTAACTCTGAGTATTGTGTTTCTTATGATATAGTGCTTATATGATATAAGTGGTATAGTGGGAGCTTTGCATGTCTCCTAGTTCAGCCTAAGCTGCTCTGCTATAGCT
Organism: Pleurodeles waltl; assembly: GCF_031143425.1. Lineage (NCBI taxonomy): Eukaryota > Metazoa > Chordata > Amphibia > Caudata > Salamandridae > Pleurodeles > Pleurodeles waltl. The sequence goes on from NC_090437.1 coordinate 1,246,397,460, forward strand.
ACCTCTATCAGCCTAAGCTGTTAGAACACTACTAATCTACTAATAAGGGATAACTGGACTTGGCACAAGGTGTAAGTACCATCAGGTACCCACTATAAGCCAGGCCAGCCTCATACATCATCGGCATCATTCAATCCTTTGGTTGCTGTACAAAGCCTCTCAATCATATTTGCTTCAGTCTTATTCAGAAGTGTTTCGACTGACCCACCCCTTTCGTTACGCTGTGCTACAAATAGAACTGACCAAAAGATGTCATCTATTGAGTGGTTTACCATCTTCTAATGGTCTAGTAAAGAAGTCCACTCACTCCACATTTAATTCTTGAGCGATGTTGAGGAATCCGTACCTTCACTGGTTGAGTGGTCTGTCCTATGTATACTAATTCAGAGACACTGTATACCTGGCCCACTTAGACATATAAAGACGTGTCACATGAAGGGGAGACATGATTGGAGAAGGACGGATGCCTACATTTACATGATAGGGGTCCCAAGGTTACCAACTGGCTATAAAGAAACACATGATTCTCTAATTAACAAAGTTATTCACTGGATACGTACACAACAGAAATGCCTCTTGGTTATCCAATCTGATATTTTGGAGGTGTGCAGACGTAGTCTATCCGGATCAGAATTTGATTTTATTTAAATTCTTCTCACTGATATAACTATGGTGGACAACCTCATTGCTTTTGATGTAAGGATTGGCTCCTTGAGAGCCGGCAGTGGAACCGGTATTGGTCTTTGCATGCATCCACCCAGAGGCAAGGCTCGTATTTGTCGCACCCTATCTGATGGTCATACGAGTGGGGCCCAAGCTTTATCAAATAGCCGTCCAATAACCATAACAGAGAATCCTACTCCTTCGCTATCTGATTTGGATTGACTAAATATTGCCCCTTGTGTAGGGCTTATTATTGTAGCTCCTGGGATTGGTAGAGAAGAATGGCCTGGAAATCCAGAGAATGTTTCACACTCGGGAACTAGAATTAAAACTGTATACCCAGAACTTACCATTATGTCTTGGAATGTGGCTGGAATTGGGAAAAAGTTGGGAGATCCTGAGTGGGTTAATTTTTATTAATAATCAAGACATATGCCTACTCCAGGAAACTTGGGCCGAAGAGGCGTTCTATCTAGATGGGTTTATAACTTACTTTTCCCCAGCCCAACCCCCTTCAGGGGGTTTTGGTAGACCGAAAGGTGGTTTTGCAATTTTGTTGAATAAAAAATTTAAATGTGAACACTTAGTACTAAGCCTCAATTCACCTGACTTAATGGGAGTTCAACTTACATTCCAACCTGGTTTTATAGTGAATATGGTTAATGTGTATGCAAGGTCCGTTCCACGAGGCATAGAGTCCAAGGTGCTTGCCCACTTGGTTGAACATATGGAGTACCTGCACTCATCAGGGTTTCTGGTGGTTGCGGGCGATATGAACTGTACTTTTGAATCTAAGAACCTCATTAGTAATTTGACAGCTGAAGAAGATGAATATTGGGGTATCCCTCAATTGAAGGAGGATTTTTTTGTATCGGCTCTTGTGTCGCCTCACAGATGGCTTCTCTTTGCCTTAGATATGGTTTAAGAGAATGCAATTGTCGCACTAGATCAGATCTAAATTGTGCCCCACCTTTAAGTGTGGGCTTTCTTCAAGCACCATTGATTATTTTTTGGTGGACGTGAGACTTTGGCCTAGCAGCTTAGATATGAAGGTTTAAATTTGTCACAATAGTGACCATAATCCCTTGTGTCTTACTCTATTCAACCATGCATTTAGAAGAGTTAAGAACTTAGAGACTACTGATGTCCCCATTCCTCTTTTGAATCATAGACAAACTTGTGTTAGCTGGCCAGAAGTAATATAAAATTCATATGCAATCAAGGCAATCTATGCATCCTTTCTTAAACTCTTCTCTAGTTACTGTGAGCAAGAGGTTAACAGTATCCCAATTCTGAGTATTCATGCAGAAATGGCAAGTACCTTACAGGGCATTTTTTACAAGAATACCTCCTCCAGGCATACCTCTGATCAAACCCAATCTAGGGAATGGTTTAATAGGGATTGTACCCATGCAAGGTCCAATTTATAAATTAGCCCATAAAACGCATTCACAGGGGGAGATTAGAAAGGCCATATCCAGGCCCTGGAACTAGCAAAAAAAAAACTTGGGACATGAGATTTGGCAAAGGATGCTGGATGCAGGTAAGAATCGAGATGATGGTTCTTTCTGGAGGTTGCTGGCCAGGAGGTATAGAGGGGGCCACAACACAATCACCATGTACATTCAGCCAGAAAGATGGGTGGCCCATTTTTCTGAGATTTACGCTGCCCCTGTACAACATGGCTTTATATGTAATGGGGGTGACAAATGTAGACTTTCTGTTGAAGGTTCTGCGAAGGATATTGTTTTCACGCTGGCTGAAACCACAGCAGCCATTAATTCCTTGAGACCAGCTAAAGCTCCCGGTCCTGATAAGATACCGGGGAACTTGTTCAAATCTGAACCCGTTATCTGGACGTGGTATATAAACAGACTATTGAATGCCATAGCAGCAGGTGGCCCTATCCCGGACACGTGGCATGGGGCAGAAATAATCCCCATATATAAAAAAAGGTGATGTCGGCTTCCCAGGCAACTATAGACCAATTAGTCTTATCGATAGTTTGCAAAAGATCTTTGCTAAGCAAGTTTTAGATAGGCTTAAAGACACTCAGGCTTTATCCCCTCTTCAGGCTGGGTTTCGTCCAAAAATTTGCACGATGGACCAAGTCTTTAGGCTTTGTTTGCTATACTGGAAATATGTCATTTTAGCAAAACAAAAATTGTACGTCGCCTTTGTGGATTTAAGATCAGCTTTCGACCTTGTCCCTAGAGGGAAGCTATGGGAAGTCCTGAATAGAATTGGTGCCCCGGGTAACTTAGTGTATATAATCCAAAGGTTACATGAGAATACCTATGCAAGAGTGAGATGGGGTAGCCAGGGGGAATTTACGGATCGAATATATATTAGGAGGGGAGTACGCCAGGGCTGCGTCCTTGCTCCCACTCTTTTTTCTTTGTTTATCAACGAGGTGGTTGAAATTGTAACTGATTGTAAAAATGATGCTCCATCCATGAATAACCAAAACATTCCAATCCTGTTATTTGCTGATGATTCACTTTTAATTTCCAAAACTCCCATGGGCCTGCAGGTCCTAGTGGATAGATTTAGCACTTTTTGTGCTGATTATTGATTGGAACTTAATTCTAGTAAAACCAAACTCATGACCTTTGGCTATGGCCCCACTAAAAGATGTACTATTTTTCTCAATGGGGCTCCCTTAAGTAAGGTAAGCTCTATCGATTACCTGGGAGTAAGAATAAGTAACAATATGCAATGGGAGGCCGAGGTTGACAAGAGTACAGCACTTTTAGCACATAGATATGGGGCTATTTTGCAGTTTTATAAATCTACTACTGCGAAAGCTGTCTCTCCAGCTATCAAAATCTTTCTAGTGAAGGCCCAGGCTGCAGCGTCTTATGGTGCAGAGATTTGGGGATTTTCAAATGTTAGCAAATTATCTATGGGGGAAAATAGCTTTATAAGATCCCTTTTGGCATGCCCTTGTAATACCTCATTGATCCAATGTTTGTGGACCTTGGATTCTCTCGTATTTCTGACGCAATAACCCTAAGACCCTTACTTTTTTGGGTACGAATCTGGACTACTCCGGAATTAGCTGTGTACAAGGAGTCTCTACAAGACATCCTAGAGAGACCTAATGCACTTTCTATTCCTTGGCTCAATCATATTGTGAGATGGTTTCATATTCTGGGTCTGAGGGACTTTTGGAGTCAACCCTATAATCTAAGGAGGGCTTAAACATCACCTGAAATCAGTTTATTGGTCTTACGTCAGGAACAGGTACTTGATCTGTACGTCACACGGTCAATTGGCATCCCAATTTCTTGACTTCAAGTGGCACCCTCACTTTGAACCATTTATGGATTTAATCCCCGATTTATTAAGCAAAAGCTTGTATGTCCATTTCAGGTATGGGTGAGGTCTTCTACTAGTATGTGGCGACCTGCATTGACAACTGATCTATGCCCTAGCTGTAACTGTACTTCGGAAACTCTAGTACACTTCATGTTTATTTGTCCTGCCTATGGGATAGCTCGGCAAAAGCGGATTCGCCCAGCCTGTAGGAATATGGGTACGAGACATTGTAAAGATGCATTGAGACTGTTAATGAGAGATACCCCCACTTTTTTAATCTGTGCGGTCAGCAAGTTCCTTGCAGCCGCATGGCACATACGTATACGCCTCTTAAAAAGCCAAAACGTTCTGTTTTCAAGTAATTATAGTTCTTAAATTTATTTATACATTGATTTTATACTACAATTTTATGATTATCGTGATCTATTGTTTGATGTACATCGGATGATAATGAAAGATAGTTCCTTCTTATTATATAGGCCATTAGTTAGCTTATTGGGGAAGTATGCTAAGGATTTTTAGTATACATGTCTTTTCTTTTGTTTTCCTTTTTATGACTAATTGATCATTCAATTTTATCCTAATCCTGTATTTATTATGCATTTAATGTTATTTTAGTTGAGATTGTATTGCTTTGATGGTTAAATTTGACCGAATAAAGCTTATGTGTGATGATGAAGACTCAGGCCTGCCAATATAGAGCCTGTGTGTGCAGTTTTAAACTGCACACTGATCTGAAAAGTAACCCTTTTTCCAGGCAATAACCTTCCTTTTTTAATACATGTAAGTCATCCCTAAGGTAGGCACTAGACAGACCAATGACAGGGTACAGCATATTTAAAAAGTAGGGCAAGTACTTTTATGTTTTACATGTCCTAGTAGTGAAAAAGTCTTAAATTCGTTTTTCACTACTGCAAGGCCTATCTCTCCAACAGGATAACATTGGAATTACCTTATTACATTTTAGAAGTGTAATTTCCACAGGGGAAGTTGTGGGACCGCCAAGTTTGGTGACTCTGGAATCACAATTTAAAATCACAATTTATGGTGAAGGCAAATTTCAAGTTGTAATTCTGAAAATGCCATTTTAGAAAATTGGCATTTTCTTAGTTTAACCATCTGGTGTCCTCTGCCTGTCTCCAATACAAGTCTGGGGTGGGTGCCAGCTGGACTTGTGCATTCTGTACAGACAGCCCCACACAATGGGAGCTTAGGTGGGACTGATTGGCCATCCACTTTATGATGGCCCTTCCTGGGCAGGGTGGGAGGGAGGAACTGACACTTACATCTAAATAGGCTGTGTCCTGATCCCACACAAAGGCCTGCAGAACCTGTTGTGGTGAGTCTGGAGGCAGGGCGGGAAGGGCATGTATTCCATGCACTTCATAGGCCTCTCTTTGAAGTCTCTCCCACACTAAAGGCTCCACTGATAATAAAAAAACTGGACTTCTGACCCCACCAAAGCATTGCACTTCTGGACCTGGGGCCATTCTGCCAGGAAGAAGGGTGCTGTTGAAGGGTCTGTCACTCTGCTGGACTTTGATGGACTCATGCTCTGCTGTGCCTGCTCTATTGCCTGCACCCTCTTTGTCTGGGAGTGAAAAGGTGACTTCACTTCACAGTGTACAGCACATGCTTCCCGCAAGTCATGTCCTGACAAGTAGTGCTAACTGAGTCCTGGGCCCTTGGAAGTGGAATACACTGCTGCCAGAACCAGTGCATCACTGTTATTGCACAGATCAGAATGGACACATCTCTTTTGGCGCTGATGCATCGCCTGCTTCAAGAACATCGCATTCCCAGCTGCGAGGCTTGATGATGATGAATCGCTTACAGCGATAGAAACCACTGAAGATGCATCTCATTTTGCACAGCTCAGAAAAGCCGCATCACCTACATCCAGTCAGTTCAACATCAATGCATCGCCCTTTTTGGTCCATGCATCCAGCCCGTCAACGGCACAATAAGGTATTTTTTGGCGTTCAAGGTTGGTTCTTTCATCTGACCCACACTCTGTGATGGTCAGTCTGAATTTTCAAATTTCACCCAGTCTAGTACAACCAGATAGCCCTGGCTAGTGTTTTATGCTTTTTAGCACTTTGTTGCATTTTAATATTTCAAAATTCATATCTCCACTTCTACTTATTGGATATTTTTGTCATTTTGGTCTTGTTTTGTTCATTAAATTAAGTTCTATAATTCTAACCAGGTGTATTTGTGGGTGGTGTTTTAACTGTTGTATTCTTTTAAGTATTGCACAAATACTTACAAATTGCCTTTTAAGTTAAGACTGCCTGCTCCCTGCCAAGCTAGGATCATGGTTCCTACTTGGACAGAGTACATACCTCTGCCAACTAGAGACCCAGTTTCTAACAGTTTCTCTCCCAGTGATGGAAATGAACCATGGCAAAAGATAAAAAATGTCTGCTCCATAAATACCTAATATGTAGAACTGAAGTATAATGCCTGTTTAAGCTGCTTGTAACTATTGCCCAGCATCCATGCATGTGATCTTTTTGTCAGAGATATTTTGTCTTCTGATGGAGATTTTTTCTTCATGCATTTGCGAACCCTTTAGAAGGTCTCATGTGGAGATAACTGGTCCCGTAAATCTTTTGTTTGTATTGTTCCTATTGCACTTTCAAGGAAAGATTTGAAGGACGATATGGGGGAACTGGCTATTGTTGATCAGAGTATTTGGTTGAGGATGTTTTTGCATAGTGCTTTAATCTGAAACACCACCTTATGAAGGCACAGTGTCTGGCCATTGTTTCCTTTGTAAAGCCAAATTCTAGATGAATCTGTGCTGGTGATGCATATTTAGGGACCCTAAATACTTATTGTTAGCCCTGCCAGCCTTAGGGTGGTCATCCCCCAACTTGTGCACACTTTACCACTGCTAACCAGTGCTAAAGTGCATATGCTGTGTCACTTAAGCATGGTAACGTGGTTCATTCCAAATTGGCCTATTTGATTAACTTGTAAGTCCATAGTAAAGGGCACTATATGTGCCAGGGCCAGTAAATTGAATGCTACTAGTGGGCCTGCAACACTGGTTGTGCCCTCCACATAAGTAGCCCCTTAACCATGTCTCAGGCCCACCATTGCAAGGCTTGTGTGTGCAGTTTCACTGCCACCTTGACTTGGCATTTAAAAGTTCTTGCCAAGCCCTAAACTCCCCTTTTTCCTCATATAGATCACCTGTAAGGTAGGCCTAGGTAACCCATAGAGAAGGGTGTTAGAGTGGTAGATTCTGATCAGAAGGGGAGTAACCAGGTCATATTTAGTATGGCCAGAATGTTAATAGAAAATCTTGCTTATTGGTGAGGTTGGATTTTATATTACTTTTAGAAATGCCACTTTTAGAAAGTGAGCATTTCTCTGCACCTAAAATCTATCTGCGCCCTACTGCCAGTCTCAAGTCAACGTCTGGGCTGGTTGAAGGCTTCTTTGTGCATTTCACCCGGACAACCACAAACACAGGACACTCAGTCATACCTGTTCTCATCTACTTACTGAGTGGGTCTTCCAGGGCTGGAAGGGTGGAGTGCCTGACACTTACATTTCAAAGACTAGTGGCCTTCCCTCACACAATGGACTGGCAAACCCCCTAATGGGACCCTGGCAGACAGACCTGTACTGAAAGGGGAACTTGTGCACTTCAAAACCACTCTTTGAAGTCTCCCCTACTTCAAATGCATTTTTGGGTATATAAACTGGGTCCCTGACCCCACCAACTCAGATACTTCTGATCCTGCAACCTGTCAAGAGGAACTGTCTGGCTGCCCAAAGGACTCATCTGGACTGGTTTGCTGAGAAGGACTGCTGCCCTGCTGCCATTTGACTTTGTTTAGAAGCGCTCTCCAAGGGCTTGGATTGAACTTGCCTCCTGTTTTCTGACGTCTCAAGGCCAAAAAGAGTTCACCCCATTCAGGAAACTCTTTGTGCACCGAAAACCGACGCAAAGCCTGCCGAAAACAATGCACAGCCGTTTTGTGACAGAGAAATCGCTCCACAGCCGAGCCGGAATGAAGCAGCTCGTCTTCCAGAGTGAAGATTCGACGCAGCACCTGCCTAGTGACCGGGAATTCCATGCTTAGCCGTATCGGATCGACAGACAGCTGAACTGGAACGATGCAGTTGATTCCCTGAGTGGAAAACAATACAGCGCCTGCCTTGCAACAGAAAATTCAACCCATTGCCATACCGGATCGATTCAACACCTGTGACTTCCTCCTGCACTCCCAGGATTTCCCTGCATCGTCCCTGGGCTCAGAAAATCCAACGCACACCCTATTTTTCAATGCTTCTCCTCCTCTGTGGTCCTGTGCATGTTAAATTTTTGATGCAAACCAGGTACTTTTTGTAATCAAAAGACAACTGTTGTTTTCTAAGATTTAAGACTCTTTTTAAACCTCCAAAAGTGATATTTCAACTGGTGATTATTGAATCTTTATCGTTTTGACCTTAATTTAACCAGATAAATATCCTATATTTAAATACACCTGTGTGGTGTATTTTTGTGGTGTTTCACTGTGTTACTGTATGATTTATTGCACAAATACTTTACACATTGCCTTCTAAGTTAAGCCGGACTGCTCAGTGCCAAGCTACCAGAGGGTGGGCACAGAATATTTTGTTTTATGTGTAATTTACACTGAATAGGATTGTGGTCCCTACTTGGACAAGGGTGTGTACCTCTGCCAACTAGAGACCCCATTTCTAACACTTATCTGTATGCCTTCATAACTAAACCATTGCGAGAAACTAAGGCCCATATGTATACTTTTTTAGCGTCGCATTTGCGTTGTTTTTTTACGCAAAAGTGGCGCAAATTTACAGAATACAATTGTGTTTTGTAAGTTTGCGCCACTATTGTGTCAATAAATGACTCAAATGCGATGCAAAAAAAGTATAAATATGGTCCTAAGTCCTACCGTAAAAGGGAACTCACTACCTTGAGAGAGAGCTGCTGTTAGACTTTTCACCCTTGGCATGGTCTCCCTTAACTTTTTGGCTCTGTTTCCCAGGTTGTTGATGTGTGCTGGACTCTGTTTTTGCTGTTTTTGTTACTCTGGGCACTTTACCACTGCTAACCAGTGCTAAAGTGCAAGTGCTCCTAATCAAAATGTGTATGTAATTGGTTCATCCATGATTGGCATATTTGATTTACCAGTAAGTCCCTAGTACAGTGCACTAGGGGTGTCCAGGGCCTGTAAATCAAATGCTACTAGTGGGCCTGCAGCACTGGTTGTGCCACCCACATTAGTAGTCCTGTAATCATGCCTCAGACCTGCCACTGCAGTGTCTGTGTGTGCAGTTTTAAAAAGGCAATTCGACATGGCAAGTGTACCCACTTCCCAGGCATAAATCTTCCCTTTTCTTACATGTAAGACACCCTAAGGTAGGCCCTAGTTATCCCCATGGGCAGGGTGCAGTGTCTGTTTAAGGTAGGACATATACTAATGTGTTTTATATGTCCTGTCCTGACAGCGAAATAATGCAAAATTCAGTTTTCACTGTTGCAAGATCTATCTCTCTCATAGGTTCACATAGGGGGCTACCTTTAAAAATTATTAAAGTATAGATTCCCTTTGCGAACAGATAGACATGTGGAATTTGGGGTCTCTGAGCTCACAATTTTAAAATAGATCTTTTAGTAAAGTTGGTTTTAAGATTGGGTGTTTCAAATTGCCACTTTTAGAAAGTGGGCATTTTCTTGCTTAAACCATTTCAGTCACTCTGCCTGTTTGTGGATTCCCTGTCTGGGTCAGTTTGACAGTTGGACTGTTTGCACCTCTCTCTTGACAGTGACACAAAGGGAGCTGGGGTGTAGCCTGCATATCCTGATGAGCCATCTGTGCTAGGAGGGTGGTCACTTACACCTGAAAGGGCTGTGCCTGCCCTCACACAATGCAGTCTCCAACCCCCAGGTGTGTGTCTGGGGCATGGCCTGGGCAAGGCAGGATTTCACAAACAAGAGAGACTTTCCTTTGAAGTAAGCCTACTTCAAAGGGCAAAATGGGTATTAGAAGGGCACCCAAAACCACAGACTTTAGATCACTTCTGGACATCAAGATGAACCTCTGCCTGGAGAAGAGCTGAAGAGCTGAGGAGGAGTGCTGCCCTGTCTGGGACTGTGCTTTGTGGAGCCATCCTGCAGTTGCTGCTTCTGCCTGTGCAAAAGGACAAAGACTGGACTTTGTGTTGCCTTCCTTCTTATAAAGAAATCTCCAAAGGCTTGAAATAGAGCTTGCCTCCTGTTGTTGAAGTCTCAATGACAGCAAAGACTTCTCTCTGCCAGCACCTGGAGCCTCTGCTGAGACTCCTGCCCTACCAAGTGGTGCCTATCCAGTTCCTGAGACCCTGAAAGGAGAAGCTGGCAGAACAAGACTGAAAATTGTCAGAGTCACCAGATCCTCGGGGTCTGTGCACGTTCCCAACACGTCCACCACTGAACAGCTCCAAGACTCTGATAGATAAATCACAGAGAATGAGAGAATTCAAGAGGGGAAGAGGGGATTAGGAAGGGAACAGCTGGGAAGGAGACCTGTAGTAAAATAAAAGGTTAGAACACACAATATGAACATTATATCTCCTGAAATCAATACTAGACTATGATTCTAAGCCTAATCGCTCTGAAAACATGAACAATCTAAGATTTAAGTTTAAAATGACTAAGTTTCAAGATGGCCGAATACCTGTATGGGAATCAAGATGAATTAAATTAAAACTTTCTTATTCAAGTACTTTCCTTTACATGAGAATCAGAAAAACATTCTGACTAAATTTTAAACCAGTCATATAAATCCTGTTTTGAGAATGTATACTAGGACCATACATTATTGCATCTAGAAACTCTGGCCTTCTGTGTACTCTTAAAATGTTTCAATACAAATTGCGCATATTGCAGATATATATATATATATATATACATATATATATATATATATAGTAAACACCATAAAAGGATTGTGCACCATGAATAACACAATATGGATTCAGGAAACAAATCACATAACTTGTCAACTCGAATATTACATAATAAATATCTTAGAATAGTGGCATACAATAAACAACATGAAATAAACTTGAGGAAAGAATCGTGCGTCTTGCCGATTCGAGTGTCACCATGTAAAATACCAAGAAAAGGTAGCACGCAATGAACATCAAAGTCAAATCATCATTAATCGAATTGCGCGTCTTGCCGATTCGTAAAACACGATGGAAATGTCAAGAAATAACAGCTCACAATAAATAACAAGATCAAAGTACAATGAAACGAATCGCGCTTCTTTTGCCGATTCTTAAGCCACCATGTAAATGTCAAGAAATGGTAGCGCGCAATGAACAACAAAGTTAAATCCTCCTGAAACGAGTTGCGCGTCTTGCCAATTCGTAAAACATCATGTAAATGTCAAGAAATAGTAGCGCGCAATGGACAACAATGTTTAAACACCATAAAATGAATCACACGTCTTGCCGATTCTTAAGCCACCATGCCAATGTCAAGAAATGGTAGCACGCAATGAATAACAAAGTCAAACCTTTATGAAACAAAATCGCGCGTCTTGCCTATTTGGAAACTACCATATAAATGTCAAGAAATGGTAGCGCGCAAGTAATCTGTTACTCATTTAAGAATTAAACCAAGAATATGAATATTCTCAATAATGGTGTCAGGACAGTCCAATCACCGTCTTACCACCTGGAACAATGATCACCAATTAAGGATGAAGGGCAGAAGACTGGAAGATCCAAATAGGCCACCAGGACAGGAGCTCAGGAAGAAGCTGCTGCTCTGCAACGGGACCTCTGAATAGTGAGCACTGGTAGTTGGGCTGGCTCTCTTTTATAGAGTCTTGGCCCAGCCCAGAACCACGCCCAGGCATGTTGCAGGGAAAGTCTCTGGAAGGTCCTGGAAAGGGGCCACACCCTAACACACTCTGAAAACCTGCCGAGATACATTGCAAAGGAACAGTATTTGTAAGCATATTAAAAATAAGTTTTCAAGATTGAACTCTGCGATGCAAAAGGTTAAACCAGAACATATCAGCACAATGCAAATATGATGTTGTTTTGAGAGTGCTGGGTGTTTGCATTTTTGTCGCCAATAGAGCGCGTACTGCTCTGGTGTTGACAAAAATCGACGCACAGACCGCCGTGCGGGGAAAAATGTAATGCACCTTCTGAGACACGGCTGAAAAACGACGCAGCTGGAAAATCAACGCACGGGGCTGGAAGAACGACGCTCACACCCACTGAAGGTTGTTAATGTCACAACCCACATTGCGCTGTTTCGCTGAGACCGTGCAGCAGGATTTTTGACTCAAATTTTGCTGGGTGCGGAAAAACAACGCAATGCCTGCCCAGACCCGAGTGCTGCCTAGATCAACACATCGCTCCCCTGTGGGGAGGAAAAACGATGCACGCCGGCCCGACCGGAGAAGGAGAAACAACGCACAAGCTCGCTTGCGAGTGAGAAATCAACGCACTGCTTAACTTTTTCTACACACACTCACCTGTGCGTGTTATTTTGATGCTACCCATGTACTTTTCAACGCTAACAGTGTTTTACCCGTTTTCTCAAGGAAAGGATTTAAGACTCTTTTTGCTTTTTAATCAATAACTTGAATTGTGTATGTTGGATTTTTGTCGTTTTGGTCTTGTTTTGTTTAGATACATATTTTCTATTTTACTAAACCTGTGTTGTGTCATCTTGTAGTGTTTTCATTGAGTTACTGTGTGTGTTGGTACAAATACTTTACACCTAGCACTCTAAAGCTAAGCCTGCCTGCTCATGCCAAGCTACCAAGGGGGCGAGCGGGGGTTAGCTGAGGGTGATTCTCCTTTACCCTGACTAGATTGGGGGTACTTGCTTGGACAGGGGGTAACCGTACTGCCAACCAAAGACCCTATTTCTAACAGCTGCCATGACGGTTAGTGTTAGCTGAGGAGTGTGGCCTTTTAGATTGTCATACAGGGTACAGAAGGCTGCTATTAGCAAATTTCCTTTTCTTTTTTGTAATTGCCTTTAAACGGAAAAGTGCCTTTGTATTCTATCAGGAAACCCACATATTTGCATACACTGTAAGGTCTCCTTCCGGCCTTCGATATTTTTGTAATTTAATTGCAGGAGTACTATAGAGCACATAACCTGTGACTGGTATTGGAGTCATTGCCCAAAGAGAGCCGCAACGTCATAATTCTTCCTCGTCAATGGTGAGATCCTAGATGCTTATTTAGATTTTGCTCCTGCAATGTTCCACAAGCAGATTTTTAAATAACCATTGTTCTTTTTGTGTGAAGGACTTGATTGTGAGTTTCACAAATGTACGGGTTTTTGTAGGGCTAATAGAAGCCAACCTCAATCAATATGAGCTCCCCTAGGTTGCACTGGGTAAGAGGATGTGAAAGCAACACTTTATTCATTTCCCACTCTTTTGGGTGATTTGCCATGTGCTCCATTGAGTATTGAATACACTCTTAGGGGCTAATCCAGGCAGGCTGTTCAGTGACAGCTATAGTCTCACAGGCTACACCAATTAAAATCTCAAGGACAAAGTATAGTACATCAGACCTATATGAATAACTTGGTGATAGGAAGTTATTTGTTGAAATGTACTGTATATTTTACTAAGAGCTTCAAAATTAAAAGCTCACTGAACTCTTCCAGTTGGAATATCAAATGTATGCAAATCACCTTCAAATCTTTCTGTAACTGGAAACAAAGAGGTAGGAGACTAGGCAGACATTGCTGAGTGGTAAGACCATATATACTATTGACATAGGATGATTTTCCCTTGCCCCAATGATGCAACAAGGGTGATCCGATGGCCAGAATTTTACTTGATTTGGTGATTTGTCTGCTGCGTTGGCAAAATCATAACCTCTGTAAATGGTGTTTAGACCTGCCATCCTTAGGGTAGTCTTAACCCTGACTTTTTGCCTTCCACCTCCTGTTTTCGCTTTATCGTTTTTTGGCCCTAGGACTCCGAGCACTTTACCATTGCAAACTAGTGCTAAAGTGCATGTGCTTCTCTCCTGAACATGATAACATTGATGTATCCAAAAATGGCATATTTAATTTACTTGTAAGTCCCTTGTAAAGTGGTATATCCTATAACCAGGGGCTGTAAATGAAATGCTAGTATTGGGCCTGTAGTACTGTTTGTGCCACCCACTTATGTATTCCTGCAAACATGTCTCATGGCTACTCTGCTGGGCCTGTGTGTGCAGTTTCACTGCCAACTCTACTTGTCATTTAAAACCTCTTGCCAAGCCTTAAACAACCCTTTTATTACAGATAAGTCACCCTTAAGGAAGGCCCTGGGTAGCCCATAGGGCAAGATGCTTTGTAAGTAAAAGGCAGGATATGTACTTTTAAGTTTTACATGTCCTGGTAGTGAAAACACTCCAAAAGTTGTTTTCCTTTATTGTGAGGCCTACTCCTCTCATAGGCCAGCACTGTGAATTCCTTAATGTACTTTGAACTGTAGTGCCTACTCAGAAAGGAGTAGCTACATCATGTTTCATATCACTGGAATGGTAATGATAAATCCTCTTTACTATTATTTTATTATTATTTTAGAAATGCCACTTTTAGAAAATGGGCATTTCTCTGCTCTCCCTGCTCTGTGTGCCAGACAGCCTGTCTCCAAAACATGTCTGGACCAAGCTAGGTGACTGCTACATTTGTGCAGTCCCTTCAGACACCCACAACACAAGACACTCATCTGCATACATCTGCATAGTGAAGGGTGTTGCTGGGCAGGGAGGATGGGAATGGCTCACACTTCAAAGAGTAGTGGCTGAGCCACACACAAAGGGAACATTACCCCCAACTAATAGCCTGTAGCCAGGGCTGGGATGAAAAAGGGTGTGTACACTTCAAGGAACTACTTTGAAGCCACCCCACTTCAAAGGTGCTTTTACGTATAAGTAAAGGGGCTCTGACCCTAGTAAATCAGATCACTACTTGACTTGGGAAGAACTCTGCTGGAGTAAAGGCTGCTGTGCTATAAGGATTGCCACTCTATCTGGACTGACTGTTCCAAGCAACTGCTTCTCTACATTGCTGGGCTGCCCTGCCGCCTGCTGATCTCTGCCCTGCTGAGAACAAGAACTGGACCCATCCTGCTGAATCAAAGTGTCTCCAAGGGCTTGCTGGCTTTCCCCCTGTTCTTTTGCAGTCTCATGGACATCAAAGAATGCCTGCAACTCTCCTGGTGCTGCTGGACTCTGCTATCTGTGAGTCCTACCCTTGCCTGCGTTGCCCCTCTCCAGTCCTGGGCCTTAGAAGTGGGTTTTGTGGCTAATTCCTGAAATAAGCGATGTATCACCTACAGTGTGTGTAAAATGTTGCTGCTTAGCTCCAATGACACCGACTCAGAGGCTGCTCGATGACAGTGAATCCACAACCTGTGCAGCTTGATGACGATGCTCTGAGCAGCGTGGTGATGACACATTGCATTCACTTCCCTGGAGCCAGAAGACGCTGCAGTGACCCAAATGCGTGGAATATACCAATGCATCATTCAGTCAATGTTGACGCTTTGGTCCATCAAAGGTAGTATTTCAGCGGATCCTATGTGGGTTCTGTAGCTGAGCTACCCTTCATCGCAGTCAGCCCAAACTTAGAATTTTCACCGGTCCCTTGTGACCCCAAGTACCATTTTAATTGCTGCTGACTTTTAGGCACTATTTCCCATCTCCCCTTTTAAAATTAATATCTCAACTTCTACGTATTGTATTTTTGTTGTTTTGGCCTTGTTTTACTCAGATACATTTTTTCTATTTTTCTAAGCCCGGCCGTTCATTTTTTTGGGGTGGATACCCCTCAAAGCCTTTACATACTTAAGTAAGGGCATGAGGGTTATGCGCTTCACTGTAGTGCACTGCATACCCCCTGCTGCCCTTACAAAAGTACATAAGGGCACTTAGGGGTATACACTGCACTGTAGTGCACTGTATATCTCTTGGTGCTGTTACAAAAGTATGTAAAGGCACTGTGGTGAATGCAGTGGAATGGATATCCCTCACTGAGGACTATGCACTGCACTGTAGTGCACTGCATATCCATCATTGCCCTTCCTTATACACTTACACAAGGGCACCAAGGGCTATGCACTGCACATTGCAGCACCCACTCTTCCCCTTGGCAGAATTCTGTGTAATTTGAATGTAATTCGGCAGAATGTACCTCATCCAATTCCACCCAGCTCTAAATTTGTACCTCTTCCAGGCTGTATACTTGAAAATGGCCTAGTGGTGGGGTTATCCAGCTTCAGGGCAACTTGTACCATTGGGGTCTTACCAGGACATTCCTCCTGTATCAATGATTCCTGAATTTTTTGTATCTTTTTCTCAAAATGCAATGACATCATTTCACAAAGCTCTAGGTACAGTTCAATCTCTGTTGTTGAGGTTTGAGGTGACAAAAGATGTTTCACCTCTCTCCTTTCACTGGGTTTTTTCCTGACTTTATTACCTCTGTATAATAAGCTGCTTTGGTTTGATATTGCTGTCTTGGTGTTTGTTGGGACAATCTATGATTTGCTGCATTGTATTTATTCTTGCTTAGACTTGGATTCCCAGCATCTCAATTAAAAGCATGGTTTGAGTTTGGCCAGATTAGCAAATTGCACTACATAACACTGGCCAATCATACCTCAACAATCGCATGTGCTTTCACAAACCTACCAGACACCTCCTCTCATCCGGGCTCCTACTTGTACACATGTCACGCATTTGCAAAACCAGATCCGGCAGTCAAGCCTTCTCCTACATTTCTCCTAAAGCATGGAACGACCTGCTACTACACAGAATAATCTCCTCCTAGCTTCTTGAATGGCACAAGAAGCAGAAGAACTGGCTTTCCGAGTAGCCCCACTAGGCCCTTGGTCTAACACCAGCTCAGCACCAGGATACCCGTCAGGGTGATAGTGCATTCTACAAATCAGCATAACATAACATGTCAATACAAGGATGTTGCAGAGATCCCTTGACCTACGCCTGGCCTACCTCTCCAGGGTTTAATATAAACTGTGCTGGAGTACAGTTATCATTTAGCTTCTCTCCCACATTACCATGCCAGTCATTTACTGTAATTATTGACTGTCAAATAATGACAACATTTAACATGACACGTAAACTGACAATTTCCCAATCAATGATATTTAGAACTGAGTTTTAGATCGATGATACATTAGATAATTCTCCAGAAACCAAACACTAAAATTCCATCAAAATCTCAAAGGTCAGAGGAAAGTTAGAAACTGCGCAGATAATGTTTCAAGATTCTAATTAAGATTTGGGCTGTGGGAAAAGAACTATATAAACAAGTCATACCCTGTTGAAAATAATATATCCAATTATGAAAAATTAACTATATTTATACTGACATACAAACAATGCAAAATGAAATAAACTGAATACTTTGAAAATTATTTATTGTAAATAGATTAGAAGAAAATTCAAACACAGATATCTTTAAATATACGCTAGATTGATTTAATAAGCGCCAATTCA
Source organism: Pleurodeles waltl (assembly GCF_031143425.1). Taxonomy (NCBI): domain Eukaryota; kingdom Metazoa; phylum Chordata; class Amphibia; order Caudata; family Salamandridae; genus Pleurodeles; species Pleurodeles waltl. The sequence continues at coordinate 1,246,414,974 of NC_090437.1, forward strand.
CTGCTCAAAGTGCATTTTCTGCTGCTCTGCAGGACTGCCAGTTAAAGAGTGTATCAGTTTACTTTCTAATGGAGTTGCACAGAAAATCAAAATAAGCTTTTTCTATCAGAGCTTTTTTTCCCAAAAATTAGAAATGAGCAACACTACTATTTACACGTCTCGCTGAGTTACCTGAATTGCCGCTGCACACTTTACAGTGTGCGCGGTAGGCGGCGCTGGATGCGTGGGTTTACAAAGGAAGGGCGGAGCTCCTGTTGGCGCGCGTGACATCTGTAATTGTACCTTTCTTTGGGCCTCTGACATTTGACATTGATCTTGTTGTCATAATTAGGCGTTGAAGAATGCGAACCGCCGGGTGACCTTTTGGGCTCCATCGCTCAGTATTTTGAGTTGACAGATTGCTAGTGAAACTTTTATTCTCTGAATCTGCAACTCAGAGCGGGCATTTAATTTGTTTTACTTTGGTTGATCCTAACATTTTGTTCTTTGAAATTGGAGCTTTTAGCTCGTTTTGAAACATTAAGAACATGAATGGAATTATTTAGTGGGGCTTCAGCACTGGTCACACATAATTATTATACTTAGGTTCACATTTTCCTTTCATTCGCTTCAAAGCTCTGAGACAAAAACGTAAACAGCGAAGAAATAGATGGAGCAAACTTTTGGGTCCTGAGGGCAGAGTGAACATGGAGGAGCCACTCTTAATTTCAAGCAGTCGTATTTAATTACGACGAATCTTGGTATTTACCGTAAAATATTTAAATGTGGATGAGAAATTATTATGGAAGACGTAGGAAATCGTCCAAAGACATCGAGCTGGTTGACAGTAGTGTAGACTGTTTCCAAAGTATTTCGAATTAGTTTACAATTCCTTCGAGAAAAAAGGCACCTTGTCTTGACAGATTCTTTGGGACCCATTCACAAAGATTTTGTTACTCTAGTAGTATGTCTGAATTCCAGGAGAATGTCAGGAGTAACCTCTGAGTACTCCAGGCTTAGGACCTCCTTACTAGTTCAGCGGGTGAACCGCCCAAACTCCAATACGGCAGTGGGGATGCAGCTGTCAAGCTGGCTGCCTCCCCGTCGTCCTATTACAATGTTTCCGCCAGGCTGACTGGTGGAAACAGTGCAGTAGCATTGGCCTCGGCTCCTATGCCATAGCAGACAGTGCCCATTCCGAGAGTGCTGACAGGGGGGACTCTGCACTGCCCATGACCAGGTCATGGGCAGTGCAGGGGCCCTCCTGTGGCCCCAAATCTGCATTTCCACCAGCCTTTTCATGGCGTTGAGCCCACCAAGAAAAGGTTTGTCAGAAAGCTGTGATCAGCACTTTGGTGCCGAACTCGGCATCGCCATGGCTGACCACGACTTTCACCGCTGCCAACCCGTCGAGATCTCTGATCCCTGCTGTGGTGGTGGTCCTCTGGTGGTCGGACGGCCAGGATTGCTGCAGTCGGAATGCTACCACGAGTTTGGCGGTCCTAGGACTGCAGCTTTTAAACTCAGAGAAGGACCCATCAATTGGGAAGATAGTTAAACCCTGCTTATGAATATTAAGTAAATCACTTCTACATAGGCCCTGTAGCCCACAGGGTAGTATGCCAGCTATTCATATTTGGAACATGTAGTAATCCAATATTTGTATGCACCTACAGTGACTAGACCCCCACAGTTATTTTCTGTTGGGCCTAAAATACAGTTAACGTGTTAATCCTGTATATTTGGGTGTGGAATAAGATACAGAGGGGGTTCAGCCATTTTTTTGAATGTTTTTTTAAAAATCCAATTAATTGGTGAAGTTTAATTTTTAATAAATATTTATTGCAAATAGCTTCCACCCATTTAGTATGCCGGGATTTTTTGCTTTTTGATAACACGGTTTTGGAGATTTATTGTGGGTAAGTCTCACAACTCAAGTCTTACTTATGGTAATTGGACTGTGCATGTTTACCACCAGTGTCTGCCATTTAGGATAATGCTACTTTGATGCAGCTAGGATAAGGGGCAATGGGCTGGTTACATGTGTCACCCTTTTGCACACGTCTGTGATCAGGTGTGGGCTGCATGTGACAGATTACAGTTTTGCGCAGAGTGGTAGCTGCACAAAGTTTTAAACTGCAAATTCGACCTATCAACATACATGCCTAAACCTTCCTTTTAAATATTAGCAAGTCACAATTTTGAAGGCTTTATTACCCATAAAGGCAGTGTGCATGTTATGTAAAAGTAGGACATGTAGAAACTGCAGAAATTAATGTTGACTATGTCCATACATTGAAATTTCCCCTAAAACGAGTTTTACTGTAGCAAAGATGGCTGTTGCAATAGGGAATCATTAGGCTACATTGTTCTTTTTTTTAAATGATGTGCGAAACTGGGTTGGTTGATTTAGGTGTCAGTCCTGGTCTAGCAACCACCACAAGCCGTGGCAGGGTAAGCCACAAAAAGTCACTGAATTAACCTGTGCTTAACCCAAAGTAGCTTGTCACAAAGAACAGTCCGACCTTAACTTATAGGCAATGTGTAAAAAATGCATGAAGCACACAAACAGTAATAAAGTTAAAATGCAACACATAGAAAACCTCACATCAATTTAGAAAAACAGAGTAAATTCCAACAAAATATTTGACACCAAAATGACAAAAATCCAATCTGTTGACCTGGAGTTTTTTTTAACATGTTTTATAAAACTAGCAGCTAAAAGATCAAAGAACCAATCGCAGACATCTAGTCGTGCTAGAATGAATCAACGTTGAAAAATATGGATGACCACAATGGAGTGCAGCCAGATACAAGAAGTGGATTGGGCTTGGTTGGGGCTTATATTTGGACTTGGAGGAATTTTCAAGAAAAATGTTCCGATAAAGTAAAATGTTCAGTGAGCAAGGATGCGGGCGGTGTCAGAGGAAGGAGCTTCATTGTCAGGGAGCTGCTGGATAAAATCATAGTGAAGATTTCTACATTTGAACTTAGTCACTTTTATGAAATTCAAAACTCTCCAGTGGGAGGAGGCTGTAGCCCACGAGAGTTCCAGGAGGCTGTATTTCCCTTTGGTGAAGACCACTGAACAGGGTTAGCTACTGCAGAGAAGAATGTAGTGAGAGCTACCCCAAAGTCAGACCGATTGGTGATGCATCTCAGGTGGATTGGCAAGCAGGTTGGTGCACGTCTTCAGTTTTCAGAGAAGTTTTTAGCCAAAAAATGTCCATGTGCCAAGTTTTGGATTTTGGCTATCTGGTCGCCTTTAGCACCACCACCAAGGATCCAGAACTGGAAGGGCACCAGTCGGGGGTTCAACTTACTTAGGCTTGGTCCAGGTGCAGGTTGATGATGGTGGGATTCTGTTTTTTCCCAGTGGTACTGAACAGCAGGTCAGCAAACTAGCCTTTGGAGTCACTCTGGTAGTCCTGGATTCAGGTGGAAAAGCAGGACACAAGCAGAAGGGTAGGCCTCTAGGAATCCTGGCAGGCTCTAGGCAGCAAAACAGTCCTTCCAGGTGCAGCAAAGCAGTATTGTAGAGCACACAGCAGGCCACAGCAGCACACAGTACTCAGAGAGTTCTATCGCAGGTCCAGGAAGTGAACTGAAGAGTGGCTCTAAGGGTCCTAATTTCATACCTAGTGCCTTCTTTATCGTGGGAGAAATGTCTAGAGGGTTATCTTTCAAGTGCTTTTAATTTCCTGACTCCCCGGCCCAGGGACTAAGCTGGTTGCAGAGACAATGGGAAGGTGGCAAGGCCTTTGTGGGAAGGCAGAGCACAGCCTATTCAGTTGCAAGTAGGGTTGTGCCCAGAGCAATTCACAAAGTCTAACTGCCAACTACGCCCAGTCATGTGATCAAGGGAAGGCCGCAGGCACCAAATGACAGAGGGCAGGAAAATTACAACTTTCTAAAAAGTGGCATTATAAAAATCAATTTAATATCCAACTTTACCATTAAGGAGGATTTTTTATTACAATTTCATAGATGCCAAACAAGAAATGCCTATCAGTCCCCAATCAAAATTTTGCATTCATTAAATGTAATGCTGCAACCCAATGCTGTCATATGGGACAGATCTGCCTCAAAGTAGTGAAAATTGCATTTAGGAGTTTTTCACTACTAGGACATGTGAAACTTAAAGGTACATGTCCAATCCTTTAATTACAACACATTCTGCCCTATGTGCTACCTAGGGCCTACCTTAGGAGTGACCTATAGGTAATAAAAGGGGGAGTAAGGTTGGGCAAGGGAGTTACATTGCCAAGTTGAATTGGCAATTTATAACTGAATTAATGCTGCAATGGCAGGCATGTTTAAGGGGGTACTTAAGTGGGTAGCCCACTAGTAGCAGGCCCACTAGTAGCATGTAATTTACAGGCCCTGGGTATATGGTATTCTGATCTACAAGGCATTTATAATTAAACATATGTCTCCCCCAAGCTGAAAGTCGGAAGAACTACCCAATCTCCTGGAGGTTCTTATCAATAAGGTGGAAGAATCTGGATAGACCATTAGCACTGGAGTGGTTTGACCCAGGATAGTGTTCTACCATGAAGTCCATTCCCTGTAGGGAGGTAGATCACATCAACAATGATGGATTCTCATCCCTCAGCTGCAGGAGCCACCTGAGGGGGCTGTGGTCTGTCTGAACCTGGATGTGAGTCCAAAACAGGTATGGTCTCATCTTCTTCAGTGCCTAGACCACAGAAAAGGCTTCCTACTCAATAGCAGTCCACCTCTATTACCTTGGAAGTAACCTCAATGAGATGAAAGCAACAGATTGGTCTAGGCCCTCCTCCTTTAGCTGTGATAGATTTGTCCCTACGCCATACTCTGAGAAATCTGTTTCAACAATTAATTTGTTGAAAAGTCAGGGGCCTTGAGCACAGGGGCTGTGCACATGGCCTGTTTGAGAGAGTCAAAGGCTTTTCGCCAAGCCTCGGTCTAGATCACCTTCTTGAGTTTCTTCTTGGAAGTCAGCTCAGTCAAGAAGGCAACAATGGTGTCATATCCAGACCCAAGAAGGCCCTCACCTCATTATTGGCTTTTGGCAGTTCCCAGGTCACAATAATCTGTGTCTTGGCATGCAGGAACTGCACCTTGCCCTCACCCACAGGGTGTCCCAAGTACACCACAGACCACTGCCCTATCTGGCATTTACTGGCATTGATTGTCTGCCTACCTTTTACAGAGCCTGACGCACTTCTTGAGGGTGAAAGAGTTATTCCTGAAGACTACTACGCCATCCAAGTAAGCCGCAATGAAGGTCTCTATCCCAGCCAAAACCTGGTTCACCAGACTCTGGAAGGTGGCAGAGGCTTTCTTCAGGACAAAGGACATTACCTTGAATTGGAAGTGGGCACTGGTGTGGATAAATGCTGACTTTCCTTTAGCCTTCTCAGTTAGGGCACTATGCCAGTACCCTGAAGTAAATTCAAAACTATTAAGGAACTTCACAGCCTCTAACCGGTCTATGAGCTCATCATCTCTTGAGACATGGTGAGCATCAGTCTTGGTGACTATGATGAGCCCCTTGTAGTCCATGCACAACCGGAGATCTGGGGTGGTACCTGGTATGGTAGCTTTTGGTACAAGCACCACTGTGCTAGACCAGGGGCTACTAGAGTGCTAAATCACTCCTAACATCAAGATCTTAGCGATCCCCTCTTAGATGTTGGCAATCACTTTCTCAGATAGCCTGTACATTTTTAGTTTTTTTTATGGGGCTGTCTACAGTGTCAATTTCATGAGTACACAGATGTGTAAACCCAGAAGTGAGGGAAAACAGAATGGCAAACTATTCCAGTAAGGAGCAAGAGTTCCTCTGCTGTTCTGGGGTCAAGGTAGGGGAGAGAGACACCCTCCACTGACCCATTTTTTTTATGACAGGAGGTCATTGGTACTTACACCTTATACTTAAGAATAGTCAGTACTGCACCCCTGGGGTGGTGATGGACAGGAGAGTGGTCACTCCCCTTTCTTTTGTCCAGCATCGTGAGGGACTGGAGGTCCCTGAACTGGTGTAGCCTGGATTATGCAAGGAGGGCACCATCTGTGCCCTTCAAAGCATTTTGAGAGGCTCTGGGAGGCTCCCCCTCCCATGGCTGTAACACCTATTTCCAAGGGGAGAGGCTGTAGCATCGCTCTTCCAAAGGAAATCCTTTGTTCTGCCTTCCTGGCCTTGAGCTGCTCAAGCAACAGGAGGGCAGAAACCTGTCTGTGAGGTGGCAGCAGCTGGGGCTGCCTGGAAAACCTCAGCAGACTGTAATGGCAGTGCTGGGGGTCCTCTAAGGAGCACCCAGAGTGCATGGAATCATACAACCAATGCTTGCAAAAGCCTTGGGGTATGATTCCAACATGTTTGATACCACACATGGCTATATTTGGAGTTACCATTGTGAAGCTGTACATAGGTAGTGACCTATGCATAGTGCACTCGTAAAATAGCGTCCCGCACTCACGAAGTCCAGGAAAATGGTCCTGGATGATGTTGGGGCACCTTTGCTAGTGCAGGGGTGCCCTCACACACAGGTACTCTGCACCCAGCCTTCAGGGTTGAAAGGCCTGGCATATGGATGACTTATAAGTGACCTGGTGCAGAGTAAATTGCTGTGAAAGGTAGCATGCACCATTTCACACAGGCTGCAATGGCAGTCCTGTAGAAGCCTTTGCATGGGCTCCCTACAGGTGGAAAAATAAATGCTGCAGCCCATAGGGATCCTCTGGAACTCCAATGCCCTGGGACGTATAAGGGATGACCAGTATACTAATTGTGGATGAAATCCTGGGTTACCAGTATGGGGTACTGGTTAGCAGGATCCCACTGACACACTCAAACACACTGATACCAGGCAGAAATTGGGGGTAACATGCCAAAAAGAGGATACTTCCCTATACAACCCCATCCAAATGAGGGACAATAAGGCTAACCTTGCTCAGGTGAGTCTTCATTGTCTATGTGGAAATATCTGGAGAGTCCATGTGCATTGGAGTGGTTACTCCCAGGTCTATGTTTCACTGTAAAGTCCATTCCCTGTAGGGAAATGGACCACCTCAACAATTTAGGGTTTTCACCTTTCATTTGCTTTAACCATAAGAGAGGTTTGTGGTGTGTCTGAACTATGAACGTCCCAAAGAGGTATGGTCTCAACTTCTTCAGGGCCCAGACCACGGCAAATGCCTCCCTCTCTATGGTTGACCAACCCTTTTCTCTAGGGGTCAACTTTCAACTAATAAAAGCAAAAGCTTGATCCTGGCCCTCTGAATTAAGTCGTGATAACTCAGCCCATACCTCTACCTCTACCTCTGAAGCATCTGTTTGGACAATAAACTTCTTTGAGTAGTTTGGGCTTTTTAGGACAGGTGCAGTACTCATAGCCTGCTTAAGCTCCTCAAAAGCTTTTTGACAGGTAGCTCTCCACAGTACCTTTTTAGGCATCTTCTTGGATGTGAGGCCATTGAGAGGGGCAACAATGGAGCCATAGTTCTTAATGAACCTCCTGTAATACCCAGTGAAACCAAGAAAGGCTCTGACTTGGGTCTGTGTTGTAGGGGGAGACCAGTCTAAAATAGTCTGGATCTTCCCCTGTAGTGGTTCAATCTGTTCTCCACCAACTAGGTGTCCCAGATAAACCACCTTCATCTGCCCTATCTGGTGCTTTGAAGCCTTGATAGTGAGGCCTGCCTTTCGCAAGGCCTCCAAAACTGTCCAGAGGTGGACCAGGTGGTCATCCCAGGTAGAGGTGAAGATAGCAATATCATCAAGTTTTGCTGCACTAAAAGCTTCCAGACCTTGGAGGACTGTGTTCACCAGCCTCTGAAAAGTGGCAGGTGCATTCTTCAAACCAAAGGGCATAACAATAAACTGATAATGCCCTCCAATGGTAGAGAAAGCAGTTTTAGGTTTAGCCTCTTCTGGTAGCTTGATTTGCCAATAACCTGCAGTCAAGTCAAAAGTGCTGAGATACTTTGCAGATGCTAGTGTATCTATGTTGGAAAATGGGTTACTGGTAATGGCAGGTAGGCACCTACACTCAGCAATAGGCCAACAACCTTCAGGTCCAGTTAGCATAAATCATTAAAATATCACAAAACAGAAATTAAATAAAACACAGGAAACAGTTCAAAAATCTAATCTAAAACCAATTTATACAAATAGGAAATATTTTAGCTTTAAAATGACACCAAAACGAATAAAATCGGATAAAGGGAACGGGAGATATGAATTTCTAAAGAATTCATGCTTTGTAGCGCTTAGAAACGAATAGCGCCAATCTGGTCATCTGGTCGCACCTCAACTGGGTCAAAGTTTAAGGCCAACAGCGATGGATCCCTGCTCGGCTACAGCCCATGGGAGGCCTCATTCAAAATTCAAGTCAAAAGTGTTGAGATACTTGGCATATGCCGGTGTATCTATAAGCCCATCAGCCATGGGTATAGGGTGAGCATCAGTCTTTCTGACTGTATTGAGCCCTCTGTAATCTACACAGAACCTCATCTCCTTTTTCCAATTTTGAGAATGAGGTTTGGGTACTAGCATCACTGGCCTGGCCCAGGTGCTATCTGAGTGCTCAATCTCTCATATGTCCAACATCTTCTGAACCTCAGACTTAATGTAGTCCCTGACATGGTCAGGCTGTCTATGAATCTTACTTTTGACAAGTAAACTTTCTCCAGTATATATGGTGTGCTCACACCAAGTGGTCTGAACAGGTGTCAGAGAGAAATGTTCAGAGAATTGTCCTAAGAGGTTCCTGAAATCCTTCTTCTTCTCTCCAGAAAGACAATCTGCAAGAACAACACCTTTGTCTGAGCCATCAGCTGCAGTATTGGAGAAGAGTTCAGGGAGAGGGTCACTCTCATATTCCTGCCCCTCATCAGTGGCCATGAGTAGGGTTAAGTCAACTGTTAGAAACTGGGTCTTTGGTTGACAGTCAGGTTACCCCCGGTACAAGCAAGGACCCTCACTTTAGTCAGGGTAAGTCACACACAATTCAATTTATCCTGTGCCCACCCTCTGGTAGCTTGGCACTGAGCAGTCAGGCTTAACTTAGAAGGCAATGTGGAAATTATTTGTGCAATAAATCATGCAATAACACAGTATAGCACCACAAAAAATATACCACATAGTGTTTAGAAAAATATATAATATTTGTTATGATAAGATGCAGGTCAAAACGATTAAAATGCAATAAGTGTATGTTGAGATATCACTGTAAAAGTGATATAAAGTGTCTATAGTCCTTAAAAAACAATAAAGGTCTCTTTCAAACACAAAGTACCTGGTTCGCGTGCAAAATCTCCACAAAGAATGGCAGAGGAGGAGATGCATGGAAACAAAGGTGGTGTGTGTCAATTTCTCGGGCTGCACATGGGGATGCGTCATTTAGTTTTCACGCAGGGACACTGTGCATCGATTTCCGGTGCTCGGTTGTGGATCCTCTTCAGGTTGCAGGGTTTTCAGACGCCCCGGGTATGTTGTGTTGATTTCTGGCGTTGACAGGACGATGTCACAGGGGCTGTGTCGATCAGGTGGGCGTTACATGGAAAGTTCTACTGCACAGCAGGCGCTGCGTCGATTCTTCTCTTGAAGTCAGGCTGCATCGTTCCGGCTTGGCTCTGCGTCGATCCAGTGGGCCATGCGTCAAATTTCTGGTTGCTACGCTGGCGCCATGTCAATCTCCTCCTTGCAAAGTTGGGCTGCGTTGCTCCGGTTCGGCGTGCAGTGAATTTTTGCTATGCATTGTTTCTGGCAAACTGTGCATCAAATTTTGCAGCACAAGGAGTCCTTCTTGTTATGATTAAGTCGTTTTGGTCCTCAGACTTCAGGGAACAGGAGGCAAGCTCTATCCAAGCCCTGGTAGAGCACTTCTTCACCACAGCCAGAGAGCAGCAAGGCAGCAGAGCAACAGCAAGGCAGCAGTCTTTCACAGAATGCAGACAGTCCTTTGGGCGGCCAGGAAGTTCTTCTAGGCAGGATGCGGGTTCTGGTTCAGGTTTCTTCTCCAGGAAGTTTCTCAGTTGGTAGGGGCAGAGGCCCTGTTTAAATACCCAAAGGTACCTTTGAAGTGGGGGAGACTTCAAAGAGTGGTTTAGAAGTGCACAAGGTCCACTTTCAGTTCAATCCTGTCTGCCAGGGTCCTAGTAGGGGGTGTGGCAGTCCTTTGTGTGAGGCAGGCTACTGTCCTTTGACATGCAAGTGTCAGGCCCTCCACCCTCCCAGCCCAGGAAGACCCATTCAAATTGCAGATGTATGCAGGTGAGGCTGAGTATCCTGTGTTTGGGGTATGTCTGAGTGAATGCACAAGGGAGCTGTCAACTAACCCCAGCCAGACGTGGATTGTAAAGCACAGAAGGATTTAAGTGCAGAGAAATGCTCAATTTCTAAAAGTGGCATTTCTAAAATAGTAATATTAAATCCAACTTCACCAGTCAGCAGGATTTTGTATCACCATTCTGGCCATAGTAAATATGACCTTCCTACTCCTTTCATATCAGTAGTTACCACTCAAACAATATATGAGAGCAGCTCCAATGTTAGCCTATGAAGGGAGCAGGCCTCACAGCAGTGTAAAAAAATAAATGTAGGAGTTTTACACTACCAGGACATGTAAACTACACAGGTACATGTCCTGCCTTTTGCCTACACAGCACCATGCCCTATGGGTGATCTAGGGCATACCTTAGGGGTGACGTATATGTAGAAAAAGGGGAGTTTTAGGCTTGGAATGTACTTTTAAATGCCAAGTCGAATTGGCAGTGAAACTCCACACATAGGCCTTGCAATGGCAGGCCTGAGACAAGGTTAAGTAGCTACTTAAGTGGGTGGCACAACCAGTGCTGTAGGCCCCCAAGTAGCATTTAATCTACAGACCCTGGGCACACATAGTGCACTTTACTAGGGACTTATAAGTAAATTCAGTAGTCCAATTGGGTATGATCCAATGTTACCATGTTTAAAGGGAGAGAGCATATGCACTTTAGCACTGGTAAAGTGTTCAGAGTCTTAAAACCAGCACAAAACAGTATCTAAAAAGTGGAGGGAGGCAGGCAAAAAGTTAGGGGTGACCACCCTAATGCTGTCAGGTCTAACATCAACCCTGTCATAGTAGGGTTTCAGGCGGTTCACATGAAGTACTCTAAGAGGCCTTTGGGAGTGTCTAGGTCCACTAAATAGGTGACCTCACACTTCTTTTCCACTATCAGGTGTGGACCACTTCATTTGTCCTGGGGTGCCATGAGTGCCACAGGCTTCAGTACCCACACATTCTGTCCTGGTTGGTACACTGTCAGGACAGCCTTCTGGTCATGTCATTGTTTCTGTAACTCCTGGCTGGTCTGAAGGTTTTTAGTGGCCTTTGTCATGTATTCAGCCATTCTAGATATTAGGCCAAGTACATCATCCATTGTATCTTGTTTAAGGAGCTTCAAGGGTTGCTCCCACCCCTCTTTTACAAGAAATAATGGACCCCTAACAGGGTGACCAAAAATGAGTTCAAAGGTGCTGTGGCCCACTCCCTTCTGCGGTACCTCCCTGTAGGCAAAAAGGAGGCATGGTAACAGGACATCCCATCTCCTTCTGAGCTTCTCTGATAGTCCCATAATCAGACCTTTGAGAGTTTTATTAAATCTTTCAACCAACCCATTTGTCTGGGGATGGTAAGGTGTGGTGAACTTGTAGGTTACCCCACACTCTTTCCACAGTGCTTTTAGGTATGCAGACACAAAGTTACTACCTATGTCTGACACTACCTCTTTTGAAACATCCACCCTGGAAAATATATCAGGATGGCCTGTGCCACTGCAGGAGCTGTAGTGGTCCTCAGAAGAATTTCTTCCGGGTATCTAGTGGCATGGCACTACCACCAAGATAAACCTATTTCCAGCAGCAGTAGGAGGGTCAAAGGGGCCAACTATGTCATTCCCTACGGTTTCAAAGGGCACCCAACCACTGGCAATGGGTTCAAGGGGGCCTTTGGGGTGCCATCAGTCTCACCACTGGCTTGTCAAGTGACACAAGTGTGACAAAACTCTTTTGTGTCTTCTGCCATGTGAGGACAGTGAAAGTGAGGGACCAGTCTTTCCCAGGTGTTGCTTTGCCCCAGATGTCCTACAAGGGAAATGTCATGTGCTAGTGTCAGAAGAAACTCCCTCTACTGCAAGGGAATGGCCAGTCTCCTGGTCGCAACAGGTTTTGGGTCCCTTGCCTCTGTATAAAGGAGATTATTGTCCCAGTACACTTTATGAGAGTCACTGACATCCCCTACTTCCTGTTTGATAGCTTGCTGTCTTAAACCTTCAAGTGTGGGACAGGTTTGCTGAGCCACACGTAACTCATCCCTGGCAGTCCCCCCATTGCACCCAAAAGCTCAGCTGTGTCAGCCTGAAGCTCCTCTGGTGTAGGTCCTGCACAGGAAATAGATTCCTCCTCCTCAAAAGGGGAATCTTCAGTGGAGGGAGGGATAGTGGATAAGGGTTTACCCCTTCTACTCCCAGTTGTTGGGCACACTTGGTCCATTGTTCCAGGATCCAAGTTTCCCTGTACTCTTTGCTTCTTGGCCTGAGCCCTTGTTAAAGCAAAGATATGCCCAGGAATGCCCAGCATTGCTGGATGAGTCTCGAACTCCACCTCAGCCCAAGCTGAAGTCTCCAGATCATTGCCTAATAGACATTCTACAGGTAGGTTTGTGGATACCACAACTTTCTTTGGACCAGTCAACCCCAACCCACCCATTTGAGATTCACAACAGCCATGGGGAGGCTAACAGTTTTATTATGGGCGTCAGTCACTTGGTACTGATGACCAAGTAGGTGTTGCTGAGGGGCTAACAGTTTTCCCATCACCATTGTGACACTGGCACCTGTGTCACCTGTGACCCTGTAGGCCTCAACCTTAACACCATTTATTAGGAGTGTTGCTTGTACTTATTCATATTAAGGGGACAAGCAACAAGGGTGGCAAGGTCAGCCTCAGTGGGTTCCCTAACTAAACCTTCCCCACTACATTACCCAGAGTGAGTCCTGCTACACCTTTGGACTGGCTAATTGTAGTGTTTTTCCCACCACCACTACCATTACTAGAGGCACTGGTGGAAGCAGTGGGGGTTGTGGTGGTGGGAGCTTTGGTGTTTTTCTTTGGACAACTACTGTTACTTGCCCAATGACCTTTGTTCTTACACATATAACACCAAGGCATTTTATTCTGTTGGTTGTAAGAAGATTTAGACCCAACCCCAGAGGATTTTTGTAGGCCTGATGGATACTCTTGCTTTTTATCTTTGTCCCCACCTTTGTCATGTGACTTACCATCCTTCTTCTTGTCTTTGTCATCCCCTTTATGAGCTTTCTTGCTCACCCTTATTCTGACCCATTTGTCTGCCTTCTTTCCCAATTCTTGGGGAGAGGTCAGATCTGAGTGTACCAAGTATTGGTGTAACAAATCAGACACACAGTTATTCAGAATATGCTCTTTCAAAGTTGGATTATATAGACCCTCATAGTCAGACACTTTGCTGCCATGTAACCAGCCTTCTAAAGCCTTCACAGAACAATCCACAAAGTGGTTAAGCCAAATCTATCCAAGAGTACAGTTTTTAAAATACTGTAAATGCCTGAGTCTTCTTCTCTTTCAGTGAGACGCCTGTCCCTCCCCTTGTCATAAAAGGACAACCATAGAATAGCAGCCCACTGCCTTTGAGAGATCCTCTGAACTTTGCAGACCCTCTCAAGTTCAGCAAACCACTTAGAGATCATCCCCCGCCTTGTATGGAGGGAACACTTTTTTGCAAGTTTCTAGAGTCTATGGTGTCCTCCCTAACTCCATAACTCTTGAAACTGCTGCTGCCACCATGGGGAACTAACCCCAACCTCTGCTTCTCTCTCTCCACAGCCAAGGCCTCCCTATCTAGGGCTAGCTGTTGCTGCTGCAGCCTCAGCCTGGCCTACTCCAATCTCAGTTTCCTGAGCTCCCTATCTATGGAGTCATCACCTGGAGTTGAACCATGGGATCCCTCAGAAACTGAGGTGATATGAGAGTGGGCAGAGGTAGATCTTTCCCTAACGTTACTAACCCTGGTAACCTGACCCCTAGGTGTGAGGGGAGCCCTCCCAGAGTGACTACACCTCCCTCTACCAGCTACACTAGAAGAGCCCTCCCCTGAAGCTTCAGGATGATTTTCTGACTCTAAGGAGTCATAATTTCCCCCCTCCTCCTCCTGGTTACCAGCAAGCTCCTGATCATCCTGGAGAAGAAGACTTAACAGAAAATTCTTATTGGGGTTCTTTCCTACATCTAGCTCCTCTCTGAGCAAAGCCCCTTAGGTTCTTTGAAGGTCATGTCCTCATAAGAAGTACCCTTGACCTCAGAGCTAGGCCCAGCAGTAGACATGATGTAGTGAGTGTTAGAGTAGTATAAGTGAAAAAGAGAAACCTACTCTACCTAACCCCATAATCTCCTAGAAAGTAAGGTAAGAGACTAGACCCTGTAACTGGGCATATGTATGTATAGATACTTAAGGTACTTACACCTTATACCAGGTCCAGTTATCCTGTTTTAGTGAAATGTAGACAGTCTCTAGAAGCCAGGCTCTCTAGGGGTAGTGTGGATGAGCAGCCAAGGCCTAACTAGGAGACATGCAAAGCTCATGCAATACCACTGCAGTCACACCATACTCACACACATGAAAGAAAATACTCAATGTTACAAAAATAAAGGTACTTTATTTTGGTGACACAAATGCCAAAAATACCTTAGAGACTATATTCCCTCAGGTGGTAAGTAATATACACAGCATATACACTAGAATACAGAAATAGCTGTAAAACACTTCAAAAGTGCAAAAGAAGAACCCCCAGTGAAGAAGAGCAGTCAGTACTGCACCCAAGAAAATGGATGCGGGTTCCTGGTTGGTGCAGATGATGTCCCACGCAGGATGGATGATTGCAGTTTGGTTTTCGATGGTGGATTCCACCAACAAGCCTTGGCACACACAAAGCTCGCGGTTAGTGGAAAATGACACTGCCCAGGACCAGGAGGGTACTGGTGGCCTCTACCGAGGAGGAGGAGACAGAGGGGGCTCTCAGCAACTCAGAAAGCCCTTAGAAGACAGGGCAGCACACACAGGAGTCGTGCAGCATGGGGGCAAAGAAGGTGCAAAAGGAGGCCCATGCAGCACTACACAAAGGAACCCCACGCCTCCGGAGAATAACACAGGAGGCTGTGCATTGCAGGAAGGAGTGCTGGGGGTCGCAGCTGCACAGTGCATTAAGAACTTCAAGGAAGGATGCCAACAAGCCTTGGCAACTGCAAAAAACACAGTAGCACAGGGGTACTGTCTTGTGTGGAGAGGCAAGCTCTTACCTCCACCAAAGTTGGACAGCTGGACTTCAGGACCATCGGGACCACTTCAGTCTACCACCTGTGTTGCTGGATTTATGCACTTCTTCAGGAGAGAGGACCCAGGCCACCGGTCTTTGCTGCAGAGTGGTGCCTGCTGAAGCACGGAAGTGACTCCTTCACTTCAAGGGAGATTCCTCTGTTCTTCTGGTGCAGGCTGAAGACTGGCTGTCCTCTGAGGATGCACAACAGTTGCAGTTACTGGCATGAGCTGAAGATAAAATGTTGCAGAAGTCCTCTTTGCTTCTTTGTTTCCGTTTCTAAAGTTCCTGGAGGGTCCAGAGGCAGTTTCTTTGGTAAAAAGGTGAAAGAAAGGATTCCTGCTGGAGTCTTGCATCCTGAATCTCAAGAACCACCCAAGAGAGAGACTCAAAATAACCCTGAATGGGGGATTAGTCAGCTAACAGGTAAGCAACTATCAGGGGAGGGCTCTGACCTCGCCTGCTGGCACTGGCCACCCAGATGCTCCGAGAGTGCCTTGCCAACTTGGAATCCAATATGGAAAACCCCAGGGACACTCTGGAGATTCTCTGAGCACCACCCCTGGGATGGTGATGGGCAGGGCAGTGATCACTCCCCTTTCCTCTGTCCAGGTTCGTGCCAGAGCAGGGACTGGGGGTCCCTGAACCTGTGTAGACTGGATTATGCAAGGAGGGCACCATCTGTGCCCTTCAAAGCATTTCCAGGGGCTCTGGGAGGCTACCCCTCCCATGCTTGTTACACCTATTTCCAAGGGGAGAGGCTGTAACATCCCTCTTCCAAAGGAACTCCTATGTTCTTCCTTCCTGGGCTTGAGCTGCTTAAGCAACAGGAGGGCAGAAACCTGTCTGTGAGGTGGCAGCAGCTGGAGCTGCATGGAGAACCTCAGAATGCTGTAATGGCAGTACTGGTGGGTCCTAAAATGAGCCTGCAGAGTGCAGCCTTGGGGTATGATTCCAATATGTTTGATACCAACCATGGCCATATTCGGAGTTACCATTGTGGATCTGTACGTAGGTAGTGACCCATGTATAGTGCACGCATAAAATGGCGTCCCGCACACACAAAGTCCGGAAATTTGGTCCTCGATCATGTGGGGGCACTTCTGCTATTGCAGGGGTGCCCTCACATAAAGGTCCTCTGCACCCAGCCTTCAGTGTTGGAAGGCCTGGTATATGGGTGACTTATAAGTGACCTGGTGCAGTGCGAATGGCTGTGAAAAGGTGCATGCACCTTTTCACACAGGCTGCAATGGCAGTCCTGTTGAAGCCTTTGCGCGGGCTCCTTTTGGGTGGCAAAAGAAATGCTGCAGCCCATAGAAATCCCCTGGAACCCTATTGCCCTGGGTACCTAGGTACCATATAATAGGGACTTATAAGGGGTGACCAATATGCTAATTTTGGATGAAATACTGGGTTTCCAGTATGCAGTGACAAAATATAGAGGAGAGAGAGCATAAGGGGGTTCTGGTTAGCAGGATCCCGGTGACACAGTGAAGCACACTGACATCAGGCAGAAATTGGAGGTAACATGCCAAAAAGAGGGTACTTTCCTACAGTCATGAAAAGGATCACTTTCCTCCTCCCCATTTTCTGTCACCTCAGCATGATAGCATCAGACCTCTCATACAATGACTTGAGATGGTTGATATGGAGGACCCTTAAGGGGTGTCTGGGGGTCTTGAGGTCTACCAGGTAGCTGGCCTACTCTTCCTGTCACTACCTCTTAGTGCCCAGTCCAACGATCTTGGAGGGCCCTGGTCTCCACTGGCTCCATCACCCACACTTTTTGTCCAGGTGGGAACTGCACCACGGTAGTTGGCCTCCAGGTTCTAAGAAGCTTTCTCACAGAACTTGGCTATTTGGCTAATGAGGGCTAGCATATAGCTAACTACATTTTCAGTTGGTCTCTTAGGAGCTTGCACATGTCCCTCCTTGACCACACCTGGATGTTCCCTACCAGGATAACCAAACTGAAGTTCAAACGTGCTAAACCCAACTTCCTTCTGTGGCACCTCCCTATAGGCAAAACATAGGCATGAGAAGAGAGCATCATATTTCTGCCTCATGGTCTCAGTCAGGCCCATCATCATGCCTTTTAGGGTCTTGTTAAATGTTTTAACAAGCCAATTGGTTTCTTGATGGTAAGGTGTAAAGAACTTGTAGGTAAGTCCATACTCATTCCACATGGATTCCATGTGTGCAACATGAAGTTGGTGTCCCTGTCAGACTGCACTTCTTAAAGTAACCCTACTCAAATGAAAATGCTCGTGACACTTACCAGCCAGATCTTGCACATTCAAAGGGTAATTAACTTTTTTTCACTTGTCACTTTACAACGTGGTGACCTTTTGAAACTCACCTGTTAGAGTGAGTAGATTTCATTTTGAAAGTTAACACTCTAGTCTTTTTCTAAGGTTGAGACTACTTAATTCACATGCTTGCGCAACCGCACAGCAGGCACTGCTATGCTTCTGACACATGCCAGTCAAATCTTGCACATACAGAGAGTAATTCAAAATGATGGTCTTAATTGTATTTCATTTTTTTTGCACTCTTCACTTTACAACTCGGGGACCCTCTGAAACTCGTCAGTTAGAGGAAAGTTTGATGCTATAGTGTTTTTTGAAGGTTGAGACTAATTAACTCACATGCTTGTGCAATCACGTGGCACACTGCTACTCTCCTGACACTTTCCAGCCAGATCTTGGGCATACAGAGGGTAATTCAAATTTAAGGTTTTAATTGTGTTTTAACTTTTTTGCACTTGTCACTTTACAACCTGGGGATCTTTTGAATCTTGCCTGTTGCAGTAAATAGGCACCATTTTAAAGGTTGACTCTCTAGTCTTTCTCAAAGGTTGAGACTACTTAACTCATATGCTTGCACAACCATGCGACACACTGCTACGCTCCTGACACCTACTAGCTAGGTCTTGCAAATACAGAGGGTAATTCAAAATTAAG
The DNA here is from genome assembly GCF_031143425.1 of Pleurodeles waltl. Taxonomy (NCBI): domain Eukaryota; kingdom Metazoa; phylum Chordata; class Amphibia; order Caudata; family Salamandridae; genus Pleurodeles; species Pleurodeles waltl. Next base: position 1,246,433,294 of record NC_090437.1, read on the forward strand.
GTTTCAATTGTGTTTTAAGGTTTTTGCACTTGTCATTGTACAACGTGGGTACCTTTTCAAACTCACCTACTAGAGCTAGTAGGCGCTAATTTGAAAGTTGACGCTCTATTCTTTTCCAAAGGTTGAAACTACTTAACACATATGCTTGCTCAAGAATGCAGCCGGTACACAATGGTGCACTGAAGGTGTGCAAAGACAAGCCCATCTGCACCCATCCACATCCAGATTGTGCCTTTCACCAGGCCCCCTTCCGGTTTTACCCACATAAGGTATGCAAGGGAAACATTGCTGAAATGTAACTGCACATGCACTAGACCTGGGTTCTTTCCTTTTATTTTTAATCATGAAGTAAAAGACTATTGGTGTAATACCTGTGACTTTACTTGCTGGAATGATGAATGATGAACATCCTTCTGACTTCACGCTGTGGCCTAGTTATGTTGCTCAAATAAATGTATTCAACTGCCTTCTCATTTATTATCACTCTTTAATTAAACACAGTTATGAGATTTTAGAGTTCTTAGAGGCTTACAAACTGAGCTTATTATTTTGACTGAGTCCTGGGTGGACGAATCCTCTGATCCTGACTTTGCTGCAGCACTCCCTGTTGGGTATGTGTCCATCAGGTTACATCGATTGGCCAAATGGTGGGGGTTTCAATAATTTATTGCAAGCCTCTTGAAGTATCATCTGAGCCTTTGTGCCTAGCAGTTAGAGAGGCGCTCCTATTTGGATGTAAATTAGCTGCTCATCGTTTGTTCAGTAGTGTGCTAATTTATTGACCCTCTGGTCCCAAAGGGACGTTTTTAGAGGCAATAATTAACTTTGTGGAGATTAGTATTTGTTATTCCAATTAAACAATACTGGGGGATCTGAACGTCAAGCTGGAGGATAATGAGAATAGAGATTATTATTTTGAATTTAAAGTAGTTTCAATTTAAACCAATTGGTGGACAATGATACTTACAAAGTTGGCCATACATTTGATGGTATTTTTTCTATCCATCTCTGATCATGCTGCAATACACTTTAGTTTGGATCTGTCAATTTTCAAACCCTCAGGAATAACAGTTGGGATGGGAAAATGTGATGTATTTTGAATAAACTGAACCAGACAGAACTTAACGAACATCTTGAAACTTCCATGCCAGTGCTGGCCAATAATTCCAACGAAGCCACAGCACTGTATAACAACTGGCTGTATGATGCAGTCATAATATAACTGGTGCTGGAAAGGAAAATTAAAACCTTTAGGTACAGTCCCTCCGCACTTTGGTTTTCTCACATCTTAAGAAAGATCCCAGTATTGTGAGGAGGAAATGGTCAAATATAAAAGCCTAAATCAGTACTATAAAAAAAAAGTCATGTGGCGCAAAAAAAATAAATATACTACACAGAGAGAGAATCAATCTGGCTGCAAACTCATCAAAAGAGCTTTTTAAAACTGTCCATCTTTTTGCTAGGGCAACCTTTCTATTGCTCTCCCCAGCAGCTCTTTTGTGACAATCTTGCAAAATTCCTTAATTAGATTACAGTGAATTTGATGTCAATTGATCCTCACATGCCCAAAGGAAGAACGTTGGGTCCCAAATGCCCAAAACTGTTGAGCTTCATCGATTTCCCCATCTCACGGAAAAGCAGATGGTTGAAGTAATCTTGCATACTAAGGCAGGCGCTTCTTCCAATCTGCCACCACCTATATTAATGCAAGAGGCAGTCCACAAGATAGCACTGGTTTTCACCACACTATTCAACAATATCATGAAAGAAGGTTGCTTTCCTTTGCATTGGAAAAAAAGCCTCAGTTCTGCCATTATTAAAAAACCTTCTCTGGATCCCACAATGGAAAACAACTAGCGTCCAATATCTCATCTTCCCTTCCCTGCTAAGGCCACTGAGAAACATCTTAATAAAATGTCAGGTTTCTTGGAGAACAATAATATCCTGAAACAGTCACAATTCAAGTTTAGGTCAGGCCAAGGCACTGAGACTGCCTTAGTTGCAGTTGGAGGAGAAATTAAATTCATTATGGATAATGGGGAGAAGCCTGCGGTGGTCCTTCTAGATCTGTTTGTGGCCTTTAATACTGTGAGCCACGTGGTCCTTCTAGAGAGGCTAGTTGAAATAGGGATCACTGCCTCTACCTTCAAACTTCTCTCCTCGTTTTTAGGAGGTCATAACCAAGGGTGGCCCTGGGGACTTTAATTCATGAGACTTCACTCTGCCTTGTGGAGTTTCCCAAAGGTCCTTCCTCAGCCCTAGGTTATTATATATCTATCTGTCTATCTTTATATATATATATGTACATATATACAGTATATATATATATATATATATATATATATATATGGTCCCCGTAGCTAAACGTATCCACCTGTTTGGTTTCACTAATACAGCATATGTTGACGACACCCAGATTGTGGCCTCGATCTCCAGCAATGTTGAAGATCGGTTTAACAGTTGCATGCATGCAATTGTAAAGTGGATTGTAAGAAAACAGGGCTGATGCAGAGACCCCCTAACTATTTGCTCCCATTTTTCACTTTTTGCTGGTGTTTTCCTGACTCTAATGGTGTCCTGGGTACTGCTAACCAGTCCCAGGGCCTGTGCCCTGTGTAAAATCAGTATGCAAATTAGGCTAATTATAATTGGCTATGTCAACCTACCTATAAGTCCCAAGTATATGATAGGGCATGTAGGTTTAGGGACCCCAGCATAGGTAGTGCACCCATAGGTGCTAGGTGCCGAGTGTCATTTTAAAGGCAGGCCTGCCTTGCTGGCTGCTTTTAAACTAAAGTTACGTGCAAATTTGACTTTGGAATTAAAACAACCTTATTTTTACATAAAAGTCACCCCTAAGGTTTACCATTTATGGCCCTAAGGCTGGGTGCCATGTAACTATAAGCAGGGTCCTTACAAAATAGTTTTATATGCCCTGGTGAGGTGAAACAGCCACATTTGTTTTCCCTCATTGTAGTGAATAGCCTCGATAGGCTAGAATGGGGAGACTTTATTTTAATTTATAAAGTCCCCTAAAGTGTCAGATACCTCAAGTTTGGTATCAAATTAGTTGTTATAATAAATCCCACAACTTACAATTGTTGGATTCAATATAACGTGTTCAGGTAAAGAGTTTTAAACTTTACCTAAAAAGTTGCCAACTTCAGCCCTGTAGTGCTTTGCTCTGATTGGCCAGCCTCTGGCAGCCTGGCCAGGCTGCCTTGATGAGGTGTGAAGTGGCCCGGGCTGAAAACAAAGAGATGTGCCTTGGGGAGGAGAACTTCTCTCAGCAGATGGAGAGGCAGGAAGGAAGGAGGGATACAAACAGGTCTTCAAAGGCAGGGAAGGACATTTGGAACAACCCAGCACCTCCCTTACATCCTGCAAACCCAGACAATTAGTTGCCCCCTGATTAGATTAGGATAGGGCAGGAGAAGGGTGTGTTTAAGATTTTTACCAGTGGGTGGGCTCAGCCAGATGTAACCTCCAGAAGAAGATCCAGAAGTTTGGAGACGTTTGAAGCAACTCCATAAGTTGGAAAGGTTCATTGTGGGAGTTGTAGTCCCAGATCCAAGAGGCAAATCAGAGACTCTGAACCCTTGGCTGGTGCAGTGGACCTCGTTCTTGAAGCAAGAAACACTTCTGAAAGTAAGTGTGACAGTGTTACCTTGTGGGTGGCCTGAAAACTGCTCCCTGCCCCTTTCTGGACATACTAAGCATCTGCTTGGGTTCAGTTGGGCTCTCCATGCAGTTCAGGTCCCATTGCTAGAGCCTTAATCTCCTTAACCTCTGAAAGTGTGCTGCCCTTCTCATTATCACCACCATCATCATCATCTCCTGAGGTGTAATGTCCCCCGTACTTCCTCCATACCTTTTTGTTAACGTTTTTGCTCTCTTGCCTTCATCCTCTTCTGTGTGCAAAGCTTCATCAAACATGGAAGAAATTCAAATGAGGTAAACTCTGGTGTCAAAATCAATCTATCAATCAATCAGGGGATTTGTGAAGCACACTACTCACCCGTGAGGGTCTCAAGGCGCTGAGGAGGGGAGGGGGGGTGCTGCTACTGCTGGGACAGTCAGGTCTTTAGAAGTTTCCTGAAGGTAAGGAGGTCTTTGGTCTGGCACAGGTGGGTGGGAAAAGTGTTCTACGTTTTGGTGGTGAGGTGTAAAAATGATCTACCGTTGGTTGTAGTTCTGTGGACGCGTGGGACGGTTGCGAGGGCGAGGTCAGCGGAGCGGAGATGCCGGGTTGGGGTGTAGGAGGAGAGTCGTTTGTTGAGGTATTCTTATCCGGCCTTGTGCAGTGCTTTGTGAGGGTGGGTGAGGAGTTTGAATGGGATTCTCTTGTGGACAGGGAGCCAGTGCAGGTCTTTCAGGTGGTCTGTGATGTGACAGTGACGGGAAATGTCCAGGATGAGGTGCAGAGGCATTCTGGATGTGCGTTGCAGTCTCCTCTGGAGTTTGGCTGTGGTTCCTGCATAGAGGGCATTGCCGTAGTCCAGTTTGCTGCTTACGAGGGCTTGGGTGACTGTTCTTCTGGTTTCCTTGGGTATCCATTTGCAGATCTTTCGGAGCATGCGGAGATGGCCTTGACTTGCTGGGTCATGGATAGTGAGGGGTCCAAGATGAATCCTAGGTTGCATGCGTGGTCGGTGGGAGTTGGAGCAGTTCCAAGACTGGCAGCCCAACAGGAGTCATCCCATGCGGAGGGAATGGAGCCAAAGATAACGACTTCCGTCTTGTCCGAATTGAGTTTGAAGCAGCTGTTCTTCATCCATTCGGTGACGGCCTTCATTCCTTCATGGAGGTAGGTCTTGGCGGAGTCCTTGGTGAGGGAGACGATCAGCTGGGTGTCAGTGGCATATGAGATGATGTTTCGGTTGTGGGATCGGGCAAAGTTAGCGAGCAGGGCCATTTAGACGTTAAAGAGGGTCGGGTTGAGGGAGGGACTCTGAGGTACGCCGCAGATGATTTCGGTGGCCTCTGAGCGGAATGGGGGGTGGCGGACTCCCTGGGTTTTGCCGGTGAGAAAGAAGGTGACCCAGTCCAGGGCTCAGTTGCAGATTCCAGCATTCCTGAGGCGTGAGCGTAGGGTGTGGTGGCAGACGGTGTTGAACATGGCCGGGGGGGTCCAGGAGGATGAGGACCGCAGTTTCACTGCTGTCCAGTATGGTTCTGATGTCGGCGGTGGAGGCAATGAGGGCAGTTTCAGTGCTGTAGTTGCTGCAGAATCCGGGTTGGGAATTGTCCAGGGTGCGGTTCTCCTCTAGGAAGCGGGATAGTTGTCTGTTGGCAGCCTTCTCTGTGACTTTTGCCAGGAAGGGAAGCAGGGAGATAGGCCGGAAGTTCTTGAGGTCCTTTGAGTCCGCCTTGGGTTTTTTGAGTAGGGCGTTGATCTCGGCGTGTTTCCAGCTCTCTGGGAAGATGGCAGACTCGAAGGAGCTGTTGATGATCTTCTGTTGTTGGGGTGCGATGATGGAGCTTGCTTTGTTGAGGATGTGGTGAGGGCAGGGGGCAGATGGAGAGCTGGAGTGGATGGTGTTTATGATTTCAATGATGTTGTTGTCGTTGACGGGAGTCCAGGAGAGCAGGAGGTTGGTTTGCTCGATCCCCGTTGGCTCTGTAACATCCTTCCTTTCTTCAGCCGGTAGTGGTGAACCACAGGTTATGTCTTCTATTTCTCCTTCTTCACTGGTCGACTCTCTTATACCAGCCCTCCTAAAATGTGATACATTTCGTGTCACTCTTTGTCTCCCTTTTGCAGCAGTTATCATGGATCCCTTGATGCCAATTATTTCCCATACATCGGGCTCAAACGGCGTTTTAAACTTCCCTCCTCCTCGCCGACATCTCACTACCACTCGATCTCCTTCTTGAAACCCTCTATACTTAGCTCGCCAGTGGACACTCGCCCGCTGATTAGTAGCCGCTCGCCGGTTTTGAGTGACTTTTACATCCAATACAGGAGGTTTCCATTTAGGACCTGAGGGAATACAGTCAGGTGGAGATACTTTGAACATCAAAGAGGAGGGAGCACAACCAGTGGTGCTGTGAGGTGTTTGACGGTAAGCACTAAAAAATTGATATAGACATTGTTCACTGTTTTCCTTTTGTTGCACTCCAATCCTTAGAGCCCTGTTCAGAGTTCGCATAAACCTTTCCACATCCCCATTTGCCTGAGGCCAGTAAGGTATTATCTTACGATGTCGAATGGCTAGACCATCAAGGTACGATCTAAACTCTTGCCCTTGGAAAGGAGGACCATTATCAGTTCGAATTTCGTCAGGTAAACCAAACAAAGCAAACGTCTTTTGTAGAACTGGCCGTACATTTTCAAACGCCGTTGACGCTACCACCTCCACCACTGGGAATTTGGTATATGAATCAATCAGAACGGCAGTCAATCTCCCATCTGGGAAACTCCCAAAGTCCATGCTCACTTTAGCCCAGGGTTTCAGAGTGGCCGGTTCAGTTACCACTGGGCAACTCAGAGGTTCTATGGACGTAATGATGCAGGAATGACATCTCCCTACCATTTCATCAACCTGAGTATCCATACCCGGGAACCAGACTTTGGCACGTAATCTCGCTTTGGTTTTAGCAGCCCCTTGGTGCCCTTGATGAGCCAACTCGATCACTCTCGACCAGAGACATTGTGGAAGTACGATTCGCCTTCCCCTCAGAACCAACCCATCATTATCAGTAGACAGCTCATCAAGCACCTTCCAGATACTCTGCATAGCCACTTTTTGATCAGGGCAGGACATGTGGGTCTTCTCTAGAAAATATTTCCACTTTTTGTGGCTTAAAGCTTCTTTGACATAACTCAACATCGCATCTTCCTGGGTAGCGTTCACAATGTCAGTTACGAGAAGAGCATTAGGGCATGCCGACTGCACGACCATGCTGACAAACACTTCAGTATTTTCTTCATCTTGTTCTTGATGAACATCAAACACCTTCGGAAACGGGTGTTGAGACAGATAATCTGCAGGATTATTCGCGCCAGGCCGATATACAACCGTGAATATATAAGGTTGAAGTAGAACAGCCCATCGTTCAATTCTCGGAGGTGCCAAATGTGGACTACCCGCAAACAAGGGGACCAGAGGCTTGTGGTCAGTCACTACTTGAAACTCGTGCCCATACAAATACAGGTGGAAATGGCGGCACGCCCATCGAATGGCTAGAGCTTCACACTCGATCTGCTCATACCGGGTTTCAACCGCCGACAGTGCCCGACTGGCGTATGCAACAGGGATCCACTCTTGATGCCTTTTTTCCTGTAAGAGCACAGCTCCAAGCCCAACAGGGCTCGCATCCACCACCACTTCAGTTTTCCTACCAGGGTTGAAATAAGCCATAGTCGCTTTATCCAGCAAAGCATTTTCAATATCCATAAATGCTTGTTGTGCATCCGGAGTCCAGTCCCAACGGTGTTGCCCTTTTGTGAGTCGTCGAAGAGGTTCAGACATGGTGGCAAGCTGTGGTATAAACCTTCCGCAATATGTGGCCATCCCTAGAAAACTGCGAAATTCCGTTGGATTTTGCGGAACAGGGGCTTGACGGATCGCTTCAGCCTTCCGTGGGTCCACTTGCAGACCATCTTTCGAAAACACATATCCGAAAAACTCTTCCGAGTTTTGATAAAAGGCACATTTCTTCTTATGAAGTGTCAGCCCTGCTTCCATCAATCTTTTCAACGTCGACCTTAGATGACGATGATGCTCTTCTCTAGTCTTGGAGTATATCAAGAGATCATCACTTAAGTTGATTACCCCCGGTAATCCGGACAACGTTTCTCGAATCGCATTCTGAAACACTTCAGCAGCTGACGACACTCCAAAACTCAGTCTCTTGTACCTTCTTAGCCCCACATGTGTCGAGAAGGTAGTAATGTTCCTACTTTCAGGGTCCAGCTCCAACTGATGATACCCCGCATTAAGATCCAACTTTGAGAACCACTGGGCCCCATTCAGATCCGCAATGATGTCATGCATAGTGGGGGTTATGTGCCTCTCCCTCTTGATAGCCTTGGTCGGCAGGCGCATGTCGACACAGAGACGAATCGCTCCCGGCTGTTTTGGTTTCGGTGCGATCACCAACGGTGACACCCATGGCGTAGGCCCATCCACTTTTTCAATGACTCCTTGTTCTTCCAACGACCGCAACTCCTTCTCAACAACCGGCCGTAGATGAAAAGGCACCCGACGATGTCGCAGAGCCACAGGAATCACATTGTGGTCTATGTGCAACTTAATGCGTTTTCCTTTCAAACGTCCTAGTCCCTCGAACAACTGCGGGAATTCATGGAGAAGGCGTTCCACTTGAGTGTCATATATTTGACGCGCAAAGAATACCAGTTCTAACTCTTCAGCTGTGTGACATCCTAGCAAGGTGCCGCGATCCCCGGCCAAAACATAGAACTTTGCCTCTGTTGATCTTTCTCCACTGCTTACAGCCACTTCCACGACTCCTTTGAGGGGAAGGGGCTCTCTTCCCCCGTAATTATATATTTTGGTAGCTGTCGAAGTAAGTGGCGGGGCAGGTACTAATTTTTTGAAAAGGGTTTCATCCATGACATTAACGGACGCTCCAGTGTCAATGACTACTTAAACCAGCGTGCCATTGACGTGAACGTCACTCATGGGCGGTGGCCTCTTTTTTCCTGGTTTTCCTCCTGTAAAGGATATTACAAAAATGTCCTCTTCTTCATCTTCCTCAAAGACCGGACCACTCGCTGTTGCCTGATCCCTTACTTCCTCCGCACTTTTGGATACAGCTCTGACATTCGTGTCTCTTCCTTTCTGTTCACCAGGCTTGTTCCTCCTGGATCTGCACATTTTAGCAAAATGGTTCGTCTTACCACAGCGGTTACATGATTGCCCTTTTGCCGGGCACCCCGCATTCGGTCGATGTTCATAGCCACAGCTTCCGCAGGCTCTATCACTGGGTTTAGCAGGGTTCAGCTTACGAGGTGTTGCCTGACGTGTCTGGACGGCATCCACTTGTTTCTCTTTGACTTGAACTACGCGAGTCGATGACGCAGCAGCCAATGACTGACCTCTCACTGCCGCCATGGCATCTGCTCGTACCGCCGATAGTTCATGTGACCTCGCCAGAATCAGAATGTCATCAAGGGACATGCCCTGTTGCCGAAGAATAAGTTTTCTCAAAGCATTAGACCAACATCCTTGAATGATCTGCGCTCGGATCTCTTCTTGTTGGTTGAGACCCGTGCACGAGCTCACCAGTTTTCTCAACCTGGCGTAAAACATATCCATCGACTCGACCTCGGTCTGTTGCGCCTGTCTTAGTTTAAAACGTTCGTAATCTGAGTTAAGTTGAGGATCAAAATGCCTATTCAAAGCAGTCACCGTTGCGTCAAAATCAGACTTATCCCCTGTATCAGGGAGAGAATCAAACAGCTCCTGTAACTCATCTCCGCCCATCAGCAGCATCACAGACCTACTCACTGCTCCATCCGTCTCTCGGGTAGCACAAAAATAGTTTTCTAGGCGATTTATCCACAGACGCCACCTCGGCGCAGCTGTGGCCGGGTCAATCAGCTGGCTAAACGGTGGTAAGGAGGTAATCGAGGAGTGAATACTATTATTTAGTTGTGCTGGAAGTTGCGGATTCCCTGGTGGTTGAGGAGGATTGGCATTACTAGCATTGTCTTGTGGAGGGGCACTCATGTTTGCACTCTCTCACTCCAGTGCTTTGCACAGGTTAATGATGTCTCTTTATTTTTTCTTTCTCTCTTGTTCAACTTTTTTTTTATTTATTTATTTTTTTACTCTCTCTCTCTGGGGGTCAGTTTCACCCCTTCCTTCGCTCTCGCGTCGTTATTTCGTCCAGGCACGCCTTCCCCATCTTTTGTAAAAGATTCCCCAGACTCGGGGAAAAAGCGCGTCAATTTCAGGATTCCCCCAGCCTCGGGGAAAACGCTCGTCAATTGCAGCTTTCTCAGCCCGGAGACGCTCATAAACAGAGTGCTCGGCTGAGACAGCGAGCGTCGTCAATTTCAGCTGCTCTCCTGGCAGCAAAGACACGCCCGACGGCAGGGCACTCAACGGAGCGATTCGCTCCACGCGATGATCCTCTTCTGGGGGCGGGGCAGGGCTCACCTTCTTGGGTTTCCCCGATCGGGAAACCAAACGGCACCACCCTCCGCCGACGCGAGGCACACCACGAGGCGATCGGGCTCCGCTCCTCACAGCGGGCGACACCGCACTGCGTGGTCTTCTTTATTTTCAGCGGCCGACTGCACCACTTGCTCGGGTACGTCCTTTCAGCGCTTGTACAACCTTGTATATTTATTTAATTAGAGCGCGATGTCTCGCATCCCATCCTCGTCGCCATTGTAGACATGTGGCGCGGCGTTTAAGGACCACGCAGAGACATGTATCGTTGCTGCCACACTCGGAACTGCGTCACCGCAGTTCCTTCCTTTATAGCCTGGTGCTCCGTGCCCCTCCCGGACCCGCCGAGCACGCTGCTGAAACACGGAGAGCCCGCATGGCTCTCCGTTCACTCTTTACACCAACTGCGGTGGGGGATCAGTTGTGAGTGGTGGTGTGTTGTGGGTTTCTTGAAGGAGAAGTGGATGCAGCATGGTCTGTCCAGTGGAGCTGAAAGAGATGTGATTTCTGGCAGAGAAAATAGGGCCAAGTGTGTGTCCTGCTGAGTGGGTTGGTGTTGTGACGAGCTGTTTGAGGCCGAGGTTGTCGAGCAGGGTGGCGGTGTTGTTGTCGTTGGTGTTCTCGAGGTAGAAAGTTAAGTCTCCAAGGAATATGTAGTCAGTGGATGCAAGAGCGTGCCTGCTGATGATGTCGGTAATGGAGTCGCTGAACTGCTGTCATGGGCTGGGGGGCCTGTAGATGAGGGTCCTTCGAAGGGTGGTGTTTGGAAGTTCAGGATTTCTCTGGGCTCCACACCGCTGAACACCAATGTAAGAAATTGGGCTATTGGGTGTCCGGGGTGTTAGCCCTTGACAAGCAACAGCCACAATCCCTGGAAAGATGAACAGCAAAAAGTAAAATTAACCTTTGCTTAACCCTGGATAGCTTGGCATGAAGAGCAATCAGGCTTAATTTAGAGACAATGTGTAAAGTATTTATGCAGCACACCAACAGTAATAAAGTTAAAATACCACACCCAAAAAATCCCAAACCAATTCAGAAAAATGGGGTAAGTTTTATTAAATAAAATGAAGTCAGAATGACAAAACTCCAAACAGTAGAAGCGTGGATGTGCAATTTCAAAGTTTTTGGTAGAAAAAGCGACTAAAAGCACAATGCGCAACTAAGGTCATCTGGTCATGCTAAACTGAGGGAAAATCACAAGTTCAGGCAGTCTACGATGGCCGGATACAGAGACCAGGCTAGTCCCGCTGAAAAAGTTGCCTTCTCAAAATTCGGCACAAAGAGTTCAGTTTGTAGAAGAGGAGGTCACAAGGAGTAGGGAACATGCTGTAGATGATCTTTGCTGAAGCAAGAAGAGCAGGCCTGGCATCATGGGTTGTTGCATATCTTGAGTTGCCGATCATCACTAGAGGTCACTGTAGCACAAAGAGTTGAGTCCACCATAGCTTTGTGTTAATGACCAGCAGAGTCTTGGACACAAATGGGCCCGTTTGTGGTTGTGAAGAGCCCAAAACTTCAGGATTTTACCTTTCTTTACAGAGGAGTGCAGTTTGATGGCAACCAATGGTCTTGGACCTGAGCAGACACATCTTGAGGATTAGGGACTTACTCTAGCAGAGACCAGCAGGGCTCAGGCAGGTCTAGTTGCAGCAGGTCAGCTAGGCAGTTCCAGGGAGGCCTCTGGAGCTTGTTTTGTCCTTGTAGTTTAGAACAGGAGGGTAGCCAACTGACCCCTTTAGACACTCAGGTTTGCCTGGGATGAAGGGAGCAGTTCCAACCTTCCTTCTCAGAGAGCAGGGCGGGCATTCAGCAGCAGGACAGTCTTCCAGGGAACAAGGCAGGCCTGAAGCAGCATGGCAGTACTCTGGCAGTTGCATGGCAGAATTCTGAGAAACAAGGTAGGCCTCAAGAAGCAGTTCAGTCATCTGGGGAACAAGGCAGCCCTTGTTGTTCACAGGTCCAGGAGTGCATTGAAGAGTTGTTCTGAGGGTCCCATGTTAATACCTGTCTGGAGTGGGGGGATTCCCTATGCTACCCTTAAATCTGGTTTTAGAAAGTTCCTCCTTTCTTCTGCCAAGACTCCAAGAAGTCTGGGGGGAAGAAAGGCCGGTTTCAGGTACCTTTGTGTTTGCTGGAGGTAAGCCCTTTGAAGTGTAAATGGTGCAGGGAACGGCTTCACCCCAACCATCCTGATAGGGTGACCCTTCTTGCCAACTCCTAGTCTCCTTTTGTTTCACTGTCTGAGAGGAATACACACAGTCCAACAGCAGACCCATTCACAGCCATGTGACCCAAGACACTGGAGGCAGGCACCAAAAGGTTAGAGCAAGAAAATTCCAACTTTCTAACCATTAGCAAGATGGTAGATCTCTGAAATCTTGCTTGCCAACTTAGCAATTTTTCTTGCTGGTGCTCACTAACGTTAAGTTCACACGGAGTGGGGAAAACTCCACGAACACCTCTGGCAGAGCAGAATTCTTCGCCCACCCCTAGTGCTGTGTTGAGGGGGCTCCCTGGCACCAGAAGGTCTGCAGGGACCTTTGTTATGTCATTGTTTCACAGTTTGGGTTTAACGACTGACAATACCGTCCATTTAAAATCATTTTCAATGTGGCCATGTATGAGAAAGTGGTTAACAAGTGGGGAAGATGTGACTTTATGTCAAAGACGTGATTTATGTTGAGTGATTGTCAGACACACTTCTTGGTTTGCCTTTTTAACGTACAACTTGCCACATGATCAAATGATTCCATATACAAAGTTTTTGGTTTTACAGTTTGACAATTGGGTATGAAACCACTTAATGGAGTCCAAAGGTAATTAAGATTCTCAATAGTTTGAGCACAGTTAAAGCATGTGCCACATTTGTGGTGTAATTGTATGGAAAGTAGATTCCAATGTTCTCTCAATGTATTTTTTATCAAATTCAACAAAGGCAGACATGCTCGTACTAGTTGTTTCCCAATACTGCAACTTTTTAAAAATTGAAGAAGAAACATTTTAATTGGGAATCTAAGCAATTTTGGTGTATAATGCAATTGAACTGGTTGGTACTGGGACAAAAAGGTGACACACAGATAATGTCTCCTGGGCTTGCTTTTCATTTTTCTTTAAGAGTCTGTCTCATGGTGTAAACCAAGCTCTCTTTGATGAATTCTTTCCCCAAATTTCTTGGGTAACCTTTATCACTCAACTTTGTAGCTAGTATGGCCGCAAGGCGGAAATAATCTTCTTTATTTGAACAATTATGTCTTATCCTGAAAAACTGTAAATAGGGTAGGTTGTCTTTAAAGCTTCGTGGGTAGTAGCTGTCTATAGTGCAGTGCAATGTTTTTATCCATTGGTTTTCTATCAAATTGATGATTGTCTTTGGCTCTTACTTCTACATCTAGGAATGTAACAGGTACAGACGTAGTGTTCTTGCTTATGTTGAACTTAATCTCTAGTATGTGGTTATTCATCCACTCAAAAAATTGTTCAAGTCCTTGCTCCTCTCCAGTCCATATGCAAGAGACATCATCAATGAATATAAGTAACATGGTTACTCTTTCACTAAAGGGACTGTTATTATATATTACATTTCCATCAAATTGTGACATTAAGACATATTGCTTCCAATATGCTAAGTAGAATGTATAGGTGCACATGGCCTCCTTCCTAGTATCAAAGGCTTTCCGGCAGACCTCTATCCAGATCACCTTCTTGGGCTGCTTTTTAGATGTCAGCTCAGTCAAGGAGACAACACTAATACCATAACCCTTGACAAACCTTCTGTAACATCCAGTAAGGCTTAGAGAGGCCCTCACATCAGTTTCCCAGTGGTGTCCCACATAGATCACAGATCCCTGCCTTTGATAGTTAAGCCTGCCTGCTACAGGGCTTGAAGCACTTCCTGGAGATGGATCAGGTGGTTTTCCCTGCTGGAGCATAAGACTGCAGTATCATCCAGGTAGGCAGCACTGAAGGCAGTCATCCCAGCCAGTATCCTGTTAACCAACTTCCGGATGGTGACAGGGGCATTCGGTTGCCCAAAGGGCATCAGCCTAGACTATAAGTGGCCCTTCCAGGGCCACTTCTAGACCTGTCCTTAGTCCCTTCAGTTAGAAAAATATGCCAGTATCCAGATGTGAAATCAAAGGTATTCAGGAACTTGGCAGGTTCTAACCTATCTATGAGCTTATCAACTCAGGGAATGAGATGAGCATCAGTCTTAGTGACTGAATTTACCCCTATGTAGTCCACATAGAAATGGAATTCTGGAGTAGTGCTGGGTGGGGTGGCCATTTGGCAACAACTGGACCAAGGACTGTTAGAGGTCTCAATTACTTCACGTTCCAGCATCTTGAACACCACCTGTGGCTGTCCGATTTTATTTTTCACAAGCATACTGTCCCCTATAACAACATCATGGGTACACAGATGTGTGAACCCAGAGGCTCATGAGAAAAGGGATGCAAACTGTCCCAGCAAGTGGCAACAGTCCCTCTGTTGTGCTCGGTCAGAGTACAAGAGGGGTTGACATCTTTCTCTGACCCATCTTGGCAGACAGGAGACTGGTAAGAGGTTGACTCTCCTCTTCTAACCTATCATGCTGAAATGCGACCAGAGTAGCCTTCTGGTCATGCTGGAGCCTCATAACCTTCCTGCTGATTTCCAGGTTCTCACTGGCCTGCTTCCAGAAACACTTCATCTGAGTCTTAAAAGACAACATGTAGCTGACTACATCCTGGGGGAGGGGGCTGGGAGTTTGCTCCCACCCCTCCTTCACCAGGCAGAAAGGCCCTCTATCAGGGTGGCGATATAAGAATTAAAGGGACTGAAATCCTTTCTGTAGCACCTCCCTGTAAGAAAAAAGAAGGCATTACAATAGGACCTCCCACTTTCACCTCAGGGCTCTGACAGGCCCTTGAGCATGCCTTTAAAGGTCTTGTTAAATCTCTCAACAAGCCCATTGGTCTGGGGTGACAATGTACTCCACACTTATCCCACATGGACTTCATGTAGGCTGTGATGAAGCTCGACACCACTTCTCTGGAGAACTTCACCCACATAAAAATCTTCACAAGGCCCTGGCCTATGCAGGTGCAGTCATAGTGTAGGAAGTTCGCTCTGTATATACTATTTCAAAGTAAGAAATAGTGTGCACAGAGTTCAAGGGTTCCCCTTAGAGGTAGTGTCAAAAGTAGATAATTTGAATGCTCTATTTTGTGGTAGTGTGGTTGAGCAGTAGACTTATCAGACTGTAGTGTTAAGCATTTGTTGTACACACACAGGCAATAAATGAGGAACACACACTCAAAGACTTACTCCAGGCCAATAGGTTTTTATATTGAAAAATATATTGTCTTAATTTATTTTAAGAACCACAGGTTCAAGATTTACATTAAACACTTTAAATGCAAGGTACTTCACTTAGATACTTTAGGAACTTTGAATAAAAGCAATATCATATACAGTCTTTGTAAAAATGGCAATAAGCTATTTTCAAAGTGGACACAGTGCAAAAATCAACAGTTCCTGGGGGAGGTAAGTAAAGGTTAGATTAGGAGGTAAGTAAAACACTTACAAGTCTCAGTCCTGGGGCATAGGCAGCCCACCGTTGGGGATTCAAGGCAACCCCAAAGTTACCACACCAGCAGCTCAGAGCCGGTCAGGTGCAGAGGTCAAAGAGGTGCCCAAAACACATAGGTGTCTATGGAGAACAGGGGTGCTCCGGTTTCAGTCTACCAGCAGGTACCTGCGTCCTTAGGGGCAGACCAGGGGGGTTTTGTAGAGCACTGGGGGGGACACAAGTAGGTACACAAACCACACCCTCAGCGGCACAGGGGCGGCCGGGTGCAGTGTGCAAAGCAGGCATCAGGCACAGATAGGAAACAATGGAGGGACCCGGGGTTCACTCTAGCGGTGCAGGCAGGCACGGGGGGCTTCTCGGGACAGCCACCACCTGGGCTAGGCAGAGGGTCACCTGGGGGTCACTCCTGCATCGAAGTTCGGTTCCTTCAGGTCCTGGGGGCTTTCTCAAGGCAGGGGTCACTTCAGCTCAGGACACCTTAGGGGTTGTCCTGACTGGTGGGTGACTCCTCCTTGTTTTTCTCATTATCTCCTCTAGCTTTGCCGCCAAAAGTGTCAGCGGCCAGAGTGGCGGGCATCTCCACTAGCTGGGATGCCCTGAGGCGCTGTAACAAAAGTGGTGAGCCTTTGAGGCTCACCGTCAGGTGTTACAGATCCTGCAGGGGGAGGTGAGAAGCACCTCCACCCAGTACAGGCTTTGTTCCTGGCCACAGAGTGACAAAGGCACCCTCCCCATGTGGCCAGCAACATGTCTGGTGTGTGGCAGACTGGCAGAAACTGGTCAGCCTACACTAGAAGTCAGATTGGTATTCAGGGTGCATCTCTGGGTGTATGTTACAATAAATTGCACACTGGCATCAGTGTGCATTTATTGTGCTGAGGAGTGTGATACCAAACTTCCCAGTTTTCAGTGTAGCCATTATGGAATTGTAGAGTTCGTGTTTGACAAACTCCCAGACCACATACTCTTATGGCTACCCTGCACTTACTATGTCTAAGGTTTTGCTTAGACACTGTAGGGGCATAGTGCTCATGCACATATGCCCTCACTTGTGGTATAGAGCACCCTGCCTTAGGGCTGTAAGGTTGCTAGAGGGGTGACTTACCTATGCCATAGGCAGTGTGAGGTTGGCATGGCACTCTGAGGGGAGTGCCATGTCGACTTAGTCATTTTCTCCCCACCAGCACACACAAGCTGGGAGGCAGTGTGCATGTACTGAGTGAGGGTCCCCCAGGGTGGCATAAGACATGCTGCAGCCCCTAGAGACCTTCCCTGGCATCAGGACCCTTGGTACCAGGGGTACCAGTTACAAGGGACTTACCTGAGTGCCAGGGTTGTGCCAATTGGGGAGACAAAGGTACAGTTTAGGGAAAGAACACTGGTACTGGGGCCTGGTTAGCAGGGTCCCAGCACAATTTCAAATCATAATTCAGCATCAGCAAAGGCAAAACGTTAGGGGGCAACCATGCCAATTAGGCACTTCCTTACACATAGTCATCAGAGGTATGGCCTCTGGGTATCTAGTGGTATGGTCCAACAATACAGTGATTAACCTGTTGCCTAGAGCAGTCTTAGAGTCCAGGAGCCCAACAATACTATCCCTTTAAAAAGGGGTGCCATTTATAGGTAGGAGGACTAGGGAAGCCTTTCATTTCCCCTGGCTTCCCATTAGCCTGGCAGGTATGCATCTGTGGTCACTCTCATCTGAGGCCAGCAAAAGAGTGTGAAAAGCCTGACAAAGGCGGTGCCCTGCCACCAGATGTCCTGCAAGGGGCACGGCATGAGCCAGATCAAGTATGAAGGCCCTGCAGTACTGGGGGACCAGCATCATGCAGGTTGTCCCAGGCTTAGGAACCTTAATTTCAGTCTACAAGAAGTGGTTTTCCCAATCAATCAGGTGATCTCCAGAGGGGTAACCAGCTGCCTTGGCTCAGCCTTCTACCCGAAGCCAGGAAAGGTCCCTGGTGGACCCTCCCTCAGCTTGCCAACCAGTCCATTCAGGGAAGTTCCCCCAGAGTAGCACTTTAATTCTTTGTAAATTCCAGAGCATCTACCTCAGGTTCATTCTCCTCCTAGATCATGGGAGTTTCAGGGGCACATTTCCCATTCTCTTTGCCCTTTCTCTTTTTGACATATAACTGGGTCATTCCTCCGTCTCCAAGCTCTTGCGAAATCCTTGTCAAATAACTCACTCTTCTTTAGGGGTGGGTGGAAGTCATGAAGTTTGATTCCACTGAATCACGTGGAATTACATAAAAGTCTGCCAGATTCTGCAGAATTTTCTGACAGGACAGAGTGTGGTTTTGGTGCTATTTTCTTAGCGCAAAATGCACCCTTGCACCCAAAAATAGAACTGAGAATGCATTTTGCCTAAGAATATAGTGCTGGATCCAGGCACCCTTACATACACTGCATTTTTTATCACTGCTGAGTAAGGAAGGACACCTTGAGGAATGCAATTGTTTCTAAACAAGATGGGAAGAGGGAGCAGGAGCTGCTTATCCCTCGGCATCCTTCCATACTCAGCAGTGATTGAAAAATGTAATCACTTCAGAATATGTAAGGGTGCTGATGGGTTTGCAGTTGTTTCTAAACATAGAGTAACTGTTGTTTAGAAACCACTGCATACCCTGTGACACCCTAACAGTTGTTCTACATTACAAGAGTAGCAGAGAATTACCAAATTAATCCAATTACACTGGTGGGCTTAACAATTCACCCCAGGCCTACTCTTCCAGATTGAGACTGGAACCCCTTACCCCAAAAACTGTTTTCTGGTCCTTTGGAGAAATCTTTGTTTTTATTTTTTATTGTTGTTTCTTTCTTCTGTTTTGGATCCTGTCCACCCTTTGTGTGATCCTCCCAGATACCTTCTAATCAACACTTTTGCTGAGCCAGCAGTCCACCCCCTAAGCAAGCTACCTGGGGTCAGTGAGGCACCATCCACTAGCTGGTGGTGCAGCTCTGCAAAACAATTACTGAACATCTGCTCTCTGGTAATCAAGCTGTATAGCCCTTTGTAATCATTCAAATCACTGCCCTTCAACCAACCACTGAGTGCCTTGCAAACGTAATCTACATAATGTACCCAGGACAGGTAAGGCAGCTTCTGTCTGTCCCTAATCTTTTACTTATATGTTAGAAATGGGGTCTTTGGTTGGCAGTCAGGTTACCCGCTGCCCAAGCAAGGACCCTCACTCTAGTCAGGGTAAGTCACACACAATCAAAATTATTCTGTGCCCACCCTCTGGTAGCTTGGCACTGAGCAGTCAGGCTTAACTTAGAAGGCAATGTGTAAAGTATTTGTGCAATAAATCATGCAATAACACAAAATAGCACCACAAAAATACACCACAGTGTTTAGAAAAATATATAATATTTATCTGGATATTTGCAGGGCAAAACGATCAAAGATGCAATAAGTAAATGTAGCGATATCACTAAAAAGTGATATAAAGTGTCTTAACCCTCTTAAAAGCAAACAAAGTCTCTTTTTAGCACAAAGTACCTGGTTTGCGTGAAAAATCTCCGCAATGGGCCGCAGAGGAGGAGAAGCGTGGAAACAAAGGGGGTGTGCGTCGATTTCTCGGGCCGCACGTGTTGATGCGTCATTTAGTTTCCACGCAGGGATGGCTGTGCGTCGATTTCCAGCTCTCGTCATGGATCCTCTTGAGGTTGCGGGGTTTTCAGACGCCCCGGGGTCTGTGCGTGGAATCCTGGGCTTGTGGAGCGGAGTCACAAGCGCTGCGTCATTCCGGTGGGCGTTGCGTGGAAATTTCTTCCGCATGGCAGGCGCTGCATCTATTTCCCCTCTGGAAGTCGGGCCGCATTATCCCAGGTAGGCTGTGCGTCGATCCGGTGGGCCGTGCATCGAAGTTCCGGTTGCAACGCAAGCTCCCCGTCGATCTTGTCCTTGCGAAGTCGGGCTGCGTTGTTCCGGTTCGGCGTGCAGTAAATTTCTCACCACGGGGCAGGCTTTGCGTTGTTCTTAGGAAGCTGTGCATCGAATTTTCACCGCACAAGGAGTCCAGTTGCAAGAGAGAAGTCTTTTTGGTCCCCAGACTTCAGGGAACAGGAGGCAAGCTCTATCCAAGCGCTTGGAGAGCACTTCTTCACCACAGCCAGGGAGCAGCAAGGCAGCAGGGCAACAGCAAGGCAGCAGTCCTTCACAGAAAGCAGTCAGGTGAGTCCTTTGGGCAGCCAGGCAGTTCTTCTTGGCAGGATGCAGGTTCTGGTTACAAGTTTCTTCTCCAGGAACTGTCTGAGCTGGAAGGGGCAGAGGCCCTGTTAACATACCTAAATGTGCCTTTGAAGTGAGGGAGACTTCAACGGGGAAGTTTTAGGCTTGGCAAGTACTTTTAAATGCCAAGTCGAAGTGGCAGTGAAACTGCACACACAGGCCTTGTAATGGCAGGCCTGAGACAAGGTTAAGGGGCTACTTACGTGGGTGGCACAACCAGTGCTGCAGGCCCACTAGTAGCATTTAATCTACAGGCCCTGGGCACATATATTGCACAGTACTAGGGACTTATAAGTAAATTAAATAGTCCAGTTGGGTGTGATCCAATGTTACCATGTTTAAAGGGAGAGAGCATATGCACTTTAGCGCTGGTTAGCAGTGGTAAAGTATGCAGAGTCTAAAAACCAGCAAAAACAGTGTCCACAAAGTGGAGAGAGGCAAGCAAAAGTTAGGGGTGACAACCCGAAGGCTGTCAGTTCTAACATTAAACAACTCAGGGGTGAGGCCATATTTCCTGACAAGGGTGTCCTTCATAAGGGAATGCCTCATACTCTCCCTCCTGCCCAAGGGCCAGTAATACATCCCTCCCTTCATTGGGAATGTGCCTCTAGAGAGTGACTCAGGTTCCATGACTATTATCTGTTGGTGTTTCATCCTTTTTTCCCTTTAAATAGGACATCACTATGCCCTTCATAGTGGCCTTCCCTGTCTCCCATAACACTGATCCTTTGTTGAATGTCAAGTATTCCTGGAGCCACTGAGCTAGTACCTGTGTGAAATGCTTGTCTGTAAGGTTCCATGTGTTGAGCCTCCACAATGGAAGAGGTCCAGCATCGCAAGAGCCAAAGCAAAGTGTAACTGGGGTGTGGGGCTTGGTCGGAGGTAACCCTAGGCAATATGAGGGAACCAGAAGTTTCTGGACCCGATCCATAGTGGGGAGTCACAGAAGGTCAATTCAAAAGTGTGTTTAATGTGCACCCGACAAATGAGTATACAGCCGGTAATGAGGGTTCCATGTCTGCCACAGTTCACATAGCCCCAGATTGTCAACCCACTTCCCTATCCCCTCCAAATCCCCAACCCGATCCCCGGTAGAGTCCATTATGGATTTAGGATATCATTAGTTGTAGTACTATATACTAGAGGTTTCTCAAATGTGGCCTTGGACAGGAGGGGAGTGATGTATACACTGAGTAGATGGATTGCTTGACTTCAAGGGTACCTCCATCTGCTCAAGGAATCCTGCATCACAACCAGTAGGAAATTTCTATACAGGAGAATCGCTACACCTCTGGACTCTTTGGGATGCCTTGCATAGTATGCCCTATCAGACCCATGCCAGATGAGGAGGGCACATTTATTGCCTAATAATAGGTGGTGTTCATGGAGTAGTAAAATAACCAGTGTGTGGCATTTCACAAAGCAAAGAACCGCCCCTCTTTTTATCCAGTCATTGAGGTCGCTGACACTCAAGGACATAGTTAGAAATTCATATATGATGGGCAGGTTGGGTCTAATGGGAACACATGTATGCTTGTGAAACCATGAGTGGTAATCAGTGTGTGGCATCTGAATTCTGATCACATGGTGTCATTATGGTGCAGGTGTCGTATTGTGATTAAACATTGAATACACAGAACCAACTACAAAATAGAAACTTGGTGCCCGAGTAGGCAAACTGTAGCACAATCCCACTCCTCAGCAACCGCCTGCCCCTCACTTTCACCCAGAAGTGTCAACTCCTCCCAAAAAACTAGATGTGAGTTCAATCAAGTTCCTTCCAACTTTGGAACAGCAGAGTGTCATATCATAGGATATATTAGTGTTGATGGGTAAGTAGCATGACCAATCGGAGAGACAAGTTACAATTACGTGGGACCCTGTTAGTCCATCGAGGAGGAGAAGGTGTTCTCCACAGCTTGTCTGCTGATCCCCATGGGGGAGACTGGTCATTGTGGAGTGGTCTTTGCTCCATCAACAATTCCCAAGCAGCTTCTGGAGAAGAGTGACAGATATGAATATCGCCTTGTGCTTTGCTGGATACATAAGAAGATATTGGATTTTGAGTGCCAGGGCTTTCTGCTTAGCCTTGTTGTACATTTCCTCATGTGTTGTACGAAACAAGTATAGTCAAGGCATAACATGGTACAGTGCGATTGAAATAGAAGCTTTCACTTTAGACAGGGCTCTTGCATAATTGTGCCTTTGTCTCTACAGTTTATGTGTCAGGGCTCTGTGGGTGTGGTCAATGATGAAGCAGGAGAATAGCTGACATACAGAGATTCAGGATAAGATCCATTGTTAGAGGAAGGCCTCTGGGGCCTTTCAGGGAATCCCACAAAGTGTAATTTGCAGGGCCTCACCCCGTTTTCTGCATCTTCTACATGATCCTTCACCGTTTTTAAGGTTGGCGAGAGACAGTAAACTGTAGTCAAAAGCTCATGCACCATATCTTCCAGTTCCTATATTCAGCCATGTGTTTCAGTAAATCTATCAGCTACCCCTCGGATATTTAGGAGCAATATGGAGAATTTGAACCCAACCTCCGCTATTTTATTTGAGAGTGGGCAAGTGTGAATGGCCTGGAGGATGACCTCACTGTCATGACTCCCGGGGGTTTGATTAGATTGTTCTATAATAGAGGAGCCATTACGGGCCCTGGTGGTGTTGCCATAAACTTGTGGATTTTGTTTTGAGAATGCAAGTATTATAATAAGCCACAGCCAGATGGTCTTTCCAGGCTCTGTAGTCTGGCACATGTGCAGCAGTCCTGGCCTCACCACCTTGGCCAATCACTCTAGGACACTTCTCACTTTACGAGGCACCAGGCTTCATAGAGGGGGAAGAGTGGCATTCGGGCCATGGCTTTAGCAATCACCAGCCTGATTCTGTCACCAGCTTCCTGCTCAGCTCCTCAGTACTCCAATTAGAGGAGGTCTCCACCTGCCATCTTGCTGCATCCGATACTCCTCTCTGCTTCTGCCAATCCTCCAGGACAAGCAGGACTAGGGTAGTCCCCAGATCTGGTAGAGAGGTGGATACCTGGACTCAACATCCTTGAGGCTGCAGTTGGTGCCCCCAAAGAGATCCCGTCAGTACCATCTTGGACCACTTGGCTTGGCCTCTACCATTTGACTGTTTTATGAAAGTATCAATTATGATTGATAGAAAATCCCAGGTCCGCTGCTTTGATGGAATCAGTATTTTAAACATTATTATATCTGTTTGACCTTAAACAAATGTTTTTAAAAAAAAGTCCTAAATGGCATATTTAATGTACTTGTTGATCCATTGTAGATTGATATACCATATACTGAGGGCCGATAAATTAAATGTTACTAGTGGGCCTCTAGAACTAGTTTGTGCCACCCACTTAAATAGCACTTTAAACATGTCTCAGGTCTGCCATTGCAGCCTGTGTGTGGGCAGTTTTCAACTGAAATGTTCACCTGGCACAAACACCTTTTGCCAGTTCTCAGTTTTCCTTTTTAATGCATATAAGCCACCTCTAGGGTAGTCCCTAAACAGCCCTTATCACAGGGTGCAGGTGCACTCTATTTATAAAGTTGGTCACCTCAAAGTGGGTACCAGGTATAAAATAAAATAAAGGGACCCTCAGAGCCACTCTACAGTACACTCAATGACTTGTGAATACTACAGAAGGACTGCCCAGCTATGCTGATGCAGTGAACCTGCCTGGACCTGCTCCTGGACCTGCTTGAGGCCTGCCCTGCTGTCTGAGAAGGAAGACTTGACCTGCACCTTTCATCTCAGGCTCAAGTGACTCCAAGGGTCAGCTGACTTACCTCATGTTCTGAGCTAGAGTAACACAACAAGCTCCAGAGGCCTCCCTGCAACTGTCCATCTGAACCTGCTGCACTGGACATGCCTGGCCCTCAACTGTAGCTGTCTGAGTCCTGCTGGCCTCTGCTGGAATTAATTCGGGATTCCCAAGAGGTGACTCCCTTGGTGTGACATTAGTTGATGTTCTTGTTGAAGAAAAGGTGAAATCCTGAACTTTTTGGCTCTTTACGACTTTGAACAGGCCAATCCAGACCAAGATCTTGTTGCCCATGCTGACATCAATGCAAACCTCTGGTGAACCTGAGTCTTTGCGTTACAGCGACCACAATGACCAGCAAAGCAATATCTGTTCTTCGCACTTCAGCACTGACAGCCTGCAGTGACCATCAGTGCGAATTTCCAGCAACAATCCCAGTGACAACCCTCTGTAACACTCTCCCTGCTCCTCACGGAATTCTTCTCCACAAACTTAACTCTTCACCCTGGAGTATAGAAGGTAACTTTTTTAGCCGAATTAACCTGATCCCTGTATAAGCATCGCACTCCATCGTGGTGAGCCTAAATTTCAAACTTTCACCCTGTGTGGCATAACTACACACACAAGTTGTTGTGTTTCTAGGCACTATACTTACCTTAAATCTTTGTGATTCATTATCTCTGGTTTTACTGATTGAATTATTGTCATTTTGGTGTCAGATAAGTCATTAAGGAGGTCATTCTGACCGCGGCGGGCGGCGGTTGCCGCCCGCCATGCGGTTACTGCTGAATGACCGCACCGCGGTCAAAAGACCGCGGCGGTCATTCCAACTTTCCCGCTGGGCCTGCGGGCGACCGCCAAAAGGCCGTCCGCCGGCCCAGCGGGAAAGCCCCTGCAACGAGGAAGCCGGCTCCGAATGGAGCCGGCGGAGTTGCAGAGGTGCGACGGGTGCAGTGGCACCCGTCGCGATTTTCACTGTCTGCAAAGCAGACAATGAAAATCTTTGTGGGGCCCTGTTAGGGGGCCCCTGCACTGCACCTGTTCCCGACATTCTGGTTCTGGCGGTGGACACCGCCAGAAACAGGCTGGCGGGAAGGGGGTCGGAATCACCATGGCGGTGCTGCAAGCAGCGCCGCCATGGCGGATTCCCTGGGCCAGGGGAAAACCGGCGGGAAACCGCCGGTTCCCCTTTTCTGACTGCGGCTTTACCGCCGCGGTCAGAATAGCCCAGGAAGCACCGCCAGCCTGTTGGCGGTGCTTCCGCCGCCCTCCGCCATGGCGGTCATGGACCGCCAGGGTCGGAATGACCCCCTAAATCTTACTCTATTTTTCTAATTTTTTTTCACTTTATTATTGTTTATGTTCTGCATAAATACTTTTTGCATTGCCTCTAAGTTAGGCCTAGCTTCTTTTCTGCCAGGCTACCAGAGGGTTAAGATCAGGTTAATTAGTGGTGGTGTATTACTATCCACGCAGGCTCAGAGAACTAATCAAATTTACATGACCAAAGACTGCTGGAAGTTGAGATAGAACCTATTTACCTAGAGGTTAAAGGCACATTGCACAGTGCCAATCTATGCTGAAAGGTTGCATGACGTAACCACGCATGCACTTATCACGCATGCCTTTACAACGTGTTTGCTACAATGCATGCATCATTACCACGCTTGCATTTACAACAAAAGTTTTTACCAGGCATATACCTTTACCACGAACATTTTGTTGTAAAGGCATGGTTGGTAAGGGCATATGTGTGGTAAAAAGTAAAGTGGTAACTATAAACCCTACATATATGTATAAATATAAAACCTATTGGCAGTTGCCAGTAGGTAGTTATAGTTAGGAGAAAAAAAATCCATAGACAGAGTGGGTTTTGTTGAAATTTTTTTGTGATATTGTCGCAAATTTGTGACAATAATTTAAAAAAGAAAGTGTTTTTTCCCCGGCGGGGCCCCTCTGGGACCCAAGCACCAGAGATAAGGGGTCAGGGTGTCCCTAACCTCGCCCCTTTTCTTTTTTTCAGGGACTCGGCTGAAGCCAAGTCCCAAGATGGCTGTCAACACTTCCTGGTTGAAGTGTTGGATTCTGATCAGCCAATCATTTCCCAGCACAAGCTCGTTATTATTTGCGAAGTCGTCATGGAGGATCCACAACCCTAGGTATACAAATGTAGTTTTCTTTTAATTCCTCTTAAACTACTTAACGGATTTACCCCAAACAAAAAGCGTAATCTGCGTACCAAAAGATACCTTTCTGCCAATTTTGGTGTAATTCCATTCAGCGGTTCGAGCTGGAGTGGTGTTCAAATATCCTATGGGAATTAACATGCGAAACACACATTTTTTGTCCCCCCTTTTTTCAGCCTCAGCTTAATGTATTACCCCGAAACTGTACCCCAAAACTTTCCATGCACAACAAGAATCACCAGCATACTTTTTCTGGAAAGTTTTTGTGAAGACTCGTCAACTGACGCCAAAGATACAGGAAAGTCCAAAAAATAATTTTCTATGGAAATTTGTTCCTAACTATAACAATCCTATGGCGACCGCCAGTAGGCAATATTTATATATATATCAGGATGAGGAGTTATTTGTACATTTGTAATTTTACATGGCAGCCATTGCAAATAATCATAAAACACAGTTTTTTCTATTTTCTATTTTCAATTCTGTAGCACTTGCAGTGTTATTCATTTGGTTAATATTTTAGTTTTTTTATTATGGGGGGAGACATGGACAGTATGTCACATACTCACATTTATGAGGTGTATCAACATATTGGTTAAATTGGTTTTGTTTTGCGGTAACTACAACTCCCAGAAGGCAGCATTATAAGTTTATAGTGCACTAGTTAATAATTGAATTTATTTGGAAATTATGGGTGAGTTTTAGTTGTGCAGACCACAGTTATTAAACTTAACAAGCAGAGAGAAGTAGTTTCTAAGTGCATTTAGAAATATGTTGAGTCTTAATGAATTGTTATCTGTAGATATAAATGTGGAAACAGAAACCCCCTACCGGAAATGCCCGTGATTAAGGTCTCTCAGATTGAAACGCGTAGGGCAGGTGATTGTTGAGTTGTAAACGAAGTTAACGGAGCCTGAATAAATGAATTTTGTGAAATAAGAGATCCCGGAGTGCGGTCGTTTGTGAAGTATTTCATGAATGTTGTTGATATATATATATATATATATATATACACAAATACACATACATAATATACAGGGAGTGCAGAATTATTAGGCAAATGAGTATTTTGACCACATCATCCTCTTTATGCATGTTGTCTTACTCCAAGCTGTATAGGCTCGAAAGCCTACTACCAATTAAGCATATTAGGTGATGTGCATCTCTGTAATGAGAAGGGGCGTGGTCTAATGACACCAACACCCTATATCAGGTGTGCATAATTATTAGGCAACTTCCTTTCCTTTGGCAAAATGGGTCAAAAGAAGGACTTGACAGGCTCAGAAAAGTCAAAAATAGTGAGATATCTTGCAGAGGGATGCAGCACTCTTAAAATTGCAAAGCTTCTGAAGCGTGATCATCGAACAATCAAGCGTTTCATTCAAAATAGTCAACAGGGTCGCAAGAAGCGTGTGGAAAAACCAAGGCGCAAAATAACTGCCCATGAACTGAGAAAAGTCAAGCGTGCAGCTGCCACGATGCCACTTGCCACCAGTTTGGCCATATTTCAGAGCTGCAACATCACTGGAGTGCCCAAAAGCACAAGGTGTGCAATACTCAGAGACATGGCCAAGGTAAGAAAGGCTGAAAGACGACCACCACTGAACAAGACACACAAGCTGAAACGTCAAGACTGGGCCAAGAAATATCTCAAGACTGATTTTTCTAAGGTTTTATGGACTGATGAAATGAGAGTGAGTCTTGATGGCCCAGATGGATGGGCCCGTGGCTGGATTGGTAAAGGGCAGAGAGCTCCAGTCCGACTCAGACGCCAGCAAGGTGGAGGTGGAGTACTGGTTTGGGCTGGTATCATCAAAGATGAGCTTGTGGGGCCTTTTCGGGTTGAGGATGGAGTCAAGCTCAACTCCCAGTCCTACTGCCAGTTCCTGGAAGACACCTTCTTCAAGCAGTGGTACAGGAAGAAGTCTGCATCCTTCAAGAAAAACATGATTTTCATGCAGGACAATGCACCATCACACGCGTCCAAGTACTCCACAGCGTGGCTGGCAAGAAAGGGTATAAAAGAAGGAAATCTAATGACATGGCCTCCTTGTTCACCTGATCTGAACTCCATTGAGAACCTGTGGTCCATCATCAAATGTGAGATTTACAAGGAGGGAAAACAGTACACCTCTCTGAACAGTGTCTGGGAGGCTGTGGTTGCTGCTGCACGCAATGTTGATGGTGAACAGATCAAAACACTGACAGCATCCATGGATGGCAGGCTTTTGAGTGTCCTTGCAAAGAAATGTGGCTATATTGGTCACTGATTTGTTTTTGTTTTGTTTTTGAATGTCAGAAATGTATATTTGTGAATGTTGAGATGTTATATTGGTTTCACTGGTAATAATAAATAATTGAAATGGGTATATATTTTTTTTTGTTAAGTTGCCTAATAATTATGTACAGTAATAGTCACCTGCACACACAGATATCCCCCTAACATGGCTAAAACTAAAAACAAACTAAAAACTACTTCCAAAAATATTCAGCTTTGATATTAATGAGTTTTTTGGGTTCATTGAGAACATGGTTGTTGTTCAATAATAAAATTAATCCTCAAAAATACAACTTGCCTAATAATTCTGCACTCCCTGTATATATACGTATATATATATATTGACACAAATATATACATATATACACATACATATATATATATACATATATATATATGTATATATCTATGTATACATATATATGTGTGTGTCTATATATAGATATTCTCTTAAAAAAACAAAGGTTACAGGAACGTTATAGTTAGACTCACATTTTAAACGTACCAAACCATAGAAATGTATCTGTTATAGTTGGAGTTATCTCAAGTAACTATAAGTCGTGCCCTACGGTAACTATAACTCACGTTCCATAGGCATGCGGGGAGACAGGTGGCCTCCAGAATTGATTTCAAACATATGCCACAGGGAGGCGGCAGTCCCTGGAGCTGTGGAGGGCCTTTTTTCTTTTCTTTCATCTTTTTTTCTGGGACTCAGCTGAAGCTGAGTCCCAACATGGCTGCCTATACTTCATTGTTAAAGTATTGGCAGATAATCAGATATCAGCACGAGATCAGGAGCGTTAGCGGAGCCTTTGAGACCTTATATATACAAATTTGGATCTTCTTTAATTTCTCTAAAACTACTGAACATATTTACACCAAATAAAAAAAGGGGCACTTTCTGAACCAAGAGCTACCTCTCTGCCAAATTTAGTGTAATTCCGTCTAGTGGTTAGGTGCTATTGCTATTAAAAATTCCTGTGGAAAAATGTATGAGAAAAAAAAAAAATGGGAACCCCCCCTTTTTCTTGACCCCCACTTGATGAATCACCCCAAAACTTTCCAGACAGACGCTGAAGTGAGCATTGTAAACTCTTTAAAAATGTCATGAAGATTCATCAAATGGTGCTATAAGCGAAACAAAAAATGTTTTTGCTATAGAAACTAGGTCCTAACTATAACTACCTAGTGGCAACTGCCAGTATGTAATATTATATATATATATATATATATACTTAAAAACTGATAAAACACATAATACTTACCTGTACTTACCTGTAAAACGTTTACCTCCACCATTAATTCCTTTACAAAATTAAAACAAAATCATACTTACCTTTAAAACCTCTACCACACATCTGCCTTTCCCATTTATGCCTTTAGAACAAAATTTGTTGTAAAGGCATGCGTGGTAAAGGTATATTCATGGTAAAGGCATGCATGGTAAAGGCATATGCCCGCTAATGCCTTTGTGGTAATGGTAATGCATGGTAATGACTGCATTGTAATGGCTGTTACCCATGAGGAAAGAGTGCAGTTACCCAGATTTCTCATTGATTCAGACTATCATAAACTGTAAAAAGTGATCATTATTGCACTATTCTCCCGTAAAATATGAGAATGAAAAATGTGCTGTACCCTCCCCATGGTTAGCTGAATATTTCTAAAATGCAAACAATATGCTCATCATTTCAGGGTGTCTTTCTTGAGGCTACTGGGGACTGAAGGCGCAGGAATGCAGAGAACCTCTATGGAAAGGCTGAAGTAACTCCTGCTCATCTGCAGACGTTTGTGTGATCAAGGCTCACTGGCTTCCTTCCAGGTGCCGGAGATTCACCCAAAGATGCCTTCAAAGCCTGTGGCAGTAGTAGACGAACACAGAAGACAAAACTTTATATTTGAGATGGGCCAGTAATTTAATGGAATTTAACAATGAATTTGGGTCTCTCCCGCTATGTATGGTGTCATAAAAATCTTAAAAATCTTTCAAAATCGTTTGGACATCATAAGCTTGTACTAGCCCAAACATCAAAACTCGTGCCCTTTCTACTTTCCTCCTATTAGAATCTGGAAGAGACTTCTTTGAAAATGGAGATAAAGAGGTTGGCACGCTGGCAAGTAAGGAATTTACATTTTGAATTAAACTCGCTCTTCAAAGTCCCTCATTTTATAATCTGTGTTTAAACATCGAAAAATAGTCTTGGCAATATCTTTAGACACCTTTCACAGAAGACCCTTTAATTATCCGATGAACAGGCAAAGAAACTGTCGTGGGCTTATTATTTAGGCTTCTGAAATCCCTTTAAGTCTCTGATATAAGAAGCTCCTTCAACATATTTCCGTTCTGGACTTTTCATCTGCATCCACTGCTCCTGAATCAGATGAAGTATCGAGGGCTGGACGTTTTGCAGAAAGAGGCTCCAAAGTGCTCATGGCGACAGGAACAGCTGCTTCAGTCATCTGCTACAGCTCAGAATGTGAGGAGGAAAGTATCTCATCATCTTCATCAACAAAAGTTTCAATGTCATTTACTTGCTCCGTTGAATCCTTGAACCCATCACATTCTTCACTCCATGCTGTCAAACAATGAATGACAACTAGACAGTCACATCAGTTCACTTAATATGTTGCTAGGAAACATTGTCCCGCTCCTCGCGATACAGAGACAGTTACTGAAGTTTTAAATAGAAAAGGAAATAAGCACAACAGTTCTTCAGAAACCCAAACCCCCAACTCTCTGCCTGGTAGACAGACACCTCATTTGCTAAATCACCAGGAGGGTACGAAACTTTCAAATAAAAATACAAATAAAAGAAGGCATTTTGCATCCATATTATGTTTACGCCAGAGCAGCTGTAGACAGCCCAGACCGTTCGTGTTCGTTAACTTGGTTTCGTGTTGGAAATATCCAGACTTAGCGACACAAAGCCATTGTTTCCCCTCTTCGTGGTCATTGTTGCCTATCTCCCAGATGTGCATGGGGAAGAGAGAGAGATTCACCCAGCCCACTGCAGCAAGACTGCTGCTATCTGACTACTGAGACAAGTGTCCCACTAAAGTAGCATCAAATTGAACAATAGAAAGGAAAGATATATATAAAGTAATGCCTCAGGAAAGAGATATGTCTCACAATGTGAAAGACAGACTGGGAGACTACGTTGTAGTTGTAAAGAAAAGACATAGTCAGCTCACTGGAAATTTGAGATTGATGCTTTTTAGTCTTACCACTATTAGCTTTAACCCCTTAGCTGCTGGGCGTCCCCACCCCCCAACAGTGCTGAGCCCTTTTTTAGCTATTTGGGGTAGTTCACGCTTAGGCCTTCATAACTTTTTGTCCACATAAGCTATCCATACCAAATTTGCGTCCTTTTTTCCAACATCCTAGGGATTCTAAAGGTACCCAGGGTTTGTGGGTTCCCCTGGAAGAGACCAAGAAATTAGCAAAAATACAGCGAAAATTTCGTTTTTTTCAAGAAAATGGGAAAAAAGGGCTGCAGAAGAAGGCTTGTGGTTTTTTCCTTGAAAATGGCATCAACAAAGGGTTTGTGGTGCTAACATCACCGTCTTCCCAGCTTTCAGGAACAGGCAGACTTAAATCAGAAAACCACATTTTTCAACACAATTGTGGCATTTTACTGGGACATACCCCATTTTTACTGTTTTTGTGCTTTCAGCCTCCTTCCAGTGAGTGACAGGAATAGTTGTGAAACCAATGCAGGTTACCGGACAACTAAATATCTCTGAAAAGTAGACAAAATTCTGAGTTCTGCAAGGGGTCATTTGTGTAGATCCTCCAAGGTTTTCCTACAGAAAATAATAGCTGAAATAAAAACATATTGAAATTGAGCTGAAAAAAACAGCCATTTTGCTCCACGTTTCACTCTGTAACTTTTTCCTGTGATGTCCAATTTTTGCAAGATATATACCGTGAAATCTGCTGGACTCTTCTGGTTGCGGGAATAAATAGGGCTTGTAGGTTCACCAAGACCCCTAGGTAACCAGAGCCAATGAATGAGCTGCACCTTGCAATGGGTTTTCATTATATACCAGGTAAACAACAATTCATTTGCTGAAATATAAAGAGTGAAAAATAGGTATCAAGAAAACCTTTGTATTTCTAAAATGGGCATAAGATAAGATGTTGAAAAAACAGTAGTTATTTGCACATCTCTAAATTCCTGGGGTGCCCATACTAGCATGTGAGTTACAGGCCATTTCTCAATTAGACGTCTTTTTTACACTCTGTATTGCATTTGGAAGGAGAAAAATGCAGAGAAAGGCAAGGGACAATAACACTTGTTTTGCTATTCTGTGTTCCCCCAAGTCTCCCAATAAAAATGGCACCTCACTTGTGTGGGTAGGCCTAATGCTCGCAATAGGAAGCACAACATGGACACATCACATTTTTACATTGAAATCCGACATGTTTTTTGCAAAGTGCCTAGATGTAGATTTTGGCCTCTAGCTCAGCTGGCACCTAGGGAAACCTACCAAACCTGTACTTTTTCCTCACATTTCGGTGACAGAAAGCTCAGGAATCTGAGAGGATCCACAAATTTCCTTCCACCCAGCATTCCCCCAAGTCTCCCGATAATAATTGTACCTCACTTGTGTGGGTAGGCCTAGCGCCCGCGACAGGAAATGCCCCAAAACACAACATGAACACATCACATTTTCCCAAAGAAAACAGAGCTGTTTTTTGGAAAGTGCCTAACTGTGGATTTTGGCCTCTAGCTCAGCCAGCACCTAAGGAAACCTATCGAACCTGTGCATTTTTTAAACCAAGACACCTAGGGGAATCCACGATGGGGTGACTTGTGGGGCTTTCACCAAGGTCTTTACCCAGAATCCTTTGCAAACCTCAAAATTTGGCCAAAAAATCAGTTTTTCCTCACATTTCGGTGACAGAAGGTTCTGGAATTTGAGGTGAGCCACAAATGTCCTTCCACCCAGCCTTCCCCCAAGTCTCCCAATAAAAATGGTACCTCACTTGTGTGGGTAGGCCTAGCACCCGTGACAGGAAATGCCCCAGAACACAATGTTGACACATCACATTTTCCCAAAGAAAACAAACCTGTTTTTGGCAAAGTGCCTAGCTGTGGATTTTGGCCTCTAGCTCAGTCGGCACCTAGGGAAACTGACCAAACCTGTGTATTTTTTAAACTAGACACCTAGGGGAATCCAAGATGGGGTGACTTGTGGGGCTTTCACCAGGTTCTGTTATCCAGAATCCTTTGCAAACCTCAATATTTGGCAAAAAATAGAAAATTCATCACATTTCGGTGACCGAAAGTTCTGGAATTTGAGAGGAGCCACAAATTTCCATCCACCCACCATTCCCCCAAGTCTCACAGTAAAAATGGTACCTCATTTGTGTGGGTAGGCCTAGTGCCCGTGACAGGAATAGATCACACAATGGCCAATGTTGGTCCTTACAATCGAGCCCAGGACCAAAAACACAGGTGCCTGCCTTACAAAACCAATTTGTTTTGTGATAGATAATTTTGATGTCTCCACAATACGATTTGGGCTGTGAAATTGGGGCTGAACTAAATTTGGGAGCTCCCAAGAGAGCACTCTCTCTCTGTGCTTGCCGCCGCATGCACCTGCTCTCTGGGTTGGGTTAACCCGCTATTGTCCAGTTGCACAGACTGTGCTTGGGAAGGGACAGCAGGCCTGTCCTCATCACCTCCCTCATAATTACTGGAAGAGGAGTTATTGAATGGGACTCCTCCAACTGAAAAATCACTCCCAGAGGCTGCGCCATTTTCCTATCCCTCAGATGCTGTCTCAGTATCTGCTGTCTCAGTCTCTGATCCTATGTCAGAGCTGTCCTCTATAATCTGAGTGAGGGCTTGAGAAGCAGTCATCCAACGAGATGCCATCTCTGCTACTGGCTAAGCTGTTGCTCTAAAACACTAGCCTACATAGACAGTCACAAAATTGCTGGTGTGTGTGTGATACGTGCATCAGTAGAGGTCACCTTACCTAAGCTTTTTCCCTCAATCAACATGTTCTTTCAAGACACTCAAAAAACACCTTCTCACATACCAATTGTCACAGTCTTTAGCACCTCTAGCGCACAGTCCAACAATCATTATAGGTGCTCCCACTCCCATGTCCTCCTCTTTGGGTTCCCTCACTACCACCCAGCAAAAGTGCCCTTCATCTCTCCATAGCTGCCCCCCGCACATACATTTCATTTGTATTATAGGGCAGATAATGGCTGACTTTACTAATGTACTCAGCTATTTACATAGAATACAGATTTGCTCTTTGCAGTAGGCATATAAACCTTCTGCGCTACTTTATGGCATCAAAACTGCCACTAGACAAAAGTCAGATCCTTTTGTAGCAGAAACGTAATCACAGGACTTACTTGACTTTTTTATTGCTGCCTAAAAGCTACAGTTGAAACGTGTCAGTTGAAGTATGTGCATTGCTTTGAAGACGCAAGCTGCAACTGCAAGACAACTGGTGGCAAATATATTTGTATATATACATCTATATATATATATATATATATATATATATATATATATATATATATCTCGCAGCCCCCATGGAAACCACACATGCATTGACAAAAGTGATCTAGATAAATAGATCTATATCTATCTATATAGATATATCTATCTGTGTAGATAGATATATCTATCTATATATATAGATCTATATATTTTTTAGTAGTTGTATGGTTTCCTTGGGGGCAACCATACAACTACTAAAAAAATGATTGCACCCATGGGGGGTCGCCCTGTTCACCGACCTTTTTAAAAAAAAAAAATGTCCCCGGGGGGTTGCCTGGCCCGTTTGCCGAGGGGGCTGACCCCCCCAAGACAAATCCCTGGTGTCTAGTAGGGTTTCCTGGCCCTCGATCACAGCTGTTCAGCAAGGCCTTGTTTGAAAGGGGAGATTCTCACCTTTGAAATGAGGCCTTCATGAATGTCGGGAAGGCCGTTTGGGGCTGTTTTCCCATTGGAGTAGGAAGCGGCCACAAGGCTGCTTCCTGCTCCGATAGAAAAAACAAAACAGTGACGTCAGCGCGCCTCGCGGCACGCTGATGTCACAAAGGGGCAGGTGGGGGAACGGGGGAGACACAGAAGATCTTCCTTGTCTCCCGGGGTATTTTTAGTAAAAAGAAAATCCTCGGGTGCGACGCACCCGATGAGTTTTTAACACCCTCCCTGGTGTCAGCCACTGGTCGTGACCTACACCAGGGAGGTAGTGTGGGCGTCGGCCAGTGGATGACGCCCGCACTGTAGTGGTTAAGTTCTAAGCTTTCTCTTATTTTTTGTCGACACCAACAATGTAAACTTAGGAGAGGGCCCCAATATGGTCTTTATTATTTGTTTACGCTCTAAAGTAGCCCAACCAATAGTATCATTAGTGGTTGTTGAGTTCATAGCAAGGTTTTGAACATGAATATTGAATTCACTAAAAAAATGTGGTTGTGATTGTTATGTCAAAATCACACTGGGTTTGGTTTATATTGACATAGATTCAATGTGCATTATTAGTTTAGAAATCAAATTATTAGTTGGGGTGGATCTCTACAGACCTCAATGAATGTTCACCACTCCTGTAAGGGTAAACCTTCAAAATCCCTAAATCAACCAGAACTCAAACCCCTGGTTGCTATAACACACAGCAGGCCGGTTTATCTTAGGGCAAAGTGTAAATTATTTATGCAGTACTAAATCAGTAATAAAGTACAAATACAAAGTATTAAACATCCCAAATTGAGTTAGAGAATCAGAGTAGATTTTATTAAACAAAATGTCACCAAAATGATGAACATCCAATAAGAGGAAGCAGAAATATTATTTTAAAAAAGTTTAGGTAGAAATAGCACAGACAAGCACAAATCACCAATAATAATCTAAGGAAAAGGTAGATCGAGGCTTATGAGATTCTCAGAGTATCAGGAAGTCACCAAAAGCAAAGTCTAGTCCAAGTCCAGAGGCCACTGTTCAGCTAGGCACTTTAGGAAAAAGGCCTCTTGAAGTTTGTAGTATCCCTAAGGTCACCCCGGAGGTCAGCAAACTGATCCTTGGAGTCCACTTCTTTGTCTGGAGTAGAAGAGAAAGCAGGTCTAGTTCATCATGGATCCTCTCATGTCTCAGACAGCAGGTCCAGGCCTATGTTGTTCTTCTGCAGGTCTCGAAAGTGTTCAGATAGGGTGCCTTGGGATGATGCATTAATGCCTGGTATTAGCTAGTTGTTGGTGATGACTTGTGGGCACTCCCCAACCACCTAGGTAAAAATTCCTGGGTGAAATACTTCCCACTATTTCAGTAATCCTAGTTTACCTTACTGCAAAGAGGCCCAAAAGATAGTGAAATTCTTCGGCCACACCATACTTGGTCTCTGAGGGTTGTGGGTGTATAAGGGAGTGCACTGTGGCAGTCACCAGTGTGAAACAGGCCCTGTATCAACAGCAAACTAGGACAAAGAGGTCTAGTAGGACAAAGGCAGAGACCTACAGCACCCAGGCAGGGGTTATACAAGAATTGTCCAGGCATTCTGTTTTCTTCCTTTCAAGGGTACCAAAGTGTTGCAGGTGGCTTAAACAGATCAGTCAGGCAGGATTTAACACTGTGATGCCAACAGGATGCCCACAATCTTTTCCCTAAAGATTCAGCAGAGCTCAGAGTAGTCATCCCTGCATTTTCAGGTAAACCTATTGTTTGGCTTAGCCCCTATATGGGAGTTGGTAGAGGCTACTACTAATTAGTCTTCGGATAGCTCAGAAAGGTACAGAGTAACTTTCTAAAAGTTACTTTTCATTAATATTTATTAAAATTCTGACCTCACTGTTATTTTAAGAAATGTTTAAGATACAAGTTCATTTATTTGTCTACCTGGTCCCTTTCCCAATATAGCATTCTTATTATATTAATCTGTACTTTGGTTTTCTACAAAGGACAGTCAAGCCTGATACAGTGAAAATAGGTTTTTGAGCCTTTTCAATATAGGGGCATGGGAATATTAATTTTCTACATGTCCTACTTTTAAATACCATGCACCTTGCATTGTGGGCTACAAGCTGCACATATGGATGACTTATTATTATTTAAAATGGAGGTCTTTACCTGTCAAAAAGGTTATTTTGACGGGTCCCACTGTATATTTTCAACTGCAGGAATCAGGCCACACCAGGTAAGCCTGATCCATTGTCCCACTGCCACTACACTAGATGGCACAATATGTACTACAGTCTAAGGCCCATATTTATACTTTTTGACGCAAACCAGCGCCACCACTGGTTTGCGTAAAAAAATGTATCGCCGCCTAACGCCATTCCTACGCACAATGCGGGCGCCTTATTTAAGGATTGATGTTAGCAGATGCTGCGGGCTGGTCAAAGTAAAAAAAAAAAGACTCAAAACAAGCAGCGCCGGGGTACGGAAAAATGGGGGTTGTGCGTCAAAAAATGGTGCATGTCAGGATTGAGCCAAAAATCATGGCTCAAACTGGACTTGTGCCATTTTTTGACGCACAACCCCCATTGAAATGACTCCTGTCTTAGCAAAGACAGGAGTCATGCCCCCTTGCCCAATGGCCATGCCCAGGGGACCGCTGTCCCCTGTGCATGGCCATTGGGCACAGTGGCATGTAGGTGTGCCTAAATTAGGCACCCCATGCCACTTTAAAAAATAAAAAAATAATACTTACCTCAACTTACCTGGGATGGGTCCCCCCATCCATGGGTGTCCTTCAGGGGTGGGCGAGGTTGGCATGGGGTGTCCCTGGGGGCAGGGAAGGGCACCTCTGGACTGCTTCCATGGTCTGAGACAATGGAAGTGAGCCCACAGGTCCCTTAACGCCTGCCCTCACCCAGGCGTTAAAAAACAGTGCACATCAGGCTGTGCTCCGTTTTTTAAGGCCCGCCCCCTCCTGTGTGTTGATAGAGCGTTCCGTCCTAATAAATTACCTGTATCTGGACGCTCTTGGGTCGATGAATCTTTTGACCAAGTTGGGCTCTCTTCACCCGAGAGTAATCAATTTAATCAAATCGATAATCAATAACGAACATAAGCAATACCCTGATCAACATAACACTTCACAATTAATCCAGAAAACATTTCGGCGAAACCATGACCTTTCGGTCATGAATAACCACACCAGTTTATTCAAAGTTAATGCATTTATTTCCCTATATTAACAAAGCTAGCACGATATAAATGTGTCTCAACACCAAATGATATATGTAAATGAACATTAATAGCTGTCCATAATGGCGAAAAAGATGCAATCTATGCAGCATTTGAATAACAATGCATTCGATGATAGCAACGCAAACCACTAAAACTATAATCTGTAATGGGCTAATTGCATACATTAGTCAGCATAACAAGGTCTCAAAATTGCATCGTGCAAAAAAATAAATCCTCATCTAACCTCAAATTAGCATCTGCATGTGGGACTTCATGCAAAAACAATTTAGCAACATTAATTTGGAAAACTCCTAACTAGGGCTCTTATAAAAAATCAGCAGTTGGTTACCTAAAAGAAACACAGTGCAATTGTACATTTTCCTTTCATATTTACCAAATTCAATCAGCATTCAAGGAAGTCTTCGTCTCACAGGTACCGGTTTCGATCAGCATGGGACGGGGCAAAGGGGCAGGGTGGACGGGGCAATTGCCTCACAGCGGCAAGATAAAACTACTACTTCATGCAAAGGGGCAAATCAAAGTTAAAGTCTCTATGGCGAGAATTACTTAAAGTCTCTTTCTCTCGATTAGAGAAAGCATCAAAGTCTCATCGACCATCAATTGGCATTGTAGAAGATGGCAAAATGACGAGGTCGGCAAGATGGGCCATAATGGCCAATGTCCTGCAAATGGCGGGTAAAGGCTATAATGGCTGATGTCCAGGTAATGTCTGTAATGGCAAAAATGGCTGGTAAAAGCTGTAATGGCTGCTTTCTTCTTGTGCACCGGGTTTAAATAATCAACAGTTCAAATCCAGTAGGGTCTTCCATTGGCTTCAAATTGTCCAATCAAAAACAACAGTTCACAAGCTTCTACCTAGGCATACATTATCCTTGGAGTCGGGAACGTAAGTTGCACATATTTTACCAATTAACTCACTTTCAGAGCGTCCATTGTCTGCACCTGCAGATTGACCTTGGAGCAAAGAAGAAGATGCCAGGCTGGCACGAAACCTTAAAGATAAGCATGTGAACCGATCTCACTGGAAAAGTACAGCTTCAAGCAAGAATACACGTTTGTTAGCACATTGGAAAAATATGAGCATCTAAACCGTGAGACAAGGCAACTAGGCCAAGCCTCCACTAAAGTTAAGCTAAGTTAAAACATTTCAAACAAGCAAATCATGGCACACGTTTACGGTTATGTCAGATTAGTACAATTCTAATACATCACGTTATATAAAGCACGCTTATAAATGTTGGCGAACTACTCTGAGGGCACATTTGTCCCCGTACAATCTTTATTAGTTCGGTTAAAGTCACACTTGATTATTGCAGCACTACGTTTATGCGCTAATAAATGTAAAACCTTCATTTCTGCGTCATCAATCCCTCCTCTGATGACTACTTGTCATCACACAAAACTATTCCCACAAATTTTATTCCATTAAAATTCTGTCAGTTCTCTTTGGCTTTTAGTTCCCCTTGTTCTTGCTTTGTATTCTTCTGCCATTCTTTTCATCATTTTCTCTTCCTTCCTTCTTTTAATTCTTGCCATGATCATTAGTATTCCCCTCTTTATTCCCCAAATCTCAAAAATGCAAATTAGTACTATTAGTATTCCCTGTATTATTTTTAGCAATATTCCATTCCAAATGCCACCAAGCCAATTTCCCACTGAAGCAATTCCCTTTCCAACCTTCTCCCAAACTCCTGGTTCTTTCAATTCCTTCAAGTCTGCACTCTCTTTTGTTAGATTTGAAAGCATTGTTTTAATTTTCACACTATTGTCTGGTATATACGTGCAACAGTGTCGCGCACCAAGCATTTTGCAAACGCCGCCATCCTTTGCTAAAAGAATGTCTAGGGCAAGCCTGTTTTGAAGAGTCATAGCTCTTTCTGCTGCAAGTTCAGCATCCATCAGGATTATAGCACCTGAAAACTTTGTCAACATGTTATCCACTATAGTAGACAACTTTCTTATTTTGATGGAATTCAACACAACTCCTAATGAAGGAATCATGGCTCCAAATATATCTCCTACCACAGCAGCTGCGGTCTCTCTTTTCTGGATACGATGAGATCCAGGCGTCTTTGGAATCACCAATAGGTCATCCAGTTGATAAACCTTTGGGAACACTATACCCAAATAACATCTCCCCCACCATCCCTTTGGAAGACGATAATAGGCATTATGCCCACAAATGTAATATACACCAGGTATGACAGGATCAAGTCCGTTCAGCATGAATGTCCATTTGGCCTTAAAGATAAACGTATGTTTACATTCACTCGCTCCCACGAAAATGTTATCATAATAAGGTTCACCTCGATATATACAAAATTTCCCTACATGCCAAGCGTCTAAAGCTATCCTTCCTTGTGTTTTTATTGCGGCAAAAGCATAATTATCTACTGAAGTCCTCTTACTTAGCTCTTTTTCTAATTTCGCATTCATTTGTGCCCTTCTATCATCTGTGCGATCTAAAAAGCTTATTTCTACTGCTGAGAGCGAGCAGGTAAGATTTTCCCTATGAGCGTGAGCTGTTTCAAAAGGTTGCATTGGCTCGAAAAATTCCCTCATTATTTTAGCATCCCAATCTTTAGCAATCTGGCTTAGTTGCGTTATTATAGGAACATATGCAAAGGTAACATCATAATTTGAGTAAAAATACTGTATGTTAGTTTGAACATAAAATCTAGAAGTTACTATACTACATGTAATCCCATATGTAAGAGGCATGTGGTGATAAGTCACCCCTTCCGTTACAGATGTCGGTATCTGTGTACACACATAACAATCTTTCGCATCCATAGTTTCAACATATTCTGTTAGTAGGCGATAGAAAACATTATACGAAAGTTCCTTCTTATCATGCAAGTGTCTTTCATCTAATTCTAGTCTTTTCAATGCGGTTAGTTCAGTGACAGTAACAGGAGCAGAAGTAGAAGCATCAATTTTCTCATTCTCACCCTTTCCATGCGTTGCAAGCACTATTACCATTATTATTAGTACACATGCAGTTATCAATCCTATACACGCATATTTACAATATCTCACTCTACTGTTTTGTGTAGCGTACCTAGTCATGATCTGTATAGAATCAGAGAGCTAGAAGCACCTATAAAAGAAACGATTTAGCAATTAGTTACAAAGCTGAACGAGCGCAATGTCCACACAGTTTTCTTCAGGAGCCCAGTCACTTATCGGTTAGCAGCATTTGTCTCAATTCGGCAATAACTCAGTCTTTTTTTCAGTTAGCAACGTTGTCTCAAATAGGGTTTAAGAGTCAATCAGGTTATCAAAGTCTTATCAAGTTAGCAAATGTCTCATCTGGTTTAGCAATGTCTCAGCTGGTTGTATCACGTTAGATTATAGCAAGCAATGTCATTTATCAGTTTTTTTTTTTTTTTTTTTTTTTTTTTCAGTCAATAGTGTCCATAAAACTTTTCTTTTCTATTGGTATCTCTTCTTCTTCGTTCTCGAGGCTAAGAGATACAAATACGTCGGTCCAATCGTCATTGACTACATATGCCCATTCTGGACCGGAATATCTCCTGTTTGGCATCCTTTTCCTTTTCAATTTTGCATCTCTCTTTGATTCTGCCTCACTGGTACTTTCCTCTTTGGCCAAGTCTTTTTCTTCACTTGAGGTTGGTACCACGACAGACACTTCCTTTCTTTTCTCCTTCACTCTTGGCCCTTCACTGTCGTTCAACGTTTCTCTAGTTCTTACTTTTACTGGTGATCTACTTGGCCTTCTCTTTGCACTGTGTCCACTCGATGGACCTGCGATCTCTTGTGAAGAAATTTGAACAGTTTCGTTCTGTTCTGCCTTATCCCCTCCTTCTGGGGAGTCAATCAGGTTTTCCTTTTCTTTTTCTGTACCGTCTGCTTCTGGGAAAGCCCTCCTCTGATCAGGCTCTCCTGCTTTTTCACCTCTTTCGAGCCCTTTGTCACCGTTACTTTCTTC
Source organism: Pleurodeles waltl (assembly GCF_031143425.1). NCBI lineage: Eukaryota > Metazoa > Chordata > Amphibia > Caudata > Salamandridae > Pleurodeles > Pleurodeles waltl. The sequence continues at coordinate 1,246,475,632 of NC_090437.1, forward strand.
AGGCTCTTTGTCACTTTCAGCTGCTTCAGGCTCTTTGTTACCTTCAGCTGCTTCGTCGCTGTGTGAGGTTTCTCCTTGGTCTTCCCCAAGTGAATCGGTTGTTTCGTCCTCATAGAATATTTCTCTCTCCTCTATTTCTGCCTGTTCGCTTCTAGTTCTGTTTTGCTCTGTCTCAGCGCTCGGCACTTTGTTATCAGGTACTGGCAGTTTCAGCGCTTCAACTTCCTCATCTGTGGGACACAACACTTTCTTTGTATGACTGGCGTAAATCCAGTTGGGAACTCCCGCACACTTCACAGCGGTAGTGGTCGTCAGGATCACTTGGAAAGGGCCTTTCCAATGGGGTTCCAGACACGACTTCCTCACGTGCTTCTTTATCACGACCCAGTCACCTGCTTTCAGTGTGTGTCCTGGACCTTGGATCGGTGGCAAGGTGGTTGCTTCCACCTGGTGAGAGAAAGAGCGAACCACGTCAGCCAGACCTTTGCAGTAGTCTAACACCATATCATCTGTAATATTCAAAAGCGCGTTTGCGGGAACTGCAGGAAGTCTCATGGCCCTGCCCATGAGAATTTCGTGCGGGGACAATCCAGTCTTTCTGTCAGGGGTGTTTCTCATTGACATTAACACCAAAGGCAATGCGTCAGGCCATTTCAAATTTGTCGATGCACATATTTTCGCCATTCTTGATTTCAGTGTACCATTCATTTGCTCCACCAGTCCTGAGGTTTCAGGGCGATAGCTACAATGCAGTTTTTGCTCAATGTTCAGCGCTGCGCAAAGTAACTTTATCACCTCGTTATTGAAGTGACTTCCTCTATCTGATTCTAAAGAGATTGGGAATCCGAAACGTGGTATCAACTCCCTCAACAATAGTTTTGCAACTGTAAGGCTGTCATTTCTACGTGTGGGGTATGCTTCAATCCAGTGACTAAAAATGCATACAATCACCAACACATACTTCAGACCTCCATGCACAGGCATCTCAATAAAGTCCATCTGCATTCTGCTGAACGGGCCGCTCGCCCTGCCAATGTGGCTCATGTTCACAACCGTTCCCTTTCCTGGGTTCATCTGCTGACAAATGACACAACGATGGCAAACTGCTTCTGCAGCTTGACGGAATCTGGGGTTAAACCAATCAGTTTTGAACAATCTTATCATGGCATCTCTCCCTAGGTGAGCCTGCCCATGATAGAACCGCGCTAGCTGCGATAAGAGACAATTTGGTAAAACAAATTTTCCCTCATTTGAAACCCATAACTCATCTGGTCTCTTTGTACATTGTGACTTAATCCAGGAAGCTCTTTCATCCTCCCTGACGCTATTCTGTAATGCTTTTAGTTCATCCATTGTATCCACGACCTTCAAGGCAAATGCTTCAGCTGGTTCAAGCTCTGGCTCACTTATCAAATTCCATTCATCCCTGAGCAATATACAGTTCAAGGCACAAAATCTTGCGACTTGATCCGCATATGCATTTCCCAGGGAAACATAGTCCTGTCCTTTTGTATGAGCACTACACTTTACCACTGCAATTTCGGCTGGCATCTGAATGGCGTGTAACAATTCCCTTATTCTCTCCCCGTTTTTCACTGTGGACCCTGAAGAGGTCAGGAAACCTCTCTGTGACCATAATTGCCCAAAGTCGTGCACAATTCCAAACCTGTACTGACTATCAGTGTAAATGGTAACCTTCATCAATGTAGACAGTTGGCATGCTCTTGTAAGGGCTACAAGCTCTGCTACTTGTGCGGAATAGACTCCTTGAAGCCAGGACGCTTCCAAGACACCTGTTACAGTACATACAGCATATCCTGCTTTCAATATTCCCAATGCATCTCTTAAACATGAACCATCAACAAAAACAATTTGGTCATTTTCATCAAGCTTAGTATCCTTAATGTCAGGTCGGGGTTTTGTGCAAAATTCAGTCACCTGAAGGCAGTCGTGCTCGACGTCTTCAGCGTTCTCAATTTCAGCATTTTCACTGGGAAGCAAGGTTGCTGGATTCAACGTAGTGCACCTTTTCAGCTGCACATTCGGTGAGCCCAGAATTATTGTCTCATACCTTGTGAGTCTTGCTCCAGTCATGTGTTGCGTTCGGGAGCGGGTCAAAAGTATCTCAACTGAGTGAGGGACCATGACTGTTAATGGGTGTCCCATCACTATTCCTTCACTCTGAGTGAGGCTAATACCAACTGCTGCTACGGCGCGCAAACACCCTGGCAGTGCTGCTGCAACCGGATCCAAAGTAGCTGAAAAATACGCTACTGGTCTGTTTATGCCACCATGGGCTTGGGTCAAGACAGACAAAGAACATGCATCGCGTTCATGACAAAACAATGTGAAAGGCTTTGTGTAATCAGGCATACCTAAAGCTGGAGCCCTACACATGCATTCTTTTAATTCAATAAAAGCATCCATCTCATCTCCTTTCAGCTCAATTTCATCCAAGGCATCCTTCTGGGTCAGTTTCAGTAAAGGCTTTGCTAGAGTTGAGAAGTTGGGAATCCACTGGCGACAGTATCTCACCATCCCCCAAAACTTCCTCACCTCCCTCCTTGTCTTTGGTGGACTCATTTGAAGTACACTTGTTATTCTTTCCTTCATTATTCTCTGTGACCCTTTCTCTATTTGATGACCCAAGTATTTCACTTTCTTCTGACAGAACTGCAACTTTGAAGGAGACACCTTGTGTCCATTCCTTCCCAAATGGTTCAGTAGGGCAATGGTGTCGGCTGTGCAGCCACTTTCTGTCTTAGATGCAATCAGTAAGTCATCAATGTACTGTACTAGGGTTGACTCGAATGGCAATTCTAACGCTTCCAAGTCTTTCTTTAGAATCTGATTGAAAATTGACGGTGACTCAGAAAACCCTTGAGGAATTCGACACCAACTGTAAACTCTGTCTAAGAATTTGAAACAAAAGAGAAATTGGCTGTCCTCATGAAGAGGCACCGAAAAGAATGCTTGTGACAAGTCGATGACTGAGAACCACTCGGCATCGCAAGGGATTTGAAACATTATCACAGCTGGATTCGGTACTACAGGGCAGCATTTAATTACGATGTCATTTATTTTCCTCAAGTCCTGCACAATTCGGACCTTTCCACTCGGCTTTATTAGTCCCATGATTGGTGAATTACATGGACTGCTTAACACTTCTTTCAGTACTCCCTGTTTTACAAACTCGTCAATGAGTTGGGCGACTTTCATAAGGGTGTCTTGTGCCATGTGGTATTGTGGGGTCTGGGGAAAGGTTACATTGGGTTTTACGGTCACCTTCACTGGTTCCACTCCTTTCACCAATCCCACCTCTTTTCCTGTCATATCCCACACTTCCTTTCCGACTGTTTCCCGTAACTCAGCTGGAATATCTTCTTCAGTTATCATCGGAAAAAGGTTAATCAGAGGATATTCTTCATCGACAGTTTCCATCTCATTCCCTTCTACACTGTCCTCTTCTTCCCCATCACTGCTCGTCTGAATTCTAATTCCATCGTCCGAACACATAATCGAACATCCCAATTTGCACAATACAGGGAGTGCAGAATTATTAGGCAAATGAGTATTTTGACCACATCATCCTCTTTATGCATGTTGTCTTACTCCAAGCTGTATAGGCTCGAAAGCCTACTACCAATTAAGCATATTAGGTGATGTGCATCTCTGTAATGAGAAGGGGTGTGGTCTAATGACATCAACACCCTATATCAGGTGTGCATAATTATTAGGCAACTTCCTTTCCTTTGGCAAAATGGGTCAAAAGAAGGACTTGACAGGCTCAGAAAAGTCAAAAATAGTGAGATATCTTGCAGAGGGATGCAGCACTCTTAAAATTGCAAAGCTTCTGAAGCGTGATCATCGAACAATCAAGCGTTTCATTCAAAATAGTCAACAGGGTCGCAAGAAGCGTGTGGAAAAACCAAGGCGCAAAATAACTGCCCATGAACTGAGAAAAGTCAAGCGTGCAGCTGCCACGATGCCACGATGCCACTTGCCACCAGTTTGGCCATATTTCAGAGCTGCAACATCACTGGAGTGCCCAAAAGCACAAGGTGTGCAATACTCAGAGACATGGCCAAGGTAAGAAAGGCTGAAAGACGACCACCACTGAACAAGACACACAAGCTGAAACGTCAAGACTGGGCCAAGAAATATCTCAAGACTGATTTTTCTAAGGTTTTATGGACTAATGAAATGAGAGTGAGTCTTGATGGGCCAGATGGATGGGCCCGTGGCTGGATTGGTAAAGGGCAGAGAGCTCCAATCCGACTCAGACGCCAGCAAGGTGGAGGTGGAGTACTGGTTTGGGCTGGTATCATCAAAGATGAGCTTGTGGGGCCTTTTCGGGTTGAGGATGGAGTCAAGCTCAACTCCCAGTCCTACTGCCAGTTCCTGGAAGACACCTTCTTCAAGCAGTGGTACAGGAAGAAGTCTGCATCCTTCAAGAAAAACATGGTTTTCATGCAGGACAATGCTCCATCACACGCGTCCAAGTACTCCACAGCGTGGCTGGCAAGAAAGGGTATAAAAGAAGGAAATCTAATGACATGGCCTCCTTGTTCACCTGATCTGAACCCCATTGAGAACCTGGGGTCCATCATCAAATGTGAGATTTACAAGGAGGGAAAACAGTACACCTCTCTGAACAGTGTCTGGGAGGCTGTGGTTGCTGCTGCACGCAATGTTGATGGTGAACAGATCAAAACACTGACAGAATCCATGGATGGCAGGCTTTTGAGTGTCCTTGCAAAGAAAGGTGGCTATATTGGTCACTGATTTGTTTTTGTTTTGTTTTTGAATGTCAGAAATGTATATTTGTGAATGTTGAGATGTTATATTGGTTTCACTGGTAATAATAAATAATTGAAATGGGTATATATTTTTTTGTTAAGTTGCCTAATAATTATGCACAGTAATAGTCACCTGCACACACAGATATCCCCCTAACATAGCTAAAACTAAAAACAAACTAAAAACTACTTCCAAAAATATTCAGCTTTGATATTAATGAGTTTTTTGGGTTCATTGAGAACATGGTTGTTGTTCAATAATAAAATTAATCCTCAAAAATACAACTTGCCTAATAATTCTGCACTCCCTGTAGGTCTCTCCCTAACAGTGCTATTGGGCTTGAGTCACATACCACAAATTTATGTGACCCTTGATAGTTACCAATTCTAACTGGTACTGGATCTGTGATTGGGTTCGTCAGGTACCTGTTTGCTACTCCCACTACTTGAACTGTTCTCCCTGAGAGTGGCAAATTTGGTACTTCAATGCTCCTAACAGTTGAACGTGTGGCTCCTGTGTCAACCAAGAATGAAACACGATGACCCATTACTCTTCCCTCCACATATGGACCCTTTTGATCAGCTTCCAAGGATGCTGCAAGCACACAATTTCCCTCCTCATCTGAACTTTCACTCTCCCATACATTGTTTATTCCATTCTCACTGTGTAATGGGAACTGTTGTACTGTGCCATTTGTATTCATCACCTGACTCGAGACCTGTGGAGGAACCATCACTTGCTGCTGACTCACTGGTGCCAAAGGTATTTGCATTTGCTGATTAGGTACCATGGGAAACTGCTGTTGCATTGGCTGCATTTGCGTCATCTGCATACGGGGCATCTGCATCTGCTGCGGCTGCACGGGCTGTAATCCTTGCAGCTGATTTATGGTCTGAAAATTTGGGTTTGGACCTCTCATTTTCGGTCCCCTCATTGTCTGGAATGCATTGACATCATTGTTTTGCTGACCAACACCTGCACCTTCCTGCACCATCATCGGGCACTCGCGTTTCCAATGTCCGACGATTCCGCACACGTGACACGGCATCACCCTTTTCATTGCCTGCACACCATTCGGAGTCACAACAGTATTCAAATCCGGACCATTACTCCCAAAGCCTCCTCTGCCTCTGCCTCTCGCCTGTGGCTGAAACACCATATTTCCCTGCGGCTGCGGCTGCGGTATCTGCTGTTGGAACCCTTGCAACCCTTGCAAACCTGTCTGAGCTGCTTTAAGTTGCATCATCATCACTTTCTCTTTCAACCTTTTCTGTTTCACTTCAATTTCGTCGCTACAGTATTTCGCATAATTCAACACCTCATCAATCGGTTTCGACTGCCAACAAATCAAATGCGTCTTTATCATCTGACTTATCTCTGGTCTCAGCCCTTCCACAAATCTAAACACAAAATGAAGCATGTCCTTCGCCTCTATTGTTTCCGTACCACTGTAGTTCTTGAACGCCTTCAACAACCTCTCATAGTAACCATGAATCGACTCTTTAGCCTCTTGGGCAGTTCGATCAATCTTCTGCCAATCCACATTTTTCGCGGCAACCTTCGTCTTCAAATGCTCAATCACCTTATAGTACAAGCTCATTACCATAGGTGATGGTGCACCCGTATCCCTGTCTCTCTCTGGTTCACTTGTCGGCCAACCTACAGCCCTTTTGCAGTCTTCCCACATTTCTGCCGGAACCACAATCTCAAAGAGGGTGTTCAGGTCTTCCCAAAGACATTTTGCAAGCTTCACAAACCTATCAGTCTGTTGATACCATTCAATCGGTTTCTCTCTCAGTTTGGGAAAATCATCCGTAAAAGACTGAATGTCGCTTCTGTGCCACGGTACATGTATTAATTTTCCCCCTGCTGTCTCCCTCATTGGTAACATAGTTATTGCATCACTACTCTGTGGTCTTTTCTCCTTGTGCTCTGGGACACTGTCTTTCCTCTTTTCCTTTTTCTTTGCCCATCTGCTTTCCCATTTGTCTAAGCACCTCCACACTTGTGCACTCTGCAGCAATTCTCTAAGGTGCGTTTTCATGCCTGCTGACCTCATGTGTTCAAAGTCTGTGGTTCCGAAATCCAATCTATAGCTCCTGCTCAAGTGTTTTGTCTAGTCTATCTCAACCCCGTTTTTGTCAGCTATTTCTTGCAACCTTCTATGTACCTTGTTCACTTCTCTCGTAATCCTGGGACATAGATACCTCAGCTCTTCTTCCGAGTAGGACTCTTACCTATTCAAACCCATAGTCCCTTCCACCAATTCTTCTGCTTCCATGTTCAACCTTACCTTATTCAGATAGTCTTCTCCCTTCCCACTGGCTGAGCTTTGTGTGGAATTCAGACTGTTGAACCACTGTGTCAGCTGTTGCGCATTCAACCCCATCAGTGTAGCATTCACATCGACTGCCATTGATGGTTGCGGCAACTTTTCAGTGTTCGATGATAGCGGTATCATCAGTGGGGGACTCGACCTCACCACTGTTGACTGAGCACATATGGGGCTAAACTCCATCAAGGACCCAGATCCAGTTGGCTGAGCCGCTATCGGAGTTGTCTCTGGAGTGTTTTCTATGCACCTCCTTTCCGTCCCACTCTGCACCATTGATCCTTGACCGCTCATACCTGAGTTAGGCTGAACGTACAAAGGTACCGGTGGACCTACAGTAATGGGTAGGGATATCGCATCTGGGTTCTGTCCATTCCCCAGGTTCTGAGGCATGTTCATTCCCACACTATGGGTCATCATTGCCGGCATGCCCGTCTGACTCCCCGTCATCTGAGCATGTGCGGTTCCCCCCTGCATCTGCTTTTGAGGCATCAAAAACTGGGTTGATTCAGCTTGTGCCAATGTTGGGTTGCGACCATTCTGTACTCCCATTACGGTTGGATCTAGAATCATTCCCGTACTGTTGTCACTGCTGTAGTACCTTGGGACCTGCGGCTGATAATTTTCTGCTGTTTTCAATATAGGCACATCTGGATATATTCTCCTAACCTGCGGTATCTGCGGGGTAAACAGTAAACTCGGGTCCTTAGATCCCGATGGCGTTTCTGAATTCGGAGTTTCATTATTCTGTACCGGTGCCGGAGGGGCAGAACTGGTACTTGGACCTTGTTCACTCGCTGCATAAGGTGGTGGACGGTCGTTCAGCAATTGCATGATGAACTCCTCATCCTCTGACTCGTCTTCTCTATCTTTGGAACACCTCCTGTTTGTCTTACAGGTAGCTTTCTTGCCTGTCGCCTCTTCTTCCTTAGCAATTGCGGGAAACAATTTTATCCCCTGCAATATATCTGACCTCCACACCTTCTGTGCATTATCCCACCTAGCGTCCGCTAGTGTCTTTTCTACCTTTCTTATCCTGGTCTCGAACTTCTTTTGCTGTTGCTGTCTAGCCATTAGTTCCCAAATCGCTAGAGCCTCAAACTGTGCTGGCCTTGGAGGTACCTTCATGTCGTACATCGCGAATCTCAAATTCTCTAGGATCCTTATATTGAATGTCCCATGGATCGGGAACGCTACGCTCCCATGTCTCTCTGTCAGCTTGTGCCATTGCTTTAGCCAAAGGCACGGAGCTACCCCCCTTTCCTCCATTACAATGTAAGCTGGTGTACCTTCGGGTGGCGTCTCCTCTCCTACGCTCGCTTTAATGTAAGACTCCCCCTTCATCGCACTCTTTAATGCTTTAAAAAATTTCATTTTCTCGTCTTTTATTTCACAAAGTTTGTAATCAATAAGTGACTTTAATTCCCGGAATACTCTTCGCTTGCCTTTCCCCTTCCAATCGAGCCCCACGGACTGCGTCCAATCCGTGCGCGACCCTTCTCTGCAACCAACCTATCCCAGCGCGGCTCCTAGTGACGTCACACTCACACACACTGCGGCTGACAAAGCCTGGCGGCTTGTCCTCCTTCACTCAGCTCCTCTGGTAACAACTTCTGGCATGTATCGCGAGCAACCAAATAATAATAAAACAGATCTGTCGGTTTACTACAGGAAGGGTAACACAATCGCTTGAGGACCTTAGGGATTTTTCACTAGCCTCAGCAGTTATTCCATCTTTCTCGGTCCCCACTTTCGCAAGCAAATCTGACCCGCAGACTCTGCTCTCAACTTGTCAATGATATATTCTAGTGCACTTAGAATTTGTCAAAGCCCAAAGTCGAAGTTTTCTTTCACTCCCTTAACACACGTACCGACTCGTTGACCACGCCCGGTCAACCTATTAAACCGACCAGACCACAACATAAAACAAGTGTCTCATACACTTTTCAACATACTCCGGAGTCTCTTGACCTCGCAGGGCCCGTCTCAACAACAACAACCACGTGGACCTTTTTCTGCACAAAGCGCCACATGCACATGAAGTTCGACGACTTCCCTACTCTCACACTCGGAGTCGCACCTCCGCTATTCTCTAAAATCCTCGCAACCTTTTCAAACAATCTGCGGCAATAAGCTGTGCAAGCGCAAAATCCTAACTTCACTCATACCGTCACTAGTACCGCCAACGCCGATTTCACACCTCCATTCTTTCCATTCGCAAGCTCCGAGATCCCGGGAAAGTCGCGGGGGACTTAGGGCATCATCATTCTCTCAATCTGTTTTACCCAAGAAAAATCTAATTCAACACCATATACCTCTCGAGTGGGGTCCCAAAAGTCGAAACCGTCCTCTGCTACCATCTACTGATAGAGCGTTCCGTCCTAATAAATTACCTGTATCTGGACGCTCTTGGGTCGATGAATCTTTTGACCAAGTGGGGCTCTCTTCACCCGAGAGTAATCAATTTAATCAAATCGATAATCAATAACGAACATAAGCAATACCCTGATCAACATAACACTTCACAATTAATCCAGAAAACATTTCGGCGAAACCATGACCTTTCGGTCATGAATAACCAAACCAGTTTATTCAAAGTTAATGCATTTATTTCCCTATATTAACAAAGCTAGCACGATATAAATGTGTCTCAACACCAAATGATATATGTAAATGAACATTAATAGCTGTCCATAACGGCGAAAAAGATGCAATCTATGCAGCATTTGAATAACAATGCATTCGATGATAGCAACGCAAACCACTAAAACTATAATCTGTAATGGGCTAATTGCATACATTAGTCAGCATAACAAGGTCTCAAAATTGCATCGTGCAACAAATGAATCCTCATCTAACCTCAAATTAGCATCTGCATGTGGGACTTCATGCAAAAACAATTTAGCAACATTAATTTGGAAAACTCCTAACTAGGGCTCTTATCAAAAATCAGCAGTTGGTTACCTAAAAGAAACACAATGCAATTGTACATTTTCCTTTCATATTTACCAAATTCAATCAGCATTCAAGGAAGTCTTCGTCTCACAGGTACCGGTTTCGATCAGCATGGGACGGGGCAGGGTGGACGGGGCAATTGCCTCACAGCGGCAAGATAAAACTACTACTTCATGCAAAGGGGCAAATCAAAGTTAAAGTCTCTATGGCCAGAATTACTTAAAGTCTCTTTCTCTCGATTAGAGAAAGCATCAAAGTCTCATCGAACATCAATTGGCATCGTAGAAGATGGCAAAATGACGAGGTCGGCAAGATGGGCCATAATGGCCAATGTCCTGCAAATGGCGGGTAAAGGCTATAATGGCTGATGTCCAGGTAATGTCTGTAATGGCAAAAATGGCTGGTAAAAGCTGTAATGGCCGCTTTCTTCTTGTGCACCGGGTTTAAATAATCAACAGTTCAAATCCAGTAGGGTCTTCCATTGGAGGGTTCATAGGTTGGCTTCAAATTGTCCAATCAAAAACAACAGTTCACAAGCTTCTACCTAGGCATACATTATCCTTGGAGTCGGGAACGTAAGTTGCAACATATTTTACCAATTAACTCACTTTCAGAGCGTCCATTGTCTGCACCTGCAGATTGACCTTGGAGCAAAGAAGAAGATGCCAGGCTGGCACGAAACCTTAAAGATAAGCATGTGAACCGATCTCACTGGAAAAGTACAGCTTCAAGCAAGAATACACGTTTGTTAGCACATTGGAAAAATACGAGCATCTAAACCGTGAGACAAGGCAACTAGGCCAAGCCTCCACTAAAGTTAAGCTAAGTTAAAACATTTCAAACAAGCAAATCATGGCACACGTTTACGGTTATGTCAGATTAGTACAATTCTAATACATCACGTTATATAAAGCACGCTTATAAATGTTGGCGAACTACTCTGAGGGCACATTTGTCCCCGTACAATCTTTATTAGTTCGGTTAAAGTCACACTTGATTATTGCAGCACTACGTTTATGCGCTAATAAATGTAAAACCTTCATTTCTGCGTCATCAGTGTCAAAATGACGCAGGAGTATAAATAAGGTGCACAGGCCTTAAAGTCATTTTTTGGACGGGAACGCCTACCTTGCATGTCATTAAAGCAAGGCGGTTTCCCGCATCCAAAAAATTACGCACACGGAGAGTTTTTGACATCTGCGGAGTCGGGCGTCATAGTTTAAATATGGGGCAAGGTTTGCTCTGAATATGCGTCAACATTTTTGAAGCACATTCGGCGCAATCAGAGTATAAATATGCCCCTATGTGTGGCATTCATCTTCCAAGCCCTGGGTGCACTTCTTGACCATATACTAGTGACTTACAGGCAAGGGAAAAGCACCACTCAGTTATAAGCAAATTTAACCTTGTTTAAATGGGAATTAAAAACACTTTACTCCTGTTTAATAAAGTGCACAAAAGTCTAAAGTCAGCAAGAAGAAAAGATTCATAAAAAGATGAAAAATCCAGTGTCACCATGCAGGAATTTCCTACATTGTTTACTTATCTTTTGAATTATATATGTAATTTTTAGATATGTGAACTGTACTGCAATATTGTGTTGAATAATTAGTAACTAAATGTCGTCTGCTGTCAGAAATTAGAGCCAGAGGCCAGCTATTTTGGAAGACTGAACAACTTAGTTCATGTACACTGCCATTGACTCCATGGTACGTAAAGGGCGGCATCCCATTAATTCATTCTAGTATCACTGGATGGGCCTGGCACACATTTTGTTCAGACACTCCACAGCATATGCAGCAAGAAGGTGAGAAAAGCTGTTCTGTTCCATTAAGCACAGTACAACCTACGTTGCACTCTTTGTGTATTTGCTGTCCATTCAACTGGAGCACGGAGACAGAAAAGGATGTAAATCTTTCTGAAGTTAAGGCAATCAGATGTTTATAATCTCCTGTTAATGTTTCTAAAATGATTTAATGTTTAATTACCTTCCTCATTTGACCCCTTTTCCTCATTACACCTTCAATCTGAGTGTTTCCTGCTGTGAAATTGGGGGCAAGGGCCACCAAAAAGGAGTGCTCTAACTAACATGCCTTGCAGCAGCTTTAGTGAGAAAACAGGGGGAGGGAAGGTCGATCTATATTAACACATTTTTCAAACACTAATATGTGCTTGCCTTTTCCAGCACTAAGTGCATATTTTTAGGCAGGGTGACATGAACATCCATAACGCACTACTCTGGTTAAAAACGACCCTTAAACGTGCCTTAAAGTGTATATGTTCTACTATCTGCTTCAATTTCAGCATCACATCTATATTTGGAAAATGCTGTCAGTAGTAGCCAATGTTCAAAGGTTTGCAAACTTTCATTCAACCAAATTAAATTATTTCACTAAGCACTATATATGTACAAACAATACCAGATTGGCCAGGAGATAACTATAAAAAGGGAAAGCCCTTTTGGCATATATTTCCCTCACTGTGAAAGTTTATATTAACTAAGATTATGTACTGTGTTCTCATCACAAAAGTGACAGAAATGGATGGAAAATCTTTTTTTCCCCATTTCCTTTCCAGAGCACAACTTATTTTGCACTAGAAATTCACTTGAATGGGGGGAGGGTGTCCTGAGGCCAACCAAGATGGCTACCTAACTGAGGAGCTCCTGTCCCAACCCACGCATCTATCCTTTTACGGGTCAGTTTCTCTAAACCCTCCTGTTGTAACCCCGGTGAGACAGCCGACAGCCTGTTGAGTCAAGAACTGAAGTCCTCCTTCCATGAAGACTGTTGCCACCTAGGTGATTGAAAATTCTGCCTACGCCTTGTTACCTGAGACCTGGGTGCTGGCCGCCACTCGGAGACTGCTGTGTGAGCTATGTCTGGGCCACAATTGTGCTTGGGGAGCCCACCAGGCTCTGTGGATGGGACAATGGGAGCTGCAGCTCATTCTTAGTGGGGCAGGTGAGGTTGTGCGGCTGAGCCGGATCGGCTGGGGAAGAGTGGGTTGGCAGGTGTGATGAGTGTGCTTCCGGAGGCCCTCTGTCCTTGCTGAACCAGAGGGTCAGGCTTGCGGAACCCACATCTGCTCGGGGACTGTGGGAGCACAGGGAACACCCAAAAGTGTGGCAGTGGGGTTGGCCAGGGGTGCCCTAGCTGCTAGACTGGCACATGGGGCATTGTAGGTCTAGTGCCTAAAGCGGGCCAGTGCTGTACCTGGATGGGTAGAGGTGGGTCGTGGTTTACCTTCCAGATTGGGCATGCAGCACGGGCTAGCTCATGTGAGCTCTGCTGAGTGCAGCTGCTGAGCTGCATGAAGCCACTTCTGGGTAGTGCCTGCAATAATGGGCCCCTGTACTTTTGGAAAGCAGGGGCTCCCCTGATGCCCCGATGTGATCTTCTTTGGCTGGACTACTTATGTCTGCCCCACTGCTAGCGCTGACTGAACTCCTCACTGGCCAGGGATGGCACTGGATCCCGTCACTGTGCCTGGATTTGTGGGGAGTGCTCTGTGTGCCTCCACTGTACGTCCCAGTGGTGATTTCCTGATGGGATGTTTGGATCCCACTTCTCAGCATATAATCGTACTTGCTTCTATTCCCCTGACTCTTGTGCTCTATACTCTACTTCTTGTGACTCTTGGGCATGAACCACTCTTGAGTTTTGGCCTTATTTCCAGTGGAGATGTTGGCAGCAGGGGTTGAGGTGGGACAGCGTGGGCGCTACTCCCATATCTGCAGAGTGCCCTAAGAAGTCAATAACTGTGACTCCATACTGCCTTGTTTTCACTATGCGTCTATATCTGGCAGGCAATATCCTCTATATTGCCTGCATTGTTATGTGAATGGATCTGGGGGCTGCTGTTGAACTATGCTTGTGCTTAGACTTAGCTCTAACTTCTCCTTCCGATGTGGTGCTTGAAAACCCTGTATGCAAGGACCTCCAAAACTGTAGGCAGAGGGTGTTCATCTTGTGGGCATGCAACTTACTCATCTGGGGATGCAGGAAGTCCTGCTTCCCTCACAGGTCTCTCCACAATGGCAAAAAATTGATCCTAAGCACCCTAAATTAGGATTGGAACCCCATAAGATTAACTCTCACAAAACTAAAGAGGATGGAGATGTACCTGATGCTCACACTTCCCCTCTTAGGTCCAGGGTGCACATGCCTTGCTACTCCAGATGAGATCTAGCCTCCAATGAACAGACTCTAAAAATGACAACCTGACAGGCCGCATTGACAGAATCCACTAACACTGGCACGATGGAGCAGTTTGTTGAAAAGTTGCTATTTGATTTGTTTGATGCTGACTCTTTCTCAAAATCCTTCATCTTTGTGTTGGCTCATTGCTCTCCGGGCCTGTGTCCGGCCCATTGTACACCACTGTGCCCCATTAGTGCCAGGCTGCTCAATTATCACGACTAAGATACTGTGCTCTATCTGTCTCAGGAGAAGGGAGCTGTCACCTATAAGGACTCCAAACTGTCTAGACTTCACCATTAGAGTACAGGAAGCTCAGCAAACCTTCTAGAAAGTGAAGGCTCTTTGACAGGACCACAACAAAACTTATAATATGCTTTACTCTGGAGGCCTCCACTGTATTCTTAATGGGAAAATAACTGTGTTCACGTGACTGGCTGAAGTGCTCCGTGCCATCAAGACCACATTTGGTGCCTCATCTTGATGATAATGATGTAACACCCAGTCCTCTATGCCTGATAGTGACACTGGGCCTTCAGACACCAAGGCCCATATTTATACTTTTTCAGCACCTCAATTGCGTAATTATTTTTACCAAAAGCGGCTCAAACGTACAAAATATAATTGTATTTTGTAAGTTTGCGCCGCTTTTGCATCCAAAAATGACGCAAATGCGGTGCTAAAAAATTATAAATATGAGCCCAGGGGTCTAGACCCCTGAGCTTCTGCGGCCCTTCCTTCTTTGTCTATTGCTAACATGTGTGACTACCATCACGAGTTACTCTGACTGTGGAATACTCTTTACCTTATGCTTCGCCCTCAAGTTTCAAGGCCCTGTGTTCACTATTGTTATGTTGCTTTACTATTTA
This sequence comes from Pleurodeles waltl, assembly GCF_031143425.1. Taxonomy (NCBI): domain Eukaryota; kingdom Metazoa; phylum Chordata; class Amphibia; order Caudata; family Salamandridae; genus Pleurodeles; species Pleurodeles waltl. Next base: position 1,246,490,787 of record NC_090437.1, read on the forward strand.
TATCTCTGTACCATCTGCTGCCTCACTCCTACGGGGTCTGCTAACAAATGAGTAGGGGCAGTTTCCTGTGAGAACTCAGCTCTCCCTGACCAATATGTGGATGGAATGGTTGGCTTCATTGAGTCTCCCCACTCTGAGCTGTGCATGTTCAACACGTTCATTTTGATCTATAAGTTGCAATTTGGCTTTTGTGTTAATGGCTATACACATTTTTGGGTGTATGTTGGTGCTAGGTATGGTCGGTGTGGGTGGAGGTTACATGGGTGTGTAGGAGGCTGGCCTGATTTGTAGTGGGCACCTAAGATACTTACACCTTATACCAGGTCCAGTTATCCCTTATTAGTGAAATGTAGGCAGTGTTCTAGCAGCTTAGGCTGTCTAGAGGAAGCTGTAGCAGAGCAGCTTAGGCTGAACTAGGATACATGCAAAGCTCCTGCAATACCACTATAGTTACACAGTACTTACTGTATACACAATAAAAGACAATACTCAGTGTTACCAAAAATAAAGGTACTTGATTTTAGTGACAGAAGGCCAAAAATATCTTAGAGGCAATACTTCTTCTGAAGGTAAGTATTATACACAATAGATACACTAGGAAGCAAAATCAGGTAAGTAAACAGTCATAGAATAGTGCAAACAGTAGAAAATACAATAGGATGCAATGGACCTAGGGGCAACACAAACCATATACTAAAATAGTGGAATTTTAATGTTGAATTCCCCCCTGGGCAAGTGTAATGTGTAGAGGGGCACTGGCAGTGTAAGAAAACACCAAAGGTAAGCAAAGTACCCCAGTCCAAAGCCCAGGAAAGCAGGAGTAAAGTGCAGCAAGTTTCCTCAGGACACACTGCAAGTCGTGATGAAGAATTTATGCAAGAACCAAGCAAGACTGAAAGCAACAAACCATGGATTTCTGGACCTGAAGACCTGCGGAGGAAGAACAAGTCAAGAAGTCAAAGAAGAGTCCAGGAAGGACAGGCGCCCCTGCCAACCTCAAAGAAGGTGCAAAAGTGGATTCTCTGGTTAGAAGAAAAGTAGATAAGTGCACCAAAAGAAGATGGCTGCAGGGTCCTGTTTGGTGCAGCAGATGTCCCAAGTTGAGTTGTTGGATGCAGGCTGTTTGCGTCACTGGATTCCTGAAGAGAAGCGAAGAAACCCCCCCACCTCTTAAATAGGTTGCAGTAATGGAATCCTTAGAACAATGCTATATCGTTGAGCAAGTCAAAGTGTACATATGTACATAATAATAGCAATATAAATGAATACATTTGATATCAAAATGTTATTATTCAACCATAATTATTACATCTGAATATCAAACTTCATGGGCATAACCCAGAAACTATCTCTTAATCCTCATTCATACCCACATGTTCAACTCACACTCATTAATAAAAAAAAAAACAGTATACATAGAATGTTGGCCTAGTAATCATTATTTTACAAATGTTCCAGAAGGTGGAGGGACCATCCTCCAAAATCAAACATGATACACTGAAATAACTCCAAAGATCCAAATGTCATATAGAGTCTCTAATCTGAATCTTCATATGGTAAATACATCAAGCATCTATTATATTATATTCTTTAATCCTTAGATGCATCTTCTTCCGATGTTTGTAATCAATACAAGATGTTCGTCAAACTCCCCCAAGGAACATCTAGGCAAACTTCCATCAGACAATCATGCCGACGTATGTTTCGGTGTGAAGTGGCCAACTGGTCACACACCTCTTTCAGGGCACATATTGATCAGTCATGGTTGAATAAAAAATGCATACAGAGGTCATGTCCATTGAAGACTAATCAATGTAGAGAATCCAAATGTCACTGAATGCTCAATCTACAACCTGAATTGAAAATTGTGTCACACACCTGGTGTGTTAGTAGAATACGTCTGAAGTTATGCTGTTTCTAAATATGGTGTCCACTCATAAAGTGTTTGTACATCCTGAGTGGGGACACATGCATATCAAATTGTGCAAAATGGTTGAAACCCCTTAGTTACTAATACAAAGGTATGATAAGAGAACAGATGGGGATAGATGTCACACCTAATGAGTGCACCCCTGTGTGCGATCATGGTGACTTTGCTTAAAATAATAAAACAAATAATTACAGGTAGAACAAAGAAAACGGGAAAAAATAAAAGAAATAAACAAAAATAGCAAGGAAATCAGAGAGCTAGGAGTGGGCTCACCACCTGTTTCTTTCTTATTATCTTCTCTTTATGGTAGACAGATCTCGATTTTCCACATATATATCTCTCATACTGGAAAAGATAAAGGGGGTCATTCTGACCTTGGCGGCAAAAGGCGCTTACCGCCGGTCAGAAGACCGCCATAACACCGCTGCGGCCGCGGGAAACCGCCACGGTCATTCTGACCCGCAACAGGCAAACCGCCAAAAACCCGACATCCACAAAATTCCGCCACACCAACGGGCAGCGAAAAACTGGCGATGACCAAACCTCCACTGTCACGCCAACAGAAATACGCCCATTCCATTCCGACCCACGAATCCATGCTGCGATCTTTCAACCGCGGTATTCCATTGGCGGTACACACCACCGCGGTCAAAATACACACACAGCTCCAAAACACTGCCACATTGGTCATTTTGAAACACACACACCTGATACACATACAAACACCACTCCCACACACCCAACACAATATAAAACACACACCCACATCACCCACAAACCCCTACGACCACCATTTATTGTCTAAGGCCAGAGAGAGACACCACCAGCTAGTACAGAGCATTCACAGGCACATAACACCATCACTCACACAACATCCACGCACAAAACACCACACACCACCACACTCACCACACTCATCACCACAAACGCCACCCCACACCTCATCCACACCACCCCATGGCACCCCAAAGACACCCCAGGTTTTCGGACGCTGAACTCAGGGTCATGGTGGAGAAAATAGTTCGGGTAGAGCCCCAGCTCTTCGGGGCACAGGTGCAGCACACCACCATTGCCAGGAAGATGGAGCTATGGCAAAGAATAGTGGACAGGGTCAATGCGGTGGGTCAGCATCCATGAAATCAGGACGACATCAGGAAGCGGTGGAACGACCTACGGGGGAAGGTGAGTTCCATGGTATCCAGACACAACATCGCGGTACAGAAGACTGCCGGCGGACCCCCACCTCAACCCCCAGATTTTACAACATGGGAGGAACAGGTCTTGGCGATCCTGCATCCTGAGGGCCTCGCAGGAGTAGGCGGAGGAATGGACTCTGGTAAGTCTAATCTCAACTACTTCATCCCCCCCACCCACCGGCATGCCAAATCATACCCCCACCCTCCCCCCCCACCCCCATCACACATCCTCCTTGCTAATGTCTCACCATCACAACCCACCCATCCCAACACCAAGCCCTGCATGCGACCACAAACCATGGACACCCATCACCTAAGCATGCCCACTGCACATACCCGCCCCCCCAAACCACCGTCACAACAGCCCCCACAAGGGAATGCCAGCACTGGGGTACACGGGCACCCACCCATTGCACGCTATGGCACACACAGAAGCAATAACCATACTCTTATACCCCTGCAGGACCCGAACGCCACGACACCGCCCAGGAGGGTCCACAAATGTCCATTCCACCCCCAGAAGAGGCCCACAGTGATGACAGCAGCTCTGTCTCCCTGGACCCAGATGACCAGCCCGGCCCATCGGGGACCTCGGGACAGTCGGTTCCCCTCAGACAGCCACAGGCCACAGCAGACCTACACCCCTCTGGGAACACCAGCACAGCACCTACCCAGCGGGCCCATGCCTCTGTCTCCAGGACACGTCAATCAGCGGTGTGTCCACCACTACAGGGCACCCAGGTTAACCCACCACCCCAACAACAACAGGGACCTGGGGGCAGTAGTAGTGGGCACACGGTCCAGGGGACAGAGGCCCAGGGAAACAGGGGAACTGGGAGGGCTACTGTGCGACAGGGGGGGGGACAGGCCCAGGGAACCCACTCTCCACGAGGCCCTATCCTCCATCATGGGAGCATACCACCGCTCCCAGGAGACGATGGCGACGGTCCTGGCCAGGTTCCAGGAGATCCAGGTAATGCAGGAGGAACAGTTTATGGGGTTAAGGGAAGAACTCAGAAATATAAATTCCGCAATGGGCACCATCGTTGTGGCTCTCAATCAGATTGTCAGCACATTGCGGGACCATGTGGCACCACAAAGGGCCCCTGTCACTAGCATGGACCAAGAACAGGCTACCACCTCCGCCGGCGCTAGTAGACAGGAGGCCCCGACACAAGAACAACAGGCCACCAGAACCCCACCCCCTGCAGAAGGAGAACCACCCCGCAAGCGGTGCCTGAGATCTAGGTAGAAGACAGAGTAGGATGCCAAGACCCCCGCCAGGAAAGGATACCCCCTGATTGTCATCCCACTGTCCCACATTGTCACCCTGTCCAACCTTAAACTGCCCCTGCTCCACCTTCCACAGGCATATGGGCAATGCACCTGTGAGACTGAAAATCTGGACTCTGCCATGGACATTCCTCCACCATCACCCATCACCGAATTGCAACCATTACCCAAAATTGAGCACTTTAATAAACACACTTATTGCACAAAAATAATCTGGAGTCTGCCTGTATTTTTGAACAAATGTATTACACAGAACCGTGCCAAAATGTCCAGTTACATTGTGATGACAACATACCACTGTCACACAGCTGTAGTCCATGGGGAAACAAAGCAGAGGTCACGGAGTGGGGCCCACATCTCTGAAATTGGAAGGGAAAGTCACAACTCAGTTAACATACACTGGGGGGAAACTCAGACAGTAGAGAGGCAGGAGACTTTAAGTAAATGTAAAATGCCGGTGTTGATTCTTACCTGTATGTCATTGAAAATACTGCTGTATCACTGTGTCCCTGTTGTCTGTGTCGTCCTCTTCATCTTCCTCCTCTTCACTCTCCGCAGGCTCCACAGCTGCCACAACACCACCCTCTGGACCATCCTCCTGCAGGAAAGGCACCTGGCGTCGCAAAGCCAGGTTGTGAAGCATACAGCAGGCCACGATGATATGGCACACCTTCTTTGGTGAGTACATTAGGGATCCACCTGTCATATGGAGGCACCTAAACCTGGCCTTCAGGAGGCCGAAGGTCCACTCGATCACCCTCCTAGTACGCCCAAGGGCCTCATTGTACCGTTCCTCTGCCCTTGTCCTGGGATTCCTCACTGGGGTCAGTAGCCAGGACGGTTGGGGTAACCAGAGTCACCAATTAGCCACACACGGTGTCTCTGAAGTAGTTCCATCACGTAAGGGATGCTGCTATTTCGCATGATGTACGCATCATGCACTGACCCAGGGAACTTGGCATTTAAATGGGAGATGTACTGGTCAGCCAAACAGACCACCTGAACATTCATGGAATGATAACTTTTCTTGTTCCTGTACACCTGTTCACTTTCTCTGGGGGGTACCAAAGCCACATGGGTCCCATCAATGGCACCTATGATGTTGGGGATATGTCCAAGGGCATAGAAGTCACCCCTCACTGTAGGCAAATCCCCCACCTCAGGGAAAACGATGTAGCTCTGCATGTGTTTGAGCAGGGCAGACAACACTCTGGACAACACCTTGGAAAACATAGGCTGAGACATCCCTGATGAAATGGCCACTGTTGTTTGAAATGACCCACTTGCCAAAAAATGGAGTACTGACACCACCTGCACTAGAGGGGGGATCCCTGTGGGTTGGCGGATGGGTGACATCAGGTTTGGCTCCAGCTGGGAACACAGTTCCTGTATAGTGGCTCTGTCAAGCCTGTATGTCAGTATGACATGTCTTTCTTCCATTGTCGACAGGTACACCAGCGGTCTGTACACGGGACGATTCCTCCATCTCCTCTCAAGTCCCAGCGGATGGTGCCTAGGAAGGACAACATGGAGCACAGAGTCAATCAACCCACAGGTACGTTCCCAGAGCTTGCACAGTACACGATTCTCAATGCATTGAATGGCTTGTATGAGTGTTGATGCAAGGCCTAGGTATGTGTGACGCAGTAGAAATTAAGATATGGGGGCCATTGAAATGGCGGCTGCCTGACCTGTGAAGTGCGACAGTGGGATGTGAGGTCAATGCGCTGGCATGGCACACCGTGGCGGTAGGCGGTCGAAGACCGCGGCGCAAAGCTGCATTGGTTAACATTGAACCCTATGGGTTTCAGGAGCCAATGAGGATGTGCGCCGGTGGTCGCAGTACGCACCGCCGCGGGCGTGACCGCCATTTTCTATCTGCGTAATCACTCGATACCTGATCATCCACAGTAGAGGACCTATACTGCAAGTGCTGCTGTGACCTAGGTCTGGAAGAGACAATGGCTGCTGCGACTGGGGAAAGGGCCTCTGCCTTCACTTCTGAAGAATTGGAGAAACTCGTGGATGGGGTCCTCCCCCAGTATGCGCTACTCTACGGTCCTCCAGACCAACAGGTAAGTACAATGGGACCATGGTTTGTGGACAATGCCTGGGTTGAGTGGGGTGAATGAAAGATGGTGGGGAGGGGAGCGAATGAGGCATGCATCAAACGAAAGATGAGAGCATGTGCCACATGGCAAGGGTGGGGATGGGGGGCCACTCACATCGAGCATGCAGAAGGTGATGTTTGTTTCATTTTTTCCCCCTGCACATGTCACATAGGTCAGCGCCCATCAGAAAATCGACATTTGGCGTGCCATCACCACGGACGTCCGGACCCTGGGGGTCCACAACATACAGGGCATCCACTGCCGGAAGAGGTGGGAGGACATCCGCCGCAGGAGCAGGAAGACCGCGGAGGCTCTGCTGGGGATGGCCTCCCAACGTAGGAGGGGTGCCAGTCGTGCTTTGACCCCCCTGATGTCCCGGATTCTGGCGGTGGCCTACCCCGATTTGGATGGGCGCGTGAGGACATCACAGCAGACACAAGGGGGTGAGTACAAGCACATTCTGCTGATTTTGCGCACATTGGAGGTGCCTGGGTGGGGGAGGAGGGCTGTGGGTATCCCTAGGCCAGGGCGTTTTCTGTAGGCTAGGCCCCTCCGTTAGGCATGGCCCTGTACCCCCGCCCCCCACCTCTGTAGGTTGCCTAGTACAGCTAATCATGGCCCTGTGTCACCTATGTGTGGAGTAGTCGTCCATAGGCTTGTAGGCCATGTCCCATGGATTGAGTAGTGTACCCCAAGTGCGCGGCGTAGTGCAGGGGGCTTCTGTGTCTGTCCTCTCCGCCAACGGTAGCGGTAATCCATGCACTCAACATGTCTTTCTTTCTCCCCCTCCCCTTTTTTGTGGTCTTCCTGTTCATGTGTGCATTAGCATCATCAGGCGGAGGAGAAGTGGCATCGGAGCACGAGGGAGCTGCATCTCACATGGCCATGGAGGGCCATGCAACTGACTCTGATTTCACCAGTGAGACGGAGGGCGAGGGGAGCTCCACAGTGGGGACACGTGGTGACACCAGCGACACAGACACGTCCTTGGAAGGGAGCTCCCTTGTGGTGGCGGCAACATCCGTGCCCACCGCAACAACAGGTACAGCCGCCACCCAGCGCACCAGCTCCGCCCTCCAAGCAGCCCCTCAGCCTTCGCCCCGTGCCCGCTCACCCAGGAAGGTGGGCATCTCCTTCGCCCCAGGCACCTCAGGCCCTGCCCCAGTTACCCCTGCTGCCCTCAGTGAGGAGGTCATTGACCTCCTGAGGACGCTCATTGTTGGGCAGTCTACCCTTTTGAATGCCATCCAGGGTGCAAAAGGGAGGTGCACCGGAGTAATGCATACCTGGAGGGCATTCATTCGGGTCAGGCTGCCCATCAGCGATCGTTCAACGCTCTGGCCTCAGCACTGACGGCAGCCATTGTCCCTGTCTCCTGCCTCCCTCCTCCAGCTTCCTCAACCCAGTCCCACTCCCCTGTACCTCTGCCTATCCCAGACACACCTACAGACCAGCCTGCACACACCTCAACACCCAAGGAAAGCTCATCCAGACATAAGCACCACACATCACACAAGCATTCACACAAGCAACATCCACATGCAGACATGCCAACAGCCACTGCCTCCTCTGTGTCCACCTCCTCCTCGTCTCCCTCCTTCCTCCCTGTGACGTCTCCACTCACACTTGCATGCACAACATCTTCAGCCACTACGTCCATCACCAGCACACCCACCAGAACACTCCGCACACGTGCAGTCACCACCCCCACTACCATTTACACGTCCCCTGTGTCCTCTCCCAGTGTGTCTGTCACCCCCCCTTCCAAACCACACAAACGCAGGCAGCCACCCACCCAACAGCCATCCACCTCATGACAGCCTCCAGCACAAGCACCTGCACCCAAAGACACCAGTCTTCACTCTCCTACAATCACATCCTCTTCCTACACTCCCATACCCACTACAACTACCCGTCCCTGTCTTACTAAATTGCTTTTCCTTTCCAACCTTGACCTCTTCCCGTCAACTGACCCACCCCCTCCATCTCATAAGGCTCCAATCAGCACCTCAGCCACCACAAAACCTGGACCTATAAAGACAATAGTCCAAGGATTGTGGAGTCCACCACCTTCAAGCCCAGCTACTTCGGCTAGGAGTAAAGAGACGGCCAACCCACCCCCTGCAAAAAAAGCCAAGAAAGCCAGTGCCCGGCGCGAGAGGCCAAAGACAGCAGGCTCCAAAAGCACTACCCTGGTACCGTCTGGGAGTGGGGTGCCACCTGGCACACCGGCAAAGGGAGGAAAGGGCCACAGACGAGCAGGGAAGGGTGGGAAGGGCAGCACGCCCGACAAGTCCAGCCACAGCCCAGCTGCCCAGGAGGGCCCCGCCAGCCACAGCCCAGCTGCACAGGAGGGCCCTGCCAGCCACAGCCCAGCTGCCCAGGAAGGCCCCGCCAGCCACAGCCCAGCTGCACAGGAGGGCCCCGCCAGCCACAGCCCAGCTGCCCAGGAGGGCCCCGCCAGCCACAGCCCAGCTGCACAGGAGGGCACCCCCCGAGCCACAGCCCAGCTGCCCAGGACGGCCCCGCCAGCCACAGCCCAGCTGCACAGGAGGGCCCCAACAGCCACAGCCCAGCTGCACAGGAGGGCCCCGCCAGCCACAGCCCAGCTGGGCAATGAAGGAGTGCCAGCCACAGCCCAGCTGGGCAATGAAGGAGTGCCAACTCCAGCAACGCTGAACATGGCAAGGACTGCCAAGGCAAGCACCGCTGAACAGGGCCCTTCAAGTCAAGAACCGCTGAACAGGGCCCTTCAAGTCGAGAACCGTTGAACAGGGCACCGCCATCTCAAGAACCGCTGAACAGGGCACCGGCATCTCAAGAACCGCTGAACAGGGCACCGCCATCTCTAGAACCGCTGATCAGGGCACCGCCATCTCAAGAACCGCTGAACAGGGCACCGCCATCTCAAGAACCGCTGAACAGGGCCCTTCAAGTCAAGTACCGCTGAACAGGGCCCTTCAAGTCAAGAACCGCTGAACAGGGCCCTTCAAGTCGAGAACCGCTGAACAGGGCACCGCCATCTCAAGAACCGCTGAACAGGGCACCGGCATCTCAAGAACCGCTGAACAGGGCACCACCATCTCAAGAACCGCTGAACAGGGCCCTTCAACTCAAGCACTGCTCCGCTGGGCACCGCCGTCTCTGCACCTCTCCGCTGGGCCCTTCATCTCAAGCACTGCTCCGCTGGGCCCTTCATCTCAAGCACCGCTCCGCTGGGCCCTTCATCTCAAGCACTGCTCCCCTGGGCCCTTCATCTCAAGCACCGCTCCGCTGGGCCCTTCATCTCAAGCACCGCTCCGCTGGGCCCCGCCGTCTCTGCACCGCTCCGCTGGGCCCTTCATCTCAAGCACTGCTCCGCTGGGCCCTTCATCTCAAGCACCGCTCCGCTGGGCCCTTCATCTCAAGCACTGCTCCGCTGGGCCCTTCATCTCAAGCACCGCTCCGCTGGGCCCTTCATCTCAAGCACCGCTCCGCTGGGCCCCGCCGTCTCTGCACCGCTCCGCTGGGCCCTTCATCTCAAGCACTGCTCCGCTGGGCCCTTCATCTCAAGCACCGCTCCGCTGGGCCCTTCATCTCAAGCACCGCTCCGCTGGGCCCTTCATCTCAAGCACTGCTCCGCTGGGCCCTTCATCTCAAGCACCGCTCCGCTGGGCCCTTCATCTCAAGCACCGCTCCGCTGGGCCCCGCCGTCTCTGCACCGCTCCGCTGGGCCCTTCATCTCAAGCACTGCTCCGCTGGGCCCTTCATCTCAAGCACCGCTCCGCTGGGCCCTTCATCTCAAGCACCGCTCCGCTGGGCCCCGCCGTCTCTGCACCGCTCCGCTGGGCCCTTCATCTCAAGCACTGCTCCGCTGGGCCCTTCATCTCAAGCACCGCTCCGCTGGGCCCTTCATCTCAAGCACCGCTCCGCTGGGCCCTTCATCTCAAGCACCGCTCCGCTGGGCCCTTCATCTCAAGCACTGCTCCGCTGGGCCCTTCATCTCAAGCACCGCTCCGCTGGGCCCTTCATCTCAAGCACTGCTCCGCTGGGCCCTTCATCTCAAGCACCGCTCCGCTGGGCCCTTCATCTCAAGCACCGCTCCGCTGGGCCCCGCCGTCTCTGCACCGCTCCGCTGGGCCCTTCATCTCAAGCACTGCTCCGCTGGGCCCTTCATCTCAAGCACCGCTCCGCTGGGCCCTTCATCTCAAGCACCGCTCCGCTGGGCCCTTCATCTCAAGCACTGCTCCGCTGGGCCCTTCATCTCAAGCACCGCTCCGCTGGGCCCTTCATCTCAAGCACCGCTCCGCTGGGCACCGCCGTCTCAAGCACCGCTGGCCCATTGGCAGAAGGGGCAGGCTCGCATCTGTGTCGGGCAGGGCTGCACGAAGCACTCTGGGCACCATGCCTCCTCCAGAACCAGTGGAGTCAGTAATCCACTTGTGAGACTGTGCCTTTGCACTCCCCAGGATGGCACAGTGGGGAATCCACCCACTGTAGAGACTTGTGAGACTGTGGCTTTGCACTCCCCAGGATGGCACAGTGGGCAATCCACCCACTGTAGAGACTTGTGAGACTGTGGCTTTGCACTCCCCAGGATGACACAGTGGGCAATCCACCCACTGTAGAGACTTGAGAGACTGTGGCTTTGCACTCCCCAGGATTGAACAGTGGCCATGGAGGCCCCTCGTGGATCTGGCGTCGTGGACTCATCTGGCTGAGGTGCCCCCCCTTCCCTTCCCCCTGAGGTGCCTGTAGTTTTGCTATCTGATGCCCCTGCAGTGTTCTCTCCATTGGAGCCGGGTATCCTGTGTGGGCTTTGCCCATGTGTTTAGGGCCATTGGCCCACGAACAATGGCTGATACCCAATATGGACTGGACAATTTACATATGTATATATAGTTATAGATGTTTGATATATTTTTTTACTTAGCCGTACAATATACTTCAAATTTCATGATCATTTTTTGTTGTCTTTGCATTCTTCCAGGGGGTTTGGGGGTGTCACTCTGAGTTGTTGCTCTGCATTGATGTGTATCTAGTTGTGGGTGAGGGTGGGTGTGTCGCGTATGTGTGTCCCCGTAATCTTTTTGCCTCCCCTGTGTCGTAGGTGCAGTACTCACCGTTGTCTTCTGCGCCGGCGTTCGTGCTCCTGGTAGAGGAGCAGGAAGACAATAGCTGGTAGGATGTGTAGTTCGGGTTCCATGCTGTCCAGATTCCTCGTGGAGTGTGTAGAGGTGAGCGTTTTCCGTTCGTAAGGTCTGTTTCTGCTGTGTTTTTATCGGCGGGGCTACCGCCCCGGAAAAGGTGGCGGATTGGTGGGTTGTGATAGGGTGGGCGGTACATTGTCTCCCGCCTGTCTGTTGGCGGTCACCGCCGCGCTGTTTGTTTGTCCCGCCGTGGCTGTCGGAGTGTTAAAGTGGCGGTCTCTGTTGGCGGTTTCCGCCAGGGTCAGAATTCCATTTTTTTTACCACCTGCCTGTTGGCGGGTTGGCCGCCGCTTTAACACCGACCGCCAGGGTTGGAATGACCCCCAAAATCTCTAGCGAAATTAACATGGACAAATAATCACTATTGTTAATACGATTTTCACTGCTTTCCAAAAATTTCCGACATTCCCATCGTGTTGCATACATGGGCAGCATTAGATTTCAAATGGCTCACCTGTCGACATAGAAGCACATTCTTTATGTGTACCTTTAAACCTGTGACTTAAAAATGTGTCCAACTGCAATTGGCTATTCTGATTAATGGGAAATTTTCTCATATCTGTACCAAAGCCAAATAGACTAATTATCTATAGAAAGGATGTTTCATAAATTATTTATTTACTAGGTACAAATCTCTTAGTTTATACAAACAAGGCATATATTCTGGACCGACTGTCACAATCACTAACTTCCAAGCCCCACGTCACTGGATTCCACCAACAAGCCTTGGTTCAAGCAAATACGCGGTTTGCATCAAAGGGGCACTCCTTGGACCCAGGAGAGACCTGGGGGTCTCAACTCGGACTGAGGAGACAGAGGGGGCTCTCAGCACTTCAGAGAGCCCTCGGAAGACCAGACAGCACCCACAGGAGTCCCAGAACACAGGACAAGGAAGATGCTAAGTGTGGTCATCGCAGCACTACACTGGTGGGTCCCACGCTGCCGGGAACTCAGGGAGCAGTGCATCGCAGGATGGAGTGCTGGGGTCCTGGGCTACGCTGTGCACGAAGAACTTTTGGAAGAAGTGCACAAAAGCACAAGGAGCTGCACAAGACGCAGTACATAGGGGTACTGTCGCAGCACGGGGAGGCAAGCTCTTACCTCCACCAAATTCAGACAGCTGGACCTTTGGACAGTCTGAGTCACTTTGGTCCACCACTGTGTTCCATGGAGCACACTCATCATCAGCAGAGGAGTTCCAGAGAACCGGTTGTTGTCACAGAAGGGTGCCTTCTGAAGCAGGGAAGTGACTTTGTCAGTCCATGGGAGATTCCTTCGGTTCTTCTGGTGCTGGGTGAAGACAGGCAGTCCTCAGAGTGTGCACACCTTGGAAAATGTTGCAAATGCTGGCTGGAGCTGAAGTTGCAGGTCACAGGAGTCATCCTGGATACTTTGTTGCAGTTACAGCGGTTCCTGGAGCAGTCTGCAGTTGATCCAATGGTCAGAAGCTGAAGCAGAGCATGCAGAGGAGTCCTGGAGGAATCGTGCGAACCATATCTGAGGAAATACCCAGAGGAGAGACCCTAAATAGCCCTGAGAGGGGGATTGGCTACCTACCCAGGTATGCACCTATCAGGAGTGGTCTCTGACATCACCTGCTGACAATGGCCACTCAGAGGTCTCCAGAAGGTCCCCACACCTTGGAATCCAAGATGGCTAACACCAGGCACACTTTGGAGGAGCTCTAGGCACCACCCCTGGGGTGGTGATGGACAGGGGAGTGGTCACTCCCCTTTCCTTTGTCCAGTTTCACGCCAGAGCAGGGACTGGGGGTCCCTGAACTGGTGTAGACTGGATTATGCAAGGAGGGCACTGTTCATGCTCTTCAATGCATTTCCAGAGGGTCTGTGAGTCTACCCCTCCCATGCCTGTAACACCTATTTCTAAAGGGACAGGGTGTAACACACCTCTCAAAAAGGAAATGCATTGTTCTTCCTTCCTGGGATTGAGCTGCTCAATCCCCAGGAGGGCAAAAACCTGTTTGTGAGGTGGCAGCAGCTGGGGCTGCAGTGTAATCCTTGGAGAGCTAGTTTTGCAGTACTGGGGGTCCATGGTGGAGCCCTCAGGATACATGGGATTGGCCCTCCAATACCATATTTGGATTTGGGGGTCAATTTTATGATCTTAGACACCTCACATGGCCATATTCGGAGTTACCATTGTGAAACTACATATGTGTATTGACATATATGTAGTGCACGCTTATAATGGTGTCCACACACTCACAAAGTCCTTGGAATTGGCCCTGGACAACATGGGGGCACCTTTGCTAGTGCAAGGGTGCCCTCACACACAGTAACTTTGCACCTAGCCTTCAGTAAATGAAGATTAGATATACAGGTGACTTATAAGTTACTTAGTGCAGTAGAAAACGGCTGGTTAGCAGAACTTCAGTGACACAGTTAAGCATACGGAGAACACACATAGACCACAAACTATGAGCACCGGGGTCCTAGCTAGCAGGTTCCCACTGAAACAGTAAAAACACACACTGACAAACACTCACAAACAGGCCACACATGGGGGTAACCATATTACAAAGAGGCTGCTTTCTCTCAGGGGGTATTCTGTTTATGCCTCGTCTCTGGCATGGTCATATAAATTAGCTGCTAACTGTTTGCTTACCATTGGATCTTCAGCAGCCTGCTCGCATGTGACTGTCCCACAGCTTGTGGAGCCCTTTTGGTCCTTTGGTGTAGCCGGGCTCTCTTCAATGTATCACTTTCTTCATACTTAAATGTCACCACCTGTCAATAAGATGGCTGATGTCACATTTTGTAATTGTAATTGTAATAGTATTTATATAGTGCTTACTACCCCTGACGAGGCGTTGAAGCGCTTTTCAGCCAATAGCACGCTACCCCGGAACCCAAAAGGAATTAGTGGTGGATTAGTATAGACAAATATGAGTACAGTTTTAGTATTATTATGAGTTAATTTGAGCCGCGGATATGTGAGTTTGTTAGTTGGATTGACTGAAGTAATGGATGGGTGGAGGAGGGAAGAATCCAGAAGTGTTAATTGGGAGTTTATAGTAATAGGATTTAGGCTTTGGATGAGTAAAGGGGGGATAAAGAGGGAAGAGTCTGTGGAAAGGGTTAGGGAGATAATAGTAGCAGGAGGAGTTTTGGATGAGTTAACGGTGAGATAAATGAGGGAGAATTTAGTAGGGTTGTTTGGGAGATCATGGTAGTAAAATGAGGTTTGGGTGAGTTAGATGTGGAAGAGCTTAGGCAGGGTTATTTAGGAGATGAAAGTAGTAGAATGGATTTGGGATGAGTCAGAGTGGGGATGGAGGATAGATTGATAGAGACATGACATATGGTGATGGGTAGACAAAGTGTGATATAAAATGGGAGCAGGGATTCATAAGTATCTAATATAACAACTTATCTAGGAGCTATGCAATGACCTATGAATATGTTAAGCATAGAGTAACATATATATATATATATATATATATATATATATATATATATATATACACACACACACACACACACACATACATACACACATGAATACACACCCATATGCACATATATATGTACATACACATACATATTTAAACCATGAGTAAATATACATTAGTTAAACAGGTTTAAAGAGTATGTGTGTAGTTTATTGTTATGACATAGTAGTGATACATATTTTCTAAAGAACTATGTATAACTAGAATATACACATAATCAGATAAAAAATATTTATCAACATAGACATATGCACTTCATAGCTGTTTGAATATGGTGGTTATGAAGGAAAGTACCAATTCTTGAGTAGTTTTCTGAAGACAAGATAGTTGTCTGTGGCTCTTATAGTTGGGAGGTAATGAATTTCTTTGGCTGCTTGAGCGGAGAAGGATGTACCACCTATAGGCCCTCATTACAACCCTGGCGGTAAAGTCCGCTGACCCCCATGCTGACTGCCGCCAACATACCGTGTCCGTGACGGAAATCTGCTACGGGTATTATGACCCACACTTAGAAATCCTCCACAATACAGACACCCACACAAGTCTGCCACACCAAACGTCAGTGATAAACTGGCGGTACCAAAACCCACAACGTTACGCCAACAGGAATACACCCATACTATCACAACCCACAAATCAACACGCCGGTCATTCAACCACGGTAAACCATTGGTGGTACACACTGCTGCGCTCAAAATACACACACATTT
This sequence comes from Pleurodeles waltl, assembly GCF_031143425.1. NCBI lineage: Eukaryota > Metazoa > Chordata > Amphibia > Caudata > Salamandridae > Pleurodeles > Pleurodeles waltl. The sequence continues at coordinate 1,246,506,688 of NC_090437.1, forward strand.
ACAAAACACAACCACATTGGACAATTCAAAATACACACACCTGACACATATACACACCCCCGGCCTTCACCCTCAACAACTGGAACCACATCAACACTGAAGAAACCAAATCCATCATGAACTCTATCCACTCCGGCGCCCCTTCGGACCCCTGCCCTCACTTCATCTTTAATAAAGCCGACGACATCATCGCCCCGCACCTCCAGGCCGTCATCAACTCTTCTTTTTCTTCTGCTACCTTCCCCGAATGCTGGAAACACGTCGAAGTCAACGCCCTCCTAAAGAAACCTACGGCTGACCCGAGCGACCTGAAAAACTTCCGCCCCATCTGTCTCCTGCCTTTCCGAGCCAAGGTAATAGAGAAGACCGTCAACAAACAGCTGACCACCTTCCTGTAAAACAACAACCTGCTCGACCCTTCACAAACCGGATTCCGAACCAACCAAAGCACGGAAACCGCCCTCATCTCAGTCACAGACGACATCAGAACCCTGATGGACAACGGTGAAACAGTCGCCCTCATCCTCCTCGACCTCTTGGCTGCCTTCGACACCGTCTGTCACCGCACCCTAATCACCTGCCTCCGCTCCACCGGGATCCAAGGCCCTGGAATGGATCGCCTCCTTCCTCTCAAACCGTTCCCAAAGAGTTTACCTCCCACCGTTTCGCTCAGACCCCACCGAGATCATCTGCGGCGTACCTCAAGGCTCATCGCTCAGCCCGACACTCTTCAATGTCTACATGAGCCCCCTCGCCAACATCGTACGCAAGCACGACATCATCATCACCTCCTACGCCGACGACACCCAACTTATACTCTCCCTCACCAAGGACCCCGCCAGCGCCAAGACCAACCTACAAGAGGGGATGAAGGACGTCGCAGACTGGATGAGGCTCAGCCGCCTAAAGCTGAACTCTGACAAAACGGAAGTCCTCATCCTCAGCAACACCCTGTCCGCCTGGGACGACTCCTGGTGGCCCACGGCCCTCGGCACCGCACCGACCCCCACAGACCACGCCCGCAACCTCGGCTTCATCTTGGACCCCCTTCTCACCATGACCAAGCAAGTCAACGCCGTATCCTCCGCCTGCTTCCTCACCCTCCGCATGCTCCGCAAGATCTTCCGCTGGATCCCCGCCGACACTAGAAAAACCGTGACCCACGCCCTCGTCACAAGCCGCCTGGACTACGGCAACACCCTCTATGCTGGGACCACCGCCAAACTCCAAAATCGCCTGCAACGCATTCAAAACGCCTCGGCCCGCCTCATCCTCGACGTACCCCGCAACAGCCACATCTCCGCACACCTGAGACACCTGCATTGGCTCCCAGTCAGCAAAAGGATCACCTTTCGACTTCTCACCCACGCACACAAAGCCCTCCACAACAAGGGACCGGAATACCTCAACCGACGCCTCAGCTTCTACGTCCCCACCCGCCTCCTCCGTTCCTCTGGCCTCGGGCTCGCTGCCGTCCCTCGCATCCGCCGCTCCACGGCGTGTGGGAGGTCTTTCTCCTTCCTGGCAGCCAAGACCTGGAACTCCCTCCCCACCAGCCTCAGGACCACCCAGGACCACTCCGCATTCCAGAGACTCCTAAAAACCTGGCTTTTTCGAGCAGCAGTAACCCCCCGTTTCCCCTAGCGCCATGAGACCCGCACGGGTGAGTAGCGCGCTTTATAAATGTTAATGATTTGATTTGATTTGACACCCACACACTCACACAACTATAAAACACACACCCATATTACCCACAACCCCTAACAATGAAATGTTTGGAAGAACAGAAAGCAAAGACAACACCAGCATCCAGAGGCACACAACACCATCATTCATACACCATCCACGCACAAAACACCACACACCCCAAAACATCACCCCACACATCACATTACACATCACCTCACACATCACTCACACCACGTCATGGCACCTCAAAGACACCCCAGGTTTTCTGAGGAGGAGCTCAGGGTCATGGTGGAGGAAATCATCTGGGTAGAGCCACAGCTATTCGGATCACAGATGCAGCAGACATCCATTGCAAGGAAGATGGAGCTATGGCAGAGAATTGTCAACAGGGTCAATGCAGTGGGACAGCATCCAAGAACACGGGATGACATCAGGAAGAGGTGGAACGACCTACGGGGGAAGGTGCATTCCGTGGTATCCAGACACCAGGTAGCAGTACAGAGGCCTGGCGGTGGACCCCCACCTCCTCTACCACAACTAACAACATGGGAGGAGCAAGTCTTGGCGATCATGCACCCTGAGGTCCTCGCAGGAGTAGCAGGAGGACTGGACTCTGGTAAGTCATATCTTTACTATTATAACCCCCGACCCTACCTGCATGCCATCACAAACCCCAACCCCTACCTTTGCACCCATCACTCCAACACCTCACATATACCCCACTATCACAACCCACACACTCCAATACCAAGCCCTGCATGTGACAACAATGCATGGACACCCATCACTGACCTGCATGGACACCCATCACCAAAGCATGTCCAAGGGAGAGACTCAACCAGGCACCCAATCACCACTCACACAAGGGCCAAGGCATTATTGCAAGCACAGTAGTAGAGGGAAACACACCCATTGCACAAGATGGCACACACAGATACAATAACAATGCATCTACACCCCAACAGGACCCCTACACAACGCCACCGGACAGGAGGAGCCAGCCATATCCAGTCCCCCCACAGAAGAGGCCCACAGTGACAACAGCAGCTCTGCACGCCTGGATCAAGATGCCCAGCCCGGCCCATCAGGGACCTCTGGACAGTCGGTTCCCCTGCCACAGTCCCAAAACACCACAGAACCTCCCCCTTCAGGAAACACCACCACAGCACCCACCCAGCAGGCCCACAGGGTGCCCCACTAACACAAGACGATCAGGGACCTGGGGTCAGTGGCAGTAGGCACAGAGTTCAGGGGACAGAGGCACAGGATAATAGGGAACATCATGGGAGCATACCACCATCCCCAGGAGACCATGGGCACGGTACTGGCCAAGTTTCAGGAGACCTAGCGGCTGCATGTAGAACAGTACCTGGGGATCAGGGCGGACATGAAGTCCATTAACACCACCCTGGTCACCATTGCAGGGGTGCTGGCAGACATGGCCAACACACTGAGGGAGACAGTGGCATATCACTGGCCCCCTTCACCAGCCCGAACGATGAACAGCCTTCCACGTTCGCTAACGCTAGTGGACAGGAGGTCCCGCCACAGGACCAACAGGCCACCAGCACCCCTCCAAAAGGAGAACCACCCCACAACCGGTCCCTGCGATCCAGGCACAAGACAGAGAACATTTCCAAGACCCCCGTCAGGAAATAAGACGCTCCTGATTGTCACCCTTCTGTCCCACTATGTCACCCTGACAACCTTGATCTGCCATTTCTCCACTTCCTACGCCCCCTTGGACAATGCACCTGTGATACCAACAGACTGTGTTGAAGTAAGCCTCAGCAAGGCCTACTAGTGCAAGGGGTTCACCTTTCTCTGCACAAAGTCCTTAGACCATGTAGGAAGAAGTTGGCACAGGAACTGAAATAAAAGACAAAGTTTATTAACCTCATGAGGTGGTACTACAGTTCAAACAGCACCCTTAGGTAATGTCTGAAGTAGCACACTGAACTGAGAGAGCATGGTCCTTTTATACCCACGCAGGGGCTAAAAGGAGGTGGTACAATTATAGAAGCAAGACTTGTATACATGTAAGGTCATGTGGAAAATGCACAGTCGACAGGTAGGAGGATGTAGGAGGCTGGACTGGCATGTAGTGAATACCAAGGGGTACTTGCACCTTGCACCAGGCCCAGTTATCCCTTATTAGTGTATAGGGTGTCTAGCAGCTTAGGCTGATAGATAATGGTGGCTGAACTAGGAGACGAGTGAAGCTCCTACAGTACCACTTAGTGTCATATGCACAATATCATAAGAAAACACAATACACAGTTATACTAAAAATAAAGGTACTTTATTTTTATGACAATATGCCAAAGTATCTTAGAGTGTACCCTCAGTGAGAGGATAGGAAATATACACAAGATATATATACACAATACCAAAAATATGCAGTATAGTCTTAGAAAACAGTGCAAACAATGTATAGTTACAATAGGATGCAATGGGGACACATAGGGATAGGGGCAACACAAACCATATACTCCAAAAGTGGAATGCGAACCACGAATGGACCCCAAACCTATGTGACCTTGTAGAGGGTCGCTGGGACTATTAGAAAATAGTGAGGGTTAGAAAAATAGCCTACCCCAAGACCCTGAAAAGTGAGTGCAAAGTGCACTAAAGTTCCCCAAAGGACATAGAAGTCGTGAAAGGGGAATTCTGCAGGAAAGACACAAACCAGCAATGCAACAATGATGGATTTCCAGTCGAGGGTACCTGTGGAACAAGGGGACCAAGTCCAAAAGTCACAAGCAAGTCGGAGATGGGCAGATGCCCAGGAAATGCCAGCTGTGGGTGCAAAGAAGCTTCTACTGGACAGAAGAGGCTTAGGTTTCTGCAGGAACGACAAGGGCTAGAGACTTCCCCTTTGGAGGACGGATCCTCATGCCGTGGAGAGTCGTGCAGAAGTGTTTTCCCGCCGAAAGACCCCCAACAAGCCTTGCTAGCTGCAAATCGTGCGGAAAGCGTTTTTGGATGCTGCTGTGGCCCAGGAAGGACCAGGATGTCACAAATTGCGTCAGGAGAGAGAAGGGATGTCAAGCAAGACAAGGAGCCCTCTCAGCAGCAGGTAGCACCCGGAGAAGTGCCAGAAACAGGCACTACAAGGATGCGTGAAACGGTGCTCACCCGAAGTCGCACAAAGAAGTCCCACGTCGCCGGAGAACAACTTAGGAGGTCGTGCAATGCAGGTTAGAGTGCCGTGGACCCAGGCTGGACTGTGCACAAAGGATTTCCGCCGGAAGTGTACGGAGGCCGGAGTAGCTGCAAAAGTCGCGGTTCCCGGCAATGCAGTCTGGCGTGGGGAGGCAAGGACTTACCTCCACCAAACTTGGACTGAAGAGTCACTGGACTGTGGGGGTCACTTGGACAGAGTTGCTGGATTCGAGGGACCTCGCTCGTTGTGCTGAGAGGAGACCCAAGGGACCGGTAATGCAGCTTTTTGGTGCCTGCGGTTGCAGGGGGAAGATTCCGTCGACCCACGGGAGATTTCTTCGGAGCTTCTAGTGCAGGGAGGAGGCAGACTACCCCCACAGCATGCACCACCAGGAAAACAGTCGAGAAGGCGGCAGGATCAGCGTTACAGAGTTGCAGTAGTCGTCTTTGCCACTATGTTGCAGTTTTGCAGGCTTCCAGCGCGGTCAGCAGTCGATTCCTTGGCAGAAGGTGAAGAGAGAGATACAGAGGAACTCGGATGAGCTCTTGCACTCGTTATCTACAGTTTCCCCAGAGACAGAGACCCTAAATAGCCAGAAAAGAGGGTTTGGCTACCTAGGGGAGAGGATAGGCTAGCAACACCTGAAGGAGCCTATCACAAGGAGTCTCTGACGTCACCTGGTGGCACTGGCCACTCAGAGCAGTCCAGTGTGCCAGCAGCACCTCTGTTTCCAAGATGGCAGAGGTCTGGAGCACACTGGAGAAGCTCTGGACACTTCCCAGGGGAGGTGCAGGTCAGGGGAGTGGTCACTACCCTTTCCTTTGTCCAGTTTCACGCCAGAGCAGGGCTAAGGGGTCCCCTGAACCGGTGTAGACTCGCTTATGCAGAATTGGGCACATCTGTGCCCAAGAAAGCATTTCCAGAGGCTGGGGGAGGCTACTCCTCCCCTGCCTTCACACCATTTTCCAAAGGGAGAGGGTGTAACACCCTCTCTCAGAGGAAGTCCTTTGTTCTGCCATCCTGGGCCAGGCCTGGCTGGACCCCAGGAGGGCAGATGCCTGTCTGAGGGGTTGGCAGCAGCAGCAGCTGCAGTGAAACCCCAGGAAGGGCAGTTTGGCAGTACCAGGGTCTGTGCTACAGACCACTGGGATCATGGGATTGTTCCAACTATGCCAGGATGGCATAGAGGGGGCAATTCCATGATCATAGACATGTTACATGGCCATATTCGGAGTTACCATTGTGAAGCTACATATAGGTAGTGACCTATAAGTAGTGCACGCGTGTAATGGTGTCCCCGCACTCACAAAGTCCGGGGAATTGGCCCTGAACAATGTGGGGGCACCTTGGCTAGTGCCAGGGTGCCCTCACACTAAGTAACTTTGCACCTAACCTTTACCAGGTAAAGGTTAGACATATAGGTGACTTATAAGTTACTTAAGTGCAGTGTAAAATGGCTGTGAAATAACGTGGACGTTATTTCACTCAGGCTGCAGTGGCAGGCCTGTGTAAGAATTGTCAGAGCTCCCTATGGGTGGCAAAAGAAAGGCTGCAGCCCATAGGGATCTCCTGGAACCCCAATACCCTGGGTACCTCAGTACCATATACTAGGGAATTATAAGGGTGTTCCAGTAAGCCAATGTAAATTGGTAAAATTGGTCACTAGCCTGTTAGTGACAATTTGGAAAGAAATGAGAGAGCATAACCACTGAGGTTCTGGTTAGCAGAGCCTCAGTGAGACAGTTAGGCATCACACAGGGAACACATACATATAGGCCACAACCTTATGAGCACTGGGGTCCTGGCTAGCAGGGTCCCAGTGACACGTAACAAACATACTGAAAACATAGGGTTTTCACTATGAGCACTGGGCCCTGGCTAGCAGGATCCCAGTGAGACAGTGAAAATACCCTGACATACACTCACAAACAGGCCTAAAGTGGGGGTAACAAGGCTAGAAAGAGGCTACTTTCTCACACAACCCCCCCCCCAAACGAAGGACAATAAGGCTAACCTTGGCCAGTTGAGACTTTATTGTCTAAGTGGTGATAAGTAGAGAGTAGCTCTGCAATAGACTGGTTACTCCCTTTATCATCTACTATATGGTTACTTCCCTGTGGGGATGTAAACCACCCTGTTTGAAGTTTTTTAGCTAAGCAACAATGTGAAGATGTATTTTCAGAGTTTCTATCAGTAAGTTTTAGTTTAGAGCAGTGGGAATTATCCACTGAACCTATTTGTAGTGATGGAAATGCCAGACAGGGATGCTGTCTCAGAAAAGCCGTAGCTGGGCAAAAACTTTGTCATATGGCTGGAAGAGAGAACAGGGATGCTGTTTCTCTTGAGTTGGAGCAGGGCAGGGATGCTGTCCTATGAGCTCCAGTCTAGGGCAGGGATGCTGTCCTAAGTGTTGTGAGGCAGTGCAGGGTTTCTGCACTAAAGTTTCTCTGGGAGGATTGGAGGGATGCTCCATGTTAACTAAAATGGTGCTCTTTTTCTCACCAATGTTAGTTATCCCACAGAGAGGTACTTCTACCTCTGGGAGTCCAGCTTTGCAAGCTGATGATTCCCTTGGAACAGGTGCCACCCCAGGAGAGGTTTCTCCCACCACAGGAATGGTATCCTGAATTGTAGGGTGGTTAGGGGATACTGTGATACCCTTTTTACCTGTTGATGGAGAGGGATCCTGAGTTTTCAGGCCTTCTCTCCTTTGCTTTTTCATTTCAGTAGAAATGAGAGGGAACAATTCCTCAGGGATGCCCAGCATGGCTGCATGGGCATAAAACTCTACATCAGCCCAACCTGAGGCCTCTAGGTCATTACCTATGAGACAGTCTACAGGTAAGCTAGGTGATACCACCACCTGCTTAGGGCCAGTAACTCCACCCCAACTAAACTGAATTATAGCTAAGGGAAGAAACTTAGTGGAGTTATGGACATCAATAATCTTATACTGTTGTAAATGTTGTGTTGATCAGGGTGCACTAGGTTTTCAGTCACCAAAGTGATACTGGCACCTGTGTCCCTGTAGGCCAAGGCCTCAACACCATTTATTGAAACTGTCTGCCTGTACTTATCCATTGTAAGGGGACAAGCAGCCAGTGTGGCAAGGCCAATGCCACTAGGTGTGACAGAAACTGTCTTGGGACTGACTACCCCAGTTTCTACTATGGACCCATAAGTGAACCCAACTACACCCTTAACTTGACTGTTGCCAGCCGTCCCACCACTAGTACCACTACTGCTAGGGGCATTAGAGCTTGATGTATTAGTGGTGGTAGGCTCAGGGGGTTTACCTGGACAGGACTTATCCCCTGGCCTATGGCCTCTATTTTTACACACAAAGCACCAAGGCTTTTTAAATTGTGTACGTTGAGAAGAAGAGGAAGAATTTGTTTTATTCCCACCCCCTGAAGAGTGTTTAAGATTTGAAGTGGGATCTTTGGTTTTACCCTTATCCCCATGCTTATCTTGAGATTTTTCACCATCTTTCTTCTTATTGTTCTCTTTGTCACGCCCTGTGTGAACTTTTCTGTTCACCCTTGTTCTGACCCATTTGTCTGCCTTCTTTCCCAATTCTTGGGGAGAGGTCAGATCAGAGTCCACCAAGTACTGGTGCAACAAATCAGACACACAATTATTAAGAATATGCTCTCTCAGGATCAAGTTATACAGGCTGTCATAATCAGTAACTTTACTGCCATGTAACCACCCCTCCAAGGCCTTCATTGAATGGTCAATGAAATCAACCCAGTCTTGTGAAGACTCCTTTTTGGTCTCTCTGAACTTTATCCTGTATTGTTCAGTGGTTAAGCCATAACCATCCAGGAGTGCATTCTTAAGAACTGTAAAATTATTGGCATCACTTTCTTTCACAGCAAGGAGCCTATCCCTACCTTTTCCACTAAATGATAGCCATAGGATAGCAGCCCACTGCCTTTGAGGGACATCCTGTACAACACAGGCCCTCTCAAGTGCAGCAAACCACTTGTTAATGTCATACCCCTCCTTATAAGGGGGAACTATCTTGTGCAGATTCCTGGAATCATGCTCTTTTGCAGGATGACTATGGGGAATACTGCTGCTGCCACCATGGGTTTCTAAACCCAACTTCTGTCTTTCCTTCTCTAATTCTAATGACTGTCTATCCAAATCCAGCTGTTGCTTTTTAAGCTTCAGTTTGGTTTGTTCCACCCTCAACTTATTGAGTTCCCTCTCTAACAATCTGTCATCAGGGTTGGTGGGAGGGACATTCCTAGATACAGAGGTATGATGGGAATGAATAGAAGGAGACCTGTCCCTTACAGAGGGCACCCTAACAGCTTGGCTAACAGAAACATCAGTACCACTGTGGTGAGAATAAATGCTTTTGCTATGATGTGAGACCAAACTATTAGTATGGTGTGGCTCTTCATCATTACCAACTATGCTAGACTGTCTAGTAATGGGCAGGCTAGGAAGTTTCTTTCCTGAACTTTTTCCTGGGGGAGCCCCTGGATCAGATTGTGAACCATTAGCTACTTTTTCAACAGATGGGACACTTTTAGCCTTATCTTGTTCTCTAAGCATGTTAAGTAACAGTTCCAAGGATGGATTCTTCCCTACACTCAAACCTCTCTCTATGCAGAGACTCCTTGCTCCTTTCCAGCTAAGGTGATCATATGCAAGTTTGGACAGATCAACATTTTGGCCTGTGCCAGACATTTTTAGAGAGAGTTAAAGTGAAAGACAAAGAAAAAAAAATTTTCAGAACTTTTTAGAAAGACAGAAAAAAACTTTTTAAACGTTTAGAAAGTTTAGGAGTACTTTTCAGCACTTAGAAAAGAGTGAAAAGAGGAAATGCAAAACTTTTTGGTTATGTGTATATACACTGAACTTGTTTTGTATATTTTTCTCTCATGAAAAGTACAATGAGAAGAGTGGTAAGTAGTCTCAAAGCACTTATCCCACCGCTGCACAACCAATGTAGGAGGCTGGACTGGCTTGTAGTGAGTACCAAGGGGTACTTGCACCTTGCACCAGGCCCAGTTATCCCTTATTAGTGTATAGGGTGTCTAGCAGCTTAGGCTGATAGATAATGGTAGCTTAGCAGAGCAGCTTAGGCTGAACTAGGAGACGAGTGAAGCTCCTGCAGTACCACTTAGTGTCATATGCACAATATCATAAGAAAACACAATACACAGTTATACTAAAAATAAAGGTACTTTATTTTTATGACAATATGCCAAAGTATCTCAGAGTGTACCCTCAGTGAGAGGATAGGAAATATACACAAGATATATATACACAATACCAAAAATATGCAGTATAGCCTTAGAAAACAGTGCAAACAATGTATAGTTACAATAGGATGCAATGGGGACACATAGGGATAGGGGCAACACAAACCATATACTCCAAAAGTGGAATGCGAACCACGAATGGACCCCAAACCTATGTGACCTTGTAGAGGGTCGCTGGGACTATTAGAAAATAGTGAGGGTTACCACCCCAAGACCCTGAAAAGTGAGTGCAAAGTGCACTAAAGTTCCCCAAAGGACATAGAAGTCGTGAAAGGGGAATTCTGCAGGAAAGACACAAACCAGCAATGCAACAACGATGGATTTCCAGTCGAGGGTACCTGTGGAACAAGGGGACCAAGTCCAAAAGTCACAAGCAAGTCGGAGATGGGCAGATGCCCAGGAAATGCCAGCTGTGGGTGCAAAGAAGCTTCTACTGGACAGAAGAGGCTTAGGTTTCTGCAGAAACGACAAGGGCTAGAGACTTCCCCTTTGGAGGACAGATTCCACACACCGTGGAGAGTCGTGCAGAAGTGTTTTCCCGCCGAAAGACCACCAACAAGCCTTGCTAGCTGCAAATTGTGCGGTAAGCATTTTTGGATGCTGCTGTGGCCCAGGAGGGACCAGGATGTCTCAAATTGTGTCAGGAGAGAGAGGGGACGTCGAGCAAGACAAGGAGCCCTCTCAGCAGCAGGTAGCTCCCGGAGAAGTGCCAGAAATAGGCACTACAATGATGCGTGAAACGGTGCTCACCCGAAGTCGCACAAAGAAGTCCCACGTCGCCGGAGAACAACTTAGGAGGTCGTGCAATGCAGGTTAGAGTGCCGTGGACCCAGGCTGGACTGTGCACAAAGGATTTCCACCGGAAGTGCACAGAGGCTGGAGTAGCTGCAAAAGTCGCGGTTCCCAGCAATGCAGTCTGGCGTGGGAAGGCAAGGACTTACCTCCACCAAACTTGGACTGAAGAGTCACTGGACTGTGGGGGTCACTTGGACAGAGTTTCTGGATTCGAGGGACCTCGCTCGTCGTGCTGAGAGGAGACCCAAGGGACCGGTAATGCAGCTTTTTGGTGCCTGTGGTTGCAGGGGGAAGATTCCGTCGACCCACGGGAGATTTCTTCGGAGCTTTTAGTGCAGGGAGGAGGCAGACTACCCCCACAGCATGCACCACCAGGAAAACAGTCGAGAAGGCGGCAGGATCAGCGTTACAGAGTTGCAGTAGTCGTCTTTGCTACTATGTTGCAGTTTTGCAGGCTTCCAGCGCGGTCAGCAGTCGATTCCTTGGCAGATGGTGAAGAGAGAGATACAGAGGAACTCGGATGAGCTCTTGCACTTGTTATCTACAGTTTCCCCAGAGACAGAGACCCTAAATAGCCAGAAAAGAGGGTTTGGCTACCTAGGAGAGAGGATAGGCTAGCAACACCTGAAGGAGCCTATCACAAGGAGTCTCTGACATCACCTGGTGGCACTGGCACTCAGAGCAGTCCAGTGTGCCAGCAGCACCTCTGTTTCCAAGATGGCAGAGGTCTGGAGCACACTGGAGGAGCTCTGGACACCTCCCAGGGGAGGTGCAGGTCAGGGGAGTGGTCACTCCCCTTTCCTTTGTCCAGTTTCGCGCCAGAGCAGGGCTAAGGGGTCCCCTGAACCGGTGTAGACTGGCTTATGCAGAATTGGGCACATCTGTGCCCAAGAAAGCATTTCCAGAGGCTGGGGGAGGCTACTCCTCCCCTGCCTTCACAACATTTTCCAAAGGGAGAGGGTGTAACACCCTCTCTCAGAGGAAGTCCTTTGTTCTGCCACACTAGGCCAGGCCTGGCTGGACCCCAGGAGGGCAGATGCCTGTCTGAGGGGTTGGCATCAGCAGCAGCTGCAGTGAAACCCCAGGAAGGGCAGTTTGGCAGTACCAGGGTCTGTGCCAACTATGCCAGGATGGCATAGAGGGGGCAATTCCATGATCATAGACATGTTACATGGCCATATTCGGAGTTACCATTGTGAAGCTACATATAGGTAGTGACCTATATGTAGTGCACGCGTGTAATGGTGTCCCCGCACTCACAAAGTCCGGGGAATTGGCCCTGAACAATGTGGGGGCACCTTGGCTAGTGCCAGGGTGCCCTCACACTAAGTAACTTTGCACCTAACCTTTACCAGGTAAAGGTTAGACATATAGGTGACTTATAAGTTACTTAAGTGCAGTGTAAAATGGCTGTGAAATAACGTGGACGTTATTTCACTCAGGCTGCAGTGGCAGGCCTGTGTAAGAATTGCCAGAGCTCCCTATGGGTGGCAAAAGAAATGCTGCAGCCCATAGGGATCTCCTGGAACCCCAATACCCTGGGTACCTCAGTACCATATACTAGGGAATTATAAGGGTGTTCCAGTAAGCCAATGTAAATTGGTAAAATTGGTCACTAGCCTGTTAGTGACAATTTGGAAATAAATGAGAGAGCATAACCACTGAGGTTCTGGTTAGCAGAGCCTCAGTGAGACAGTTAGGCATCACACAGGGAACACATACATATAGGCCACAACCTTATGAGCACTGGGGTCCTGGCTAGCAGGGTCCCAGTGACACATAACAAACATACTGAAAACATAGGGTTTTCACTATGAGCACTGGGCCCTGGCTAGCAGGATCCCAGTGAGACAGTGAAAATACCCTGACATACACTCACGAACAGGCCTAAAGTGGGGGTAACAAGGCTAGAAAGAGGCTACTTTCTCACAGAGGAGCTAACAGTTTTCAAGGACTAGCAGCTGCAGACCTTACTGAGCATGTGCGAAAGTGGGAGATGCTAAATATAACTTGTCACTAGGCAGATTTCAAGAGTAGTTAACAGAAAGGTAGGACAGAGCACATGGTGAGCACATGGCAGCATGTGGCAGAGAAAATGGCTGCCATGAATACAAAATGGATCCCGCGAAATGTTCACAATTGTTACAAATACAGATGTCTTCTGCTAATTCTTAATCTAATCACTGCTAAACTACAACAGACGACCCTTTCAGCATTAGCTGAAGACATTCGTCTTTCTGGGATAATCTAAATATTCATCTTGTATATTTATGCTCATCATTTCAGCTATTTCTTTTTCTAACATATGTTGTGCTTTCATTTCTGTAATATTTCTTTTGGTAGGCATACAAGCAGTAATAGACATGGAGCAGAACATTGGACCACACTGAATACAGATACAGCATGTGAAAAATATTGCAATCATTACACACAGGATAGTCAGTAGTTTCCAGCCCCAGGCGGAAACAAGAGCCCAAAACCATCCAGAAAAAGTCCAAGTACCAGTCTCTGTGTGGATTTCTGCAGCAATTTTATGCAATTTAGATATTGCATCATATACTGAAGGTGAGTGATCGGGAATGAAAACACAGCAACTACTACCGATGATGCGACATGCACCACCTCGGTCAGCTAATATCACATCTAGTACCATACGATTTTGGAGCGCTACAATCCTCGCAATTTGGAGCTCCTCAGTAATATTCCCAAGTGCCAGAGCTGCCTGATTGGTAACAGCTTCCACAACCCTAGTCAATCGTCTCACTTTACTACTGTTTAACACAGCACCCACAAAGGGGAACAATCCTAAATTAAAATCAACATATTGTTGCAGGCTAGTATCCGTTTGGTCTACCTCATTTTTACTTATTTCCCTTTTATATCTATTGTTAATGATGTCATTGAACAGTTTTAAATCTCGGTGATATGATGCAGGGGCCAAAAACACAGGGGGTAATAGAAAAGATACATAACAGACACCTGACCACCAAACAGGTAGTTGGTAATATCCACAGTTACCATAAACAAAATATGTATTATGTGAAGCTGTAAAACTACTATTATTTACACCCTCAATAGTTAAAATTAAGGTACAATCGCTTATCCCTACTGGAATTCGCCCAATGCTACGTATACATAAATCTGCTTTAGTTTTTGGAACATAAATCACAAATTGTTCTTTCTTGTGAGAGTCTCTTATATTTGTGAAGACATTTGGTAGTGAAACATTGTCCGGTTGATACTCTTCCCATTCCCATTTAGTTCCTTTGGCTTGGGGATACCCATCTTTATCTTGGTAGCATACTTTATTAAGGCGAAAAAGAAGTCCGCCCTCTGTACGTTTTCCAGATGCAAACAAAAGCGTGTACCAAGCTTGACAAGAACCATTGTGTGAAAAAGGAAGAGGAATGAAAGGTGTTCCTCCTTTCTTTTGATGCGCAGGTATCATTCCACATACCCAACAGTTAGTAGTATTTGTAGCATTATGAGTATGATGCAACATCTGAATGAAAGTATTATTGAAGTACGATTGACGGTGCTTCTGCTCCTGATAGGGAAGCGTAAAGTAATAGTGATCCTCTGGTACTGGAGTAGTGGCAACAAAAAACTCACGAGCAGGAGACTTCTTTTCAACAAACCAGGTGATTGTTTCTGTAATCACCAAAACAACAACAAACCCCATAGTACTAATGATCAGTTTGTTATTCATTTTAGCAACAGTGATAATCGACCCTTTCAGAAATGTATTAAAAACAATCGTTGGAGCTCTTATCCCTGGGCAGCCGCTGATTTCTTCACCACGGGCCAAGATGGGTGTCACTACTCTACTGCATGGCTGATCCCCCCCCTTGCCACATTGGCTCTCCGTTTCACTAACCCAGGGCGGCAGCTCAACCAGTTTTTTCAAAACATTTTCAGATTCTTTCCTCGGTCTCAAATTATATCACGGCACTCCAGAAGTCGTATGGTCCGGGAAGACCTCTGCAGATTCGTCAGGTGATATAGCACGGCCTTTCTCCGTTGTCAAAATCTTTCGATGATCGGTCAGCTCAGCAGGTTCCACCAAGGTAGGTAGCACTCTCTTGCAGTGAGTACTATGGACCCAATTCTTTCGGTTCGTCACTCGAACTGCTGTCCTTGTCGCAAGGAGCACCTGTTCTGGGCCTCGCCACCTTGGTTCCAAGCTACTTGATCTTTCAAAAGACTTAATCATCACCTGGTCACCAGGTCGGAGTTCATGGCCTTCACCTGTAGATCTGTCAGGAAGTGCTTCTCGAACCTGTTGATGAATAGAAACCAAATTGTCGATTAACTGTGCCAAATAATCATTCATCAGGACACAAGGTACATCATATACAGATTTTGGCTTAGGAACTCCCCAAATATTCATTGGCCTCCCGAATACCACCTCATAAGGACTAAGGCCGAGTCGGGAATGTGGCACTGACCTAATAGACAATAATGCCAACGGTAATGCATCCGGCCAAGTTAAGGATGTGGAAGCTTGTATCTTCGCTAACTTCAGCTTCAAAGTAGCATTATACCTTTCCACCAACCCTGCTGATTGTGGGTGGAAAACCGCTTGGAACTTCTGTTTGATCCATAATCCTTTCAGAACATACTTAATAACTTCCCCAACAAAATGAGGTCCGTTATCACTCCATAAAAGTCTGCAAACACCAAACCTAGTGAAAAATTCTTTCAAAAGCACCATCGCTGTGGTAATGGCAGTATTATCCTTTGTGGGGTACGCCTCTATCCATTTACTGAAGGCACAAACCACCACCAAGACATACTTTAAATTGTTGCAGCGTTCAAGCTGAATATAATCCATTTGTAGAACTTCAAAAGGTGCAGTTGGTGTAGCAAACCCTCCCGCAGGAGTACTTGTCCCTTTTCCAGGATTGTATTGTAAACAGATCAAACAAGACTGTACTACTCTCTTAGCTGTACTGGAAATTTCTGGATGCTCCCAAACTTGCGTAAGCAACTTCGTTATTATTGAAGCTCCAACATGTGCCAGCCCATGTGCCATCTGAACCATAGGTTGTACAAAAGCTATAGGCAATTTCCATTTATCCATCTGCTTATTCCGCCAACAGCCCTCATCATCCAATTCTCCATCTTCAGACATTTGCTCACGTTCTTTCACAGAAGCAGATTTCTGTATATCTAATACGTCTTGTCTAGCATTATGCCAACGTTCAGCTTGTGACTTCACTACATACATAGAAGTAGTACTTCGTTGCATCGCAGTCTCACGTGCTACGCGGTCTGCAAGAGCATTACCTTGCCCTATCTTATCGGTCACTTTCTTATGTGCACTACGTTTCTTTGGATATGTCAATGCAGTCAAGAGGTTATGCACTAATTCTCCGTGCATTATCTGCATCCCGTGGGATGTGAGAAAGCCTCTCTCCTTCCAAAGCAAACAAAAATCATGAGCCACTCCAAAAGCATAGCGGCTGTCTGTATAAATGTTCACACATAAGTCAGTACTAAGCTCACATGCTCATGTCAAAGCTATTAGTTCAGCTGCTTGAGCTGACTTCTGTGGTATACGAGCTGTCTCCACTACCGTGTGTATTGTGGTGATTGCATATGCAGCTGAGGTCGTACCATCTGGCAACTTCAAACAAGACCCAACAACCCACAATTCCCTGTCTACATCTAAAAGGGGCGTATCTTGTAAATCAATACGACCCTTGGTCTGTTCTTCGGTAAGGAATATACAATCATGTGTTTCTTGTGACTGAGGCTGAGTCACCGGATATGGCAACAAAGTGGCTGGATTTAGTGTTGCACATCTCTTCAGTGTAATGTGAGGAGCCAGCAATGTCAACTCATATCCTGTAATACGGGCGCTAGTTAAATGTTGTGTCTTTGTTTGATTTAAAAGAGCATCAACCTCAAGGGGGACTAACACCAACAGCTTATGTGACAAAACTATCCCTTCACTCTGACGTATTGACACAGCTGTTGCGGCAACTGAACGAAAACACCCAGGCAACGCTCGAGCGACAGGATCAAGTACTGCTGAAAAATATGCACAGGGACGCTGCTTATCGCCATGTGTCTGTATTAAAACTGACAATGCACATCCATCTTTCTCATGTACGTAAAGTGCAAAAGGGTTCATGTAATCTGGAGTACCTAACACTGGTGCGGAACAAAGGGCTTGTCGCAGCTGCCTGAAGGCAGTCTCACATTCATCTGTCCATGGGTGGGGCATTGGAGTATCTTTAGTCAAAAGTGCTAGCAAAGGTTTGGCAATGTGTGAAAACCCTAATATCCATTGCCTACAAAAAGAAGTAAGACCAAGGAATGCCCAAACATCTTTCTGAGTAGAGGGTACTGGTGTGTCTAAAATTGCTTGAAAACGATCTGATGTAAGTGCACAGCCCTCCTTAGACAAAAGGTGACCTAAATAGGTTACCTTTAGTTTACAATATTGCAATTTCTTTCGTGACACTTTATGATGGTGTGAAGCACGAAAAGAAAGTAAGGACAAAGTGCACTTTTCACATTGCTCAGGGGTATCAGCCGCCAACAAAATATCATCGACATATTGTATGAGAGCCACACCTTCAGGCAAAACAAAAGAATCAAGTTGTCGTTTCAACGCTTGACTATAAATACTTGGGCCCGTATTTATACTTTTTTTAGCGCCGCATTTGCGCCGCTTTTTGGCGCAAAACGGCACAAACCTACAAAATACAATGGCATTTTGCAAGTTTGCGCCGTTTTTGCGTAAAAAAAAGACACAAATGCGGCGCAAAAAAAGTATAAATACGGGCCTTGGACTCTCAGTATAGCCTTGAGGAACTCTGCAAAATCTATATGATCGTTTATTCAAAGTAAAACCAAACAAATATCGGCTGTCAGGATGAATAGGGATCGAAAAGAAAGCATTCTTCAAGTCTATCACAGAGAACGTAGTTGCTATCGGGGGAACCAAAGTGAGGAGTGTTGTGATGTCATATCCCCCAGGATATTGTGGTATCACAATCTTATTGACTTCTCGTAAATCAATAATGTATCGATAAATCCTAGTATCAGTATCCTTTTTCAGAATAGGAAGAATCGGACTGTTACAAACATTATACAGAACTTCCTCAACAACTCCAACTGCAATAAGATCATGCACAATTCGTGTGAGTGCTTCTTCGCCCTCCTGTGAAATTTTGTATTGAGGCAAACGTGGCAATACAGCTCCCTCCGTAACACTAATATGTAACGGTGGAATAATCATTTGTCCCACATCAGTATCTGAAGTAGCCCACAAAGTACTAGAGAGTGAAGATAATGCAATATCCTCTTTAACAAGACAAACTCTTTCCATCACAGGATGATTATCATTTAAAATAACACGCACCCCTTCAGGAGAGCATCGTATTGTAGCCCTGAAATACTTGAGCATATCAAGACCCACAATATTGTCTGGTGTATTTGGAGAAAGCAAAAATGGACATGGAGCAGTAAATTTATCAACATGGAATGCAAGTGGTTGTGACAATGGGCTAGGGGAAGGTGTTCCATCGAAACCTATCGATGTAATGGTTAAGCCAGACAGGGGAGCCCTTGGAATCAATTGTTTAGACAAGGCGCTACGAGTAGCTCCTGTATCAACCAGAAACTGATCAGTAGAGCCCAAAACATGTGCTGTAACATAGGGACCCCTCTGATCTACCGGAACTTCAACTGATTCCTTACCCCATTCTAGGCAATCCTATGCATAAGCAGAATCTTGGAAATCAGGCTGCACATAGTTAGACATCTGGTATTGGTTCCGTCTATCAAAAGTGTTAAACCCATCCTGCCCTCGTACATTAGCATCAACCCTAGCATGATCATTCGTGCTTCTTCTAGGTCCTGAATATCCTGAGCGATTTCTCATTTGTCCCCGTCCAGGTGAACACTGCTGAACACATAGTGCTGGACAATCAGCAGCCCAATGCCCAAATTTCTTACAATACGCACACTGATCAACAGACAAATTCAAACTAGTGTAAGAAGAACCATAAGATCCACGTCCACCTCTATCACTACCTCTAAAAGGCGGACAATAAGCTTGAGCCAACATAACCTTCGTCTTTAATTCTTTAATCTTTTTGTCCTCGCTACCTTTTGCTTCTAATTCCTGACGTTCATAATACTGAGCCATAGTCAAAAGAGAAACCGGAGTAGAGGTAGTCCATGAACTTTCACTAGCTTTTAGACGACTAGCTATTCCTGGTAACAGATTTGCAACATATATATCTACAAACAAATGTCTGCCGGTATCATCTGACAATAACTGACCGCTAAAATCATGAAATGCTTCTTCAAAGCGTGTAAAGAAATCAGATACCGATTCATCTGCCTTTTGCTTACAAGACGCTAAAACAGTCCAATCTATCTTGTTAGGGGGAATAATAGTTTTTAACTTAACTAATATGGCTGCAGGAGGATCTAGAATCAACTGATATGGCTTTTTCACAGGTTCCCTATCCCCGTCCATCTGTTCTAATTCTTTCCATGAAGCCCCAAAAACTGCATGATCATCAATTTTATGAACAGTTCTCCACATATCTGCCGATAATATCAATCCGAAAAATAAATCAATGTCAGTCATAGTACAAGAACTAATTGCTCCCTCAACTTCCTCATAAAAGGCGGCTGGATTTTTCCGCGGGTCAGGTAATGCTGTTTTAAGTGCCATTACATCTGCCCTATTCCAAGGAGTATACACCCAATTATAAATAAAATAACCCTTAGCATCAACAGACGTTTTATCATCACTTGTACCCAATCCTTTAGGAGGAACATACAAAGGCGCGGCCTCCCGCATTGGTTTCGCATGAACTATCATAGTCTTATCTGTTCCGAAGATGGAATCTTGCACCCTACCGGTCTGAGATGTCCGTGCAACTACGTCCACAGCCCTTTTCTCCTCTTGCAAGCGGACTGCCGTAACACATCATTTCACCAACCGCCTGACTGCATCAGCCACCTGGGAGAAAACAAAAAGACCATCACACATTTGCTTATGATCAGCTGCTACATCATCGGGCTCTAACTCATCAGAATATTTCCGATATAGTTCAATAACTTCTGAGCCAAATGCCTCAGTAAAATATAGCGTCTCCTTTTCCGTCCACCCTTTCATGTTGTCTAAAAGTTCAGAAGCAGAGACAATGCTACAAATTGTTTTACGAGCAATAGATCTAAGCTCAGACGCACGGTCAGCAGGCAACATAGAGCGACTGTCTCGCATCTTCTGTTGCTCTGAACTGGAGACCTTAGCTAACTCATGGGGAGCAGAAGGGACGACATACGGAGGTGGAGGGCGATCTAGTAACAATAAATCATGATGTGGTTTATTAAGGATAGGATAGAGAGGTTGCCTAACGGTGTATTGGCCAGTTACCTGTAATTTACGTTCTTTCTCTTCCAGCTCCTTTAAGTCATTTATTTCTTTCTTTCTCATTTCCAATGCTTTCACATATACATTCTTCCGCTGCTCTTTCTCAAGCAAGGCTTGCTCACGCTTCACTCGTCCACGCACTTCTTTCTCCCACATTCGTACACAGTCAAACATATCTTGCCTAGACTTTCGCTTACACATACATTGTTCCACATACTCAATCTTTCGCAAATCAAATGACCCGTGCATAGGCCAACGTAACTCAGGATCCGCACAAGTGTATTCATTCCATAATGTGCTGTACATTATAGAAGAAAGACCATGTTTAACATACATATCTCTATTTGGCGTCCCCTCTGGGGGTGCCGGTTGCGATTCTTCCAGTCTCAAATTGGTACCATTACAAAAGCAACGCATCCTACGAAGTGCGCTAAAAACAGGCATGCCAAAAATAGTGCAAAATATGCAATATTATAATCAAAGTAGCACTTAAGGTGCCGTTCAAATCAAAATTAAATTGGAGAAAATTCTCCTCATTACCTGCCTATATAAATTGCAATTTATATATCAATTCAAAGGATACAAATTGACTAGTCACCCAAAACACGAGAGCCTCAGTAAGTAGTGCTAAACTACATTACCAAACAAAGGCATCAAAACCCACAGCAAGTGCCGTAAAACGGCTCTTACCAATCACAGGGTGTCCAGGTTCCAACTGCCAAGTTCTAAAATCGACCAAATGGTCACTGCATGACGAATGAACAAAAAGGATCTCAGTCGAGAACCGGCGCCACCTGGATGGTCAAATCAGAAAATCGGGAAAAACGCTGTGGTTGCCAAGACTCGGGTCTCCTCAGGCATTGATCGTCCGCAGCGAGATCCCAATCCTTCGTCACGACCAATCCGTTGGGCGTCCGAGTCACCGATGAGTCCCTGATCGGGCGCCAATTTGTTGAAGTAAGCCTCAGCAAGGCATACTAGTGCAAGGGGTTCACCTTTCTCTGCACAAAGTCCTTAGACCATGTAGGAAGAAGTTGGCACAGGAACTGAAATAAAAGACAAAGTTTATTAACCTCATGAGGTGGTACTACAGTTCAAACAGCACCCTTAGGTAATGTCTGAAGTAGCACACTGAACTGAGAGAGCATGGTCCTTTTATACCCACGCAGGGGCTAAAAGGAGGTGGTACAATTATAGAAGCAAGACTTGTATACATGTAAGGTCATGTGGAAAATGCACAGTCGACAGGTAGGAGGAGCTAACAGTTTTCAAGGACTAGCAGCTGTGGGAGATGCTAAATATAACTTGTCACTAGGCAGATTTCAAGAGTAGTTAACAGAAAGGTAGGACAGAGCACATGGTGAGCACATGGCAGCATGTGGCAGAGAAAATGGCTGCCATGAATACAAAATGGATTCCGCGAAATGTTCACAATAGTTACAAATACAGATGTCTTCTGCTAATGCTTAATCTAATCACTGCTAAACTACAACAACTGGACTCTACCATGGACATTCCTCCACCATCACCCCAGCCCCTTCCACATACCCCTATACACATTAGCCCATAAGTAAACACCCTTGAATCACAAAACAATCTGGAGTCAGTTTGTACTTTCACAAATGTATAATTACAACTTCTTCTACAAATATCAATGTTAATGTTCATATGCACATACCAATGTATGACAGTTGTTGGGCAGCAGTAAACATAGCAGAAGGCAGAATGAGGTACCAAGATCTGTGAAATGGATAGCCAAAGTGAACTGTCAGGGTCCATACACAGAGGTTAAGAGGCTGGCTTATACAATGTCCTACAGTAGTCAGATATGAGATGAGCAGTGCCAGTCTCTTACCTGTGTCTCACTGGAAGTACTGCATGATGATGTTGTTTCAGTTGTCAATATCTTCTTCCTTTGCCTCCTCTTCCTCACTGTCCACAGGCTCCACAGTTGCCACAATACCATCATCAGTCCCATCCTCATGCAGAAAAGGCACCTGGTGTCGCAAAGCCAGGTTGTGCAACATGCAGCATGCCACGATTATCTGGCACACCTTCTTCAGTGAGTAGTATAGGGAGCTACCTGTTAGATGGAGGCACCGGAATCTGGCCTTCAGGAGGCCGAAAGTCCGCTCACTAATACGCCTAGTTTGCCCACGTGCCTCATTGTAGCGTTCCTCTGCCCTGGCATTCGTCACTGGGGTCAGTAGCCATGAGAGCTTGGGGTAACCAGAGTCACCTGCAAATGTCGATGGATATCTGTTATACACACTAACCCTTACGGACTTCCCCATACCCAGACACTTATTCATACTGTGTGGGGACTTTGGGCTCACCTATTAGCCACACCCAGTGCCTCTGGAGTTGCCCCATTACTTAGGAGATGCTGCTATTCCTCAAAATGTAAGCGTCATGCACAGAGGCAGGATACTTGGCATTCACATGAGAGATTTACTTGTCTGCCAAACACATCATCTGCACATTCATCGAATGGTAGCTTTTTTGATTTCTGTACACCTGTTCATTCCTGTGGGGGGGACAAATGCCACATGTGTACCATCAATGGCACTAATTATGTTGGGGATATGTGCCAGGGCATAGAAGTCTGCTTTCACTGTGGCTAAATCCTCCACCTGGGGGAAAACGATGTAGCTGCGCATGTGTTTCATCAGGGCAGACAACACTCTGGTCAACACGTTAGACAACATTGGCTGAGACATCCCTGATGCCATGGCCACTGTTGTTTTGAAGGAACCACTTGCCATTAAATGGAGCACTGATAGGACCTGCACTAGAGGGGGGATACCTGTCGGATGGCGGATAGCTGACATCAGGTCAGGCCCAAATTGGGCCCATAATTCTTGGATGGTGGCACGATCAAGTCTATAGGTGATAATGATGTGTCTGTCTTCCATTGTCGACAGGTCCACCAGGGGTCTGTACACTGGAGGATGATGCCATCTCATCATCTGCCCCAGCAGATGTGGACTATGGAGGAGAATGGTGAGCAGAGGGTCATGTATCACATAGGTTGCACAAGTGTTGTTGCAGTAATGTGAGTAAATCCATGTGTGGCGTTGTCTCTCCGTATTTCTGCCTGAATGTACTGTGACTTAGTTAGGTGCCATGCCATGTGCCACCTTGAAATGGCGGCTGCCTGACCTGTAAGGAGGGGCAAGGGGAAATGAGGTAACTGCGCTGGCATTGTGCAGTTTTGCGGTAGGCGGTCGAAGACCGCCGCGCAATTGAGCATTGGTTATCATTGGGCCCTATGGGTTCCAGGAGCCAATGACGATGTGCGCTGGTGGTGACAGTACACACCGCCACAGACATGACCGCCATTTTCTATCTGTTCACTCACTTGATACCTGACCTTCAACAGGAGAGGACCTACACTGCAAGTGCTGCTGTGACCTCTGTCTGTAAGCGACAATGGCTCGAGTGTCTGGGGAAAGGGCCCCTGTCTTCACTTCGGAGGAGTTGTAGAGACTAGTGGAAGGGGTCCTCCCCCAGTACACGCTACTCTACGGTCCTCCAGACAAACAGGTGAGTACAC
Organism: Pleurodeles waltl; assembly: GCF_031143425.1. Lineage (NCBI taxonomy): Eukaryota > Metazoa > Chordata > Amphibia > Caudata > Salamandridae > Pleurodeles > Pleurodeles waltl. The sequence goes on from NC_090437.1 coordinate 1,246,530,582, forward strand.
TGTAAGCATGATGCGTGGGACATGAATGTATGGAGTGGTGTGGATGGAAGATACATGTGTAGTTGGGGGCTGAGGCCTGCATGAGAGGATGGTGAGTGTATGTGTGTCAGGGCATGGGTGGGAAGTGGTGGGCAATGAGTATGATGAACCGGATGGGGGAGTAATTTCCTTTCATCCTATACCTTTCCTATAGGTCAGCGCCCACCAGAAGAAGGGTATTTGGCGTGCCATCGCCAAAGAAGTGCGGACCCTGGGGGTCTATCATAGACGGAGTACCCACTGCCGCCAGTGATGGGAGGACCTGCGCCACTGGAGCAAGAAGACGGTGGAGGCCCAGCTGCGGATGGCCTCCCAATGTAGAAGCGGTGCCCATCGCACCATGACCCCCCTGATGTTCCGGATCCTGGCAGTGGCATATCCGGAGTTGGATGGGTGCTTGAGAGCATCACAGCAGCCACAAAGGGGTGAGTACAGTCTAATTCAGCTGATTCTGCGTGCTTTACGAGGTGTCTGGGTGGGGGATGTGGGCTGTGGGTTCCCCTAGGCCAGGGTGAACATGGTAGGGCAGGTCCCTTTTTAGGCAGGGTCTGTGGCACTCCAACCCCAATAGTGGTAGTGGCCATCTACAACTAGTCAGCCTCCTGTGGGTTCCAGGTGTGCAGCAAATGGGGTTAGGCGTAGTCCCCCATAGGCAGGTGTTTTTCCTACTAACTGCTAGTGCATGGCCTAGTGCATAGGGCTGCTCCCTGTGTGTTGTGTCCGTCAACAGTAGTGGTGTTGCTGGCATTGACTTTCCCCCCATCTTGTTTTGTCATCCTATCCGTATGTGCATTAGCATCATCTGTTGGAGGAGCAGAGGCACCGGAGACGGAGGGAGCTGCATCCCCCATGGCCCAGGAGGGTGAATCTACAGAGTCTGACCAGTGGGACGGAGGGCGAGGGGAGCTCCATGACGAGGACAGGAGGGGACACCAGCGACAGTGACTCCTCCTCTGATTGTAGCTCCCTTGAGGTGGCGGGCACCTCTGTGCCCACCGCAACAACAGGTACAGCCACCACCCCTCCTCCCAGCAGCCCCTCAGCGTGTTTCCCGTGCCCGCTCACCCAGGAGGGTGGGCATCTCCTTCGCCCCAGGCACCTCAGGCCCTGCCCCAGTCAGCCCTGCTGCCCTCAGTGAGTAGGCTATTAACCTCCTGAGAACCCTCACTGTTGGGCAGTCAACAATTCTGAATGCCATCCAGGGTGTTGAGAGGCATTTGCAGCAAACAAGGAGGGCATTCATTCTGGTGTGGCAGCCCAACAGAGAGCATTTAAGGCTCTGGCCTCAGCACTGATGGCAGCCATTGTCCCTGTGTCAAGCCTCCCCCTCTAACTTCCTCTACCCAGACCCAATCCCCTCTACCTCAGCCTATTCCAAGCAAACCATCAGACTAGCATGCACACACATCAACACACAAAAGTGGCTCAGGCAAACATAAGCACCACACATCCCACAGGCACTCACACAAGCACCATCCCCATGCAGACACACCAACATCCACTTCCTCCACTGTGTCCCCCTCCTCCACGTCCTCCACCTCCCTCCCTGTCTCGTCTCCACTCACCCCTGCATGCACTAAATCCTCAGCCATACTGCCTCCATCACCAGCACGCCCATCACAAAACACCACTCACGAGCAATCACCACCCCCACAACCATGCACATGTCCCCTATGTCCTCTCCCAGTGTGTCTGTGAGCCCTCCTCCCAAAGTACACAAACGCAGGCACACACCCACCCAACAGCCATCAACCTCATAACAGCCTTCAGCCCAAGCACCTTCACCCAAACTCAGCAGACGTACACCTCCTATAACCACTACCTCTTCCTCCACTCCCACACCCCCTCCATCTTCCCGTCCAAGTGTGTAAAAGAAACCTTTCCTGCCTAACATTGACCTCTTCCCTACACCTCCCCCTGTCCTTCCCCTAGGGCCAGGATGTCTAGAGCCAAGACCAGCACCTCAGCCACCAAATCAGCATCTACTGTGGTCCATGCAAGTCTGGGAGGATAAAAGGGGGCACTGTGAGAAAGTAGCCGCTTTCTAGCCTTGTACCCCCACTTTTGGCCTGTTTGTGAGTGTATGTCAGGGTGTTTTCGCTGTCTCACTGGGATCCTGCTAGTCAGGGCCCAGTGCTCATAGTGAAAACCCTATGTTTTCAGTATGTTTGTTATGTGTTGCTGGGACCCTGCTAGCCAGGACCCCACTGCTCATAAGTTTGTGGCCTATATGTATGTGTCCACTGTGTGATGCCTAACTGTCTCACTGAGGCTCTGCTAACCAGAACCTCAGTGGTTATGCTCTCTCTTTACAAATTGTCACTAACAGGCTAGTGACCAATTTTACCAATTCACATTGGCATACTGTAACACCCTTATAATTCCCTAGTATATGGTACTGAGGTACCCAGGGTATTGGAGTTCCAGGAGATCCCTATGGGCTGCAGCATTTCTTTTGCCACCCATAGGGAGCTCTGACAATTCTTACACTGGCCTGCCACTGTAGCCTGAGTCCACGTTATTTCACAGCCATTTACCACTGCACTTAAGTAACTTATAAGTCACCTATATGTCTAACTTTTACCTGGTAAAAGTTGGGTGCTAAGTTACTTAGGGGGTCATTCCAACCCTGGCGGTCAATGACCGCCGGGTTGGAGGACCGCGGGAGCACCGCCGACAGGCCGGCGGTGCTCCCAAGGGCATTCCGACCGCGGCGGTAAAGCCGCGGTCGGACCGGCAACACTGGCGGTCTCCCGCCAGTGTACCGCCGCCCTTTGGAATCCTCCAAGGCGGCGGAGCTAGCTGCGCCGCCGAGGGGATTCCGACCCCCCCTACCGCCATCCAGTTCCCGGCGGTCCGCCCGCCGGGAACCGGATGGCGGTAGGGGGGGTCGCGGGGCCCCTGGGACTGGCATGGGCACTGCAGGGGCCCCCGTAAGAGGGCCCCTACAAGTATTTCACTGTCTGCTTGGCAGACAGTGAAATACGCGACGGGTGCAACAGCACCCGTCGCACCTTCCCACTCCGCCGGCTCGATTACGAGCCGGCATCCTCGTGGGAAGGGAGTTTTTCCCTGGGCTGGCGGGCGGTCTTTTGGCGACCGCCCGCCAGCCCAGGGAAAAACTTAGAATACCCTCCGCGGTCTTTCGACCGCGGAGCGGTATTTCGGAGGGGGGAAGTCTGGCGGGCGGCCTCCGCCGCCCGCCAGACTTGGAATGACCCCCTTAGTGTGTGGGCACCCTGGCACTAGCCAAGGTGCCCCCACATCGTTCAGGGCAAATTCCCCAGACTTTGTGAGTGCGGGGACACCATTACACGCGTGCACTATACATGGGTCACTACCTATGTATAGCGTCACAATGGTAACTCCGAACATAGCCATGTAACATGTCTAAGATCATGGAATTGTCACCCTAATGCCATTCTGGCATTGGGGAGACAATTCCATGATCCCCCGATTCTCTAGCACAGACCTGGGTACTGCCAAACTACCTTTCCCGGGGTTTCACTGCTGCTGCTGCTGCCAACCCCTCAGACAGGCTTGGCCCAGGAAGGCAGAAAAAAGGACTTCCTCAGAGAGAGGGTGTTACACCCTCTCCCTTTGGAAAAAGGTGTCAGGGCTGGGGAGGAGTAGCCTCCCCCAGCCTCTGGAAATGCTTTGATGGGCACAGATGGTGCCCATCTCTGCATAAGCCAGTCTACACCGGTTCAGGGATCCCCCAGCCCTGCTCTGGCACGAAACTGGACAAAGGAAAGGGGAGTGACCACTCCCCTGACCTGCACCTCCCAAGGGAGGTACCCAGAGCTCCTCCAGTGTGCTCCAGACCTCTGCCATCTTGGAAACAGAGGTGCTGCTGGCACACTGGACTGCTCTGAGTGGCCAGTGCCAGCAGGTGATGTCAGAGACTCCTTCTGATAGGCTCTTACCTGTGTTGCTAGCCTATCCTCCTTCCTAGGTAGCCAAACCTCCTTTTCTGGCTATTTAGGGTCTCTGCTTTGGGGAATTCTTTAGATAACGAATACAAGTGCTCATTAGAGTTCCTCTGCATCTCTCTCTTCACCTTCTGCCAAAGGATCGCCCGCTGACTGCTCAGGACGCCTGCAAAACCGCAACAAAGTAGCAAAGACGACTACTGCAAACTTGTATCGCTGATCCTGCCGCTTTCTCGACTGTTTTCCTGGTAGTGCATGCACTGGGGGTAGCCTGCCTCCTCTCTGCACTAGGAGCTCTGAAGAAATCTCCCGTGGGACGACGGAATCTTCCCCCTGCAACCGCAGGCAACAAAAGACTGCATCACCAGTCCTCTGGGTCCTCTCTCAGCATGACGAGCGTGGTCACTGGAACTCAGCAACTCTGTTCAAGTGACTCCCACAGTCCAGTGACTCTTCAGTCCAAGTTTGGTGGAGGTAAGTCCTTGCCTCTTCACGCTAGACTGCATTGCTGGGTACCGCATGATTTGCAGTTGCTCCGGCTCCTGTGCACTCTTCCAGGATTTCCTTTGTGCACAGCCAAGCCTGGGTCCCCGGCACTCTAACCTGCAGTGCACAACCTCCTGAGTTGTCCTCTGGCGTCGTGGGACTCCCTTTTGAGTCTTCGGGTGAGCTCCGGTTCACTCCTCTTCGTAGTGCCTGTTCCGGCACTTCTGCGGGTGCTGCCTGCTTCTGTGAGGGCTCCCTGACTTGCTGCCCCCCCCCCCCTGTCTCCTCATCCAAGTGGTGACATCCTGGTCCCTGCTGGGCCACAGCAGCATCCAAAACCCCTAACCGCGACCCTTGCAGCTAGCAAGGCTTGTTTGCGGTCTTTCTGCGTGGGAACACCTCTGCAAGCTTCTTCACGACGTGGGACATCCATCCTAAAAAAGGGGAAATTCCTAGTCCTCTTCGTTCTTGCAGAATCCACAGCTTCTACTATCCGGTGGCAGCTTCTTTGCACACTCAGCTGGCATTTCCTGGGCATCTGCCCAATCTCGACTTTGTCACGACCCTTGGACTTGGTCCCCTTGTTCCACAGGTACTCCCGTCCAGAAATCCACTTTGGTTGCATTGCTGGTGTTGGTCTTCCTTGCAGAATTCCCCTATCACGTCTTCTGTGCTCTCTGGGGAATATAGGTGCACTTTACACCTACTTTTCAGGGTCTTGGGATGGGCTATTTTTCTAACCCTCACTGTTTTCTTACATTCCCAGCGACCCTCTACAAGCTCACATAGGTTTGGGGTCCATTCGTGGTTCGCATTCCACTTTTGGAGTATATGGTTTGTGTTGCCCCTATACCTATGTGCTGCTATTGCAATCTACTGTAACTTTACATTGCTTGCATTACTTCCTTTTTCTATTACTGCATATTTTTGGTATTGTATACATATATCTTGTGTATATTTGGCATCATCATACTGAGGGTACTCACTGAGATACTTTTGGCATATTGTCATAAAAATAAAGTACCTTTATTTTTAGTATATCTGTGTATTGTGTTTTCTTATGATATTGTGCATATGACACTAGTGGTATAGTAGGAGCTTTGCATGTCTCCTAGTTCAGCCTAAGCTTCTCTGCTATAGCTACCTTCTATGACCCTAAGCTGCTAGAAACACCTCTTCTACTCTAATAAGGGATAACTGGACCTGGTACAGAGTGTAAGTACCCCTTGGTACCCACTACAAGCCAGGTCAGCCTCCTACATTGGTTGTGCAACTAAAAGTTTCTAAAAAGTTGAAAAAGTTTGTTTCTCTTTCCTTAAAAAGTCCTGAAACTTTTTCTTTCTTTTATCTGTCCCTAAACCTTTTTCTATCATGTCTGATGTGGGACCTTCTCTTGATCTGGTCAGCTCAGCTTATGACCACCTTAATTGGAAGGGTTTGAGGAGTCTCTGCATTGATAGAGGTTTAGGGGTAGGGAAGAATCCCTCTAGAGAATTGTTATCTAACATGCTTATTGAGAATGATAAGGCCTTAGCTGGCACATCCATTGAGAAGTTAGGAGATGGTTCACACTCTGACTCTGGGGCACCCCTAGTAAGAGTGTTACATGGGGAACTTCCCAACCTGCCCCTTAGCAGACCACCTAGCATAGCTGGTACTAATGTGAGCTCTCATCACAGTAGGGATGTTATTCGTGCAGGCCAGGTTGTTAGGGTGCCAACTGTTAGGGACAGGTCTCCCTCTGTTCATTCACATCATTCTCCTGTGTCAAAGCATGCCCAACCCACCCACCCTGATGACAGAATGTTAGAAAGGGAGCTCAATAGATTGAGAGTGGAAGAGTCCAGGCTGAAGCTTAAACAGCAACAGCTGGCTCTAGACAGGGAATCTTTAGACTTAGAAAAAGAAAGACAGAGGTTGAGGTTTGGACCCCATGGTGGCAGCAGAAGTATTCCAGATAGTAATCCTGTGAAAGAGCATGATTCTAGGAATCTGCATAAGATAGTCCCCCCTTACAAGGAGGGGGATGACATTAACAAGTGGTTTGCTGCACTTGAGAGGGCCTGTGTTGTACAGTGGTTCCCTCAAAGGCAGTGGGCTGCTATCCTATGGCTATCTTTCAGTGGAAAGGGTAGGGATAGGCTCCTTACTGTTAAGGAAAGTGATGCCAATATTTTTACAGTTCTGAAGAATGCACTCTTGGATGGATTTGGCTTAACCACTGAATGATACAGGATTAAGTTCAGAGAAACCAGAAAAGAGTCTTCACAAGACTGGGTAGACTTTGTTGACCATTCAGTGAAGGCCTTGGAGTGGTGGTTACATGGCAGTAAAGTTTCTGACTATGAAAGCCTGTATAATGTGATCCTGAGAGAGCATATTCTGAATAACTGTGTGTCTGATTTGTTACACCAATATCTAGTGGACTCAGATCTGACCTCTCCCCAAGAATTGGGAAAGAAGGCAGACAAATGGGTCAGAACAAGAGTGAACAGAAAAGTTCATACAGGTGGTGACAAGGATGTCAAGAAGAAAGATGGTGAGAAATCTCAGGATAAGCATGGGGATAAGGGTAAAACTAAAGATCCTTCTTCAAATCCTAAACACTCTTCAGGGGGTGGGGATAAAACAAATTCTTCCTCTTCTTCACAACCTACACACATTAAAAAGCCTTGGTGCTTTGTGTGTAAAAATAAAGGCCATAGTCCAGGGGATAAGTCCTGTCCAGGTAAACCCCCTGAGCCTACCACCACTAATACATCAAGCTCTAGTGCCCCTAGCAGTAGTGGTAATAGTGGTGGGACTGCTGGCAACAGTCAAACTAAGGGTGTAGTTGGGTTCACTTATGGGTCCATCATAGAAACTGGGGTAGTCAGTCCCAAGACAGTTTCTGTCACACCTAGTGGCACTGGCCTTGCCACACTGGCTGCTTGTCCCCTTACAATGGATAAGTACAGGCAGACAGTTTCAATAAATGGTGTTGAGGCCCAGGCCTACAGGGACACAGGTGCCAGTATCACTTTGGTGACTGAAAACCTGGTGGCCCCTGAACAACACATCATTGGACAACAGTACAAGATTATTGATGTCCATAACTCCACTAAGTTTCTTCCCTTAGCTATAGTTCAGCTTAGTTGGGGTGGAGTTACTGGCCCTAAGCAGGTGGTAGTATCACCTAGCTTACCTGTAGACTGTCTCTTAGGAAATGACCTAGAGGCCTCAGGTTGGGCTGAGGTAGAGTTTTATACCCATGCAGCCATGCTGGGTATCCCTGAGGAATTGTTCCCTCTCATTTCTACTGAAATGAAAAAGCAAAGGAGAGAGGAATGCCTGAAAACTCAGGATCCCTCTCCAACAACAGGTAAAAAGGGCATCACAGTATCTCCTAACCACCCTGCCATTCAGGATACCATTCCTGTGGTGGGAGAAAACTCTCCTGGGGTGGCACCTGTTCCAAGGGAATCATCAGCTGGCATAGCTGTACTCCCTGAGGTGGAAGTACCTCTCTGTGGGATAACTAATATTGGTGAGAAAAAGAGCACCATTTTAGTTAACATGGAGCATCCCTCCAACCTTCCCCGAGAAACTTTAGTGCAGAAACCCTGCACTGCCTCACAACACTTAGGACAGCAACCCTGCCCTAGTGTGGAGCTCATAGGACAGCATCCCTGCCCTGCTCCAAATCAAGAGAAACAGCATCCCTGTTCTCTCTTCCAGCCATATGGACAAAGTGTTTGCCCAGCTATGGCTCTACTGAGACAGCATCCCTGTCTGGCATTCTCATCACTAGAAATAGGCCCAGTGGACAATTCCCTCTGTTTTAAACTAAAACTTACTGATAGAAACTCTGAAAATATATTTCCACATTGTTGCTTAGCTAAAAAACATCAAACAGGGTGGTTTACATCCCCACAGGGAAGTAACCATATAGTGGATGATAAAGGGAGTAACCAGTCTATTGCAGAGCTACTCTCTACTTATCACCACTTAGACAATAAAGTCTCAACTGGCCAAGGTTAGCCTTACTGTCCTTCGTTTGGGGGGGGGGGGGGTTGTGTGAGAAAGAAGCCTCTTTCTAGCCTTGTGCCCCCACTTTTGGCCTATTTGTGAGTAGATGTCAGGGTGTTTTCGCTGTCTCACTGGGATCCTGCTAGCCAGGGCCCAGTGCTCATAGTGAAAACCCTATGTTTTCAGTATGTTTGTTATGTGTCACTGGGACCCTGCTAGCCAGGACCCCAGTGCTCATAAGTTTGTGGCCTATATGTATGTGTCCCCTGTGTGATGCCTAACTGTCTCACTGAGGCTCTGCTAACCAGTGGTTATGCACTCTCTTTATAAATTGTCACTAACAGGCTAGTGACCAATTTTACCAATTCACATTGGCATACTGGAACACCCTTAAAATTCCCTGGTATATGGTACTGAGGTACCCAGGGTATTGGAGTTCCAGGAGATCCCTATGGGCTGCAGCATTTCTTTTGCCACCCATAAGGAGCTCTGACAATTCTTACACATGCCTGCCACTGCAGCCTGAGTGAAATAACGTCCACGTTATTTCACAGCCATTTACCACTGCACTTAAGTAACTTATAAGTCACCTATATGTCTAACCTTTACCTGGTAAAGGTTGGGTGCTAAGTTACTTAGTGTGTGGGCACCCTGGCACTAGCCAAGGTGCCCCCACATCGTTCAGGGCAAATTCCCCGGACTTTGTGAGTGTGGGGACACCATTACACGCGTGCACTATACATAGGTCACTACCTATGTATAGCGTCACAATTGTAACTCCGAACATGGCCATGTAACATGTCTAAGATCATGGAATTGTCACCCCAATGCCAGACAATTCCATGATCCCCCGAGTCTCTAGTACAGACCCGGGTACTGCCAAACTACCTTTCCCGGGGTTTCACTGCAGCTGCTGCCAACCCCTCAGACAGGTTTCTGCCCTCCTGGGTCCAGCCAGGCTTGGCCCAGGAAGGCAGAACAAAGGACTTCCTCAGAGAGAGGGTGTTACACCCTCTCCCTTTGGAAAAAGGTGTCAGGGCTGGGGAGGAGTAGCCTCCCCCAGCCTCTGGAAATGCTTTGATGGGCACAGATGGTGCCCATCTCTGCATAAGCCAGTCTGCACCGGTTCAGGGATCCCTCAGCCCTGCTCTGGCGCGAAACTGGAAAGGGAAAGGGGAGTGACCACTCCCCTGACCTGCACCTCCCCTGGGAGGTGCCCAGAGCTCCTCCAGTGTGCTCCAGACCTATGCCATCTTGGAAACAGAGGTGCTGCTGGCACACTGGACTGCTCTGAGTGGCCAGTGCCAGCAGGTGACGTCAGAGACTCCTTATGATAGGCTCTTACCTGTGTTGCTAGCCTATCCTCCTTCCTAGGTAGCCAAACCTCCTTTTCTGGCTATTTAGGGTCTCTGCTTTGGGGAATTCTTTAGATAACGAATGCAAGTGCGCATCAGAGTTCCTCTGCATCTCTCTCTTCACCTTCTGCCAAAGGATCGAACGCTGACTGCTCAGGACACCTGCAAAACCGCAACAAAGTAGCAAAGACGACTACTGCAACCTTGTATCGCTGATCCTGCCGCCTTCTCGACTGTTTTCCTGGTAGTGGATGCTCTGGGGGTAGCCTGCCTCCTCTCTGCACTAGGAGCTCTGAAGAAATCTCCTGTGGGACGACGGAATCTTCCCCCTGCAAACGCAGGCAACAAAAGACTGCATCACCGGTCCCCTGGATCCCCTCTCAGCAGGACGAGCATGGTCCCTGGAACTCAGCAACTCTGTCCAAGTGACTCCCACACTCCAGAGACTCTTCAGTCCAAGTTTGGTGGAGGTAAGTCCTTGCCTCCCCACGCTAGACTGCACTGCTGGGTACCGCGATTTGCAGCTGCTCCGGCTCCTGTGCACTCTTCCAGGATTTCCTTCGTGCACAGCCAAGCCTGGGTCCCCGACACTCTAACCTGCAGTGCACAACCTCCTGAGTTGTCCTCCGGCGTCGTGGGACTCCCTTTTGTGTCTTCGGGTGAGCTCCAGTTCACTCCTCTTCGTGGTGCCTGTTCCGGCACTTCCGCGGGTGCTGTCTGCTTCTGTGAGGGCTCCCTGACTTGCTGGCCGCCCCCTCTGTCTCCTCATCCACGTGGCAACATCCTGGTCCCTCCTGGGCCACAGCAGCATCCAAAAACCCTAACCGCAACCCTTGCAGCTAGCAAGGCTTGTTTGCGGTCTTTCTCCGTGGGAACACCTCTGCACGCTTCTTCACGACGTGGGACATCCATCCTCCAAAGGAGAAATTCCTATTCCTCTTCGTTCTTGCAGAATCCACAGCTTCTACCATCCGGTGGCAGCTTCTTTGCGGCCTCAGCTGGCATTTCCTGGGCATCTGCCCAATCTCGACTTTGTCGCGACTCTTGGACTTGGTCCCCTTGTTCCACAGGTACTATCGTCCGGAAATCCACTTTGGTTGCATTGCTGGTGTTGGTCTTCCTTGCAGAATTCCCCTATCACGACTTCTGTGCTCTCTGGGGAATATAGGTGCACTTTACACTTACTTTTCAGGGTCTTGGGGTGGGCTATTTTTCTAACCCTCACTGTTTTCTTACAGTCCCAGCGACCCTCTACAAGCTCACATAGGTTTGGGGTCCATTCGTGGTTCGCAATCCACTTTTGGAGTATATGGTTTGTGTTGCCCCTATACCTATGTGCTCCTATTGCAATCTACTGTAACTTTACATTGCTTGCATTACTTCCTTTTGCTATTACTGCATATTTTTGGTATTGTATACATATATCTTGTGTATATTTGGCATCCTCATACTGAGGGTACTCACTGAGATACTTTTGGCATATTGTCATAAAAATAATGGCCCATATTTATACTTTTTTTTGCGCCGCATTTGCGTCATATTTTGACGCAAAAGCAGCGCAAACTTCCAAAATACAATTGTATTTTGGAAGTTTGCGCCGATTATGCGTCAAAAAACGACGCAAATGTGGCGCTAAAAAAGTATAAATATGGGCCAAAGTACCTTTATTTTGAGTATATCTGTGTATTGTGTTTTCTTATAATATTGTGCATATGACACCAGTGGTATAGTAGGAGCTTTGCATGTCTCCTAGTTCAGCCTAAGCTGCTCTGCTATAGCTACCTTCTATCAGCCTAAGCTGCTAGAAACACCTCTTCTACACTAATAAGGGATAACTGGACCTGATACAGAATGTAAGTATCCCTTGGTACCCACTACAAGCCAGGCCAGCCTCCTACAGGCACCCATCAGGGCTGCCAGTGTGCCACCTACTGAAGCTAAGGGCCACCCGAGTCCACCACCTGCCAAGGTAAAGAAGGAGCCAGCATGCAGAAGGGAAAAGACGCACCACCCACCCATCAAGGCCTCATCCAGAAACAAAGAGGACAGTGCCAAGGTCCCAGTAGCGACTACCAAGGTGGGGCAGGGACACAAAAGCAAAAGAAAGTCACCTCAGAGCACGGAGCCTCCTGGTGAGGGACTGGTGACCCCCATTTCTCATGACAGGCCAGCAACCTGTACCAAGGTGTGCACCGCCGCAACGACCGCCACCTGCACCGCCACCTCCGCGGTAGCTGCCACAACTACAGTCACCAGCATCATCCCCAGTGGGCAGCCATCCGAGGCTGCTAGAGACAGCCTGGTGTCTTCCTCGACTACTACAGACACTTGCACCACGGGCAGCACAGGCAGCATCTCCACCGATGATACCGCCGCAGACCCAGCCAGTGTCACTACAGCGGACATCAGCAGCATCCCCAGTAGGCAGCCATCCGAGGATGCAGGAGACGTCCTGGACCCTGCACACACTACATGAGGCACCATCACCAGCACTGGCACTACCAGCAGTTTGCAGGCTAAGTCACTGCAGGGTGGAGTGTGGCTCTGCCTCCATGGAGTATCATGCTATCTGTTCCCTGAAAATCTTGTGGCTCAGACACCCAGGTGAGGGAATGTTAACTGCCACACCCCTGGTGCAGCATCACTGGGCACCATGCCCCCTCCAGAACCAGTGGAGAGATGCATCCACTCGCCCTATCCTTGGCAGGATGAAGCACTCTGGGCACAAAGCCCCCTCCAGAACCAGTGGAGAAAAGCAATCCACTCACCCTATCCTTGGCAGGATGAAGCAATCTGGGCACAAAGCCCCCTCCAGAACCAGTGACGAAAAACATCTACTAACACAGTCCTTGGCAGGATGAAGCACTCTGGGCACACAGCCCCCTCCAGAACCAGTGGTACATGCCACCGACTTGAGAGACTGTGGCTTTGCACTCCACAGGACCAGGCAGTGGGCAGTGGATCCACCTGAGAGACTTGAGAGACTGTGGCTTTGCACTCCCCTGGACCAGGCAGTGGGCATGGAGCCCCCTCGATGAGCAGTGGCGTCGTCCCATCATCCAGCTGAGGTGCCTCCCCTCCCCTTTCCCCTGAGGTGCCTGTTTTTTTTCCGACCTGATGCCCCTGCAGTGTTCTCTCCCTTTTGAGGCAGATGTCAGGTGTGGGCTTCACCCATGCTTTTTGGGACCACTGGTTCATGGACATTTCATGGGACAGTGTACAGACTTGTGTACTTGCTGTAAATATTTGTGTATACTGATTATTTACTGTTTTCTTGGGCTAGCTGATTGTTCGAATATTACACTAGTTAATCTCATTTTGTTTTGTCCTTGTGTTCTTCCAGGGGGTGACAGGGTGTATCTGTGATGTGATTGGATATGTGTGTGTGTTGTGGGTGAGGGTGTTGCGTGCATGTGTCACTCTCTTTTCCCTCCTCCCCTCCCCTGTGTGCTAGGTGCAGTACTCACCGTGGTAGTCTCCGCCGCCGTTCATACTCCTAGTAGATGAGAAGATACACCAACATTGGTAACACCTGTAGTTCGGGTTCCATGGCGTCCTGGTTCCTCGTTGGGTGTCGAGAGGTGAGTGGTTTCCCTTCCAAAGACTGTTTCCGCTGTGCTTTTGATGGCGTTGGTACCGCCCCGGAAAAGCTGGCGGATTGGTGCCTTGTAATAGTGTGGGCGGTACATTGTCTTCCGCCTGTCTGTTGGCGGTTACCGCTGCGGTGTTTGTTTCTACTGGCGTGGTGGTCGCAGTGTTAAAGTGACTGTCTGTGTTGGTGGTTTCCGCCATGGTCGTAATTCAATTTTTTTGACCGCAGGCCTGTTAGCGGTATTACCCGCCGCTTTATCACCGACCGCCAGGGTTGTAAAGAGGGCCATAGTCTTTTTCTTGTATGGTGGTGTTCTAAGGCGGGGTGCCAATCTTGAGCGGAGGTTTCTTTGTTGAATGTATTTCCTGTTCCATGTATAGCTTTGTGGGTGATACAAAGCAGCTTGAAGGTGCATCTTCTGTCAATGGGTAACCAGTGTAGTGCTCTCAAGGCAGGGGAGATTTTGGCTTGTGGCTTTACATGTAATAGTACCCTGGCTGTGGAGTTCTGAATACGTTTTAGTTTTTTCATAAAAGATAGAGATGATCCATGGTAGAGGTCATTGGCATAATCCAGTTTGGATAGTACAAGCGAGATAGTAGCTTGCACCTTGTGTGGAAATCCGATGTGGGGAAAGATGCGTCGTAGAGTCTTCAAGGTGATGAAGCTTGTTCGTGCTAATTTGGCCACTTGGGCATTCATTGTTAACTTGGAGTCCATGGTGATTCCTTGGATAATTGAGGAGGTGGTCTGAGATCGTCAGGCCAAGCGCACAGTGGGTCATAATTTTTCCAGTCACCACATATGAGTATTTCTGTTTTGGAGGCATTTAGTTTGAGATGGCTCCAAGTCATCCACTGATCAACGGCTCCAAGTCAACTGAAGATTAGTGAGTTTTCAATGTTTTTGGGGCATTCTAATGTCAGTAGTATTTGTGTGTCATCTGCATAGTTGTAGCATGTGAGATGAAAATAATTGATCAGTTCTGGTAATGATATCATGTAGATGTTGAAAAGCAAAGGTGAGACGATTGATCCATGGGGGACCCCTGTTTTTGTGAAATAGGGTTTGGATGAGAAGGGGGGAGAATAAATGATATTAGTTCTTTTTTGAAGGAAGGATGTAATCCACTCGAGAGCAGTCCCTTCTATGCTGGCTTCGTGAAGTATTTGTATTAGGGTGTCATGATCAACCATATCAAAGGCAGCCAAGAGGTCCAAGAGAAGTAGTGCAGCAACTCCATTGTGGTTGACTGTGTTCCTAGGATCATCCCAGATTGCTATGAGTGCCGGTTCGGTGCTTCTTCCTGAGCGGAATCTTGTTTGGAAGTCTAAAATTATAGAATTGTCTTCAATGAAATGTGACAACTGGGAAAATGCTGATCTTTCTATCAGTTTGCACAGGAAAGGTCCATTTGTGATTGGTCTGTAGTTGTTGGGGTGTTGCGGGTCTAGGCTTGTTTTCTTTAATAACGGTTGTATGCATGCCTTTTGCAGGTCTAAAGTTCCTGTAGTTAAAGAGTTGGTGATGATTCTTCTTACAGGTGTGGCAGCAGAAGAAGACAAAATAATGTTCTTGAAGATGTGTGGTGGGCAAGGGTCAGAAGGGCAACTGGAAGGTCTGCTTGCTTTGACCAGATCCATAAATTCACCTTGTGATAATTGTTTGAAGGACTGTAGAGGCTGTAGAGGCTGGGTTGGTTTATTCTTAGAGGGTATTTTAGGAAAGGGTTTGGTGCTGATGGTTTTCTTCTGTTTTAAATAGGAGTCCGATGTGTCTGCTTTGGTTGTGCAATGAGTTGCCAGTTTGTGAAATCTTGAGTAGTGGGATGACTTCCTTCCATGGATGTAGGTTTTCGAAATTCATGGAGAATTTTATAAAATTCTTTGGTTGCAGATTTAGCATTTTGAATTCTGTCTGAGTAGTACCTTTTTTTAGCTTTTTTGATTGATGATTTGTATATTCTGTTAAGTTTGTGTAGCTGCAGTTTGTCTTGACTGTTGTTTGTTTTGAGCTAGGTCCACTGCAACTTTCTGATTTGTTGCTTTATCTTTCTAAGTTCTGTGTTTCTCCAAGGTGTTGTTTTTCTTTTGTCCTGTTTAGTTTTTCTGTGTGGTATTAGGATCTCAAAAGTTTCCTTTAGCCAATCATAAGGTTTTGGAACAGAATTAATTGTATCCAGATCTGTGTTGGCTGTTAGTTGTGTTTCTAAGTCATCAAAACTGAATTTGCTCCAAGGTCGATAGGTGCATGTATGTAAGCAGTTGTGGGGTGTGTTGATATGTTGTGTTTTATGTCGGAAAGTTTTCAAATGGTGGTCTGACCATGTGATTGGCATGATGCTATGAACGGTAACTAGTTCAGGCTTAGCAAAAATGACATCTAGGATGTGACCAGTGATGTGTGTGGGATTGTGTACAATCTGATGTAGTCAATGCGAGTCAATGTGACTAGGCCAGTGGTGATAGCTTTTGGATTGGGCATATTGGGTTTGTCAAACCAAATGTTTAGGTACCCAAGAATGCATAGGTTTGAGTATAATGTAATAAGGTTTGAGACTGTATCTAGAAAAGCGTCTGGGAATGTAGAGTTGGTAGGTGGAGGCTTGCAAAGGAGGAGAAAGTTACAGGAAGAAGTTGGAGTAGGGTGGCATCTGGTGAGAAGGCCTTCACAAACCTTGTATGGAAATGGCAGCCAGAGTGGTACATTGGTGATTTGGCTTGAGCAAAACCATCAATGTCATAATTTGGGAAAAGGTACCGCCAGCCTGTTGGCAGTACCTTTCCACAAATTACCGCCGACCACCAGGGTCGTAATGAGGGCCAAAGTGTCTTTAGTCTTTTAAAAGCAACAAATGTCTCTTGCAAGCACAAACTACCTGCGTTCAAATTCTCCACAAGGGACAACAGAGTAGGAGATTGCGTGGAAAACGGGGAGGTGTCCGTTGATTTTTCTGGCGCATACAGACGATGCGTCATTGAGTTTTCATGCAGGGCAGGCTTTGCGTCGATTTCCAGTGCATAGACTGCAATCCTCTACAGGTTGCGGGGTTTTTCGACGCCCTGGGGACGATGCATTGAAATCTGGCACTTGCAGGACAAAGTCACAGGGGCTGCGTCGATCCGGTGGGCGTTGCATGGAAATTTGTACCGCACAGCAGGCACTGCGTTGTTTCTTCTCAGGAAGTCGGGCTACGTCATTCCGGCTTAGCTTTGCATTGATCCAGTGGACCATGCGTAAAATTTCCGATTGCTGGTGCTGACGCTGAGTAGATCTTCTTGAGAAGTCGGGCTTCGTTGTTCTGGTTCGGCGTGCTGTGATTTTCTCACTGCGATGCAGGCTGTGCTTCGCTTTTTGTAGGCTGTGCATCAATTTTTGCTGCATAGGGAGTTCTTCTTCCAAGAATTAAGTCTTTTTGGTCCTGAGACTTCAGGAAACAGGAGGCAAGCTCTATCAAAGTCCTTGGAGAGCACTTCTTCAGCCCAGCCAAAGAGCAGCAAGGCAGCAGGGCATCAGCAAGGCAGCAGTCCCTCTCACAAAAGTAGTCAGGTGAGTCCTTTGGGCAGCCAGGCAGTTCTTCTTGGCAGGTTGCAGGTTCTGGTTCAGGTTCTTCTCCAGGAAGTGTCTGAGTTGGTAGGGGCAGAGGCACTTTTTAAATACCCAAATGTGCCTTTGAAGTGGGGCAGACTTCAAAGAGTGGCTTGGAAGTGCACAAGGTCCCCTTTCAGTTCCATCCCGTCTGCCAGGGTCCCAGTAGTGGGTGCGGCAGTCCTTTGTGTGAGGGCAGGATACTGTCCTTTGTCAAGCCCTCCACCCTCCCGGCCCAGGAAGACCCATTCAATATGCAGATATATGCAAGTGTGACTGAGCATCTTGTGTTTGGGGTTTGTTTGAGTGAATGCTCAAGGGAGCTGTCAACTAAACCTAGCCAGACATATTTTGAGATTGAGATTTTCAGATTGTAAGGCACAGAAGGATTTAAGTGCAGAGGAATGCTCACTTTCTAAAAGTGGCATTTCTAAAATAGTAATATTAAATCCAACTTCACTAGTCAGCAGGATTTTGTATTACCATTCTGGCCATACTAAATATGACCTTGTTACTCATTTCAGATCAGAAGCTACCACTCAAACAGTAAATGAGAGTATCCTTAATGTTAGCCTATGAAAGGAGCAGGCCTCACAGCAGTGTAAAATGAATTTACACTACCAGGACATGTAATATACTCAGGTACATGTCCTGCCTTTTGTCTACACAGCACCCTGCCCTATGGGTTACTTAGGGCCTTCCTTAGGGGTGACTTGTATGTAGAAAAAGTGGAGCTTTAAGCTTGGCAAGTATTTTTAAATGCCAAGTCGAATTGGCAGTGGAACTGCACACACAGGTCTTTCAATGGCAGGCCTGAGACAAGGTTAAAGGCCTACTTAAGTGGTTGGCATAATCAGTGCTGCAGGCCCACTAGTAGCATTTAATCAACAGGCCCTCAGGACATATAGTGCACTTTACTAGGGACTTATAAATAAATGAAATAATCCAATTGGGTATGATCCAATGTCATCATGTTTAAAGGGAGAGAGCATATGCGCTTTAGTACTGGTTAGCAGTGGGAAGGTGTGCAGAGTCCTAAAATCAGAAAAACAGTGTCCAAAAAGTGGAGGGAGGCAGGCAACAAGTTAGGGGTGACCACCCTAAGGCTGTCAGGTCTAACAATTGGTAATACTCACTCTTAGCCTCCCTGCTTCCAGGCATACCACCTTTGTGTGGAAACTTTCTCTGCAGGCACTGTTGAACCCGGTCTTCCAATCTGTAATTCAGCATGATATTAACACATTTTTTTAGACTAATGAGGGCTTGGTGGAGTAGAACATTCAAAGTGTATATTAGGGGAATGTGTATTTCCAAGCAATACTTAATTCACAAAGATTTTTGACATCAGTTATAGTTACTGGAACTCCACCTCTAACATAGAGGCAGATTATCAGCTGCATCTGGTCTCAGAGCTACAGATAACTCTTGTGGACTGTATTGACTTGACAGAGAGAGAGCAAAGGCTATTACCTTAACATGATACCACACTGGCCTATAGGGAGGGCGATAGGTCAGACAGGACCAGTCGCAGTGCGAGCTGTGGCGCGAGCCGAACATTCGGCTTGGGACGTGGCGGCGAGCCACGGCGGCCTGACGAGCCACGCCCCTGCCATTTATTATTTCTATTGAGGCCCCAAATTGGCCATGGGGCCTCGACACCTTAAGGGCACGGCGCACCCCTGCTAGTTTTGCCTCCCTCCACTCTCTCCCCCCCACTTACCTTCTGCTTCTTTTTTTCTTTCGTATTTTTCTGCCTTCCTCGTTTCTTCCTGTATTTATGCCTTTCTCTCATTTCCATGATCCTTTCTCCTTTCCAGCATGCCTTCCTTCTCCCTGCATGCCTTGGATCCTTACCTAAAATGGTGACTTTTACTATTGGTTTCGATGCTATGTGCCCAATCCAATATGGTGTCTTTTACTTCCTGCTGGTCACTTCCTGTTCTTTGGGTATATAAGGTGAGTAATTCCTGTTCTCTTTGCGCTGCAACACTTTCTTTGGGTGGTGATTCTTCGCGCCTGTTCTTCTGCGTCAATTATATGTTTTCTGAGCCTGTTTCAGCTTTTTTCATTGTCATTTTTGTCTTTTGTTCACATTTACTTTTTACTTTTTGTTTTTGTTCCAGGAGTTCCATTTTGAGTCTGTTTCCCTTTTTGTTTTTTTTCCCTCGGGGACTCCTTCTGGAGGGCACGGACTGCCTTTGGCTTTCCCTCTGTCAGCAGCACTGTGGCTACCAGAAAGGGCTGCCCCTACTTGGGTCAAGGCAGAAACAATAGGAACCAAGACTGCGCCACTTTTCTAGGGTGCCACAGATATAGACAACAAGTAGGTCGATGCAGATTGCAGCGCCAAATGAACCAGATTTCGTCAGGTAGAATGGAAGACACTGCAACGGCTGCTGCAGAACCTAACCAGTCCCTACTCATAACTATTCATCAACAAGCCCGGGAATTGCAACAATTAAGAAATGAAAATGTGGCTTTACGACAAGCCTTGGCATCCCGAAGTACCGATGTTCCTACTGTTTCTACTACTACTCCTCGGTTTTTAGGAGACCCAAACAAGCTGCGAGAATTCCTTGATGCTCTGTCTATTTTGCCTTTAGACCCACACAATTTTTGCAAGATAAAACAAAGGTGGGTTATCTCATCAGTGCCTTGTCAGATCGTGCCTTGGCCTGGGTGAGTCCGATAGTAGCCTCCAACGACCCGGTGCTGTCTGATTATTCAGCCTTTGTGAGCAGATTGAAACAAATGTTTGAACGCCCAGGATTGGAAGCATCAGTAGAAGAAGCGCTCTGTGATATTCAACAAGGCACTCAAGATATTCTACAATATATCACACGCTTCAGACAATTGGCTGCCGAAACAACATGGGTAGAGCATACTCTGGTAACTTTTTTCCACAGAGGTCTATGAGAAGACATAAAAGACAAATTAGTATACTCTGCCAGAGTAGATGATCTTTGAGGATTGATGGATTTAGCTCTCTCTAAGGAATATTGTCTCCAAGAACGTCGTCTAGAAAAAAAAAATCATGGATCTACCCAGTCAAGCAACCACGTATCTTTGTACATCGTCCTGAAGAACCTTGACCTGTATCTAGGGAGACAGAAGGAGAACCTATGCAGGTAGATACTGCACATTGTCCCCTCTCTATTAGCGATGGTGAAGACAGACAGAGAAGAGGATTGTGCCTATATTGTGGTGCAGCAGGTCATTTGCTCCGCACTTGCCCAGTTTGTCCTATGAAGACCTCTTGAAACGCCACTTCCCGTCTTTTGGGAGAAGGGAGGGGACAGGATCTTCTGCAATACCTTCCATCAGTTCTTCCAAGGAAGATGCCACTATTCTGTTTATGTTACCTGTTACCCTGCAATTACCTGATTGTCGTGAATAAAGGACCTTGGCATTATTAGATTGTGGAGCTAGTGGCATTTATATGGATATGATCTGGGCTAAAAAACTACAAATTCCACTACTACCTAAAGACGTTCCAGAACAAGTGCATACTGTAGACGGATCCTTATTATCCTCTGGTCCTGTTATTAATAGCACTTCCATTCTAGGTCTACACTTTGGGGAAACATCAGGAACATGTCTCTTTTGATTTAATTTCCTCCCCCAATCATTCTATAATCCTAGGAATACCATGGTTCATGAGATACAATCTGTATATTAACTGGGAAACCAGAACCATTTTGCTGTCTTCTAAGTTCTGTCACGATCATTGCTATGCTTCTGACACCTTTTGGTCTCCCAGTAAAATAATACCATCAGAACCAAATGCAGGACATTCCATAAATGTAGTCCAAGAGGTACCAAGTCAATATCTGGAATTTATAGAAGTTTTTTCAAAAACCATCAAAGCCCGTACTACCTCCACACAGAGACTACGATTGTACTATTCTCCTGGAAGCTGGAGCGATTGTTCCTTTTGGAAGAATGTATTCTCTCACTGAACCAGAAAAAAAGATTCTCAAGGACTATCTTCAAGAAAATCTACAGAGTGGTCTTATTACACCATCTTCTTCTCCTGCGGGGGCTCCCCTCTTCTTCGTACCTAAAAAGACAAAAGATCTTCGTCCCTGTATAGACTTCCATGGATTAAATAAAATCACCATGAAAGATAGATATCCACTACCCCTCATCAAAGACATTTTGGAGGCTGTCAGAGGGGCACAAATGTTCACAAAACTAGATATTCGCAGAGCATATCATCTCTTGTGTATTAAGGAGGGAGATGAGTGGAAAACTGCCTTTAGGACACCTTTTGGACATTATGAGTATAAGGTAATGCCTTTTGGCTTAACGAATGCCCCCTCAGTGTTTCAAAGACTTATGGATTAAATATTCTCCGACTTATTAAATCACACTGTAGTGATTTATTTAGACGATACCCTCATATATTCCAGACGCCCTGAACTTCATCCTACACACATTAAGCAAGTCTTAAATAGACTTAGGCAACATCAAGTCTACTTTAAGCCGGAAAAATGTGAATTTGATAAGACTGAGATGAAATATTTAGGCTATCACATTAATCAAATTTGTATCTCTATGGATCCGGAAAAAGTTCAAGCCATACTAGATTGGCCATCCCCTTCGTCAATTAAGGAAACTCAGTGTTTCTTAGGGCTGGCCAACTTCTACTGTCAATTTATCCCGGACTTCGCTAAACAAACCAGTCAAATTACACAAACTCTAAAAAAAGAGAGTTCGCAAAACAGATTTATCTGGACGGACATGGGTGAGACTGCTTTCCAAAACTTAAAACAGGCCTTCACTCAAGCACCCATACTGAGACAGCCAGACACTAATAAACAATTCATAGTTGTTACTGAGAAAGACCTATTAGAGCAGCATTACTTAAACAACAAGACGATGATGGATTAGAACATCCGATCTTTTATGTATCCCATGTGCTCTCTGATTCTGAACAAAATTATTCAGTACTGAAAAGAGAACTGTTGGCTCTAAAAACTGCCATGAGTGGAGACAATTCCTCATGGGTTCAAAAGAACCTTTTGAAGTAATAACGGACCATCGCAATCTGCAATGCTTACGCAATTTTCAGTGTCGAAACAGTCAACAAGCTTGTTGGGCCTTTTTCTTTCGTCAATACGATTTTTGTATAACCTATATTCCAGGATCTCAAAATATTTTGGCCGATGCTCTATCTCGCCATTATCCTGACAGTTCTAGAACCCCTTCACAATATCTACTTGAATCAGACAAAATAATTGGTGTAGTCCAATCATTCCTAGATGAAGTACAATCTGAATACTCAACCCTTTCAGAACAAAACTTAAAGGATCTCTGTCCCAAGTTACGCAAACATAAAAAATACTACTATTACAAGGACAACTTATTTCAACCTACTAAAAGGGGGCAAGAAAAGACACTTCAGATGTGTCATGATTCCCATGTAGCCGGTCATCGGGGTATTAAAGCCACACAGGAATTACTTCTCCGCTCTTTTTGGAGGCCTACGTTGAAACAAGACGGCGAAGAATACATGGAATCTTGTCCCATTTGTGTCTAAGTGAAAGTACCCCTTACTAGGCCCTCAGGACTACTTCAACCATTACCAGTTCCACCAGCCCCTTGGCATACGATATCCACTGATTTTATGTACTCATTGCCTCCATCAGTGGGAAACCGAGTTATAATGGTGACAATAGATTCCTTTACTAAGATTTCTCATTTTACTGCTTTGAAGAAATTACCCACCTCACAAGAATTGAGTCAAATCTTTACTCAAAACATTTTTAGTCTCCATGGTCTCTCACAAAGTATTGTGTCAGACAGGGAACCTCAATATATATCACGGTTCTGGAAACACTTTTGTAAGATCTTGAATATCAATGTAGCTTTGTCATCTGGATTTCATTCCCCCAACCAATGGGCAGACCGAACGCCTTAACCGGGGACTCCAGCAATATCTTTGCTGTTTTTGTAACTCTACTCAGAGTAACTGGAGCACTTACCTTCCCATTGCAGAGTTTTCTTACAATAAAACCATCCATTGTGCCTCCAAAGTCACTCCTTTTTTCTCCTCATATGGATTCCATCCCACATCTTTTCCTACTACTCCCAAGACCTCCTCTACATTTCCTGCTATCACCTCTATTTTCAAAAGACTACATAGAATTCAACAGCTTATTTAATCTAATCTACTAGTCACTAAAAGATATATGAAAAGATAGGCTCATAAGAAATGAAGTGAGGCTCTAGATTATCACGTCCAAGATAAAGTCTGGCTTCCTTTAAGATTTTTGCCCCTACGCCTTTCCCAAAATAAGTTTAAGCCCCGTTACTACAGACCTTTTGTATTCTTCAGCAACTCAATCCTGTAACCTACCATATCCGTTTACCTAGAACCTGGAAGATCCACCCAGTCTTTCATGTCTCTCAGTTGAAACCCTATACACCTGATCCTTTTTCCCGATATTTCATATGTCCTCCTCCTTTGTTGGTTGATAATGAACCTGAACATGAAGTACAAGAAAGATGTGACTCTTGTATATTCCGGAACCATCTTCATTATCTTATTCATTGGAAAGTCTATCCTCTTAATGAATGTTCTTGGGAAGATGCCTCTTCTGTTCACGCCCCTCTTCTGATTTGTCAGTTTTTTCGGCTGCTTCCGCACAAACCCGGGGCTCCGGGGGGGGGGCGGACCTACTGTCGCACCGCGAGTGGAACATTTGGCTCAGGCGCGGACGAGAGCCCCAGCAGCAGGATGCGCTGCGCCCCTGCCATTTATTATTTCTATCGAGGCCTCAACTTGGGCATGGGGCCTCAACACCTTAAGGGCACTGCGCGCCCCTGCTAGTTTTGCCTCCCTCCACTCTCTCTCCCCCCACTTACCTTCTGCTTCTTTTTTCTTTCTTATTTTTCTGCCTTCCTCGTTTCTTTCTGTATTTATGCCTTTCTCTCATTTCCTTGATCCTTACTCCTTCCCAGCATGCCTTCCTTCTCCCTGCATGCCTTGGAACCTTACCTAAAATGGTGACTTTTGCTATTGGTTTCTATGCTATGTGCCCAATCCAATATGCTGCCATCAGTGGATTGCCCACTTGTCAATTCCCAGGGGGAGATGGGCTTCCATCAGAATTCTATAAGTTCTTTTTGACCCTCCTTAATCCTCACCATTTGCAGGTATATGAAGAAGTTACTCGAATTAGGGTTTCATCCCCCTCCTTACAGGAAAGTTTTCTCATCATGCTCCTTAAACCTGACAAACCTCCGGAGTGTCCAGACTCCTACTGGGCCCTTTCACTAACAAATACTGACAAAAAGGTGGTCATTTTGATGTTGGGGGTGAAAACCGCCTACCGCTGCAGTGACGGGCGCCAAAATACCGCCACTGCGGCTACCATCCATCCGCCATATTATGAGCACTGCAAGACTTCCGCCACAGGAAGAGTGTAAATCCGGCAGTGTTCATGGTGGCAGAGGGTGGTAATGTGGTGCTGCTTCATGCCAGTAGAATGCCATCAGCCGTATTATGACCAGTAATATGGGCTGACGGTGTTCTGCTGGCGGGGCTTTTCTGGCAGTAGTAGCGCCCCTTCCCATTCCCTGCCAGAAGACCTCCTTGACCAAGGTAAGTCAGGCTGAGTGAGTGTCTGAATGCGTCTGTGTGTGTTGTGTTGTTTGCGTGTGTTAGACCTGACAGCCTTAGGGTGGTCACCCCTAACTTTTTGCCTGCCTCCCTCCACTTTTTGGACACTGTTTTTGCTGGCTTTTAGACTCTGCACACTTTATCACTGCTAACCAGTGCTAAAGTGCATATACTCTCTCCCTTTAAACATGGTAACCTTGGATCATACCTGAGGTGACTATTTAATTTACTTATAAGTCCCTATAAATGTGCACTATATGTGCCTAGGGCCTGTGGATTAAATGCTACTAGTGGTCCTGCAGCACTGGTTGTGCCACCCACTCAAGTAGCCCCTTTACCTTGTCTCAGGCCTGCCATTGCAAGACCTGTGTGTGCAGTTTCACTGTCATCTCGACTTGGCATTTAAAAGTACTTGCCAAGCCTAAACCTCCCCTTTCTCCACGTATAAGTCACCCCTAATGTGTGCCCTAGGTAACCCCCAGAGCAGGGTGCTGCGTGGGTGAAAGGCAGGACATGTACCTGTGTAGTTTACATGTCCTGGTAGTGTAAAACTCCTGAATTTGTTTTGCACTACTGTGAGGCCTGCTCCCTTCATAGGCTAACATTGGGGCTGCCCTCATACAGTATTGAAGTGGTAGCTGCTGATCTGAAAGGAGTAGGAAGGTCATATTTAGTATGACCAGAATGGTAATACCAAATCCTGCTGACTGGTGAAGTTGGATTTAATATTACTATTCTAGAAATGCCACTTTTAGAAAGTAAGCATTTCTTTGCACTTAAATCTTTCTGTGCCTTACAATCCACGTCTGGCTGGGCTTAGTTGACAGCTCCTTGTGCATTCACTCAGACACACCCCAAACACAGGGTACTCAGCCTCACTTGCATACATCTGCATTTTGAATGGGTCTTCCTCGGCTGGGAGTGTGGAGGGCCTTCTCTCACACAAAGGACTGCCACACCCCCTACTGGGACCCTGGCAGACAGGATTGAACTGAAAGGGGACCTGGTGCACTTCTTAGCCACTCTTTGAAGTCTCCCCCACTTCAAAGGCACATTTGGGTATAAAACAGGGCCTCTGCCCTACCTCATCAGACACTTGCTGGAGAAGAGACCTGAACCAGAACCTGCATCTTGCCAAGAAGAACTGCCTGGCTGCCTAAAGGACTCACCTGACTGCTTTCTACAAAGGACTGCTGCCTTGCTGTTGCCCTGCTGCCTTGCTGAACTCTTGTCTGGCTGTAAAAGTGCTCTCCAAGGGCTTGGATAGAGCTTGCCTCCTGTTCCCTGAAGTCTCAGGACCAAAAAGACTTCTCTTTTTCATTCGGACTCTTAGTGCGCCAAAAATTTCGACGCACAGCTTGCTCTGCGGCGAGAAAATCGCCGCACACAGACGCTGATCGACGCAATTCCTTCGGGGCGACTGGAACTTTGATGCACGGCCTCGCAAGGACAACGCCGCCCGACTTCCAGAGGGGAAATCGACGCGACGCCTTCTGTGAGAGCGAAACTTTGACTCACAGCCCCACGGAACAACGCGCAGCTGGAAAACAAGCAGGAGAATCCACGCACAGACCCCGGGACATCTGGTAATATCGCGACCCACAGAAAGAGACTGTCCGCGCACCGGAAAACGATGCACGACTTCCCCGTGTGAAAAATAACGACGCAAGTACGTGTGTGCTGGGGAGAAATCGATGCACACACCATTTTTCCACGTATCTCTTCTTCTGCGGCCCTTTGCGGAGATTTTCCACTCCAAACCAGGTACTTTGTGTTTGAAAGAGACTTTGTTTTCTTTTTAAAGACTTAAGACACTTTATATCACTTTTTAGTGATAAATCTACAATTTCACATTGCATCTTTATTCGTTTTGACCTGCAATTATCCAGATAATTATTATATATTTTTCTAAACACTGTGTGGTGTATTTTTGTGGTGTTATCGGGTGTTATTGTATGATTTATTGCTTAAATACTTTACACATTGCCTTCTAAGTTAAGCCTGACTGCTCGTGCCAAGCTACCAGAGGGTGGGCACAGGATAATTTTAGATTGTGTGTGACTTACCCTGACTAGAGTGAGGGTTCTTGCTTGGACAGAGAGTAACCTGACTGCCAACCAAAAACCTAATTTCTAACAGCGTGGTTGTATGCATGCGAGTAAATGCGTATAAGAATGGTAAAGTGAGTGCATGTCTGCATGTCAGTGTGATTGTGTGTAAGAATGTGTGCGAGCATGTCTGGAAGTATGAATGTGTGTATGCCAGTGTAAGATTGGGTGTATGCGTGGTGCGTGTCTGCGGGTGTGTGGGTGTATGGGGGTGTGTGGTGAGTGAGAGGATCGGAGTGGGTGGGGGTGTGTGTTTGGATTGGGGTGGGGGGTTGTATTTGAATGTCGGGGGTTAGTGTGTGTATAGGGGTGGGAGGATTTGGATGGAGGGGGTGTCTGTTGTGTGTTGGGGTGCCACCTACTGGACAGGGAAGGAACCCACTATCATCGGTAGGGCCCACCGCCATGGTTTTTGTGGCATAACTAACACCACAAAAAAGATGGTGGTAGGCAAGCTCATAATGCTGCCAGCGGTACTGTGCCAGCTGCTGGGCTGGAGATTGACATCTCCTGCCTGGCAGCTGATACCGCCATGGCAGTATGAGTGGAGAAGTGGCGAGAATGTGGTGGTATGTACCACCAGCCTGTTGGTGGTACTACAGCCACATTAACACTCACCGCCGGGGTCATAATGATCCCCAAAGTTACTTGCTAAGGTCCTGGCCAACAGGCTAATTCTTCTACTCCCAGACCTTGTCCTTCCTGAGCAGGCTGGGTTCATTTCCAGCTGTTCTATCTCTCATACTCTCCAAGCAATTTTCACCCTCCTCCACCAACAGTGACCGGGTGGAGAAGCGGTGGCTATCTTCCTTGATGCCACCAAAGCTTTTGACTATCTTGAGTGGCCCTTCCATTTTTTGGTCTTGGCTGATCCTCACTTGGCTTGGTTCAGTTGCTCTGCATGACCCCTTTCCTGAGAATCCATTTCACTGGGCTGCTGGCGGACCCCATCCCCATTGGCAGAGGCACCTGTCAAGGTTGCCCATTGTAGCCCCTACTTTATGTTCTGGCGGCTGCACCCTTGGCTTTAGCTGTTTGTCAGCTTTGTGATCTTAGGGGCCTAGCGTTCTCCCCTTGTACTGTATAATTTTACTCTTTCCAGATGATATTACCCTTTATTTGAGTAACCTGTAGTGAACCTGGACACATTTATAAGTGTCCAGGTGGTGTCCACAGTCGCGATTAATTGGACCAAGTCTTATATTTTCCCACTTTCCCGATTACTGCCCTTTGCCCTCTCTCACTTCCTCTATGCTGGATAACAGACTCTTTAAAATACTTAGGATCAGTGCAAACAAACAGGCAGTGATACTCGAGAACCACGGAGTAGCACTTTCCACATTGGAACATTGGATCCACATCTGGATTAAGCTGGCTCTATCTTTGATGGGATGGGTGGCTATCAAGAAGATGTTTGTTCCCCCGTGGCTGCTTTACCTCTTTAAGAACATTCACATTTTTCTGTCACATTACAGTTTTCATGTGCTACGTGGTCTTATGGTACAACTTGCATGGGCTGGAAGACAGTCATGACTCTGTTAGGAAACTCTGACATTACCCTGTGAAAAGGGTGGTTTTACTGCCCCAGATTTCAAGCTGTATTATCTCTGCGCTCAAGCCTCCTTTGCCCAATACTGGCTCTGGTCACCCCCCTCATCTGACACATTTTGCACCTGAGCATGACCAGGCCCGCCCCATCCCTCTTTCGGCGTTGATTTGACATGTCCCACATCAATATTGTGGTGAAATAGACACAGTTGCATTTACACAGCAAGCCTGAGTTTTGTTACAGGCTATGCTGGGATATCAAATGTTATACTCTTCCAGGCAGTTGATAGTACATTCCTTACTGCATTGTATACTGCAGGTAAGCCCAGAGGTTATCACAGTGGGGGATAGTGGGGGATAGTGGAGATGGGAAGCTAGCCTGGGGAGAGGGAAAAGGCGTTAGTGGATCAGAAATGATGCTAGGCTGGTTAGTGGCAATAAATATCCTGCTAACCAGCCTAGCGTCCTTTTCTGACACACTACCACACAAAAATGACACTTGCCTTAGTAAAGATAGGAGTCATGCCCACCACCCCCAATGGCCAGGCCAGGGGACCAGTGTCCCCTTGACAAGCCTATAACACCCAGTGCTAGGCAAGGAGCCCTATGTAAGGGGCCGTCAGTGGTACAGAAGAAAAATACTTACCAATACTTACCCATGATGGGGTCCCCCATCCTATGGCATCCCTCTGGTGTGTGTTTTCCTGGTGCTTGGATTGGGCATCCGTGGGCCCATTCCATGGTGTTTGGCCATGGAAATGAGTCCACAGGTACCCTAATGCCTGGTCTGATCCAGGCATTAAATAATGACGTTAAGCAGGCTTAGCGTCATTATTTGGTTCCATCTCCTATCCATCATTTTTGCATGGGGGATACATATGGCGTTAAGGGCTTAGCGTAATTTTTTGGATGGGAACGCCTACATTGCATCTCATTGAAGCAAGGTGGGTTCACGCATCCAGAAATTGACGCAAACTCAAATATTTTGACACTAGACAGGTCTTGCATCAAAATGTAAATATGAAGTTTAATTTTGCCCCCTTTTAGCATCAAAATAACTGACACTAAAATGGTGCAAACCAAGTATAAATATGGCTCTTACTATCCTGCTCACAGCATCCTCCCCCCAACATTTCTTATCCTATCTATACACTTTCGCACAGTCCGAGATGTCCTCAGGTTTGCAAACAGGCCAAATGTCGATCTGAAGAAGACTAAGGTAAATCAATTTCTGACAATGAGTGGGCAGGCATGTTTGGTCTGATGCAATCTCTGTCTCCTAGTGGTAGGTTCTGCCTTATAAATTTTTGATTCCTAAATCAAGCCTATTACATGCTGTCTAAACTGTTGTGTACCACTGACTACATATACGGCAGATTTAATGCACTTAACCTGGTTTTGTCCTCTTATTTTTGCCTACTTGTCAGCCATTTTCTCCACTCTCCCTGATATACCCTGCCATTGGCTTACCGAATCAATTGGCTTACCGAATCACCTGGATTGACACTCTTGCGCCTCCCAACAGAAATGCCAGATGATAAAAAAAAAGCTTTCTTGCTCTGGCATTGCTCCTCGCTAAATGCAGCGTCACTTGCTTCTGGGGACGGATGACTTCCATTCAAAACTAGCTGATGGATTTGGCGTTTTGACAAGAACAATTAGAACTTTAATCACTCTAGGCTCCCCCACTCTAGTAGGTCCAGATCCATCTGAGGGCCATTTCAGGAGTACTTACCTATGCAACCTTTGGACTCACCATCCTGAATCCCCAACAACTACATGACCTATTAATGAGTTTATGGCTTTACATTTTTTTGTGAAATGCTCTTGCTGGGCCTTTTATGTCTATTATGACTTGCTGCAAATGTGTTACCATTGTCCATTGTATTATGTATGAAATAGAATGTGATTGTAGATTTTCTTTCCTAAGCGGAGCTCACTCAATCCTATATTGAGGATTATACATTTAAGGTGAATGCAGCGTTTTTTACTGTTGCAACAGTTTTACTTGTGAAACTATAAACACATTCAAAAATAAGAAATTCACATGAATGTAGCATAAGGCAGGGCCTAGTTTGCTTTGCATTACTTAATTCCAAGAAGGCCGTTCCTTGGGTGGTGCAGGGGCTTTCTCGTGCAACCACCCATTTTTTTTAACCTCAAAACCCTATTCTCTAAAAAGAAAACAGGCATAAACAAATAACTACCTTTTAAAAAAGGCACAATCAAGGAGCAATTGTTTTATTTCTCCTTTCTTTTACAACTTTGCATGTGTGGTGCACTAGATAGTACACAAAGAAAAATGTTAGTTACTGTAAACATAATATTTCGTGCTGGTACAAAATCGATATTAGACTCATGCAGACAACTTTGCACTACGGTGCCAAAGGTATGCTCATGGCACTTTGCAACTTGATTGATCTTCGTGGCTAGGGAGAGGGGAGGAGAGTGCTATATCACTGCAGATACGGAGCTGTGTTGCTCCCTTCTTCTGACACAATGCAGCGCAGCAAAGCATTGCATAAGAATCACCCCAATTATAGAAACATGTCATGGAATGAAGCTCAGCGCCCAAAGTTGCTTCATTACATGGCAGGGAGAGAGCAGGAGAACACCATATCTACAAAAATATGGCATTATACTACTCTCCCCCTATCTTTGGTGCACAATTATCCTGCCGAGCAGCAGGCACGCATCTGTGCACCATAGTGTAAGGGTATGCACATCAGGTCTAGCATTGATTTTGTACTGGGAGGATACCCTTCCAATACAAAATAACGTGCCTAGAAATGGGAAATGTATCCCATGATGGATGTGTGCTATAGAGTGCAGCATGCATGCAAAGTCGCAAAAATTAGGAGAAATTAAAAATATCTCCATTTAGCACCTGCCTGAAAGTGGTACTACTTTTTGTGCAAAACCTTACCCACTACCTTCAATGGTTTTGCATCAAAAACCTTTGGTGGTTGCATGGAAACACTAATGTGCCCCCCCCTTGAAGCAGGGTAAGCAAAGTAGCACAAAGTATTACTTTGTGTTACTGTGAGGCAACTTTCTACCACAAAAAAAGCACAAAACAAAAAAAAAACATTATGTGCATATTTGTTTCCACTTTGTGATGCAAACACGGTGCAAAATGTTTGTAAATCTGCCCCTTGGGGTCTACAAATGTGGCTTCTTTTGCTTCACAATTCAATGACTAAATGATTAATCAAATGCATTTATGACAAGTGTAAAAGTCCAATTTCCTCCCAATAGTGTTTTCACATTATGCACACTAAAGACCTACTAGGCCATATGTTTAATTCATGATTTGTAATCTTTTAATTCCACTACTTTGCTTTTTCTCTGCTCTCCAAACTTGCCTCTTATGTTTGACCACAGCTTACTGGATATTGTGGGGCAGGCAATAATATGCAACTAATTTGAACGACTCCATGGAGTATACTGTAATGGACCACTAGGTATTGTTTTGCTGATATCTCTGCACTGCAGTGTCAACGTAGGGTGAGGCATGTTGGCACTGGGTGCTCTGTGCAACAAGTTTGATGATTGAAAATCAGATGCTGTGGGAACTGTGTTGGATTGTAAGGCGGAGTGCCCCTGTGGGGCATGTACAATAGGATTGAAGTATGAGTACAATACTCCCTGTGTGTTGTGTAGACTACAGCGATAGAGAGCTAGAGTTATAGTTTTCAAATACCCTCTATCTTGAGGGATACGTGGAGCAAGTTCTGATTTTTCAGTCAAGAGGGGCATGCATGAAAAAAAACCTTGTACATTCACTTTCTATTATTATATTTTCCTGTGGACCTAAAAATGCCAATATTCCTAGTGCTATTGGGTAATAACAATATTATCTCTGTGCCACGATTATGGACAGCCAGTGAGTAGGGGGTCTGGGTACAGTGCTCAGTGCAGTAAAGCAGAGGCGAGGGCTAATGCCTTTGTTGCTCTGTATGTTGTGTTGGAGGCTTGGGCAGAATGTCACAGAGTGAACAATACGTTGGCTTGCACTGCCACATAAGATGCTCCCAGTTGCTCTCCACACTATAGTGGATGGTTGAGCAGTGTCCCTGTACACTTTGATGGAAACCGAATACTCATAGGAAGTATGCACAGAGTGGTAAAATATTGGACAGCATTAGATCCTATTGTATATTGTATAATGAGGTTCAGGGCTTGGCAGAATGTATTGTGTAGTAGAAGTTTATTAAAATTTGGAAAATTCAAAAAACATAATGGCTCCCTGTATGAAAGTGGATGATTAGTTGGGGTGATTGTGATACCTCACCAAACAATAATGTCACTGTTCTGTGTCATATCCAGATATGTTACAATAATCTAAACCTTAGTTACGCCCTGGTAGGTGTGGCACAGAGCCGTCAGGATAATTCGGAGCAAACAAATGTAAAGGCATGAATCGTTACAAAAACAGTTAATAAATCAAAAACAGAACGCAAACCAAAACAACACAAATCAGATGGGAGAACTGTAGATATGATTTCTTGTAGTTTTAGAGTATTCTAGAAACAAAAAGCACAAATCCCCAACCCAGCCAAGGCCCTTTCACTCCTTTTTGAGAGAGGGATTCAAACCGCCCAGTAATGCAAAATTCCTAAAAGTGCCATTTTCAAAATAGTAATTTCACATCTCACCACACCATCAGTTTGGATTTTAAATTACTATCGATTTGAGTCCTTAAACCATGGTTGAGCTATTCACAGACTAAAGCTATACATTTTAAAGTGTAGAATGTAACCCAGTGTTTATTTGGGAGAGACAGCCTTGTCACAGTAAAAAATGACTTTGGAGATGTTTCTCTGTCAACTTTAATACACACATTGTACTATTTAACTACCTTGCACCCTGCCCCATGGGCATTTATGGCCTTTCTTATGGATATTAAAAAGGAAGGGTTTAGCCTGCCAAATGGGTCATGTTGCCTGGTTGACTTTGCACTTTAAACTGCTCACTCAGGGTGGAGGGAGAGGCCTAAAGACAAGCTTTACCTTGTCACTTTAGTGGTGGAACTAAAGGTGCTGTGGTCCACTAGTGATATTTCACTTACAGTCCATGAGTACATAAGTTACCACATAAAAGGGGCTTACAGGTAAGTGAAATATGCCAATCAGGAATTAGACAATTGTACACATATTTTGGAGATCAGAGCACATGCACTTGGTTCTGGACGGAAGCTCCTCAGTGTTCAGAGTCGGTACACCAGCAATAAAACCCACCAAAAAGTGTGGGACACCATGCAAAAGGGGCATTTTTATACAATAACACTCAAGCTTGCATGCGGTGCAAAGAGCTTCAATGCCTTGTCAGAGGTAGTAAGCTCGATATCCATGCAATATAAAATAAGTCTACAATATGTATCCTAGAGCTCCGTAATGGTCAAAACGTGACACCTTAACACAATATAAAATATCTGAATTAACAAACAAATGCTATGTCACCAGCTGTGTACTACCATGAAGCATGGATTCAATCACCTTTCACAGGGCGGCTGCTCAGCCCAACACTGCAAGGGTCCTTCTGGGTTGGTAACATTTATTTATTCATTAAGCCAGGAATTACATACTTTTTTGCAGACATAGCTGCAGTCCATTAGGTAGACATAAGCGTATGTTATGAAAGCATAGACACAGACACAGCCACCATCTCAAAGCCTAAGTATATTTATTGAGAGGTGATAACATCCCAGTGACACTGATATATGACAGTACACATTTTACAGTACGTGTAAAGGGGACAGTGATTTCTAAGTGTAGCTATCATAGATGCAGCTGCTACAGCCTTATGTTCCATTTTAAATGATTAATATTGTTTGCTGCTTTCAAAGTGTCATTTTGGTTTGATTCCATGCAGTGTGCAGTCAAAGTGATTACTGTCTCTTGTGGAGCAGTGTGATTAATGACAGACAAATCTGTTTCATTTTTTACAAGCCTCTTGCAATTGAAGGGCTTCTGGTACAACATATCTCAACTGAACTTTATGATTTAAATACAAATTCTAAAACTTTTTTCCTTTGGTTAGTTCGCCAAGGAAAATAGTGGAGCTCAAATGCTGCTTTGTTTTTCCAGCTTGGAGAAGTTTCTATGGAATATCATTGAAAAATCGAACTTCTGTTTGGTTTGATCTTTTTTCAGTGCAAATGGATATCAACATTGTCTACTTAATTTGTAATTGAAAATAGTTATCTTTAACCCCTTAACTGCTGGGCCTTCTCCTCCAAGTGCGGAGCACTTTTTGGACCGTTTGGGGTTGTTAGCTTTACGGCTCCCTAACTTTTATTCCACATAAGGTATACACAGCAAATTTGCATACTTTTTTTCAACAAACTGTGGATTCCAAAGGAACTCAGGGTTTGTGGAATCCCCTGGAGGGGACCAAGGAAATATTAAAATTATAACTACATTTTAAGTGTTTTGGGAAAAGTAGGAATAAAGTGCTCAGGACAAGTGTCTGTTTTTCCTAAAAATGTCATCAACAGTTTGCTGTACTAATGTCACCATTCTCCCAGCTTTTAGCAGCACGCAGAGCTGAAGAAGAAACCTAGGATTTTTGCCACGGTTTTGGCAGTTTTGAAAGAGGTAGCCCCTTTATTCACATTTATTGTGCTCTCAACCTACTTCCATTTTGGGGTGGAAACCAGTGTGAAATTTGTGGGTGATCTAGGAAAGCTATAGATTTCTGAAAAGGAGACACAATTAGGAATTCATCAGGGGGTCATATGTGTAGATGCCTCAAGGTTTTCCTGAAGAAATTAACTGTTAAAATAGAGAAATATTGAAAATGAGTAGGAAAAATACAGCAAATTGTGCCAATGTTTTTATCTGTAACTTTTTTTCTTGATGGCAAATTTAGTATAGCAATATTTCATTACTTCCGCTAGCCCCTTTTGGTTGTAGGGTTGTATATAGGCTTTGTAGGTTCCCCAGTAACCCAAGGCACCCAGAGCCAACATCTGAGCTGCAGCATACAATTGTTTTTCATTGTGTACCTAGTATAGACCAATAAACATGGTGAAATGTCTAGATTGAAAAATGGGTATCACGGAACGCTGTATATTCTTGAAATGGGCACAAGATGTAGAGCTCAGAAGCATTGGGTATTTGTACATCACTGAATTTGTAGGTACATGTACTAGCATATGATTTAGAGGGCATTTTTTTAAATGTCTTCTTTCTTGCACGCTGGCTTTCATTTGAAAGCACAAATGCAGAAAAATCCAATTGATAATAACAAATGTTCTACTATTTTTTGCTTTCACATGTTTTCTGACAAAAATTATACCTAACTTGTGAGGATAGGTATAGTGCTTGCAAAATGAGATGGCCCACAGTGCAACAGAGATACATCATGTTAGAAATGGGGTTTCTGGTTGGCTAGGGTATGCACCTAAGTCAGGCAGAACCCACCCACTCTAGTCAGGGCAAGGGAGTTTCACGTCCAAGATGACCCCTGCTCACCCCCTTGGTAGCTTGGCACGAGCAGTCAGGCCTAACCCGGAGGCAATGTGTAAAGTGTTTGCACAACACACACAACACATGTGACGCAATATGTACACCACAAAGTAAACACAACACTGAGCTATGTAAAAAAAAACGGTATTGCACAAAACATAATTAGACCAAACATTACACGTCAGTAATACCCGGCTACATTAGCAGTTTTCAGAACGTTACACAAGTCAATAATACTCTGCAAGAATAAGCAGTTGTCACATTAGAAGACGTAAGTACTCAGGATTCTGTAACATAAGCAGAAGTCAGGAATCACAATAACGAAATATATGTACTTGTCATAAACACATCATAAATATCCATAAAAAGGAACATTAGAGAATATATGGCAGGTCATAAAGTACATATCAGCATGTCATGCCCATAAAAGGAACACCAGCACATATATGCAACATCATAAAAATAGGCAGGGAACATGGAAACCCCAAGGTTCATGTCAGAATGGATATGTCCCCAAAAGTACCTGTTTGTATGATGACAAAAGGGCATTCCTAGTGCCTGGAAGAGGAAGGTAGGGCCCCTGGCACTCCTGTGCGCTAAACGGGGGGCACGTTTTGCTCCTAGGAGAAAGGGGTGGTCAGCACCCTCTCTGTGATACTTAATGGGCCCCTCGTGGGCCCTGCGATCTCTGGGGGGCCCCTCTGGGCCTCTACTGGCCCTTCCACCGGGGGGGCCACCACAATGCCCAAGAACTATCCCGGCGGCGCAGGGATCCTCTGATGAGGCTTCCACCCCGCCCGCTTTTCCAAATGCGGTGTCAGCCATTCTGGGGGCCCACATCTTCAGACGGCCTCCCCCTGGGGCTCCACCGGCCCTTCCACGAAAGTGGGGGGGCAGCAGAGCCACAAACGACACATAGCACTCAGTGGGACGGGGAGCCTATTTCACGGTCACTGCCCTCTGGAAGCGCCGGGGGTACCGAAAAGCATTCTCCAGACGCTGCAAAGGCAGAAGAGAAGCACTCCTCGTGCTTTTGGACCACAGCACCCTGCCCCTGGAGACAGAAAGAGGGGGAACACAGGGCTATCAGGCCCCAACAACAGGTCAGCGCAAGGGGTGCAGGTGATATCAGTTCCTTCTGTGTCCAGTCTGAAGTACGCTTTCTGGAGTCCCAAGAATATCTAAATTGTGCGGAAAATTCCCCTGTACTTATACTCATTTTACAGTGTCTTTAACATGGGGAGGAGAAGGGGTTTCAACCAGTTACAACTGGTTCTGGGAGTGCCCCTTCTCTCCTCCAGCACAGGCTCCTAACATCAGTGGGGGTAAACGACCCTATTGTGCGAGGCCAGGGCACAGCCTTTACAAATGCAGGTGTGCCCCGTTTCTCCCTTCTCTCAGCCCAGGAAGACCATACAATATGTAGATGCACCTCTGTGACACCTCCACTCTCCCTGTGTACAGGCTGTCTGAAAAATATGCACAAAGCCCAACTGTCAGTCTGCCCAGACGTGGATTGGAGTCAAGCTGCAAAACACCAATCATAAGCACAGAGAAATGCTCACTTTCTAGAATTGGCATTTCTGTAATGGTAATAAAAAATACACCCACACCAGTAAGCAGCATTTCTTACCACCAATACACCCATACTAAACATGCCTACACTACCCCTCATAAATCAGACAATACCCCTTATACATAAGACAGTGCATTTCTAATGCAATCCTATGAGAAGGCAGCACTCACAGCAGTGAGACGCCAAGTTAGGCTGTTTGTCACTACCAGGACAGGCCACGCAACCTGGCACGTGTCCTGCCTTCTACATACATGGCACCCAGCCCAGAGGGCTAGCTATGGCGTACTTTAGGGGTGATTTACATGTAGTAAAAGGGGAGTTCTGGGCCTGGTAAGTAAATTTAGATGCCAGGTACCTGTGGCAGAAAACTGCGCACACAGGCTCTGCGCTAGCAGACCTGAGATAGGTTTGAAAGGCTACTTCAGTGGGTGGCACAAGCAGCGCTGCAGGCTCACTAGTAGCATTTAATTTACAGGCCCTGGGTATAGGGATACCACTTTACAAGGGACTTATAGGTAAATTAAATATGCCAATTAGGTATAAGCTAATCATACCAATTATACAAGGGAGAGCAAATGCACTTTAGCACTGATTAGCATTGAAAAAGTGCTCAGAGTCATAACGTCAGCCAACAAAGGTAAAATAAAAAATAGGAAAAAGGCAAAAAGTCTGGGGAATGACCCCGCAAAAGGGCCAGGTGCACCACATCAAATTTTCCACTCAAAACCGACCCCTGTTTTTTCAAAGTGAGTAGCTGTGGGTTTTGGGTCTTAGCTCAGCTGGCACCTAATGAAACCTAGCAAACGTGCACATTTTTTAAACCTAAACACCTGGGGGAATCCAGGGTGGTGCAAGTTGTGTTGCTCTTGCCAGGTTTTTTTTTTTACCCCAAATCCTTTGAAAAGATCAAACTTTGAATGAGAAAAAAATCTGTTTTTTTGCAAAGTTGTTAGCTGTGGAAATTAAGCCCTAGCTCAGCTGGTACCTTTGGACACCTAGCAAACATACACATTTCTGAAAACTAAACATCTGGTAGAATCCAGAGTGGGGTGTCTTGCATGGATCCCATGTGGTTTTCTAACCCACAATGCCTGACACATCTCAAACATTGCCTGAAATCAAACATTTTCCTTACTCTTCTGTGATTGAAACCTCTGGAATCTTCAGGTATTCACAAAGTTCCTACCACCCAGTGCTACCCCTAATGTGCTGATATAAATGCTGCACCACTTGTTTGGCTAGGCCCAGTGCCTGTCACAGGAACACATCAAAGAAGGTCAATTGGAGCCCTGCAAAATCAATACATTCATGAAAGCAAACACTGCAATTCAGTTCAATGGTTATAGAATAAGTTACAGAGTTGAGAACTGGCAAACACCAGCTAAAATTAAACACTGGGCTCACCCTCTCATTTACTCACACCTCTCTCTCAATGCACATCAACAAAAATTAACATGTACCTAGCATCCTTTCACCCATTCCCATCAAGCATCATCCATCCACATTCATGCATTTATCCATATACCCACTTAAACCCATAAATGTATCCATCCTCACCCATGCATTCATCACTCACCCTCACTCAAGTATTCATAGATAACTGACCCTAAACATTGATATACATCCATATCTGCAACCACACATGCATAGAGCAACACTCTTCCATCTACTGACCCATCCAAAAAATCTATTCAGGTAAGTGTCATCTAAGCACCCATCCAATATTTACCTGTGTGTATAGGTGCCGGTACATGTGTTGTCACCCTTCCAATGTGTGTGGTGCTGGGACATCTGTGTGCCCACAGAAAACTCTGTATGTATATGATTAACCCCTTAGCTGCTTGGCCTCTCCCTCTCCACCGTGCTGAGCCCTTTTTTGCCTATTATGGTAGTTTGCACTTAGGCCTTCATAACTTTTTGTCCACATAAGCTATACATGCCAAATTTGCAGCCTTTTTTTCCAACATACTAGCAATTCTGAAGGTATCCAGAGTTTGTGGGTTCCCCTGGAGGAGACCAAGAAATTAGCCAAAATACAGCTAAAAGTTAGTTTTTTACAGAAAAATGGGAAAAAATGGCTGCAGAGGAAAGCATGTGGTTGTTTCCCTGAAAATGGCATCAACAAAGGGTTTGCAGTGCTAAAATCACCATCTTCCCAGCTTTCAGGAACAGGCTGAGTTGAATTAGAAAACTGTTTTTTCCAGCACAAATTTGGCATCTTACTGGGACATGCCCAATTTTTACTTTTTGGGGGTTTTCAGCCTCCTTCTAGTTAGTGACAGAAATGGGTGTGAAATCAATGATGGATCCCCGACAGCTAAACATTTCTGAAAAGTAGACAACATTCTAAATTTAGCAAGGGGTCACTTGTGTAGATTCTTCAAGGTTTTCCTACAGAAAGCTAAAATACAAAAAATATTGAAATTGAGGTGAAAAAAGAGCCATTTCTGTTCATGTTTTCTTCTATAACTTTTTCCAGCTATAGCAGATTTTTTAAAGCAATATACCGTTACCTCTGCTCGACTCTTCTGGTTGCAGGGACACATAGGGTTTGTAGGTTCATCAAAAACCCTAGGTACACAGAGCCAATAAATGAGCTGCACCTTGCAATGGGTTTTTATTGTACACAGTATACATCAATTCATTTGGTGAAATTTATAGAGTCAAAAATAGGTATCAAGGAAACCTTTGTATTTCCAAAATGGGCATAAGATATGGCGTTGAGAATCTGTGTTATTTGCACATCTCTGAATTACAGGGCCCCCATACTAGCATGTGAATTAAAGGGCATTTCTCAAATAGACTTCTTTTTTAAACACTGTCTTACAGTTGTAAGGAAAAAATGTAGAGAAAGGCAAGGGGCAAAAACACTTGTTCTTCTATTCTTTGTTCCCCCAAGTCTCCTGATAAAAATGGTACCTCACTTGTGTGAGTAGGCCTACTGCCCACGACAGGAAACACAATATGGACACATCACATTTTTACATTGAAATCTGACTTGTTTTTTGGAAAGTGCCTAGCTGTGGAGTTTGGTCTCCACCTCAGCCGGCACCTAGGGAAACCTACCAAATCTGTGTATGTTTGAAAACTAGATACCTAGAGGAATCCAGGATGGGGTAACCTGTGGGGCTCTCACCAGGTTCTGTTACCCAGAATCATTTGCAAACCTCAAAATTTGGCAAAAAAAACACCTTTCCCTCAGATTTCAGTGCAGAAAGGTTCTGGAATCTGAGAGGAACCACAAACTTCCTTCCACACAGCATTCCGCCAAGTCATCTGATAAAAATGGTACCTCACTTGTGTGGGTAGGGCTAGTGTCCGTGACAGGAAATGCCCCAAAACACAACTTTGACACATCACATTTTCCCAAAGAAAACTGACGTGTTTTATTTGCAAAGTACCTCACTGTGGTCTTTGGCCTCTAGCTCAGATGGCGCCTAGGGAAACCTAGCAAACCTATATATTTTTGAAAACTAGCCATATAGGGGAATTCAGAATAGGGTGACTTGTGGGATGCTCACCAGGTTCTGTTACCCAGAATCCTTTGCAAACCTCAAAATTTGGCAAAAAACAAGCTTTTTCGTCACATTTCGGTGATGGAAAGTTCTGGAATCTGAGGAAAGCCACACATTTCCTTCCACCTAGCATTCCCTCTGGTCTACCGATAAAAATGGTACCTCACTTGTGTTTGTAGGCCTAATACCCGCAACAGTAAATGCCCTAAAGCACAACATGGACACATCAAGTTTTTACATTGAAAACTGAAGTGTTTTTTTGGAAAGTGCCTAGCTGTGGATTTTGGTCTTTGGCTCTGCCGGTACCTAGGAAAACCTACAAAACCTATGCATTTTATAACAACTAGACACCTATGGGAACCCAGGATGGGGTAACTTGTGGCACTCTCGCCAGGTTCTGTTACCCAGAATCCTTTGCAAACCTCAAAATGTCGCTAATAATAACACTTTTTCCTCACATGTCGGTGATAGAAAGTTCTGGAATCTGTGGAAAGACACACATTTCCTTCCACCCAGCATTCCCCCAAGTCTCCCGATAAAAATGGTACCTCACTTGTGTTGGTAGGCCTAGTGCCCGTTTCAGGAATGGATCACATAACGGTCAATGTTAGTCCTTACATAAGGGCAACTGTTGACCCTGGGGTGATCCATTCCTGACACAGACACTAGGTACAGGTACTCAAGTGGGGTAGCGTTTTTATCAGGACAGGCGGGGAAACACTGGGTGGTAGGAATTTTGTGGATCCCAGCATATTCCTGTAGTTTGTGTGACAGAAATGGAAGAAAAAATTGAGTTTTTATTCAACATTTCACCTTTGCAGGATATTCTGCGCAGGAAAACTTTGGGGAATCCACACGTCACACCTCAGTGGACTCCCCAGGGTGTCAAGAAATGTCTGGGTTTGGTCGGTTTCGCTATATGGCCGCCGAACCCGGGACCAAAAATGCAGGTGCCTGCCTTACAAAAATAGGTTTTTTTGTGATAAATAATTTTGATGTCTCCACAATTTGGGTGGTGGGATTTTGGGCTGAACTAAATTGGGATGCTCCCAAGAAAGCACTCTCTCTGTGCTTGCCACCACATGCACCTGCTCTCTAGGTTGGGCTAACCCACTAGGGGACAGCAGGACTGTCCTCATCACCTCCCTCAGAATCAATGCAAGAGGAATTGTCTGAAAAATCACTCCCAGAGTCTACGCCATTGTCCTAGCCCTCAGATGCTGTCTCAGTAACTGCTGTCTCAGTCTGTGATCCTATGTCAGAGCTGCCATCTAAAACCTGAGTTAGGGCTTGAGCAGCAGTCATCCAACGAGACGCCATCTGTTCTACTGGCTAAACTCTTGCTCTAAAACACAAGCCTACGTAGACAGTCACAAAATTGCTGGTGGGTGTGTGTGTGTGATGCGTGCAACAGTAAAGGTCAGTCACCTTACCTTTGCTTCTTCCCTCAATCAGCACGTTCCCTCAAGACACAAAAAAAAAAAAAAAGGCACACTATTCCTTCACCTTGTCACATACTAATCGTCACAGTCTTTAGGGCCTCTGGCGCCCAGTCCAACAATCATTATTAGTGCTCCCACTCCCATGACCTCCTCCTCGGATTCCCGCACTACCACCCAGCAAAAGTGCCCTTCATCTCTCCATAGCCCCTCTTGCACATACATTTCATTTGTATTGTAGCGCAGGTAATGGCTGGCTTTACTAATCCACTTAGCTATTTACATAAAATACAGATTTGATCTTTGAAGTAGGCATATAAACCTTCTGTGCTAATTTATGGCATCAAAACTGCCACTAGATAAAAGTCAGATCCTTTTGTAGCAGAAACATAATCACAATACTTACTTGACTTTTTTCTTGCTTCCTAAAAGCTACAGTTGAAATGCGTCAGTTGAAGTATGTGCATTGCTTTGAAGACACAAGCTGCAACTGCAAGATAACTGGTGGCGAATATATATATATATATATATATATATATATATATATTGTCAACCAAATCCAAAAGGAAACGGAGCACTCACGGTAATGCAGCAGTTCAATATATTTATCACCAGACGCGTTTCGGCAGGAACTGCCTTTCTCAATGGTAATGGCGTGCATACAGAATGGTGTCCAACATTTTTTAAAAGGGACTCCTGCTCTCCCATTGGTCACTTTCTACCAATCCACAAACTCCCTTTCCTTGCGTGAATTGTCAAGAAAATTTAAATGAACAGTTCCAAATACATTCAAACTCCATGCCCGTGCATTAATTTTATTTAAGTAGTTATTCCGCCCTCATAGCAAACCGGACACTTTCACATATTAAGGCCAATTCGAGAGTCCTTGCTTTTCCGCACCCCATATAGTTCATAAATAAAAAACAATTGCATCCCTCAAGAGGTTAACTGTGTGATTCCTCTTTGCTTGAGCGTCCACACAGATCACAGAAAGCACGGCCATTAGTACAACAAAATACAACAAAAATAACGAAGCAAGGTTATTAGCTTTGCAGATGCTTGTTTTACAGTGTGTTAGCAAGTACTTTATCACTTCCCAAAATCCGCTTTTATGCTTTTTTTGCTACAGTTCAAATGGTACAAAACATACTTCAGTTGTCATTTTCCATTGAGACAATGGCATGCAGATGATTTACTGAAACTCTGACGTAGGTCTTTAGATTCAGAGGCTGATGTCGGACACCTCAGATTACCACATTCTACCATAGATGCATCATGAGTCATTGGTTAAATATCACCTTGCTAAATAGAAAAGTTGCATTTTGGGTCTAGCTTTACCCACGCTAATTCAGTTTCCATGCTGCGTAGATACTCCCTGCCGCCCGCTTTATTACGTCTCATACTTGTGAATTACATGCATCACTTCCATTTTCAAGGTACCAGCTGTCAGCAGATATTGCATGCTTAGCATCCTTCCAAGCGATTTGAACTCTACTTTGTGGATTTTTGATAAATGAAGAGCTATTACATTTCCAAAGGTCATGGCCCCTAATTTTTCTTTCCCACTATGTGAAAATGAGAAGTCACTGTCAGTTTCAGTGATTTATATTAACTGACAAGTGTGTGCCACTATTGATTACCTTTGCTGCAAAGAGCCCCCTAAACGTAATGCAGCTAAAATGAAGAGGAGATGGAGGTGAGCAGGGATACGACTTGACAGACTTTGAAATCTGCTTGAGAAA
This sequence comes from Pleurodeles waltl, assembly GCF_031143425.1. Taxonomy (NCBI): domain Eukaryota; kingdom Metazoa; phylum Chordata; class Amphibia; order Caudata; family Salamandridae; genus Pleurodeles; species Pleurodeles waltl. The sequence goes on from NC_090437.1 coordinate 1,246,574,609, forward strand.
TGAAAGACCATCAACTAAACACGAGAGTGTGTCAATTAAGCTTTCTGAAATGAGAAAACGTGTCCCAGGCTTATTGTCTCACTACTGGTCTTTGTGTCAGATTACAAAAAACAAAACCATTTATTATAAATGATGAAGTCCCTCTTAAAATTGAACAAAACCAAAATCCCTAAGATATTTACAAAGCAAACATTTCAGACGTTTTCTTAAAGAATGTTGCAAAATTACATACAGAAGGAAGGCAAAACGTGGGAAATACAAAGTAACATATAATTATAAAAATTAAGGGCCTCATTTAAAAGCCCCTTGTGCCGCCGCGGCATATTTTGTTTTTTTTACGAAGTGGCAGGCCTAGCAGTTCACTACACTTCTCCATATTTACAAACTGGCACTTTGGGCTGAGTGCGTCAGTTTCTAAAGCCCCGCATCACATTACCCCTGCACACTTCTCCATATTTACTTCTCCATATTTACAAATTAACACACTGGGCCCAGTGCATCAGTTTCTAAAGCCGTGCATCACATTACACCTGTGCCAGGTGTATTGTATGCAGGGTAGGTGTTCCCACGGAACAAGCCACATAGAACTGACGTAGTGAAATTTACAACTGTTCACTGCGCCTCTAAGACTTCGCTCCTCAAAATGTTACCTCCTGTTCAGTCCAGGTATAAAATTGCATTGCTGAAGTTGCTTTAGTTTAACAATCCAATTCCAGCAATACATCACTTTAGCGCCAAAAGATTCTTCAGAATTTGTATCTCTGCAAAAACGTACTCCATGCAGCTCTGTGTTGTAAATACAGCACATCCATGGCTTTGTTACGGGATGTGCAGCAGACGCAAGAATTCAAATGCATTAATGACGATGAATCCATTTCTTGTAAAATAGGCCCTAAGTTTTGGGGACAAAAATTACTGTACAACATAGGACTACAAAAGCCAAGAATACATGCACAAGCCATGCTCCAGGCACAGAAGCAATGGGGTAAGGGAACAATGTTTATGGTCTGGGTGTAGTGCAGTACAATTTAATGTTTGCCTGTGTGTGCAGAAAGTATAAAAATAGGAAACAGAAGTAAAAAGGCAAGAGCATAACATAGGCGACTAAAAACAAAATACGTCATTACTGGCCAGATGAGTGCACAATTTACACATACAACAGAAATGGCCATTGCAACTAGTTGGGAGGCATGGGCCTAGGAGTTAAACACGCGTGCAAGGAAAAATAAAATAGATTGATTCCCTGATTTGGCACTTCTCTTGGCTAACGTGCGGTAACTCGCTGCTTGCAGGTCCAGTTCCCTCCTATGTTTGCATTATGGAAACAGTCACTAGTTGCCTGGGACACAGCGGCCAGTACTCTCCGGAGAACCAAGGAGCAGTGGTGGCTGGTGGCATTTGAAAGTGGTAGGGCGTATAAGTTGGGTACAACTTTTTTGTAGCGAGTGAAGCGAGCAAGCCTAATGGACAAACGTGGGGTCCAGGGTGGGCCCGCCTCCCAGGATTTTTTTTTTTAACAAATGGACAAATAGTGCATTTGAAAGCAAATGAGTTTAGTGAGAAAGCAAGGTTTATAACGCAGTGCGTATGTATAGCCTTGAAATATTAAACATATTAAAAACTGCCCCATGTCTTACTGCAATAATAAGTTCAATAGTTATTTTTATGTGCAAATTGTACAGAGTGATAACTTCGGGCCTACAAAGTGTGTACTTGTGCAGTGTTTTGCATCAGCTGTGGAAGAAGATGGTCTAACCAGGCATCGGGAAGCTCCCACAGCTGATGACTTCAATCAGTCATACAGAAATAAGACCATACAGGTCTTTAAGTGGGATGAAAAAAGTGGAGGCTCTCCAAAAGAGACATGTAAAATACATTTCTGTGATTCCCTTAGTGTGCTACCCAACCTGCATTATGGTTTCTCTCTGAGATGTCATTGCATCCAAAAATATAACAAAACAAGTGACATACACCTAAAACTTGTCAGTCCTATTAGCTTTGTCAAAGGTTGTTATCTGTTTAACCGGTTCTGTGCCGAGGACGTAGTGGAGACTAGGAGAGGCTTCAAAGGGAAGGAAATGTATTTCCTTCCCTTTGAAGTCTCTCCCAGCGTTTCAAAAGCCGGAGGGGGGCAGAAACCACTAGGCACCAGGGATTTTTTTTGTTTTTGTTTTACAGATGGGGAGCGACCCCTTAGACAAGGGTCGCTCCCCTGGAGGGGAAAATTGTATTTAGGCCATTTCTGCCCCCTTTGGGGGCAGATCAGCCGATTTTTGCTACGCCAATCTGCCCCCAAGGGGGGCAGAAACCACTAGGCACCAGGGATTTTTTTGGGGGCGCCAATGTCACGCAGGGGGAGCGACCCCGTAGGCAAGGGTCGCTCCCGGAGGGGGGGTTGGAGGGGGGCAAATTTATTTTATTTTATATTGCTGTTAGGCCGATCTGCCCCCAGGGGGGGCAGAAACCTCTAGGCGCCAGGGCAAATTCTTTTTTTGTGTTTTATTTTTGTTTGTTTGTTTTTTCAGAGATGGGGAGCGACCCATTAGGCAAGGGTCGCTCCCCTGAAGGGGCAAATTGTATTTAGACCATTTCTGCCCCCCTTGGGGGCAGATTGGCCGATTTTAGGTGAATCTGCCCCCAAGGGGGCAGAAACCACTAGGCACCGGGGATATTTTTTTTGGCGCCAATGTCACGCAGGGGGAGCGACCCTGTATGCAAGGGTCGCTCCCGGGGGGGGTTGGGGGGGTGGTGGGGGGAATTTATTTTAGGCCATTTCTGCCCCCCCGGCGGCAGATCGGCCTATTGTTATTAGGCCGATCTGCCCCCAGGGAGGCCAGAAACCTCTAGGCGCCAGGGCAAATTTATTTGGGGTGTTTTTTTTTTTGTTTGTTTGTTTTTTCAGAGATGGGGAGCGACCCATTAGGCAAGGGTCGCTCCCCTGGGGGGCAAATTGTATTTAGACCATTTCTGCCCCCCTTGGGGGCAGATTGGCCGATTTTAGGTCAATCTGCCCCCAAGAGGGCAGAAACCACTAGGCACCAGGGATATTTTTTATGGCACCAATGTCACGCAGGGGGAGTGATCCTGTAGGCAAGGGTCGCTCCCGGAGGGGGGGTTGGGAGGCAAATTTTATTTTATTTTATATTGTTATTAGGCCGATCTGCCCCCAGGGGGGGCAGAAACCTCTAGGCGCCAGGGCAAATTCTTTTTTTGTGTTTTATTTTTGTTTGTTTGTTTTTTCAGAGATGGGGAGCGACCCATTAGGCAAGGGTCGCTCTCCTGAAGGGGCAAATTGTATTTAGACCATTTCTGCCCCCCTTGGGGGCAGATTGGCCGATTTTAGGTCAATCTGCCCCCAAGGGGGCAGAAACCACTAGGCACCGGGGATTTTTTTTTTGGCGCCAATGTCACGCAGGGGGAGCGACCCTATATGCAAGGGTCGCTCCCGGGGGGGTTGGGTGGGTGGTGGGGGGAATTTATTTTAGGCCATTTCTGCCCCCCCGGGGGCAGATCGGCCTATTATTATTAGGCCGATCTGCCCCCAGGGGGGCCAGAAACCTCTAGGCGCCAGGGCCATTTTTTTTTGTGTGTTTTTTTTTTGTTTGTTTGTTTTTTCAGAGATGGGGAGCGACCCATTAGGCAAGGGTCGCTCCCCTGGGGGGCAAATTGTATTTAGACCATTTCTGCCCCCCTTGGGGGCAGATTGGCCGATTTTAGGTCAATCTGCCCCCAAGAGGGCAGAAACCACTAGGCACCGGGGATATTTTTTTTGGCACCAATGTCACGCAGGGGGAGCGACCCTGTAGGCAAGGGTCGCCCCGGGGGGGGGGTTGGGGTGTGGGGGGAAATTTATTTTAGGCCATTTCTGCCCCCCCTGCGGGCAGATCGGCCTATTGTTATTAGGCCGATCTGCCCCGAGGGGGGGCAGAAACCTCTAGGTGCCAGGGCAACATTTTTTGTGTGTTTTTTTGTTGTTTGTTTGTTTGTTTTTTCAGAGATGGGGAGCGACCCATTAGGCAAGGGTCGCTCCCCTAGGGAGCAAATTGTATTTAGACCATTTCTGCCCCCCTTGGGGGCAGATTGGCCGATTTTAGGTCAATCTGCCCCCAAGGGGCAGAAACCACTAGGCACTGGGGATTTTTATTTTTTTGCGCCAATGTCACGCAGGGGGAGCGACCCTGTAGGCAAGGGTCGCTCCCGGGGGGGTTTGGGGGGGTGGGGGAGGAATTTATTTTAGGCCATTTCTGCACCCCCGGGGGCAGATCGGCCTATTGTTACTAGGCCGATCTGCCCCCAGGGGGGCCAGAAACCTCTAGGCGCCAGGGTACATTTTTTTGGTGTGTTTGTTTTTGTTTGTTTGTTTGTTTTTTTCAGAGATGGGGAGCGAACCATTAGGCAAGGGTCGCTCCCCTGGGGAGCAAATTGTATTTAGACCATTTCTGCCCCCTTGGGGGAGGATTGGCCGATTTTAGGTCAATCTGCCCCCAAGGGGCAGAAACCACTACGCAAGGGTCGCTCCTGGGGGGGGTTGGGGGGTGGGGGAGCAAATTTATTTTAGGCCATTTCTGCCCCCCCTGGGGCCGGCTGAGCTAGAGGCCAAAATCCAGAGGTAGGCACTGTTTTCTATGAAAAAATGTGATGTGTCAACGTTGTGTTTTGGGGCATTTCCTGCCGCGGGCGCTAGGCCTACCCACACAAGTGAGGTATCATTTTTATCGGGAGACTTGGGGGAACGCTGGGTGGAAGGAAATTTGTGGCTCCTCTCTGATTCCAGAACTTTCTGTCACCAAAATGTGAGGAAAACGTGTTTTTTTTGCCAAATGTTGAGGTTTGCAAAGGATTCTGGGTAACAGAACCTGGTCAGAGCCCCACAAGTCACCCCATCTTGGATTCCTCTCGGTCTCTAGTTTTAGAAAAAAAAGGTGTGGTAGGTTTCCCTAGGTGCCGGCTGAGCTAGAGGCCAAAATCTACAGGTAGGCACTTTGCAAAAAACACCTCTGTTTTCTTTAAAAAAATGTGATGTGTCCACGTTGTGTTTTGGGGCATTTCCTGTCACGGGCGCTAGGCCTACCCACACAAGTGAGGTATAATTTTTATCGGGAGACTGGGGGGAACGCTGGGTGGAAGGACATTTGTGGCTCCTCTCTGATTCCAGAACTTTCTCTCACCAAAATGTGAGGAAAACGTGTTTTTTTAGCCAAAGTTTGAGGTTTGCAAAGGATTCTGGGTAACAGAACCTGGTCAGAGCCCCACAAGTCACCCCATCTTGGATTCCTCTAGGTCTCTAGTTTTCCAAAATGCACAGGTTTGGTAGGTTTCCCTAGGTGCCGGCTGAGCTAGAGGCCAAAATCTACAGGTAGGCACTTTGCAAAAAACACCTCTGTTTTCTTTCAAAAAATGTGATGTGTCCATGTTGCGTTTTGGGGCATTTCCTGTCGCGGGCGCTAGGCCTACCCACACAAGTTTGGTATCATTTTGATCGGGAGGCTTGGGGAACATAGAATAGCAAAACAAGTGTTATTGCCCCTTGTCTTTCTCTACATTTTTTCCTTCCAAATATAAGAGAGTGTGTAAAAAAGACATCTATTTGAGAAACGCCCTGTAATTCACATGCTAGTATGGTCACCCTGGAATTCAGAGATGTGCAAATAACCACTGCTCCTCAACACCTTATCTTGTGCCCTTTTTGGAAATACAAAGGTTTTCTTGATAGCTATTTTTCACTCTTTACATTCCAGCAAATGAATTGGTGTATAGCCGGTATAGAGTGAAAACGCACTGCAGGGTGCAGCTCATTTATTGGCTCTGGGTACCTAGGGTTCTTGATGAACCTACAAGCCCTATATATCCCCGCAACCAGAGGAGTCCAGCAGACGTAACGGTATATTGCTTTCTAAAATCTAACATTGCAGGAAAAAGTTACAGAGTAAAACGTAGAGAAAAAGTGATGTTTTTTCACCTCAATTTCAATATTTTTCTTTTTCAGTTGTGATTTTCTGTAGGAAACCCTTGTAGGATCTACACAACTGACCCCCTGCTGAATTCAGAATTTTGTCTACTTTTCAGAAATGTTTAGGTTTCTGGGATCCAGCATTGGTTTCACGCCCATTTCTGTCACTGACTGGAAGGAGGCTGAACACACACATTTTTTAAAAATGGGGTATGTCCCAGTAAAATGCCAAATTTGTGTTGAAAAATTGGGGTTTCTGATTTACGTCTGCCTGTTCCTGAAAGCTGGGAAGCTGGTGATTTTAGGACTGCAAACCCTTTGTTGATGCCATTTTCAGGGAAAAAACCACAAGCCTTTTTCTGCAGCCACTTTTTCCCATTTATTAAAAAAACGAAATTTTCACTGTATTTTGGCTAATTTCTTGGCCTCCTTCAAGAGAACCCACAAAGTCTGGGTACCTCTAGAATCCCTAGGATGTTGGAAAAAAAGGACGCAAATTTGGCTTGGCTAGCTTATGTGGACAAAAAGTTATGAGGGCCTAAGCGCGAACTGCCCCAAATAGCCAAAAAAAGGCTCTGCACAGGAGGGGGAAAAGGCTTGGCAGCGAAGGGGTTAAGATAAATGAGTAACAACAATGATTTCTTATAAATAATTAACAATGGAAACGTTTCAATTCTGAAATTGTGAGAGTCTAAATTAAATATTATCGAGGCCTGTGGAAGGTGTATGGCCTTCAGTTATGTGTGCTTTCTGTTAGATATATAAGGCTTTTTCTCTGCACGTCTCATCCATCAGCATTTTTACAATCTCCTCTCTTTCCTCTTCAGCACCCTCTTTTCACTGTCACCTGAATGCACTTCCTCGCATCTCCCTCATCTTACCATCTCAAACATACACTGCACACATGCACATTTGAGCACTTTATTTCCTTTTGCTTTTGCCTTCTAAATATTTTGACCTCTTTGCACAACCTTCGCATACATTTACACTGAACTTCAATTGTAGCTGGAATACATTACCATTGTTTTGTGCACCAACACACTGACAGGCACTTTGCTTTGCCTTCAGCCTCAGCACCAGCGCTCTCAATCAAAGCCTCTCATATGCACATAGTACCAGCCAAAGTATGCACTATGCAAGAATAATAAAATGCACGAAAAGAAATACAGAAACAGAACACAATGAAACAGCTAACTCTCTTGGCGAATGCAACATTAAGTAAAATGTGAAAAAAGAGAGGAACAAAATCACTGACACATATTACCTTAACATTTTTAACTTTCATTGTTCGCAAATCAATACATGTTTTTGGCATTAATGTTAAGGGCATGAAGATAGGGCCAGTTTTAACCCATACAGTGGATAACTGCCTTTCCTAAAGCATATATTTCTCGCTTTGAGCTTGACTCAGATAGGTCGATAAACTTTGCAAGGGAAATCAGAACCCTGTTTTTTGTTTTTGGAACAATTTAGCGGAGGAACAAATACAGCAGATCCACTTCTAAAGGGACCAGTAATCTGGGGTCTGGGGTAACAAAAGTAGGGGAGGTTAAGGTGCCAAGGGGCCTCAGCACAATATAAATAACACAAGATTATCATTATAAAACTTACCATTACCGAGGACAAATCACTAAACGAAACTTGCTTGCATTCACTCCTACTGCATGATGAATGGGAAAGGGTGGCATTGATGTCTGTGAATGACAGATGCCTGCCCTCACTCAGAGATGAAGACTCCAATGCATAAAACCATGATGCTAAAACTGCCACTAGTCTATAGTGGATACCACCTTAGATCACAATGGAAATGAAGGGCAGTAGAAAGTTCAGACCTGCGTCTTGCGTCACAGTGCAAAGAAGTTGATTTACTGCCTGGCTTCCACCTCCTACTTCAAAGTGAGGCAGGGCAGGTAACATGGGACTGATAGCCCAGAGTGAAAAACTCTTGATCGTATTTCTAAACAAATGGATCTATTTAATATTTTGTTTAATGTTGATGTGCAGGAATTTCAAAGGGGCACAGCCCCTTAGCCCTAGAGGAGAAACCACTCCTGCTGAGGAGGCCAGATGTGTCCAGAAGCATCCTATTTCTTTGCACTGGAATGCTCTGCTGCTCCACTTACAGGCATCCACCAAAGACAACTCTCTCCTGCCATAAGTGGGCCAGCACATACAACTCTTTCAAACCCCCATGCTACCAGCTCAGATTTAAATCAGTATTGCTCTTAACTCTTGCACAGCCTTCTTTGACATCCTCTGTTTGCTAGGTTTTTGGGCACCCTTGTCTCTCTTCTAACCTGATGCATTTCAGCTGTGTTGCCCCATTTTCTTCTTCAATTCCCACGTAAGGGATAGTGCGGGCAAACATTTGTATGTTACACTTACTTCTTCAATGTGTAAGAAGGTGTGGCAACAATCTCGTCCCTCTATGATCTACCAAGAACAATCACCTTTTGCAGCCCGCTATATAGGTATTTTATGGTTGCTCTTCTGTTACTGTTCTTCTTAATTGCCTTATCCGATGTAAGAAATGATGATCATCACTGGGTGATATGCTCCCAAGATGTCATAAATATATCTCCCTTGTTTCTTCTATACAGGTGTTGGTAGCCACAATTCCACCAGTATGACTCAAATGCGTATGGGCAAATATTGCATTGTCAAGCTGGTACCTGTATGTTTAGAAAAAGCAACATTTTTGTTTTTTTAAAGAAATGTAATTGAAGCAAAAGGTGTAAATACAGTGATTAAGTGCAACAGGAAAATAATATACAGAATACAACATTGAGGATTAATACAAACTATGAGCAGGGAGTAGTGTCTTTTATAATCTTGTACACTTAAACCTGTATTTTGCTTTCTATTAAGGGCTATATGTTTTGCCTCTAATTGTTCGCTTTGGTGTTCATTTCTAACTGGTTGTGCAATATTTTTCAAATGGTGTCCTACATCTTAGATTTTAGGTGGCATTTGAGCTGAAATTAGGCAGTTGGGAATGTTCTGTCAAGCTACACGGTGATTGCAGGACACTCCTTGCCATTGTGTCTTATTTTATCAATGAACTTGTTAGACAAGAGAAGTAGCATCACCCTATCCCAAACACTGAGAGGTGATATAGTGGTGGTGATATAGGGCCTCTTTACAAGGCTGGCAGTCTTGAGACCGCCAGCATTGCAGAGGTGGTCAGGACCGCCACTGCTGTGGCTGTCCTACCTCCACATTACGACTCTGGTGGTCAGACTGTCAGGGTACCAACATCTCCGCAGGAATTAGTTATCTCAGTGGGTTGACCATGCAGTGCTGACCTCCTGATCATGACCTGGTTCCCTGCCAGGTAGAACCGCCATTAAAAGGTGGAGAACAGGTGAAGAGGTTGCATGGGGGCCCCTGTCCAGCCCGTTCGCAATGCTCACTGTCTGCTGTGCATTGCGAAGGTGCTGGCGCACTCTGCGGGCAGCAGCATTGCTGTTGGCTCAAATACCAGCCAACAACAATGCTGCTGCCAATTTCCCACTGGGCTGAAGATTGGAAACCGTGGATTCCACTCGTCAGCCCAGCAGAAAAGTCATAACAGGTCCAGCGGGGAGGTCGCCACTACAGTGGCAGCCACCTAATCGGGAGTTTGGCGGACAGGTGTTCTAATTTTTAGCTTAGATTTTAGGTGTAGGTTGTTGAGTTTGTAGGGTATAGGGTAGGAAGTTAATTAAATATTAATTGATTAATTATAAATTATTTATTTATAGTTAATTATTTGTTAATTAAGTTTAATTATTATAATTTTGCTTTTAGATATATGTTTAATGTGCTACTATAGTGTGTGAATTTGATGAAATAATTATTAAAGAACATTTTTCTTATATTATTTAAAAAACATTGCTATTTTTTTTTAAATATATATGTTTAATTGTATGTTAATAGTTGTATAATTTTATTATAGTAATACTATTATTAAAATAAGGTATGTGTTTGAGGTGAAGTACTTTCCCTACTGTTGCACAGACGGGAGTGGAAATAGTAAATGTTGCCCATTCTGAGTCCAACGCTTTCCCTACTGCTGCACCAACTGGAGTGGGAAAAGTAAATTGTACCCCTCCACAGTCCAACGCATTCGTTATCGTTGCACCGACTGGAGTGGGAATAGTAAATTTTACCCCTCCTAAGTCCAATGCTTTCCCTACAGTAGCAAAACTTGGAGTGAGAATATTGAATTTTAACTCTCCAGGGTCCAACATTTTCCTTACTGTGGCAAACTTGGAGTGGAAATAGCAAATTTTACCCCTCCTGAGTCTTACTGTTGCACTGACTGGAGTGGTCATAATAAATTTTACCACTCGTGAGTCCAACACTTTCCCTACTGTTGCACAGACTGTAGTGAGAATAGTAAATATTACCCCTCCTGAGTCCAACACTTTTCCTATTGTTGCACAGAGTTGAGTGGGAACATGATACATATATATATATATATATATATACATATATGTTAGAAATGGGGTTTCTGGTTGGCTAGGGTATGTACCTCAGCCAGGCAGAACTTACCCACTCTAGTCAGGGCAAGGGAGTTACACGTCCAAGATAACCCCTGCTCACCCCCTTGGTAGCTTGGCACGAGCAGTCAGGCTTAACCCGGAGGCAATGTGTAAAGCGTTTGCACAACACACACACATGTGACGCAATATCCCCACCACAAAGGAAACACAACACTAGATTATATGAAAATATACTGTATTGCACACAACGTAATTATTAGACCAACATCACATAACAGTACTATCCTGCTACCTTAGCAGTTGTCAGAACGTTACACATTAGTTACTCTGCAAACTAGCAGTAGTCACACATAACACACAGGTTACTCAGTATTCTGCAACATAAGCAGTAGTCAGGAAACACGTTATCACATTAGAACACTTGTCATAAGAATATCATAAAACGCCCATAGTAGGAACATTAGAAAACCTATGGCAAGTTAGGGAAACATATTAGCAAGTCACGCCCATAAAAGGAACATGTGCACACATATGTAAAAGCATCATAGAACAGGTAGGCAATATATCATAATAGCAAAGTCTGTAGAAAGAACTTTAGATTAGGAACATATTGGTCCATTTAAAAGTACCTGTCTTGATGGGGAGGCACTTCCAGTGCCTAAAACAAATAATGGGGCCCCCGGCGCTCTTCTGCGCAAAACGGGGGCCTCCCTAAACCTGACAGATAGAGAGGGACGGCACGCCCCCTCTCTGACTCCTTGACGGGCCCCTTCTGGGACCTGTGATCACTGGGGGGGCCTCCACCGGCCCTCTCCACGGGGGGCCCCAGTCAGGGAAATCCTGTGGGTAAGGAGGGGGGTGCCACGCACCCCCTCCAATCTGCGCACGGGCCCCTCTGGGGGCCCGCAAACTCCAGGGGTCTCCCGGGGCCTCCGTCGGCCCGTTCAGAGGGGGAGACCCCTTTACGATGGCCTTGGGCCCACGAGGGGGCCCACCAGAGAGCTGGCGGCGGGGGCGAGCCTCCGATGAGGCTGCCTCCCTGCCCGCACACGTCGGGGAGAGCCCTCCGGGGCTGGAGCAGGTGAGGGAGAGGCGTCCTCCTCTCCCTCCTGCTCGAACAACAAACGCCGGCACCAGGTCGGGCCGGCAGGTGCCCCGGGGGCGCTCCTCGGAGCGATCCTTACCCGGGGGGCACCGCTAGGAGCAGGCTTGCTCCTCGTTATTTCGGAAGTGGTTTCCTCGTGCCCCGGGGCACGGATCTGGGCGCGATCCTCGCGCTTCACAGAATTTACTTCCCCGAGCTGCGGCGGTGATTTTCATCAACGAAGCGCTTTTCACAGCGCCTAGGAAAATTATGCAGCCTGGGCTGCGGCGGTGATTTTCTTTTAGCAGAGACGCGCTCCAGGAAGCGCGAGGGCATAATTTAAAGCCCGGGCTGCGTCGGTGATTTCCTTTAGAAAAAGAAAAGCGCTTTCAAAGCGCTATGGCACATCAACAGCCCAGCAATTGAAGAAATGCCTGGTTCCTGGTTACAGCACTCTGCGCCAAGGTTTAAAAGAGCGTTGCAGGGGACAGGGGCCACAGCACCCTGCCCCTGGGAACAACTAAACAAGAAGGAGCACAGGGCTGGTGGGCCCAGCTACAGGCCAGCACAAGGGGTGCAGATGGTGGCAGTTCCTCCTAGTGACCAGGCAGGTCACAGGTCAGCACAGCAGCAGCAGTCCATGGTGGTTTCCTGGCGAGTCCATTCATCAGCGTTCTGCGTCCAGTTCCAAGTTCCAAGAATGTTCAAATTGTGGGGAAAATTCCCCTGTACTTATAGTCCGTTTTTACAGTGTTTTACAATGTTAGGGAGAGGAGGTTCCAGCCAGATACAGCTGGTTCTGGGAGTGCCCCCTCTCTCCTTTCAGCACAGGCTCCAAACATCAGTGGGGGGTTAACGACCCTATTGTGTGAGGCCAGGGCACAGCCTTTACAAATGTAGGTGTGCCCCACCTCTCCCTTCTCTCAGCCCAGGAAGACTATTCAGTATGTAGATGCACCTCAGTGACACCTCCACCCTCCCTGTGTACAGGCTGTCTGAAAAGTATGCACAAAGCCCCAACTGTCACTCTGCCCAGACGTGGATTGGAGTCAAGCTGCAAAACACCAGAATCATAAGCACAGATAAATGCGCACTTTCTAGAAGTGGCATTTCTGTGATAGTAATAAAAAATACACCCACACCAGTAAGCAGTATTTATTATCCCCATCACTACCATACCAAACACGCCTACGCTATCCCTCATAAATCAGACAATACCCCTTACACATAAGGCAGGGCATTTCTAATGCAATCCTATGAGAAGGCAGCACTCACAGCAGTGAGACACCAAGTTAGGCTGTTTGTCACTACCAGGACAGGCCATGCAATATGGCACATGTCCTGCCTTTCTACATACATGGCACCCTGCCCATAGGGCTAGCTAGGGCGTACTTTAGGGGTGACTTACATGTAGTAAAAGGGGAGTTCTGGGCCTGGCAAGTAAATTTAGATGCCAGGTCCCTGTGGCAGAAAACTGCGCACACAGGCCCTGCGCTAGCAGGCCTGAGACAGGTTTGAAAGTCTACTTCAGTGGGTGGCGCAAGCAGCGCTGCAGGCCCACTAGTTGTATTTAATTTACAGGCCCTGTGTATAGAGATACCACTGTACAAGGGACTTATAGGTAAATTAAATATGCCGATTAGGTATAAGCCAATCATACCAACTTTAGATGGGAGAGCACCTGCACTTTAGCACTGGTCAGCAATGATAAAGTGCTCAGAGTCCTAGAGCCAACAGCGAAAGGTCAGAAAAACCAGGAGGAAGGAGGCAAAAAGACTAGGGATGACCATGCGTATGGCCAAAAGTCCAACACAAGCCCCTACCAGCCAAAAGCCAGGGGAGGACAATCAATACCTTGATGTACTTCCCTGATTGGGGCGATAGAACAAGGACCCAGGCCCACAACAGCAGGGGCATGTTCCAGTTCTACGCCTTCCGGACTCCACTGGGATCTCTCTGTCAATGCGTCCCAGGCAGCCTAGACCAACCCACGGGGCTTCTCTAGCTGCCAATGGCCAGAACCAGGCCCCAGGCCATCTAGGAGCCTCTGGTCTCTGAAACCATAATGAGTGGGGGGCGGTAGCCCCAGGTGCAAAGCAACCTGTCTCCACTCCATTTCCGATCAGTTCAGGGGCTCTACCCTGCCACTGATCCACCAACCTAGGGTCCGTACCCATAGGTTCTACAGGGGCTAGAGGCGAGGCTCTCCCCCCTCTACCCCTCCTCCTAGGATCCCGCCCACCTCTCCTAGGAGGGGTATCACCAGAATCCACACTTGCCAGGGTGCTGGGTACAGCAGCCCTGCTCAACTTTCTCGCTAGCCCAGGATCACTACCTGGCGACTGACCACCCAACCTAGGGACGACACCCTTGGGTTGCACCGGGGTCCGGGGCGGGCTTCCCCCTCCCTGAACCCCACTTCCAGAGTCCTGCGTCTCCCCACCTCGGGAGAAGCCACCAGAAGTTTCACACGGGGGGATGAGCACACTAACCGCCCCCCCAACCAGATCAGAGTTTACCCCCCAAACCTGTCTATCTAGTCCAGGGACGACACCCTTAGACTGGACCATTGCCCAGCGAACCAGGACTTCCTTGGGAGCACACCTACCCCCTACCAGATCAGAGCTTACCCCCTGAATCTGGCAATCCAACCCAGAGTTACTACCCTGCGGTTGAACCACTGCCTGGCGCACCAGGACTTCCTTGGGAGCACACGTACTCCCCATCAGGTCAGAGTTTACCCCCTGAACCTGATCATCCAACCCAGGGTCACCACCCTGCGGTTGAATCATTGCCTGGCGCACCAGGACTTCCTGGGGGGCACACCTACCCCCCACCAGGGAAACACTTTCCCCAAGGGCCACACAAGAGTCTGGCTGGCGCAGGTCTCCTGACCTCTGCCCATCTGACAGAGTCTGGATTCCCCCCAGCCCAGAAATGGTCTCACCAAGGTCATTCCTGGGGGGCTCTGCTCTCAGAGCTGACCCCTGACCCTCCAGGTTCTCCACTCGGGCCCGCAGCCCCCTCTCAACCCTGTGCCTGGATTTCCGCCTCCTCCGCTGTAGAGCGAGACTACCAGACACCAGGACCGGCGGAACGCTATCACCAGCCACCCGCCTAAGTCCTAATGACAAAATGGGATCCTTCTGAACAGCTGGCCCTACGGCACAGGTTAGTCTCACCTCCTGGCGTTCACTCATGGAACCTTCCAGGACCTGGGACGGTATCTTGGGCACCTTGGGCCTCAGCCCAGCCCCATTCCCTCTCCTCGGAGACGGGACATGGGGTCCCTCACCCATCCCAGTCCACTGGGACCTACCTGGGACACTCTATTCCTTTCCCACCACACCTTGTTGGGAAACACCTAGACCACTCTCATTAGGAACACCCCCTAATGCCACACCAGACCCTCTGGTACACAACCAGAAGTCTGCCTCCTTTGCGAGCTCCCTGGGGTCAGAGAGCTCACACACTGACAAGTGTTGGCGTAACTCTGAAAAACAACAACGAAACAGGTGCTCTCTGAGAATCAGATTAAACAGCCCTTCAAAATTGTTTACTGTGCTACCCTTCACCCATCCATCTAGTGCAATGCAGCAATCCTCCACAAACTCCTCCCAAGACTGGTGGGACAGTTTCTTACCACCCCTAAACCTTTTTCTGTATTCCTCAGGGGAAAAACCATACTTCACAATCAGTGCGTTCTTCACAGCGGAGTACCCCTCCCTGTCACTCTCTTCTAGAGTCAGTAGGGCATCCCTCCCCTCCTCAGGAATAAAACTCCCTAGGCCAGTTCCCCAATCCTTCTCAGGGATACTGCGCTCTACCAGAGCCTTCTCATATTCCTTTAACCACTGACGTATGTCACCCCCATCTTGGAACCTATGTACCAGATCTATGGGTATGTGTGGAACATCTTTGCTACAGCACTGTACATTGCTGCCACCACTGGACTCCACCTGCAGCGCTGGTGAGTCCAGAACCTTCAGACTGCGCTCTAGAGCGAGTCTTTCTCTGGCAAAGGCCCTCTCTGCCTCTGCCATTCTCTCCTGTATTAAGGCCTTCTCTACCTCAGCCCTTCTCTCCTCAACAGCTAGGCGCGCTAACTGCAACTTCAGGTCCCTCTCTTCCCGCCTATCTCTTAGCTCATCAGGCGTCAAGGAATGAGAGGTAGCCCTGCTTCTTACACTGGACCCAGCAAGGGACTCCCTATCACTGGGGCCTTCCCTGTCAACTGGCGTCCCCAACCGGTCATTCTCGCCCTCCTGATCAGTCTCTCTACCACTCTCTAGGGATGAGGTCTGGGAGCCCTCCCATTGGGAACCCTCGCTACACTCAGGATCCTCTGGGTACCCCCTAAGCACACTCCCTCCCTGGGTAAATGTCACAAACCTTTCAAAGAAATTCAGAGATCTCCTGAGGTCCCCTTCTACAGGCAGCCCTCTGTCTCTACAGAACCCCTCTAATTCCCCCTGCTTGTAAAACGGCAGGTCCTCTAAATCAAAGGTAAGCCCCATCTTGAAAAGGTACAAATAACTCAACTGTGACAACCACAATACCCAAGCGTGAGAACTGAAACCAGGAAAAATGACCAAAGAGAGAAAGTTAAGAGAAGCCAAACATGTGATGGTCTAAACGCAATCCTTGTAGTGAAATAATGAGTCACAATGGTATTGTGCAAGCGCAAGTCCTATCCTCACCGCTGACGACCAATGTTAGAAATGGGGTTTCTGGTTGGCTAGGGTATGTACCTCAGCCAGGCAGAACTTACCCACTCTAGTCAGGGCAAGGGAGTTACACGTCCAAGATAACCCCTGCTCACCCCCTTGGTAGCTTGGCACGAGCAGTCAGGCTTAACCCGGAGGCAATGTGTAAAGCATTTGCACAACACACACACACATGTGACGCAATATCCCCACCACAAAGGAAACACAACACTAGATTATATGAAAATATACTGTATTGTACACAACATAATTATTAGACCAACATCACATAACAGTACTATCCTGCTACCTTAGCAGTTGTCAGAACGTTACACATTAGTTACTTTGCAAACTAGCAGTAGTCACACATAACACACAGGTTACTCAGTATTCTGCAACATAAGCAGTAGTCAGGAAACACGTTATCACATTAGAACACTTGTCATAAGAATATCATAAAACGCCCATAGTAGGAACATTAGAAAACCTATGGCAAGTTAGGGAAACATATTAGCAAGTCACGCCCATAAAAGGAACATGTGCACACATATGTAAAAGCATCATAGAACAGGTAGGCAATATATCATAATAGCAAAGTCTGTAGAAAGAACTTTAGATTAGGAACATAGTGGTCCATTTAAAAGTACCTGTCTTGATGGGGAGGCACTTCCAGTGCCTAAAACAACGAATGGGGCCCCCGGCGCTCTTCTGCGCAAAACGGGGGCCTCCCTAAACCTGGCAGATAGAGAGGGGCGGCATGCCCCTTCTCTGACTCCTTGACGGGCCCCTTCTGGGACCCGTGATCACTGGAGGGGCCCCCGGGCCTCCACCGGCCCTCTCCAGGGGGCCCCCAGTCAGGGAAATCCTGTGGGTAAGGAGGGGGGCGCCACGCACCCCTCCAATCTGCGCACGGGCCCCTCTGGGGGCCCGCAAACTCCTGAGGTCTCCCGGGGCCTCCGTCGGCCCGTTCAGAGGGGGAGACCCCCTTACGATGGCCTTGGGCCCACGAGGGGGCCCACCAGAGAGCTGGCAGCGGGGGCGAGCCTTCGATGAGGCTTCCTCCCTGCCCACACACGTCGGGGAGAGCCCTCCGGGGCTGGAGCAGGTGAGGGAGAGGCGTCCTCATCTCCCTCCTTCTCGAACAACAAATGCCGGCACCAGGTCGGGCCGGCCGATGCCCCGGGGGCGCTCCTCGGAGCGATCCCTACCCCGGGGGCACCGCTAGGAGCAGGCTTGCTCCTCGTTATTTCGGAAGTGGTTTCCTCGTGCCCCGGGGCACGGAGCTGAGCGTGATCCTCGCGCTTCACAGAATTTACGTCCCCGGGCTGCGGCAGTGATTTTCATCAACGAAGCGCTTTTCACAGCGCCTAGGAAAATTATGCAGCCTGGGCTGCGGCGGTGATTTTCTTTTAGCAGAGACGCGCTCCAGGAAGCGCGAGGGCATAATTTAAAGCCCGGGCTGCGGCGGTGATTTCCTTTAGAAAAAGAAAAGCGCTTTCAAAGCGCTATGGCACATCAACAGCCCAGCAATTGAAGAAATGCCTGGTTCCTGGTTACAGCACTCTGCTACAAGGTTTAAAAGAGCGTTGCAGGGCTCAGGGGCCACAGCACCCTGCCCCTGGGAACAACTAAACAAGAAGGAGCACAGGGCTGGTGGGCCCAGCTACAGGCCAGCACAAGGGGTGCAGATGGTGGCAGTTCCTCCTAGTGACCAGGCAGGTCACAGGTCAGCACAGCAGCAGCAGTCCATGGTGGTTTCCTGGCGAGTCCATTCATCAGCGTTCTGTGTCCAGTTCCAAGTTCCAAGAATGTTCAAATTGTGGGGAAAATTCCCCTGTACTTATAGTCCGTTTTTACAGTGTTTTACAATGATAGGGAAAGGAGGTTTCAGCCAGTTACAACTGGTTCTGGGAGTGCCCCCTCTCTCCTTTCAGCACAGGCTCCAAACATCAGTGGGGGGTTAACGACCCTATTGTGTGAGGCCAGGGCACAGCCTTTACAAATGTAGGTGTGCCCCGCCTCTCCCTACTCTCCGACCAGGAAGACTATTCAGTATGTAGATGCACCTCAGTGACACCTCCACCCTCCCTGTGTACAGGCTGTCTGAAAAGTATGCACAAAGCCCCAACTGTCACTCTGCCCAGACGTGGATTGGAGTCAAGCTGCAAAACACCAGAATCATAAGCACAGATAAATGCGCACTTTCTAGAAGTGGCATTTCTGTGATAGTAATAAAAAATACACCCACACCAGTAAGCAGTATTTATTATCCCCATCACAACCATACCAAACACGCCTACGCTACCCCTCATAAATCAGACAATACCCCTTACACAAAAGGCAGGGCATTTCTAATGCAATCCTATGAGAAGGCAGCACTCACAGCAGTGAGACACCAAGTTAGGCTGTTTGTCACTACCAGGACAGGCCATGCAATATGGCACATGTCCTGCCTTTCTACATACATGGCACCCTGCCCATAGGGCTAGCTAGGGCGTACTTTAGGGGTGACTTACATGTAGTAAAAGGGGAGTTCTGGGCCTGGCAAGTAAATTTAGATGCCAGGTCCCTGTGGCAGAAAACTGCGCACACAGGCCCTGCGCTAGCAGGCCTGAGACAGGTTTGAAAGTCTACTTCAGTGGGTGGCGCAAGCAGCGCTCCAGGCCCACTAGTAGTATTTAATTTCCACTCTACAAGGGACTTATAGGTAAATTAAATATGCCGATTAGGTATAAGCCAATCATACCAACTTTAGATGGGAGAGCACCTGCACTTTAGCACTGGTCAGCAGTGATAAAGTGCTCAGAGTCCTAGAGCCAACAGCGAAAGGTCAGAAAAACCAGGAGGAAGGAGGCAAAAAGACTAGGGATGACCATGCGTATGGCCAAAAGTCCAACAATATATATATATATAGCCACGTGGCGGTCACCACTAGGTAATTATAGTTAGGACCTAGTTTCTATAGCAAAGCATTTTTGTTTTCCAAATAACTTTAGCACCATTTGATGAATCCTAATTAATTTGTCCAAGAAACTACAACGCTTACTTCAGCATCTGTCTGAGGAGTTTCGGAGTGATTTGTCAAGCAGGGGTGGGGAAATGCTTTTTCCCCATTCATTTTTCCATAGGAAGTTGAACAGCAATAGAGCAGAAACTACTGAACGGAATTACACCAAATGTGGGAGAAAGCTAGGGTCTGGTCCAGATAGTGACCTTTTTGGTGATTTGGTGTAAATCTGTTCAGTAGCTTTAGAGAAATGAAAGAAAATCCAAATATGTATATATAGAGACACAAAGCATCCGTAACCCCTTTCGATCTTGTGACATCTGATTGGCTGCCAACACCTTAACAAGGAAGTGTTGACAGCCATGTTGGGACTCAGATTCAGCTTAGTCCCAGAAAAAAAGCTAAAAAAAAAATGAAAAGGGCCAGGGTTTGGTCACCCTGGCCCCTTAGCTGTAGTGCTGGGGTCCTAGAGTGACCCCTAGGACTAAAAAGCACTTATTAAAAAAAAATGTTTGCAGAGAATACATAATGGGGTCCCACACTTCCTAATACCTAAGCCCCTGGGTGTGCCAAGTCACGGGGGCATTGATATTTGTCAGACGGGGGGCACCTGGCCCCGTGCAGTACCAGAGACCGACACCTCCCTGGGGCTAAAACCATTATGTGTGCGAGGGTCCACCAAGCCCACACAGCCACGGGGACCAGCACCTCCATTGTGCTTCAATGTAATTCTAAGCAGGGGTGGGACTAGCCCACCTGCAGCCCCGGGGACCACCACCTCCCCAGGGTAAATATTAAAAAATAGAAAGGGGGTCTGTTTCCGACCTTTGGCACTCCAGGAACCACTAACTCCCTGGGGCTTTCTTCGTTGGAGGGGGACTGTGTGGCCCGCCTCAAGGAGCCACTGATGGCCTTGGAGACTGCCACCCCCAGGGCCAGCTCCTGCTATGCCATGGGGTGCCCAAACACTGGGATATAGCTGTTTGCTGTGGCTTGGGGACAGCTTTAACAGCTGCCCCCAAGTCACATCAAACACTCTGCTCACAGCGAGGGACAGCTGTCAATCAGATCTCCCTCGCTGCGGGCAGAGGTTTCCTCTGTCTCCCTGCCCATGGAGATGTAGACAGGGAGACAGAGGAAACTGCTCTCATAGAGAGGGAGCTGCTTTAGCAATGTTGGCCCCCACAGGAGGCAGGGAGCCATCAGGGACAGTGGGGTCCTTCAGGCTCCCCCACGGTCCCCAGCAGTGTGACTGGATGCCGGTCACTTGGCTGGGCCCTGGTGGATGGGGTCCCAAACCCGGCCTGAAATCAGCCTGGGGAGGGGGGTCACACTGCCCCTTACACCCCAAAAAATAATAATTTGGTCACACCCTGGGCAATGGGGTCTCCGGGGCTGAGATTGGCCTAGGGAGAGGGGCCCTGTTGGGTTGGTTTGTTAAAGGGACTGGCAGTAGGGCAGACCCTCTGGCTAACCCATGCTGCACACAGCCAAAGACCATGCACAGTGTAGGGTTGGGTTACTATAGAGGTCGGCTGCAGGACCTGTCCACAGACCAGGCTCAGCAGCCAACCACCACCTCATACGACCAAAGGCCATGTGCAAAGGTGGTTGGATTAATTTATAGTAATGAAAACCTTAGAAATTCACTGGAAAAAGCAAAGGTTGCAGGGATGTTATTGTCAGGAAATAGAATTAAAAAAACATAGAAATTTACCTGTTAGCCAGAGTTATTTCAAGTAACTATAACTCATGCCCTAAGATAACTATATCTCGCACCTTTGCCATGCTCTGCTAATTACCCCACATATTACAGTACTCATGACATATTTGATAACATCATTGATAATATCAATATAATATTTTCAGCAAACGTTTTGAGAAAAAATTGTGCATGGAGAGGGCGCGAGTTATAGGTACCTTATGGCACGAGTTATAGTTACTTGAGGTAACTCTAACTATAACAGATTAATTTCCATGGTTTCGTATGTTTGAAATGTGAGCCTAACTGTAACATCCCTGTAACCTTTGTTTTTTCTCGTTATTAGTGTGAAAAATATTTTTTCTCGATATTTTTGTATTTTCAATTATAAGTATGGGAAAACATTATTTCTGTATCACTATATTTAGGGTTTTGATATTTTGTTAGTGAACCCTCACCACACCTCAATAATCTCCATTGGCTCCCAGTCCAGGAAGTATATAAGTTCAAGCTACTCACCCACGCCTACAGAGCTCTTCACATCACCAGCGTCCAGCGTACCTGAACCACAGCATCAATTTCTAATGTTTCACCAGATACCTTCAGTCTGCATCTCAGGCAAGAGCACATATCCCTCAAATCAAGAAGACTAGAAGTGGAGTATACCTCTCATCTAAGAATAGGAACAACTTCCTGCAAAACCTCAGAACCTTCCCTCACAGACTTCTGAAGGAACCTCAAGACATGGCACTTCCAGAGAAAACAGGCCTGATCCGGACTTCACCCCTCAGGCCTATCCTTCTGCAAATCTGGATTTTCTCACATATGGTTAGCCATGCTCTACAAATCCACATAACATTACATAATATAACATAATGTAAAGTAACACAACATAACATAACAGTAGCTTTTGAGAAGTTTGGGTTAAAATATATTTGTATATCTGGATGGTTCAGTTCGAGAGGCTCAATGAGATTCTTTCGGGAGCACCAATTAAAAAACTAGAGTGTTCTGATTTTGCCCAGTGCGCTTTTTTTCACTTGGGCCATCACCTCCTGTGGCAGTCAGACACCCTTGGCAGCGGGCACTCTCATTGGCTGCCAGTAACATGAGAAAAACTTTGCTGGCGGCCCCCTTCTTGAGCATGTGAAGGACTTGGGGACCCCATCCTCTAAGGCCAATTTTTTTAAAAAGAGAGGGGGATCACCCAGCCCTTCCCCCAGAGTCTGTGAAGGCCCTAGGGACCCATGGCTGTCACATTGATTAGGAGAGGGTGCACCAGGGCACCCACCTATAATTAATGGATGCCCCAGGGCGGGATCCTCAAGGCCAAAATAGGCTCAGGGAGGAGGGGCACATGTACCCCATCCCTTTAAAAAACGTATAGCACTTTGGGATGGGGTGCCCAGGGCCAAAGATGGCTCAGAAACTGGGATCTCTGCCCCCTCCTTTTTTAAAATGGAAAACACACAGCCCTGGGGGCTAGGATTCCCAGATCCTAATATGGCTCAGAGTGGGAAGCGATGTGCCCCCCATCCCTTACAATATGGCCCTGAGGATGGGGTCACTGAGGCCCAAGGCCCGCTTCCCCTTTTATTCCATTTGAACCCGGGGGATGAAGTCCTCAGGGAATGATAGATGCAGGACCAGGGCCTGTGCAGTCCTCTCTACTTTTATTAAAATACAGCCTCAGGGAATGGGGTCACTGGGGGCTCAAAAGGCTCAGTTCGGGGAGGGCACATGCCCCCTCCCTTTAATTATGTGATTTGGCCCTAGGATGCGGTTGCAGGGCCTTATAAGGCTCAGGAAGGTGACTGTGCAGCCCCCTCTTCTGTTTTTTTATTATATTCGACTCTGGAGGGTGGGGTCCCTGGGACTTAATAAGGCTCTGGAGGGGGGGGTACATCCGCCTTCCCTTAGAATTTGGCCCTGGGGGATGGGTCCCAAGGTTCAACAGAGACTCGGAGAGGGAGGCTGCATGTCCCCTCCCCTGCTTAATTGTATTTCTCCGCATGGAATGAGGTCCCTTTGGTCTTTTAAGGCAGGGGAGAAACAACCCCACCCGCCTTTTTATTGGAATTTGACTCAAGGGATGGGATCTCTGGGGCCAGTTAAAGGTTGGGGTACTGCACACCTCCCCCTTTAATATAGATATATATGTTATGACCCTGGGGGATGGGGTCCCCAATGTTCAAAGACCAACCCTATGCTGTGCATGACAAAGGCTGTGCATGGTGAGGGGTTGGCAACCTATTGGGGATTTGGTCATAGGGCCTGGCAGTAGGCTAAACTCTGTGGTCAACCCACCACCCGCTGATCACTGTCAAAGGTGCCCAGCGTGGAGTTTGCTGCTTCCAAGGAGTTAGGCGCAGGACCTGGCTGCGGTCCAGGCCCTGCAGGTGACCCCAAGCCCTGCAAGACCAAAGGCCCTGCACAGCGTGGGATTGGCTGCCTACTAGAGGTTGATTGCAGGTCCTGGCCACAGCCCAGGCCCACACAAATCCCCCTGCGTACATGACCAGCTTTACGTATTGTAATATAAAATTATTTTATGTCACAATATCCCAAGAAATTCACTGATTCACTGAAAAAAACAAATTTTAAAGGTAACATTCTAATGAGGTGTGATAAAAAGATGTGTTTTTGTTTAACAAAAACCTTAGAAATTAACTGATAAAACAAAGGTTAAAGTGATGTTATAGTTAGGTGAATATATCAGTGACAATATTTCAATGTCATAAATGATGTCTTAGAACATGTCATGAGTGATGTAATATGTGAGGTTATGGCAGTGCATGGTGGGGGTGCAAGGGATAGTTAGCTCTGCTAATTGTTACTGATAAATTTCATTTTTTTCACATCAAAATATTAATGTTGTCACTAACGTATTCAACTAGCTATAACGTCACTTTTTTCAATTAATATATATATATATATATATATATATATATATATAGAGAGAGAGAGAGAGAGAGAGGGAGATGCAGAAATAGCACATTATAGTCTGATGCACATTTGGCAATCCAGCAGCTAAATGCTGTATATTTTGTTGTTTTATTATTCGTTCAATTTATTTTTCTCAATGCTGCTCACAGTAGCATGTTTTCAATGTCACTGTTTATGGTTGTCTGTAATTTTTTATCTGTCCTTCATGCTTGCTTGTGTTGTACCATAAGGTCTACCTATTATTATGCTGACATGGCTGTGGCCTTTATGGGACTTCAGAGGATTGAAGTTCGAGGATCATAACATTATGAATGCTGTCAATAAAAACGGAATTCCAAATGTTTGCGTAGCTATTCTACATGGAACACTGGGAATAACATAAGCATGTACTTTCAATGCCAATTCTTTTATTTTTAGCCAGTGGCTGCAATTAAAATGATCACTAATTTAAATAAATATCTGGATCATTTACCATGCTCCATTTACAAGCACCCCTGTTCTCCAAGCTGCACTTTTTTACCAGTCATAATGAGATCTGGGAGAGCTTCCACATCTAGGCCACACATGCTTCCTTAGCCTAAAATTAATGACTTGCATTAAGTGAGATTTCCCTTTGGATACCCAACTTCTCCAGACAGTCATCAGTGCCTTCCAAGAAGGGCCCAAAGGTCGATAATGCCTCTGCTGCGCTGAGTGGAAGCGAACACGGTTCACCATCAGAGAGGCGAGTAATGTTAGCCGCAAGCCTAATTCAGAATTATTGATGGCGAGGCTTCAAAAGTGCATCTCTCTCCAGCACAGGCTTCCCAATAGCACTAGATGCACAGTAAAAGCAGCACCGGAGCCATCTCTCTCTGTCCGGTCCTTGGGGTGGGCAGAAGTACTCAGACTTGATGGTTTTGTTGCCAACATACGGTATATTTTCTCTGCTCTTCCAGCCGTTTGCTCTTAACATCTATGTGATTAGAACACTGAAAGGTGCATGTTTCCATGTCTTATTCTTTTACAAGATGGGACATTCTTTTTGACATACACTTTGAAGGTTAGAAGAAAATGGTGATTTGTTGAATTACAATATTTGGAAAGACTAATTAAATGTTATGTTTCAAATAGAAGTGGCATAATATCTGCACATTTATATATTAAATATAGATGAAGAAAACAATCAGTTTCTTCAGCACGTTTTACACGATGGAAACGCGCATTACAATGCATGTCTCTAAACACCACGGATGTTAAATATAGATCAACATCTTAACATGCATATCTTGATCACATTCTCGAAAACTGAATATCATACAACAAACACATGGCCCTGTAGTACAATGTAATCCAACAACGGACCTACACTAGATCTACTCCAGCCTCATGTACAACATGTGTCTAAACCTTAGTCTTAAACTACTAAAACATGCAATAAACTGATCACTCAGTGATGAACTGGAAAGGGAAAGAGAAGGAACGTAAAAATATTCAATGTTCTTGGGATGCCTTATGGTGAAGCAACTAAGACAACAAATAAACATGCATTTGCAATGCAATGGGTTTCGCGTTTGCTCGAGTTAAAACTATTTGTTTTGTAAACTCGTACCGTAAATTAAAAACGAAAAGTAAAACAGTTTCACATAAGCAAGCAGATGGCTGCCATTGGCGCACAGCAGACACACAAAAGGAAACAGAAGTGCGCTCTCAGTGAAACGTATTGGCAAAAGTGCAATTATTCAAGTAACCAGCAAAAGTGCAAATATCTATGTATCAGAGTAGATGTCATGCAAAGCGCTCGACTACTGCTCAGCAAGATCGTGATACCTAGGAAATAAAGAGAAAAAGTAGTCCAGAAACCATACCGAAAACATGGAACCTCGTATGTTTTGGAAAATGGGTTATTGGTAAGGGCAGGTAGGTACCTACACTTAACAATAGGCCACTAACCTCCACTAAGGTCCAGTTAGGTCTCAGTAAATTAAACCCAGCTCAACCCTTGGTAGCTTGGCAACGAGCGTCAAGGCTTAACTTAGGAGACAGGGTGTAAAGCATTCAAATATCACAAAACAGTATTTAAATAAAACACAGGAAACAGTTTAAAAATCCAAAACCAATTTATAAAAATAGAATATATTTTTATCTTCAAAATGACACAAAAACGAATAAAATCGGATGAGGGGAACCGGAGATATGAATTTTTAAAGAATTATTGTTTTTTTAGCGCCTAGAAACAAAAAGCGCCAATCTGGTCATCTGGTTGCACCTCGACCAGGGCAAAGTCAAAGTTTAAGGCCAACTACGATGGAGCCCTACTCGGCTACAGGCCGCGGGAGGCCTCGGTTAAAAGTTTACCTTCACATTTAGTCTCTTTTTCGAAGATTTTCTTTAGCGGGACGAACCTGCCAGTCCAATCCGACCTCCTGGAGCCCTTTTCCGGATACACGTCGCGGGAATCCTCAGTGGAGATGTTTACCTTCGGACTTAGTCATTTTTTCGAGGTGAAAATCCTTCGACCAGGGTAAACCTGGATCTTGATCCGACATCCCTGGAGCCCTCCTCGGATACGCTGGCTGGGAGGTCCCAGTCAACTTTTTACCTTCGGACTTAGGCCCTCATTCTGACCCTGGCGGTCTTTGACCGCCAGGGCGGAGGACCGCGGGAGCACCGCCGACAAGCCGGCGGTGCTCCAATGGGGATTCCGACCGCGGCGGTAAAGCCGCGGTCGGACCGGCACCACTGGCGGGGTCCCGCCAGTGTACCGCGGCCCCATTGAATCCTCCGCGGCGGCGCAGCTTGCTGCACCGCCGCGGGGATTCCGACCCCCCCTACCGCCATCCAGATCCCGGCGGTCGGACCGCCGAGATCCGGATGGCGGTAGGGGGGGGTCGCGGGGCCCCTGGGGGCCCCTGCAGTGCCCATGCCACTGGCATGGGCATTGCAGGGGCCCCCGTAAGAGGGCCCCTACAAGTATTTCACTGTCTGCTGCGCAGACAGTGAAATACGCGACGGGTGCAACTGCACCCGTCGCACAGCTTCCACTCCGCCGGCTCGATTCCGAGCCGGCTTCATCGTGGAAGCCTCTTTCCCGCTGGGCTGGCTGGCGGTCTGAAGGCGACCGCCAGCCAGCCCAGCGGGAAAGTCAGAATTACCGCCGCGGTCTTTCGACCGCGGAACGGTAACTTGACGGCGGGACTTTGGCGGTCGGCCTCCGCCGCCCGCCAAGGTCAGAATGAGGGCCTTAGTCTCCTTTTCGTAGATTTTCTTTACCGGGACGAACCAGCAAATCAGGCCGGGTCGCGGTTGAGGCAAGCCGGCTAGAGTTGCTGCGGCGGGTCGGTCCCTCTATGGAGCTTTTTTTCAAAAGTTCTCCAAACTTCTCCAAACTTCTGGGGCTTCTCCCAGATGTCATTTTAAGGTTCTTTTGAGGTCCACAGCTCACCCCAAGGGTCCAGAAGTTCTGAGATGGTCCTTGGGGGTTGTGAACTACAACTCACAGAATGCACCTGGCGCAAACTCCCTTTTTGGCCACTGGACAGTGGTCAGCTGGTCGCTTTCTTCAGGAGTTGGTGCAGGGGACTCTGGTTAGCAATTTTTCACCTGTAGCAAACATGGAGTCCCTCCTAGAACCAGTTGAAGCCAGGCAAAGTCCTTCTTGTGGTGAAGCCCAGGTGTGCAGCTGGTGCAGTCCTTCTGAGTGCAGGTTCCAGGTGCAGGCCAGGGGTCCAGCAGGGCAGTCCTTCTTCTTCTGTAGTTCTTCCTTGTTGGATGTGGTAGGGAACTGAGGTGTGGGTGCAGGTCTGCCAGTTTTATCCTTGCTCCTCGGTGAAAAACAGGGGGGTCCTGATTCTCCAATCAGGTGCAGGGTCCTTCCCCCTGTGATGACCACTTCCTGGGAAGTGTGGCAAAAATCAATCCCAGGAGGCAACATTCTCCAAAAATCCATCATGGCTGAATCTGATTTTTGGAGGTTACATCTGGCTGAGCCCACACACTGGTGTGGCTAAAAATCATAAACACACCCCTCTCCTGTCCTCTCCTAATCTAATCAAGGGGGCACCTAGTTGTCTGGGGTTGTAGGATGTGGGGGTGTTGCTGGTTGCTCCAAATGTCCTTCTCTGCCTTTGAAGACCAGTTTGGCAGCCCTCCCCCTTCCTGCCTCACCATCTGCTGAGGAGAGATTCCCTCCTACAGGCACATTCCTTAGTGTGAAGCCAGGCCACTTCACACCTCATCAAGGCAGCCTGGCCAGGCTGCTAGAGGCTGGCCAATCAGAGCACAGCAGCACAAACAATGCAGGGCTGAAATTGGCAACTTTTCAGGTAAAGTTTAAAACTCTTTACCTGAACAAGTTATATTAAATCCAACAACTGGAAGTTGTGGGATTTATTATAACAATTAATTTGATACCAAACTCTTGGTATCCATCATTTAAGGGGACTTTAAAAATTAAAATAAAGTCTCCCCATTCTAGCCTATGAAGGCCATTTACTACAATGAGGGAAAACTAATTTGGCTGTTTTTACCTCACCAGGGCTTATAAAACTATTTTTATAAGGTCCCTGCTCATAGTTACATGGCACCCAGCCCTAGGGGCACATAGGGCACACCTTAGGGGTGACTTATATGTAAAAATAAGGTAGTTTAAGACTTTGGAACTACTTTTAATTCCAAAGTCGAATTTGCATATAACTTTAATTTAAAAGCAGCCAGCAAGGCAGGCCTGCCTTTAAAATGACACTGGGCACCTCAGCAGCACTACCTATGCTGTGGTCCCTAAACCTACATGCCCTACCATATACTAGGGACTTATAGGTAGGTTAACTTAGCCAATTATAATTAGCCTAATTTGCATATCAATTTTACACAGAGCACAGGCCCTGGGACTGGTTAGCAGTACCCAGGGCACCATCAGAGTCAGGAAAACACCAGCAAAAAGTGAAAAATGGGGGCAAAAAGTTAAGGGGCCTCTGCAATCAGCCCTGTTTTCTCACAGTATGTTTTCAGTAGATGGCCGGTGCATTTGAGGTGGGCTAAACACCGGAAAAGGCATGACATATGCACACCTTTTACTAATTAAATCAAGTGAATTTTAAAAGGCAAGCCCACAAACCAACCAAACTGATGGGTGCGACATGGGCATGGTTAAAAGCCCACAGATCGATTACACCAGGGACAGAGCGCTTTGCATGCTCAACCCTAAAAATGGACAAAGTTAAGTCACAGGCAAGCAGAATGGACTGTGTAAGACTGGTAAGCAGTACTCTTAGGCACATTGAGTTTGTTTATATATTCCTAGATGTATTCGTCCTACATTTATTTGTGTTTTTTTCCTACATTTGGTGTGGCAGAATCATAAATGTAGCGTGTAGAACTGAAGTTTAGTGGTGCAAAGGTTTCATCTATTCCTGTGCTAAAGATCCTGAGAACCAGGGATGTGCAAACAATGTGCATTGATTTATTCCTGCTTGTTACAAATTGTTCTTGAAATTCACAGGCATACATTTAGGGGGTCATTATAAGTTTGGTGGTCCCAAGACCGCTCTGTTGGCAGTGGCGGTCATAGCACCAACAGGCTGGCGGAGAAGACTGACAAGTTCTGACCATGGCGGTATTCCTAACAGAATACAGCTAAATCACTGCCTGTATCGCCACCCCCAGGGAATGTCTAAACCCCTTGAACACACAAATGTACATCACACAAAATATACCCCACCACTTTCTGACAAAATCACTGGACACAACCTCACATGCTGTCTAAACAACACACGTAGCCCAAGCAAAACCCACACACACATACAGACACACAACTAATGTTAGCCAGGAAAAACTCCATTCTAGGGAAAGAAATGCATGACAAAGATGTAACCATGAAACCACCAACTGGTTAGTTCAAGTAATTATTTTATGCAGGAAATATTAAAAGCAAAGGCCATAGGCCAGTCCATTAGTCCAATGTCACATTGCACACAGTGCACATATGTGTGCCCCAAACCTGACTCCTGACTGCCATGTAACCTCCACAGGAAGAGGCACCTATGGGGCAGGTAGGCACCTCAGGGGTTATCTGGGGGGGGGCAGAGCGGGTTGTTAGGTCATAGAGGGAGGCATTTGGGATCTGGCTTGGGAGGGAGGGTTGGCCTTTTCGGTGGACGGGTAGACTTTGTGGCAGGGGGAGGGGCATGCCAACTTGTAGGAGGTGCAGGGGAGGTCTTAGAGGTGAAGGGCCTGACTTGGGGAGGGACACAGAGGGGGCCATTCCGACACCGGCGGTCAAGGACCGCCGGGGCCGGGGATGCGGGAGCACCGCCAACAGGCTGGCGGTGCCCCGCAGGGCATTCTGACCGCGGCGGTTTGGCCGCGGTCAGACCAGAAAAACCGGCGGTCTCCCGACGGTTTTCCGCTGCCCTGGGAATCCCGGTTCCGACCGCCAGGAACAGGATGGCGGTGAGGGGTGTTGTGGGGCCCCTGGGGGCCCCTGCAGTGCCCATGCCAATGGCATGGGCACTGCAGGGGCCCCTGTAAGAGGGCCCCACTTTGAATTCCAGTGTCTGCTTTGCAGACACTGGAATTCGCGACGGGTGCCACTGCACCCGGCGCACATCCTCCACTCCGCCGGCTCCATTCGGAGCTGGCTTCCTCGTGGGGAGGGGTTTCCCACTGGGCTGGCGGGCGGCCTTCTGGCGGTCGCCCAACAGCCCAGCGGGAAAGCCAGAATGGCCTCCGCGGTCTTTCGACCGCGGAGCGGCCATATGGCGGCTCCCTCCAGGCGGGCGGCTCCCGCCGCCCGCCGGGGTCAGAATGACCCCCAGAATGTTTAGGGGTATCACAGGGTGGGAGAGAAGTAGGGAAAAGGTCAAACTCTGAAAGGAAAGCTTTTTTCGACACACGGAATGGTCAGAGCAAAAGGGGTTTGTGTATGTAGGGAGAGGGAGTGGTTGCTGAGGTGTTGGTATAGATGTCTTGGGTGCATACTTGTGGGTAGTGGGTGTCGGGTGGGTGAGTGTGGGCGTTTATGTATTTTGGGAGGAAAGGGGTGGTGGTGCTGGGGGAGGCCGTAATGGGTTAGTGACTGTCTGTTGGGGTGGTGACTGTAGGTATGGTGGATGTGCTGCATGTCGGCATGTCTGGGGTTGTAGTGTGGTGATTGGAGTGGATGTCTGAGGGTCTGTTGTGGTGCTGTCTGTGGGTGAAATAGCTATAGTGGCTGGATCTGTGAATGTTGGTGTGTTGTCTGCAGGTGTGTCAGGTGTGCTGTCAGTTATTCTGGCGGTGGTGGGAGTGTCAGGGCAGGTTGTGACTGTTGCTGTGTGCAGGTGAATGTTGCTTGTCTGCATGCTGGAGGTGTGTCTTGTGGTGCTTGTGGTTGTCAGAGCTACCATTGGATGTTGAGGTGGATGCATGCTTATCTGTCCATTTGCTTTGCCTGGGTCAGGGAAGAGGGGTTTGGGATTGGGAAGAGGAAGGTAGAGGGGGGACGGGAGACAAAGTATGACTGGCTGCCATCAGTGTGGAGGCCAGAGCCTGAAATGATCTCCGTAGGCCAGCCAGAGCACAGTGAATGCCCCCCAGGAATGCATTACTCTGTTGGACTTGAGTTGCCAGTTACTGGTTGGCTTTCACAATAGTCAACTGACCCACTGAGATGGACCTCAGGACGTCAATAGCCACCTGACTGAGGGCAGCAGGGCTGACAGGGGCAGAGGTGCCTGCTGCAAAGGAGACGCCCACCGTCTTGGGTGAGCGGGCACGGCCAACTGGGTGAGCAGCTACAGGAAGGGCTGTGGTAGTGAGGGGGGTGGCGAACTGAGATGTTGCTGGGGTGGTCCCAGATGAGTCTACCACTGCTAGGGAGTGTCCAATGGAGGAGGAATCTGATGATGAGGAACTGGATCCAGCCTCCCCTATGGCACTACCCTTGCCCTCCGGGCCACTGGGTCCCTCAGTGTCGGTGGTATCAACACTCCGTGTCCCAAGGCCAGCAGCTTCCCCACTCGGCTGTGTCCTGTCTCTTTCGCCTGCCGTTGCTGATGCAGAGAAAGAGAGAGAGAGAGAGAGAGAGAGAGAGAGAGAAGGTCATCACATTCTTAATATACACATAAAGTATACCATACACAACAGTAACAACACATCTATGTCTAAGAAAGCCCCAGATAGGAACCATTTTGAGCCTACATCATGTCACAACTACATACTTCTAACATTCCTATATGACGAAAGTATCACCCACAACATAAGCCAACCATCAAACCACTACATCACCATCCCATCAATTCAGCAGTAACACAAACCAATCGTGCACAAGATGAATTGGCTACATCTAAATTCTCTCCTTATGCAGATCCTCAATGTGTACCAACAAATCATCCTTAGAAAATACTGTTAACAGGCAACACAATATCATGCACCCCCTGTCCATCACCAGTAGTCATGTAACATGACAGTCAATTCTTCTCACTTAAAATACAACACAGCATGTTCCTTTACAGTCACATAACTAACTTGTGACTCTGTCCATATCATTCACCATGTCAAATACATCAGATGAAAACACTACATATGGCATACCCAAATAGTGTGCCTTGCAAAATAATATAGCATGTCATTGAAACATCTATCAAAAGTGTATAAAAATGATTTAGTTTCTGGACCTACTTATCTAACTTATTGACACATAGAGAACAAATGTATGTCCTGCAGAGAGGGCCTACTTAACACACTATGTACAACCACAGACAACCACAGGGAGCATACCAACACCTTCAATACAATGGAAACTAATTATTTGCATGAAGATACCATTCCACTTTACATGCTGAGTAGAAACCTTCACATGACTACATCAAAACACCTACATCACTAACAACTGTCCAGACATGTGAAAGCCAGTACCTTAGTACAGAAGTAACACTTACATAATCCACTACTAATATAACCATGATTGACATATACACCTAGAGTCCAGCAAATTGACTGACAACATATCCCATGCCACCAACATGTTTATGTCAAATGGAGCCCCTGCTACACTATTAAGTCAGGAAGAAATGAGCTGATCCAGTACTAAATCTGTCAAACAGTCTCAGATTAGCAAAGTTAAGTCTGGGAAAGAAGATGTTTCAACATAACAATAGGCACAAAATACCATTTAGCACATGATGTAGGCACAAAACAGTGAATGTTCCACCCATATAGGTATGGTACTGCCCTGTGTAGCATAGACAAAATACATGGACTAAGGGATCAGCAGGCTAGTCACTTACCTTCTCAACATCATATACATGAAAACATGTTTTTGAACACATATCAATGATATGTCTTGTACTGTCAATGTATCATTACCACCATGATTTGCACTATGTAAGATGTCCCCCCTGATTTTTTTTTTCCCAATGTGTGGTTCTGACATAACAATGGGGACTCCTCCTCAAACCTCATAGGGAGTGGAGTAAATTTGCCATATTAAAATTGTGATTGGGATTACAGCCTCACATGAAGTTTCCATCTATTTCAGGACACAGAATTACTTGGCCCTGTTACTCATCTATCAGGCCCTAAGATGCACATAGAACAAGATCCAGTGGAACTGGACTGGTCAGAGACCAAAGAGCTATGCAACTTACCAATTGGATATATGGACTGTGGAACTGTAGGTGAGAAGTATGACACAGCAGGCTACACACACACCCACATATATATGTATATATATATATATATATATATATATATATATATATATATATATATATATATATATATCAGTGTAGGGGTACACATATGACACAGTCGCATGTACAACACCACATGCAGTCATACTATTTGTTTGACATAGGTGAATAACATGTCCCTGTACACAATACAATGCCCACATCTATGTC
Organism: Pleurodeles waltl; assembly: GCF_031143425.1. Classification (NCBI taxonomy): domain Eukaryota; kingdom Metazoa; phylum Chordata; class Amphibia; order Caudata; family Salamandridae; genus Pleurodeles; species Pleurodeles waltl. Next base: position 1,246,608,351 of record NC_090437.1, read on the forward strand.
TCCATGTTGCCAACTGTAGTACTATGTCTTCCTAGAAGACACTTTACCTGTAGAACTTACCACATTGTCACAGCTGAGATACTTAGATATCATACACTTAACTGGCATAGGCATGTACATGTGTTTTGTCAGTACTTAACCCCTTGTGGCTGCTGTGCTGCCCTCAAATGCTCAGCTACCTCAGGGTAGGCCATCGCCAAAATGCAGGTCACTAGGGGGATCAAGTTCCGACGGGCACCCCTCCATTGTTGGGAGGCCATCCCCAGCTGGGCCTCTGCAGTCTTCCGGGACCAGCGTCTCAGGTCCTCCCACCGCTTCCTACAGTGGGTGCTCTGCTCTGTGAATAGTAAAAGCTGCATAACTGAGGAATTTGTGGTGACAGCGATGCACACCTATTCTCAGGATCCGATTAGCATTGTTAATGTAGATAATGTGCTAGAAAATGTGTACCACAAGTAAAGTCGGTTGGACTAACAAACACAGACACTCACAGACAAATATGCATGTTTAGTACATTAGGTAAGTGAGGGAATGTGCACCAAGGAGAGTGTCATCAGATGGATAGCTTTGTGTTGTACTGTAGTTGTCAGAGGTTGTAACGGACCTCAACAACGGATATGTGTGACTTGTATATGGACATTTACATGATGTGTGCATTATTCATGTCACATACAATATTTATATGTTTCCACATAGTTGCCCTGCATTGAGGAGAAGAAGACAACCACCAGTGTTTCGCCCATTGCAGACCTACACACCATAGAGGAGAGACATACTATCCAAACAGATCAGCTGAATCGGCATACAATCTTGGATCTTTGTGATCAGTTGGAGCCAGATCTGATGCCTACCATTCGCAATCCCTATAGCATATCTACCATCATTCAAGTCATGTCAGTGCTACACTTCCTTGCCACCCGGTCCTTTCAGAATACAGTGGCCCTAACTGCAAGGATGTCCCAGCCCATGCTCAGTCTGGTTTTAAAAGATGTACTGTGTGCATTGTTGAAACACCTGAACAGCTACATCAGGTTTCCACAATTTCATGCTATTGGACCACATGTGGGTGGAGCCATAGATGGCACCCATGTAGCCTTGGTCCCCCCCAATGCCAATGAATAGGTATATAGGAAAAGGAAAAACTACTACTCCATCAATGTTTAAGTGGTGCATCTGGCAGACCAGTACATTTCAAAAGTCAGTGCAAAGTATCCAGGATCAGTCCGTGATTCCCTCATAATGTGGAAGAGCAATGTCCCACTGCTGATGACATGACTCAACACAGAGTGGGCCTGGCTGGTTGGTAAGTTAGATTTGAAATGTGTGTTTGCAAAGTATGTCTCCTGTCATCACAATAGTGCATGTCTCACATATATGATTGTGTTGTTATACCAATTTGCTTACAGGTGACTCTGGCTATCCAATCCGTCCTTGGTTGTTAACACCAGTGAGGTATCCAACCATGTCAGGGGAAGTCCGCTACAGTGAGGCTCACTAGACAATAGGGCATGTCATGGAGCGGACCTTTGGGCTCCTGGGAAGGCAAGGTTTAGGTTCTTGGACATTTCAGGAGGAGGACTCCTCTACTCACCCAACCAGGTATGTCAAATAATTGTTGCCTGCTGCATGCTCCACAAACTTGCCCTGAGACGTCAGATATCATTCCTAGCAGATGAGGGGTAGCCAGCAGAACCTGTGGGTGGAAATGCAGATTGGCCAAGTGATGCAGAGCCAGATGAAGATGAAGCAGGAGACTCCAGGGCAGATCTCATCAATTGGTACTTCAACTAACTAAAGGTATCTGATGTCTACTTAGTGTTGTGATTTCATTTTGTAACCTGCAGTTGATGGGTAGCATGTCACCTCCTTTTTAGCATCATCTATGGGGTTGCAAGTAGCTCCAGTGCCTATGAGTGAGTTGTGCATGCAGATTGTAACTTTGTATTGTGTACTGGGCAGAATTGCCTACAGTGTCATGTTTTGTTATAGCAGATGCAAAGTCTCACTTGTGAACATAACTTTTCTGATTTGAGGAATGTTTTCTGCTATGTCCTATCCCTTAATTCTGTCAATCACAGATTTGCAGTGTTCCAGTTCGGCTCCTCCTCCTTGGCAAGTGACAGACTGTGTCAGAAGCATATGGGAATTGCAAGCAGACACAAGAAATGGACATGGCTGAAACCAGGTACTAATTACCATGAGTATGTGGAGTGTAACTAACATAGCCAGACTGTCAGGAAACTGGGGTGGAAATGTGTTTTTCCGTCAAGTTCACCTGTATGGTACAGGAGATGGTCAAATGTTGTTGCTTGTGTTTCCATATGTTTCTGTGTAAATATAGAACCACAGGTTCTCCCATCATAATGGTTTCTTTTGTATGTAATCTACCTTCAAGCTAGCTGTATGTCTGTGTGTTCCTACTTTGCATACCAATGTGCATGTCACTGTGGACTGACATAGTGAGTGGCAAGCCTACAGGTATGTGACCAATGTAAGTGAAAGATCCCTGGACTGGGGACATCAGTACTGATCTCTGTCTGTACCATGGGGTGTGAATATTAGGAAGCTAAGGAATGTGTATGTGGTAAGGCGTTACCAGGTGATACAAAGACCAATCTGTGTGTCTCCTGGCGTGTAGGAAGACAAATATGACCCTAACTTCTGTATCCTGTGGTTTCGCTTTGTCTGACATCTTAGCAAACATCCTGATGTTAATATCAGTTATACTCTATCTGCTGTATGCATATCTATCAATAAATGTGTGTAGATGTAGTATGCAAGTTTTTTTTAATCTGTCCATGTTACAATTCTAATGTAATTAGTCTCCTGCTGATAGAGTCCACATGTGATGTCCAAAACAAAGGTTGTACAATACAGAGACACACATTGATACTAGAGTTGGCATGCATAACAGTTGTAGATGGTTGACAAATGACATAAAAATGACCTGTGTTTAAGTGTAATTTATGGTAGACAGTAAAACAATATGTGTGACTTTTAACTTAAAAACACACAAAATAAATAGTGAAGGGTTCAGTCATGGTGGCTGGAATCATGAGGGTAGCTGCTACACCATTAGGATACACAAGTCCAGTGTCTTTGCACCATGGGAAAATGGAGATTGATTTCAGTCAACAGGGTGTATCTGTGGCACACAAGGGGAACATATCAGGAGAGGTTCACTTCCTGACAGTGGGTTTGGTCTTGGCATCTTCTCCTGCTGGATGTCTGGGTGGACGACCATGTCTCCGGGGGATTCCTCTGCCACCGAGGGTGGGGTGTCTGAGGCATGTCCTTCCCCTGGCAGGGCCTCAATTCCACTAGCAGCCGCAGAAGTTGAAGGGCCTGAAGAGTGATTACTAGTGGAAGAGGCCTGATGCTGTTTTGCAGATCTACTCGGGGTAATGTTGATACCCCTCAGCACCCCAGCAATGGAAGCCAAGATGGAATTTTGTGCCTGCCACTGCTGCATGACTTCCTGGTAGTTGTCCCTCTGCAGCTTTTGGATTTCCCCCATCATGGTGATTACCTAGCCCATCATGCCTTGGGGATTTTGGTAGGCTCCCAATACTTGGGAGATGGTTTCCTCCCACAGAATCCCTACAAAGCACCCTACCCCCATGTGCATGTGCCCCTGGCACAGTGTGCCTACTCCCTGTGGTGGCAGGACCATCAGTGTCAGTGGTGACAAGAGGAGACTCAGGTACCTGTATGATGGGGCACACAAAGGATGAGACATTCTTTGTGACACAGGTTTTGGGGCGATTGGTTGACTGTATTGTAGATGCAACAGAGCTAGGAGGAGTCGATGTGGGCAGGGTAAGGCTGACAGTTGTTGACTAACCAGGTGTCCCTGATGGGCCAGGTTCATCATCACTGTCTAGACATCCAGGGGTGTTGTCCTTACTGGGACGTTCATCCAGAGGGGTAGTGACAGTCTCTGGTATCCTGTCCATGGTGACACTGGCAAGGTTACCTGTAGGAGAAGTGGAACACAGAGTTCAGGTTGATGTGGGGGTATTATTGCAGATGTGTGAGATGCTTACAGTGCCTTCACATGATTCCAATGGAAATGACAGCTGCTGCACAAACTAACGTAGTACAAGATCAAACACAGTGACTTGAATTCCACACACCGTGTTTTGAGTTGTTAAACTATTTTGGTAGTGATTGTACTGCTGATGCCATCTGATGTCAGATTATTGACATGGGTGTTCACCTTTGTTGCCTAGTGATCTGTCTGGCATGATAGATGGCACAAATAAGAGCTGTACAAAGCACATTAGTGTCATAGTAGGGTCACAGTATTTTAGTAAGCAATAGACATTGACCTGTATCTGGATGTACTGCATGTGCATCCACTTTACCATCTGGCTTTCCACCCCACGTGGGAACATTTCTATGTCAGGATTCTTTATTCCAAGGCCATTATGAATGGGCACTCAGCTATTGCTGAGCTTTGCTTGTGATGATAGTGGGAGTGGGCCATTGCATTGCTGTCATTGTCATAAACTGTTCCACACATTCAAAATCGGTTAGATAGGTTGGATTGGTAGTTAGTTTCACATGTATGACATCTCATATCTGTTGCACTGTTCAGGTTTTCAAAATTATGGGATATTGCTTTCTGGGAGTTGTAGTGGTATGAGTTACCAGTACTTCACAGGCCATTTCCAAGGCCTGCTGGGCCAGCTGAGTTTAGTAGACGTGTGGCATGCCAGAGAGAGGGTATTAGATCATTTGGACAGATGTGTAGTGGGTGGTGTGTTAATTGGAGTGTGGTAAGGTGTTGCAGGAGCATGCTGTACATGACAATTGAGTGACATGAAGGTTGTGGGGACTTACGCGACTCCACTCTCCCAGGTATTCCTGTCAGGCCCTCAGGATGCAGTATGTCCAAGACCACCTCCTCGCAAGATGTGAAAGTAGGGGAGGAGGTGGGGGCCCACCACCAGTCTTTAGTGCTGCCAGCTAGTGCCTGGATGCCATAGAACTTACTTTCCCCTTAATGTCATTTCACCTCTTCCTGATGTCCTCACTTGTGTGTGGATAGCTGCCTACAGAATTGACCCTGTTGGCTATTCTTTGCCACAGCCCATCATCCATTATGCATGGGTGTTTTTGTGGGGACATGGCAGTGATGGTGAAGATGGTGTGATAATGTTCAAAGAAAAAGGATGGAGAAAAAGGTAAATGAAGAGGTGTAGGTGCTGTGATGTGAGTGAGTAATGGTTGTTGTGGATTGTGGGTGGATGTAAAATGTGTGTTGTGCATGTTGTGCAGGTGATTGATGTGTGTGTAGAGAAATGTTTATGGGTGCCTATTCTTATTTTTTATATATGGGTAATATGTTGGTTGTGTGTGGCTGTATGCAGTGTTTTGTTTGAAAAGGATTGTGGGTTGTGTAGGGGTTTGTTATATAGTGCAGTGAGTAGGTGTGTCGGGTGTGTGGATGTGTGTCAGGTTTGGTGTATTCAAACCATCCAATGTGGTGTTGTGTTCAGTGTGATGTGACCGTTGACTGCGGCGGTTTGCGCAGCCATTGGTTTTCTGCCATGGAAGAACCAATGTTGTGATTTCTTGATTGTAATCTGATGGGGGGATTTTAGTTGGGCTGGTGGTGCTGGTGGTTGGAGCACCTCTTTTCTGTCCTCCAGTGTCCTGGCAGATTCAGCAATTTGGCTGTTTTTGGCGGACTTCACAGTGTAACTCTTAATACGGCGGTCGGATGATCACCATCATGGCCGGCTTTTCGTAATGAGGCTCTTAGATTTTTTAGAATTAACCCTTGATCAAAGCACCTGTATTTTTGCAGGCCTGCTGTCTTCTGGATGTACTTATGCACCTTGAAAGAATAGAAAAATCCATAATAGGATAATAGTGGGAAAAATACACACAAAAGATGGGAAATAGAGGGCTGAACATGTGGACAGAGGAAGTGCAATCTCCCCTTTGTGCAGAATCAGCTACAGAACATAATTTGCAAAGAAACATAAATAAGACACAAATAAGAGCTTCTTCCTCTATTGCTGTACTTTACTTAGGCCAGGATTGTAGTGCACAAATGGATTCTGGGAGCAAAGAGGAAGGTGCATTTCATTGTGAAGAGAGTACACTTTGGAGTCCTGAGAATTGAAGGACTGTGATACGATCAATAGTGTTCTTCTCCAGAGTCCTGGTACAGCTACCACACTTGAGATATGGAAAATGTGAGCTCATCACTGGCATGGTGAAAGTGCTAGAGGAAAAGTGGGAGGAAGTGGAAGTGGAGTTAAAGAAAAGGTGTTATCATGATAGAGAATGTGTCAGTGGGGAAGCATATCATGGCTACAATGCGAAGATTGAGCCCCTTGACATACCTCCTGATGACCCTCAAGCAAGGCATGATTTTCATCATCCATCCATGGATGAAGAATGGATTGGGACTCACTTCATCTGCAGTCTAATACTGAGGCATACTCTCCTCTGGTCTCCGTGTTTCATTCCCATTGCACTTTGCCATTTTTGCTGTCTCTCTCCCTTCATTCTTGTACTAGGACTGTGTCCTCCTGTGTGCATCTTCCTCCCGTCCTAGTTCTCTTCTTCTGTGTATCCGTATCCCTATCTCCATTCCTCTGTCTTCTTCTGGTGTTCGAAAAGGGCCGGGAGAAGGAATTTTACACAAAGCAGGTAGCAGTAAAGCAGTTCTTTCTAACCATATAGCACAGTGAGATCTCAGTCCTGCACGTACTAGGACCTTTTTCATCATCAGTTTTTAGAGTAGCACTGACTCCCAGAAGGCTGGATGTGAGTAGTTACGCTTTCTTATGGAGGTACTGTACAAGAGACCACCTACAGTTGTGGGCAGACATATTGCAGTTGTACCATGACAACAGTGCCTTATTTGGGGCACTTAATATAATCGTTGCTACATAGCCCTTTACATTGGTCTATTTTAGAAGTTGTCTGGGGCCAGATGTATCAAAAGGTTTTGCATTCGCAAATGGTGGAAATCGCAAAAATAGGCTGTTTGCAAATGCAAAATCACCTTCCACAATGTATGAAGGACATTCACAGGCCAATTTTAAGGAATTGCAAAATTAGCGATTCCCTAAAATTGCGACTCGATTTTACGAATCGTAAATTGCGATTCTCAGATAGGTAATTGCAAAATGAATGTATGAACCATTCACAAATTGCGAATGGTCACAAAATGGGGATTTTGCATGAACAATTTACCACCAACTCAGATCAGGTGGTAATTAGGTACAACCTATAGAAAGAGGCCCACAGTGCATCAGCTCTTTTCAACAATGGCTGCACTCCACATTTTGCCAAGGAGGATGAGGATCCTGGCAGGTTTGAGGAGAGGGAGTAGGAGACACGAGTGCATTTTCAGAATATGCATAACAATGTTTCACTAAACAGAAGAGGAGATTTATGGCAAGTATAGATTCAATTCTGCTATTATTTTAGACCGAATAGCTGATTTGCAACCACAGTTGCAGAAACACACACAGAACCAATGCAATACCCACTCATGTGCAGTTGTTTTGTTCCCTGCACCTCTTAGCTTCAGGAAGCTATCAGGGGGTAAGAGCAGCAGGCAGAGGTGTGTCCCAATATGTGCTCTCATGCTTCTTCCATTCCTGGATGCAATATTAACCAAAATAAATGAGCACATCAAATTCCCCAACACCACTCAGGACTTGCAGCTGACAAACGTATATTTCTATCAGGTAGCCCAATTCCCACACATCATTGGTTTAATTGATGGAACACATGTCACAAGCTGTTCCCCATCAGCCAATGAATATATATATATATACGGAAATCGGAAATGGAGCCATTCCATGAACATACAGTTCAGCTGCAATGCCTCCCACATCATCACAGATTTAGTGGCCAGATTCCTTGGTAGCACACTTGACTCCTATGTATTCAGGCATAGTAGAATCTACACATGGCTACTTGGTGGAGAGTTTGGTGAAGAATACCTACTTGTTTAATAATCACAGAACAATGTAGCATAGTGTACAACAGTTAGAGATGAAAATGGCTCAATATTCACTCCTGTCATTGTAGGAGACAGTGAACATGCAGTGTGGTCCTTCATCCTCACACCACACCTCAGCGCAGCTACACCAAGTGAACGGCATTACAATGCTGCTCATAGGAGGACGTGAAGTGTGATTGAGAGGACATTTGGCCTGTTGAAGAGTCACTTTTAATGCCTGCACAAACGTTGTAGGCTACTACAGTACAGTCCTGAGACCTGCTGCAAGATTGTGGCTACATGTGGGACTGTAAGTAATGAATAGGTCACATATTGTTCCTTATTGCTACAGGTAGCAGATTTATTGCCTTAACTTCAGGTCTAATATGTGGGCATACAACAGAAGAAGTTCAAAAGCACTATCTGTACTTAAATCAAATGCTTCACCATAAACATGACACAGGTAGTGTAATGTCACAAAACAACAAGCAGCAGAACATGTCCCCATTACTTTTTGCGTACACGTACTCCACTGGAACGGTCAATGGGCAAAGCAGCATCTCTTGTTGAGGCTTCTGAGACAGCACTGTGTCTGTAAAACTGTAGCACCCATTCTCTATCACAGGGGAAGTCACACTACTGAGGCTAGAGAGCTTCTCACTATCCCCCCCACCTAAGACATCGTGACATGTTGTGATTCAGAGACACCCACTCTCTATGCATTGATTTCTTGCACTGAAATTGTGATGTTGCATCATCAACATTGATGCCTCTAGACCTCCAAACATGAATGGGCCCTCAACTTCCTCTGCGCCCTGCCTGACATCTCCTGAGGGGAATGCATTGGCAATGGAAGAGGGACTGACATCTGTGGGTGCATCTATCCTCTGAAGGTGGTGTATGCATGTCTTCTGTCATGTCATCAGACTCCAGGTTGAACTCAGGGAGTGGTTCCACTGTTACCCTGCATCTGCGTTGTGCAGGTGTTGTGGGTGGTAAGGACACAATGTTTTCGACCTCAGACAGTGAATGGCTTTCCTCATTTTCCCCAGTTTCGGTTTCTGCTGCATTTGGTGCAGGGACATCTGCAACATCAATGAGCAGTATTTCAGTTACAAATTTATTTTGCATGTCTCAGTTCAGAGTTTCATTTAGAAGTAAACAGTATCCCTGACATAGATCCTGATTACAAGTTTGGCGGTAGGCAAAGTCTTGGTATGCAAATGTATTAGCCTTCCTGTTGGCGGAGATTTTAATGCCTCCTGCAGGCATTGTTTCTGACCTCAGAGAGCAGAGTCTCTCACTTCAAGGGGGTCAGAAACATATCCGTGGTGGCAGGCTGGTTGATACCAGTCATCCAGCACACCAGAGACCAGTAGATTTCGGGGGCACCTCTAAGGTGTCCCATGGATGCATGTCATTACAAACCCAATGCAGGTATCAGTATGGATTTATTAAGATGAGGTGTTTGATACCAAACACCACCCTTTTCTGTGCAATCATCATGTAGCTTGGTCACTGGTGCTAATCAGTGTTCAGTATGTGCTTTAAGATGGTTGTTTGGTCACTTGCAATGTCTCGGAATAGAACTAGACATCACAGGGGCACATCTGCTTATGCAGATATGTTCTTCCATGTATTATAATGCACCCTGCTATAGCGCTCTTAAGGCCTGCTGTAGGGGTAACTTACATATAATGCATGCAGTCACTTTGGCATGGCACACAATGCGTGTGCCACGTCATGCTTGCACTCAGGATTTGCATCCTGACACGCAGTCTGCAATGGTAGGCTGTGTGCAATTTGTGTGTGGTTCCCTTATGGTAGTGTAAGATGCTACCATGCCCTAGGTGCCAGGGGTACTATTTACTAGGGGCTTACAGGGGTGCTAAAGTCCTGTGTCAGTTGTAAGCAATTAGTCATACCTTCATTTTAAGGAAAGAGCACTGGCCCTTAACATTAAAAAACCAGCATCTAGTATTTCTAAAAGTGAGGGCGACAAAGAAGCCAGTTTTCTACAACTCCCACTAAAGATATTTCTTCCATGGCTTCTGATCTGTCATCAAGGTAAATTTTCATCCCTATTCAAGGCTGTGGAAAATACTCAACTTTCCAGCAACATGCCAATAGCTCCTTTTCGGTGACAGAAAACATCTTCTCATTATCCCTTAGTGTTCTTGAAACATATCCACTAGTCTTTTCCCCGCTAGCGGTCAACTGTGACAGAGCTGCACCAAACCCACTGTTACTGGCATACACCATGATCAAACATTGACAATTTTGATCAAAAGGTGCTAAACCCTTTGCCAACCCAATTCTTTTTGTTAACAATTCAAAATATGTGTTGCAACTCTCATTCCACTCAAAAAACTCATTCTTCTTGAGTAGCAACCATAAATTCTCTGATGTACATTGAATAAAACTCACAAATCCCGCGAAAAGAGGAAACCTGTTCCTTGGTCTGAAGAACAGGTGCCTATCTAATGGCATTCACCAATCCTCAATGTGGTTCAACACCCTCCTCAGAAAGTAGGTGTCCCATATATTCCATGCTAGAATTTGCAAAAACGCACTTTTTGATGTTCGTAACTGTACCTGCCTTGTCCACTCTTTCAAACACCATGTGTAACATGCTATTATGCTTTTGGATATCCTTTGCCGCTATCAATACATCATCTTGAAACATGACAACACCTTTAACCCCTTGTAAGATTGATTCCATGATACATTGAAAAATGTATGCGGCTGAAGCAAATCCGAATGGCATCCTGATTAACTGTAACATGCCAATTGGTGAACAAAATTCTGTTAAGTGTCTGCTGGTCCGATCCAAATCAATTTGGCGTGATTGGATAATGGCAAGTCAATCTTACTGAACAACTTTGATCTAGAAAAGGGTGTGACAATATCATGAATATGTGGTCGAGGATGTGAGTCTACCCACATGACTTTATCTATACTCCTCAAGTCAATTATAATTCTAACTCCCTAACTTCCTTTCTTTTTCGTAGCAATCACAAAGGGTGACACCCATCGTGAGGTCTCCACGGGCTCAATCACCCCATCTTTGGTCATTTTCCTCAACATCTCTGTCAATTCCTCACTAATATTGAAAGAGATAGCCCTTGTCTATTATTTAACGGGAACCACCCCATCCTTCATCTGAATCTTTAGCTTGAAGCCTTTAAACCTTCCCAAACCTCCACTCATGCACAGCTTCCTTGATTCAAGCCTCTGGGCAATTTGTGCTCTTCCTCATTTAACAATGACTCTTGTACTTTCATTCTGGGTGTCAACGTCATCACCAAATTAACCTTGGTGGTACCAACCCAGAATTTTCAAACCCTTTCTTGCCACGTACACTTTGCCAGAAATGTTTCTCTCTTTAAACTGTAGGGAACACTCAAAATAACCCACAAGGGCAATCTTGTTTCTTTCAAAGGATACTGGACACCTATCTGGTGGCATTAACTCCTTCTTCCCCATTTGCTAGAAAACAGATCTTCTGTAATGATTGTCATTTTCTACAAACATGCTTAAATTTTGAACATCAACAACCACTTCAGCATATGGGTTCAACACACTCTGACATATCGCTTTCATGAACCATCCAAAATATGTCTTCAGTATTTTCACATAAATCGTTCCACTCCTCCTCACTTTCATTTTGTGTTACTAAGTCTACCCTGTTCTTGCTGCTCTGGCAAACCTTGGCAAAATAACCAACTTTGCCACAAATTCAACAATATACATTTTTTACTGCCCATTGCCGCACTGAAGGTTTATGAGTTGGAAACCAATAAGAAAAACAAAAAAATATTTTGTTCGAAAAATGGGTTACGTTTTTTCCATGCTTTGTACCCTTCTTGTATTTTTTTACTGACTCCTGTTTTCATGGACTGAGTCCCTTAGTGTTTATATCTGTTACAATGCTCACCCCCTAGATTCTCTTTCCTTACAAGTCATTTAGATGCTTCATGAGAAATCTCAATACATTTTACAATGTCAATAGTCTTCTCCAAGGACGAATATTTTAGATGTTTTAGAGTGGGCTGTTTTTCTTGGATTTTCTAGTCCCACCACCGGAATACCATTTTTTCTCTAAGTAGTTGCATGTGAATTCCCCAAATTCCCCAACAGATTGCAGCTAGCAGTCATAAAGCTGCTTCATATGTATCAATAGCTCATGAGTGTAAAACATGTGCCTTTTTGTACTATTAGGCTAGATTGGGCGTCAAACTGTTTTTCAAATTTTTGCACAGCCTTCTGATACTTATCCAACTCAATTTCTTCATCAGAACCATCACATACTATGGGAGGCAAGTGTTCATAGATTGCCTGCTCTTCAAATCCCAAATTATGCTCCAATAAAAACCTATTTCTTTCAAGCCAGTATCTATTTCTGCCAAGCATTTTTTAAACACTCTGTACCACATCTTGAAGTTTATGGGTGTTCACCTGGCATCTGCAAAAAACGGTGTTGAAACATTGAAACATTCACACTCTGCATGGCTGGCGCTGATTCACACTTTCTTTCAACTGATGTAATATATTTTATATATATATATATATATATATATATATATATTATGCATTTTAATCCTTCTGTGCCTTACAATCCACGACTGGCTAGGTTAGGTGACAGCTCTCTTGTGCATTTCACTCAGACAACCCCAAACACAGGATGCTCAGTCACACTTGCACACATCTGCATATATATACATAACCTACTGGCGGTCGCCAGTGGATAGTTAGAACCATGTTTAATTGGAAAACATTTTTTTACTTGCCTATATCACCATGAAATTTTCCCCCAAAAAGTGTGCCAGTGATTCTTGTTGCGCATGGAAAGAGAATTTTAGCTGTTATAGTTATGTCAAGCAACTATAACCCTAAGGTAACTACAACTCGCGCAATCGCCATGCACTGCTAGTTATCCAAGATATTACATCACTCTTGACATCTTCTTTGACACCATTGATAATATCACTGTAACATCTGCAGTAAAATTATTGATGCGGAAACTGTGCACGGTGATGGCACAAGTTATAGTTACTTGAAATAACTTCCGCTATAACAGCTGAATTTCTCTAGTTTTGTGCATGTAAAATATTAACCTAACTATAATGCCTGTAACCTATATATATATATATATATATAAATATATTTTTTGTTGGAAATGGCCTTTCTGCAGGGTCACCCCCAAACTGTTTGCCTTCCTTTTTCTGACCTAATTTCTGCTAGCTTTAGGACTCTGCGCACTTTACCACTGCTAACCAGTGCTAAATAGCATGTGCTCTTTTCCTAAAACATAGTGACATTGGCTCATTCCCAATTGCCATATTTAATTTACTTGAAAGTCCCTTGCAAAGTGCACTACATGTGCCCAGGGCCTGTAAATTAAATACTACTGGTAGGCCTGCAGCACTGGTTGTGCCACTCACATAAGTATCCCTTAGCCATGCCTCAGGCCTGCCACTGCAAGGCCTGTGTGTGCAGTTTCACTGCCACTTCGACTTGGCATTTAAAAGTACTTGCCAAGCCTTAAACTCCCCTTTATCTACATATACGTCACCCCTAAGGTAGGCCCTAGGTCACCCATAGGGCTGGGTGCTATGTAGGTATAAGGCAGGAGATGTACCTGTGTAGTTTATATGTCCTGGTAGTGTAAAACTCCTAAATTCGTTTTCCACTACTGTGACGCCTGCTCCTTTCATAGGCTAGCATTAAGACTACCTTCATAAACTGTGTGAGTGGTAGATTATGATTTAAAAGGAGTAACATGGTCATATTTAGAATGGCCAGAATGGTAATACAAAATCCTGCTGTCTGGTGAAGTTAAATTTAATATTACTATTTTAGAAATTCCACTTTTAGAAAGTGAGCATTTCTCTGCATTTTAATCCTTCTGTGCCTTACAATCCACGTCTGGCTAGGTTAGTTGACAGCTCTCTTGTGCATTTCACTCAGACAACCCCAAACACAGGATGCTCAGTCACACCTGCACACATCTGCATACTGAATGGGACTTCCTGGGCTGGGAGGGTGGAGGGCCTGACACTTACATGTCAAAGGACTGTGGCCTTTGGACTGCCAACCCCCTACTGGAACCCTGGCAGACAGGATGGAACTGAAAGGGGACCTTTTGCACTCCTAAGCCACTCTTTGAAGTCTCCCCCACTTCAAAGGCACATTTGGGTATATAAACTGGGTCCCTGACCCTACCAACTCAGACACTTCTTGATAAGATACCTACTGGGAAAGGAACTCTGAACCAGAACCTGCAACCTGCTAAGAGAAGCTGCTAGCTGCCAAAAGGACTCATCTGACTGCTTTGATGTAAAGACTGCTGCATTGCTGTTGCCATGCTGCCTTTCTGCCCTCGGGCTCTGCTGAGAAGAGCTCTACAAGGGCTTGGATTGAGCTTGCCTCCTGTTTCCTGAAGTCTCAGGCCCCAAAAGACTTCATCTTTGCAAAGAACTCCTTGCGCAGCGAAAATCGATGCATGGTCTGCCAGAATTACCACACAGCCTGCCCTGTGGTGAGAAAATCACTGCAACGCCGAATCGGAACAATGCATCACAGTTCCCCAAGTGGAGATCGACGCAGCGCCAGCGTTGCGACCAGAACTTCGATGCACAGTCCACTGGATCGATACGTAGCCAAGCCGGAACGACGCAGCCTGACTTCCTGCGAGAGGAATCGATGCAGCACCTGCCATGCGACAGATATTTCCCCGCAGCACCCACCGGATCGATGCAGCTCCTGTGACTTTGTCCTGCACGCCCAGGATTTCTCTGCATCGTCCCGAGTCATCCAAATACCCTACAACTTGAACAGGATCCAAGCCTGGGCACTGGAAATCGACATAAAGGGCCTGATTATGACCCTGGCGGACGGCGGAGGCCGTCCGCCAAGGTACCGCCGCTGAATGACCGCACCGCGGTCAAAAGACCGCGCCGGCCATTTAGACATTTCCTCTGGGCCGGTGGGCGCTCTCCAAAAGAGCGCCCGCCGGCCCAGAGGAAATGCCCCTGCAACGAGGACGCCGGCTCAGAATTGAGCCGGCGGAGTTGCAGGGGTGCGACGGGTGCAGTTGCACCCGTCGCGTATTTCAGTGTCTGCTTAGCAGACACTGAAATACTTTGCGGGGCCCCCAGGGGCCCCGCGGCACCCCCTACCGCCATCCTGTTCCTGGCGGGCGAACCACCAGAAACAGGATGGCGGTAGGGGGTGTCAGAATCCCCCATGGCGGCGCAGCAAGCTGCGCCGCCATGGGGGATTCTAAGGGCAGCGGTAAACCGGCGGGAGACCGCCGGTTTGCCTCTTCTGACCGCGGCCGAACCGCCGCGGTCAGAATGCCCTGCGGGGCACCGCCGGCCTGTCGGCGTTGCTCCCGCCGACCCTGGCCCCGGCGGTCTTAGACCGCCGGGGTCAGAATGACCCCCAAAGTGCTTGCTGCATGGAAAAGCATCAATGCATCATCTGTGTGCGCCTGGTAAAACCGACGCACACCTCCCCGTCTTCCACGCATCTCCTCCTCTGCGGTCTTGTGTGGATAATTTAGACGAAAACCTGGCACTATATATATATATGAAAAGTCATTTTTAGGTATTAGGCTGGGTGTGGAGGTTTGGGTGGCAAGGATAATTTTAGAATTTAGGCTGGTATGGGTTGCAAGGGTAATTTTAGGGTTAAGAGTGGGTATGGGTTTTTGAGTGGCAAGGGTCATTTTAGGATTTAGGGTAGGTATAGGTTTTTGAGTGGCAAGGGTAATTTTAGGGCTTAGGGTGGGTATGGGCTTCTGAGTGGCAAGTGTAATATAAGGGTTTATCGTGCATATGGTTTTGGGTTGCAAGGGGTATTTTAGTTTTTAGGATGGGTATGGATTTTTGGGTGGCAAAGGAACTTTTAGGGTTTAGGATGGGTATGGGTTTTTGTGTTGTCAAGTGTGTAACGTTAAGGTTTAGGGTAGATATGGATTTTTGGGTGGCCAGGGAATTTTTAGGGTTTACAGGTTGTAAGAGTTTAGGATGGGTATGGTTTTTTAGGTGCCAATGGTAATTTTAGGGGTTAGGCTGGGCATGGGTTTCTGGGTGGCAATGGTAATTTTAGAGTTTAGGGTGGGTATGGGTTTCGGAGTGGCAAGGATCATTTTAGGGTTTAGGGTGGGTAAGGGTTTTTGGTTGGCAAGGATAATTTTAGGGTATAGGTTGGCTATGGGTTTTGGGTAGCAAGAGATTTTTTGGGTTTAGGGTGGGTATGGGTTTTGGATGACAAGGTTAATTTTAAGGCTTAGGGTGGGTATGGGTTTTTCAGTGGCAAGTGTAATAGAAGGGTTTAAGGTGGGTATGAGTTTGGGTGGCAAGGGTTATTTTAGTGCTTAGGCTGGATGTGGCTTTTTGGGTGGTGGGGACCAATCTAGGTTTTAGGGTGGGTATATGTTTTTGGGTGGTAAGGGAATTTTTAGGGTTTAGGATGGGTATGGGCTTTTGGGAAGCTTGGCAATTTTAGGGTTTGGAGTGAGTAACTGTTTTTGGGTGGCCAGGGAATTCTTAGGGTTTGGGTGGCAAGGGAATATTTAAGGTTTTAGGTGGGTATGGGTTTTAGGGTTTTATGGTGTTTTATGATGGGTATGGGTTTTTGGGTGGTATTGTGTTTTTAGGGTTTAAGCTAGGTATGGGAGGTAGTTGGATGAACAGATAGTAAGCACAATTACTTTATGTTATAAACAAATAGCAATTCACTGAAAAAAGCAGGGTTTGCAGAGATGTTATGTTTAGGAAATAGAATTTAAAGAAAACATAGAAATACACTTAAGAAACCAACGTTTCTCAGGACGTTATAGGAAGACTACTATAACACACACCCTCAACATGCACTGTTATTTACCCCAGATATTACAGCACTCATGACATCTTTTAAAACACCATTGATAATGTTATTGTAACATTTGCAATAAAATTATTCATGAGATAACTGTACACGGTGAGGGCGCAAGTTAAAGTTACCTTAGGGCACAAGTTATAGTTACTTGAAATAACTCTAACAATAATAACCGAGGGCCAGATGTAGCAAAGTTGGAAATTGCGACTTGCAATTTGCGAGTCGGAGCGACTCGCAAATTGCAAGTCGCAATTTCCAATGCAGAACGGTGTCTCAGACACCGTCTGCGACTCGCTATGGGGTCGCAATGACCCACCTCATTAATATTCATGAGGTGGGTCGCAAATTGCGGCCCCATAGCGAGTCTAGGCACTCGCAAATATGGAGGCCTGCTGTCGTCAGCAGACCTCCATGTTCGTGACTGCTTTATCAATAAAGCAGTTTTTTTTTTTAAGTGTAGCCCGTTTTCCTTAAAGGAAAACGAGCTGCACTTTAAAAAAAAAACGAAACCTTTAGTTTCTGTATTTTTGCAGGGCAGGTAGTGGTCCCTTGGACCATTACCTGCCCTGAAAAATTTTTTTGGGGTCCATTCGCAAAGAGGAAGGGGTCCCATGGGGACCCCTTCCAATTTGCGAGTGGGTTACCATCCACTTGAAGTGGATGGTAATTGCAATACCATCTGCGACCGCATATGCGGTCGCAAATGGTATTGCATGCCACTCCGAATCGCAAATAGGAAGGGAACACCCCTTCCTATTTGCGATTCTGAAATGCACTCGCAATATGCATTTCTGCATAGCAAAGAGGCATTTGCGCCTCGCAAACGGCGATTTTCGCCATTTGCGCCTCGCAAACGGCGATTTTCGCCGTTTGCGACGCGCAAATCCTTTACTACATCTGGCCCCGAGTTTCTATTGTTTTGCATGTTTAAAATGCAAACCTAACTATAACATCCCGGTAACCTTTGTTTTTTTAAGTGAACATCACTGAAGCTTAATAGATATATACGTTCCACTAAGAAACATGCCACTTAATGATTACACATTCATCTAAAAACATGGAGATAGTTTTCATATCCAAAAGCACAGAAATGTGGTGTAAAAGCACAGCTGGTGTGCTCAAGTCATCAAGTGTATGCATCACTGATTTTTCTTACTTGACATGCACAATGTTGCTGATGTCACTCCTGAAATTGCACAAATAATTTTTCTGACATTTTGGAACTAGTGTGTGCATCACTGAAATATGTGCTACTTCCTTGGCACTATGACAATATGAGTTATTCAAGTGAGAGTATCACTGAACAATTTTTGTTGTGTGCACATTAATTGTAAGAGTTTGATAAACTATTCTGTCGGGACCAGAGGCTTCGGATTAAGCTTCTCCTTCTTTTCTCTTTATTACAGTCAGAACACGCTGCAAACCAAAGAAACACTACTTTTCTTAACCTGTTGGATGCGGGCGTCGGGGAATGGCCGACGCCCACCCACCCTCCCTGGTGCGGGTCACGCCCAGCGGCCGACACCAGGAAGGGTATTAATAAATCCTCGGGTGCGTTGCACCCGAGGATTTTTTTTTTTTTTTAAACCTTCCCCTGGGAGACACGGAAGCTTCTGTGTCTCCCCCCACCCGCCCCTTTGTGACGTCAGCGCGCCGCGAGGCGCGCTGATGTTTCAAAGGTGTTTTCCCCATCAAAGCAGGAAGCAGCCTTGCGGCCGCTTCCTGCTTTGATGGGGGAAAACGGCCTTTCCCACGTTCGGGAAGGCCTCGTAAGAAAGTGGAGACTCTCCCCTTTCTTACGAGGCCTTCCTGAAAGTGTTTCCTGGCCCCCGATCGCAGCACAGCTGCGATCAGGGGCCAGGAAACACCACTAGACGCCAGGGATTTCACTTTGGGGGGGTGCCCCCTCGGAAAACGGGCCGCCCCCCCCCCCCGGGCATATTTTTTTATAAAAAAAAAAGGTAGGTGCCCCCTGGGAGGGGGGGGAGGGCACGATCGCGCCCCTCACCAGGGGAATTTTTTATTTTTTCCCCCCAATTTTTTTTTTTAAATGACAGGGGGACGCCTGTGGGCAGGTTGACCCCCTGTGGGGGCAATATTTTTTTTTAGATGTTGTAGGGTTTCCCTGGGGGCCATTTTGGCCCCCAAGGAAACCATACAACAACTAAAAAAAATATATATATATAGATCTATATATATATATCTATGTAGATAGATATATCTATGTACATTGATATATATCTATAGATATATCTATGTAGGTAGATATATATATATATAGAGGTAGATCTATATATATATCAAAGATTTATAAAGCGCGCTACTCACCCGTGAGGGTCTCAAGGCACTGGAGGGGGGGACGGGGGGAGGGAAAGGGGCTGGGAGGTTCACTGTTCGAAAAGCCAGGTTTTGAGGCCCTTCCTGAAAAGAAGTAGGTTTTGGGTCTTGTGAAGGTGGGTTGTGAGGGCGTTCCAGGTTTTGGGTGCAAGGTAGGAGAAGGATCTGCCCCCGGTGGTGGTGTGTTTGATGCGGGGGACAGAGGCGAGAGAGAGGTCAGCTGAGCGAACGTTTCGTGTGGGGGTGTGGAAGGTGACTCTCGTTGAGGTAGGCAGGGCCTGTGTTGTGGAGTGATTTGTGTGCGAGGATGAGGATCTTGAAGGTGATCCTTTTGTCAGTGGGGAGCCAGTGGAGGGATTTGAGGTGTGGAGAGATGTGTTCGTGTCGGGGGAGGTCGAGGATGAGTCGTGCTGCTGAGTTCTGGATGCGCGTAGTTTGCGCTTGAGTTTTAGAGTGGTGCCGGAGTAGAGGGCGTTTCCGTAATCAAGCCTGCTGCTGATGAGTGCGTGAGTGACAGTTTTTCTGGTCTCTGTGGAGATCCATTTGAATGTTTTTCAGTATACGGAGTGTGTTGAAGCATGAGGACGTGAGAGCGTTGATTTGTTGGGTCATCGAGAGGCAGGAGTCTAGGATGATGCTGAGGTTGCGTGCGTGGTTGGTGGGGGTGGGTGCAGGGCCTAGCGTGGTGGGCCACCATGAGGGGTCCCAGGTGTTTTTGTGTGGGCCAAAGAGGATTATTTCGGTTTTGCTTGAGTTGAGTTTCAGGTGGTTGGCTGTCATATATATATATCACTTTTGTCAATATGTGTGTGGTTTCCCTGGGGGGAAAAGGGTCAGACTTGTCTAGTGGCAGTTTTAGTGCCATAAAGAAGCGCAGAAGGTTTATATGCCTACTGCAAAGAGCAAATCTGTATTTTATGTAAATAGCTGAGTACATTAGTAAAGTCAGCCATTACCTGCGCTATAATACCAATGAAATGAATGTGCGGGGTGGTGGGCGGCTATGGAGAGATGAAGGGCACTTTTGCTGGGTGGTCATGAGGGAATCCGAGGAGGAGGGAGTGGGAGCACCAATAATGATTGTTGGACTGGGCGCAGGAGGTGCTAAAGACTGTGACGAATGGTATGTGACAAGGTGTTTTTTGAGTGTCTTGAAAGTGCGTGCTGATTGAGGGAAGAAGCGCAGGTAAGGTGGCCTCTACTGTTGCACGTATCTCACACACACCATCGATTTTGTGACTGTCTACGTAGGCTAGTGTTTTAGAGCAACAGTTTAGCCAATAGCAGAGATGGCATCTTGATGGATGACTGCTGCCTGCACTCGCGTTATAGAGGACCGCTCTGACATAGGATCAGAGACTGAGACATCAGATACTGAGACAGCATCTGAGGGATAGGACAATGGCGCAGATTCTGGGAGTGATTTTTCAGTCAGAGGAGTCCCATTCGATAACTCCTCTTCCAGTACATTATGAGGGAGGTGATGAGGACAGTCCTGCTGTCCCTTCGCAAGCTGTTCGTGCAACTGGGTAATAGTGGGTTAGGCCAACCCAGAGAGCAGGTGAATGCGGCGGCAAGCAGAGAGAGAGAGAGAGAGAGAGTGCTCTCTTGGGAGCTCCCCAATTTAGTTCAGCCCCAAATTCCACCACCCAAATCATATTGTGGAGACATCAAAATTATCTATGGCAAAACAAACTGGTTTTGTAAGGCAGGCACCTGTGTTTTTGGTCCTGGATTCGGTGGCCATATAGAGAAACACACTAAACCCAAACATTTCTGGAAACTAGACATTCGGGGGAGTCCACAGAGGTGTGACTTGTGCGGATTCCCCAAAGTTTTCTTACCCAGAATACCCTGCAAAGCTGAAATGTTGGAAAAAAAACTCAATTTTTCTTGCATTTCTGTCACACAAACTACAGGAATGTGCTGGGATCCACAACATTCCTACCACCCAGTGACTCCTCACCTGTCCTGATAAAAACACTACCCCACTTGAGTGCCTACACCTAGTGCCTGTGTCAGGAATGGATCACCCCAGGGTCAACAGCTGCCTCACGTAAGGACCATCATTGACCGTTGTGTGATCTATTCCTGTCGCGGGCACCAGGCCTAACCACACAAGTGAGGTATCATATTTATCGGGAGACTTGGGGGAACGCTGGGTGGAAGGAAATTTGTGGCTCCTCTCAGATTCCAGAACTTTCTGTCACCGAAATGTGAGGAAAACTTGTTTTTTTAGCCACTTTTTGAGGTTTGCAAAGGATTCTGGGTAACAGAACCTGGTCAGAGCTCCACGAGTCACCCCATCTTGAATTCCCCTAGGTCTCTAGTTTTCATAAATGCACAGGTTTGGTAGGTTTCCCTATGTGCCGGCTGAGCTAGAGGCCAAAATCTACAGGTAGGCACTTTGCAAAAAACAGCTCTGTATTTTGTCAAAAAATGGGATGTGTCCACGTTGTGTTTTGGGGCATTTCCTGTCGCGGGCGCTAGGCCTACCCACACAAGTGAGGTATCATTTTTATCGGGAGACTTGGGGGAACGCTGGGTGGAAGGAAATTTGTGGCTCCTCTCAGATTCCAGAACTTTCTGTCACCGAAATGTGAGGAAAACTTGTTTTTTTAGCCACTTTTTGAGGTTTGCAAAGGATTCTGGGTAACAGAACCTGGTCAGAGCCCCACGAGTCACCCCATCTTGGATTCCCCTAGGTCTCTAGTTTTAAAAAATGCACAGGTTTGGTAGATTTCCCTATGTGCCAGCTGAGCTAGAGGCCAAAATCTACAGGTAGGCACTTTGCAAAAAACAGCTTTGTATTTTGTCAAAAAATGGGATGTGTCCACGTTGTATTTTGGCGCATTTCCTGTCGCGGGCGCTAGGCCTACCCACACAAGTGAGGTATCATTTTTATCGGGAGACTTGGGGGAACACTGGGTGGAAGGAAATTTGTGGCTCCTCTCAGATTCCAGAACTTTCTGTCACCGAAATGTGAGAAAAACTTGTTTTTTTAGCCACTTTTTGAGGTTTGCAAAGGATTCTGGGTAACAGAACCTGGTCAGAGCCCCACGAGTCACCCCATCTTGGATTCCCCTAGGTCTCTAGTTTACAAAAATGCACAGGTTTGGTAGGTTTCCCTATGTGCCGGCTGAGCTAGAGGCCAAAATCTACAGGTAGGCACTTTGCAAAAAACAGCTCTGTATTTTGTCAAAAAATGGGATGTGTCCACGTTGTGTTTTGGGGCATTTCCTGTGGCGGGCGCTAGGCCTACCCACACAAGTGAGGTATCATTTTTATCGGGAGACTTGGGGGAACGCTGGGTAGAAGGAAATTTGTGGCTCCTTTCAGATTCCAGAACTTTCTGTCACCGAAATGTGAGGAAAACTTGATTTTTTAGCCACTTTTTGAGGTATGCAAAGGATTCTGGGTAACAGAACCTGGTCAGAGCCCCACGAGTCACCCCATCTTGGATTCCCCTAGGTCTCTAGCTTTCAAAAATGCATAGGTTTGGTAGGTTTCCCTATGTGCCGGCTGAGCTAGAGGCCAAAATCTACAGGTAGGCACTTTGCAAAAAACAGCTCTGTATTTTGTCAAAAAATGGGATGTGTCCACGTTGTGTTTTGGGGCATTTCCTGTCGCGGGCGCTAGGCCTACCCACACAAGTGAGGTATAATTTTTATCGGGAGACTTGGGGGAACGCTGGGTGCAAGGAAATTTGTGGCTCCTCTCAGATTCCAGAACTTTCTGTCACCGAAATGTGAGGAAAACTTGTTTTTTTAGCCACTTTTTGAGGTTTGCAAAGGATTCTGGGTAACAGAACCTGGTCAGAGCCCCACGAGTCACCCCATATTGGATTCCCCTAGGTCTCTAGTTTTCAAAAATGCACAGCTTTGGTAGGTTTCCCTATGTGTCGGCTGAGCTAGAGGCCAAAATCTACAGGTAGGCACTTTGCAAAAAACAGCTCTGTATTTTGTCAAAAAATTTGATGTGTCCACGTTGTGTTTTGGCGCATTTCCTGTCGCGGGCGCTAGGCCTACCCACACAAGTGAGGTATCATTTTTATCGGGAGACTTGGGGGAACACTGGGTGGAAGGAAATTTGTGGCTCCTCTCAGATTCCAGAACTTTCTGTCACCG
The DNA here is from genome assembly GCF_031143425.1 of Pleurodeles waltl. Lineage (NCBI taxonomy): Eukaryota > Metazoa > Chordata > Amphibia > Caudata > Salamandridae > Pleurodeles > Pleurodeles waltl. Next base: position 1,246,631,676 of record NC_090437.1, read on the forward strand.
AAATGTGAGGAAAACTTGTTTTTTTAGCCACTTTTTGAGGTTTGCAAAGGATTCTGGGTAACAGAACCTGGTCAGAGCCCCACGAGTCACCCCATCTTGGATTCCCCTAGGTCTCTAGTTTTCAAAAATGCATAGGTTTGGTAGGTTTCCCTATGTGCTGGCTGAGCTAGAGGCCAAAATCTACAGGTAGGCACTTTGCAAAAAACAGCTCTGTATTTTGTCAAAAAATGGGATGTGTCCACGTTGTGTTTTGGGGCATTTCCTGTCGCGGGCGCTAGGCCTACCCACACAAGTGAGGTATAATTTTTATCGGGAGACTTGGGGGAACGCTGGGTGGAAGGAAATTTGTGGCTCCTCTCAGATTCCAGAACTTTCTGTCACCGAAATGTGAGGAAAACTTGTTTTTTTAGCCACTTTTTGAGGTTTGCAAAGGATTCTGGGTAACAGAACCTGGTCAGAGCCCCACGAGTCACCCCATCTTGGATTCCCCTAGGTCTCTAGTTTTCAAAAATGCACAGCTTTGGTAGGTTTCCCTATGTGCCGGCTGAGCTAGAGGCCAAAATCTACAGGTAGGCACTTTGCAAAAAACAGCTCTGTATTTTGTCAAAAAATGGGATGTGTCCACGTTGTGTTTTGGGGCATTTCCTGTCGCGGGCGCCAGGCCTACCCACCCAAGTGAGGTACCATTTTTATCGGGAGACTTGGGGGAACATAAAATAGCAAAACAAGTGTTATTGCCCCTTATCTTTCTCTACATTTTTTACTTCCAAATATAAGAGAGTGTGTAAAAAAGACGTCTATTTGAGAAATGCCCTGCAATTCACATGCCGGTATGGGCACCTCGGAATTCAGAGATGTGCAAATAACCACTGCTCCTCAAAACCTTATCTTTTCATTTTGGAAATGCAAAGATTTTCTTGATACCTCTTTTTCACTCTTCATATTTCAGCAAATGAATTGCTGTATACCCAGTATAGAATGAAAACCAACTGCAGGGTGCAGCTAATTTATTGGCTCTGGGTACCTAGGGTTCTTGATGAACCTACAAGCCCTTTATATCCCCGCAACCAGAAGAGTCCATCAGATAAAACGGTATATTGCTTTCAGAAATCTGACATCGCAGGAAAAAGTTACAGAGTAAAACATAAAGAAAAATGGCTGTTGTTTTCAGCTCAATTTCAATATTATTTTATTTCAGCTGTTATTTTCTGTATGAAAGCCTTGTAGGATCTACACAAATGACCCCTTTCTGAATTCAGAATTTTGTCTAGTTTTCAGAAATGTTTAGCTTTCCGGGATCCAGCATTGGTTTCATACCCATACCTGTCACTAACTGGAAGGAGGTTGAAAGCACCAAAAATAGTAAAAATGGGGTATGTCCCAGTAAAATGCCAAATTTGTGTTGGAAAATGTGGTTTTCCGATTCAAGTCTGCCCGTTCCTGAAACGTGGGAAGATAGTGATTTCAGCACCAGAAACCCTTTGTTGATGGCATTTTCAGGGAAAAAACCACAAGCCTTCTTCTGCAGCCCTTTTCCTCATTTTTTTGGAAAAAACGAAATTTTCACTGTATTTTGGCTATTTTCTCGGTCTCCTCCAGGGGAAAAATCGACAACAAAAATCCATTCCGGGGACAGCACGCCCCGGGTAGGTTACCGCGAGGAGAACGCCGAGTCCAAAAAGTGACTGGCTGGATCGTGCTATTCCCCAAGGGGCCCCCCACACGATGAGGGATGGGCGACCTTTTTTTGATTCAGAATTTTGACGAGACAGTTTATACAAATGTAAGTGACTGTTACTCTTTCCCATATATATTATAAATAATGTCATATAGTCAGGAGAAGCTCAGTTGATTATAGGTCCTGATGAAGCGTTAAAGGATCTTTCATGACCACACTACGCGAAACATGTTGACCAGACCCTAGGGGTCAGGTGACAATTTCCCAGATCTTCAGGCTTTTTTAAAGTGGTTGAGCATTATCCTCATCCTCCACTTTCTTATATGTTTTTAATCTTGATCGTAACTCCTTGAGATAACCAGTAAAGGAGATTACTTAGGGGTTCCTAATCAATTTTAATATTCACTCTCCTGCCATAATAAGCGTCTGACCTGCATAAACTTAACGGCAGCCACATAATAAAAAGATCTCCGGTAAAGAGCCCCCGAAAGGGGAGCCCGTCAGATATTGCACCGCCGGTCTGACGAGGAGCTTCCCGATGATGAAGCATGACACCCTTCTGGGTGTGTGAGGGCTCTTGCTCCTGATACTTTAATTGTCTCCCTAGAACCAGGAACAGTGTACCTTTTTCTTGTCGATTAATCCTATTGGGAGAACGTACACTGGACCTTTAATCCTCCCTATCCCTCTTTTTGTTGGGCTCCTCCAGGGGAAACCACAAACTCTGGGTACCATTAGAATCCCTAAGATGTTGGAAAAAAAGGACGCAAATTTGGCGTGGTTAGCTTATGTGGACAAAAAGTTATGAAGCCCTAAGCGCGAACTACCCCAAATAGCCAAAAAAGGGCTCAGCACTGGGGGGGAAAAGGCCCAGCAGCTAAGGGGTTAAAACTACATCAGCCATAAGATTTTTGTATGACATCATAACAACAGTCCAATCATAATCCATCAAACAATATATAGCTCAGAGTAACCACAAATCCTCCTCTTTCTTTGCTGCTTTGCAAAAAAAGATTAGTACTGGACTTTATTTTGTTGTTTGAGTGTTTTATAAATGCTTTGTCATAAGCGTGGCTTTTTCCTTTTGTTTCTAGCGCATGTGTTTAACACCTCACAGAGCGATTGGGTGGTTGCATTAGACAGGCCACAATCATTTGTTGCACCAGGCAGGTTGCAGAGAGGCCGAAGGACGAAGCGCTTTCGCGCAAGGACTGCAGTCCTCTTTTTGGCTTGATCCCTGCGCACATGTTAGGCGCTGCAGGTCAGTTTCCAGATGAATTGGAGCATGGGCTCACGATGAGACTCAGCAAGGTTGAATCAGCTTCCGTTATAGAGGTCCCTGTGGAGTAGCAAAGCATCCTCTTTACGCCCTACTGCCAGAGTTGTAATACTGGCTAATACAGGATTACTCCTGAGGGGGAAAATAATAATATTTACACAGAACTAAACTTCCTCTGTTATATTTACTACAAAAAGCGCTCAGTGCCTCTCAATTGGCCTACCCTTCCCTGGGGCTACTCCCCCACTATTGATTACACCACAAAAACCCATAGGTATATTTGAGCATTAAATGTGTACACATTTCTTTATATAGGGGTGATTTTCAGATTTTGACATTATGTCTGACAGACAGTCCTCTAATGAGGCCGCCTATTTTCAGGAGCGAGAAGACCTGCTCCTTGCCGAAGGCATTGTCAACGCCCTAGATGCATCAGCGGCCCAATCAGTCAACAGAGCCCTAGCAGGGGCACTGCAACGATCGCTCTACAGCTAATAAGGTACACCCTGACAGTCCCACCTAATGGACATCCTCCTTTCACATCCCCTCCTCCCCACACAGATGAATGACCCCTGCCCACCCCCTCCAAGTGACCTCATCCAGCTCCCATGGCCCGTTTGACTCAGGCCCCAACCACAGGTCATGAGTATTCGGCACAGCCTTCCACTAGCGCACAAGCATCCCCTTTCCCTACCCAAGATGATGCCTCTGATGATTCTCACTCCCACCAATCTGACTCAGACAATGACATCTGGCGCTCCCAGAAGCAAAGACACCACTCGCCAAACAAAATACAAACCTCTATCCTGACTGGCAAAAGTTTAGATCCTAATTCCACTCTCAACTTCGATCCAGACGGTATCATCCATCCCAGATCAGCAGACTGGACCCCCTTCCCGCAGTTGCAGAGTATACCCATACCCGACTGAGAAAAGCCCTAGACAGATCAGGAACCCTCTCCGCTCAGAATGCCCCTGCCCCGATATACCCAAGAAGGTTGCCCTGACACCTGAGCTGGACTCCAATTTAGCAACCTTCATAAAACGTTCCTCTAAGGACCCCAAGAAGGGTATAGAAAGATCCTGGAAATCATGCCAGGACAAAGATATGGCAGTAACCGCCAAAGAATCAGGCTCTACATAGATCCCGAAACCTTGGCAGGCTGGGCCCAAAGAGTGCTGTGCATTTTGGGCAATGCAAATTGCGCAATCTCCATGAAAGGAGAAGGTCTATCCTCCTACGCATTGATCCAAAGGTGGTGGATCTGGCCAGTGCAGAACCGATACCCCTAGCCAATGGGCTCCTATTTGGGGAAAGATTTGTGAAAGACCTGGGCAAATGTGTTTATACATTCACGGCCCTCGACAAGGCTGAAACTTCACTGAATAAGGTTTTTTAGTAACGCCTTTTTACCAAGGCTGGCAGAAATAGTGAGCATCTGTCCTGCCATCCCACAAGCAGTCCTCAAGCAAGCTACGCCTCCGCAGGCAGGGGATATAGTCCCCACAGAGAGACCCTCTACCCCGCCAGGGCGCGTGCGGGATGGGGCCGCTTCACCAGGAAAACATACCGAGGCAACTGTGGCTCCAACGCCAGTCCCCAAGGTGAGCCTATTACCACACTTGTGAGTAATACTAGGGGGCAGACCTTGTTCTTTCTACACAATTGGTCCCTATTAACTACAGACCAGTGTATTCTGGAGACAATCTAGGGTTTTCACCTAGAATTCTTTGGGCACCCCCGACAGACAGACCTGCAACACCAATCCATTTTTTCCTACGAGATCACACTTTTATTCAACTAGAAATAGACTAATTGTTGAGCAAAGATGCAATCACACTATGTCAGCCTAGCTTCTCACAGTTTTGCAGCAACATTTTTGTAGTAGACAAGAAAGGAGGAGGCTCACACTTAGTGATCAATCTGAAGGAATTGAACAGTGGGATTCTTTATTGTCACTTCAAGATGGAGGGCATCCACCTCCTTAGAGGCAACTGGATGGTCCGTTTGGACCTGAAGGATGCATACCTATCAATCCTGATCTTTTCTCTGTACAGGAAGTTTCTGCAGTTCAGATGGAACAGGCAATGGCTCCACTTCAAGGTTCTACCATTCGCACTCTCTTCCACCCCTTGGTGCTTTACCATGGTGATGCGCCCGTTGACAGAAAAGCTCAATTAAAGGGGTGTTCAGATGATCGTCTACTTAGACATCCTCCTTATGGCGCAAGATACCCAATCCCTCAACCAACACCTAGAACACATCAGCCATTTGCTTCAAGACTTAGGCTTTCTGATCAACTCAAATAAATCAGATCTGACACCTTCACCACAAATGGAGTTTCTGGGGTTCAAGACAGACTCTTCTTCTTCTCTTCCTTCTCTTCTGGCCCAGAAATTACACTCAATTCAAAAGGAGATCCGATCAAGTCTTCACAAGGACAAGATATCCCTCAGAGTGTTAGCCAGAATTGTGTGTTTATTAGAGCCTTCCATACAGGTCATATTTCCGGCGCCGTCACACTACAGGGCGCTTCAACAACTAAAGATTCACCACCTACAGAAAGGATTAGCTTACACAGAGCTCATAGACTTCACTACAGAAACACGCAGCAAACTACTTTGGTGGCTGGACCACATGTCAGCCTGGAAAGGGCAGAGCCATCTTCAGCTCCTATCCAGATATCATTCTGGAATTGGATGCCAGCAAGTGGGGATGGGGTCCAGGTGAAGCACCATTTCCACAGATGGTCACTGGTCGCACAGTGAGTCTCAACTGCACATCATGCATCTGCCTAGATGTTCTAGCAGGGTCTTTTGCTATAACAACTCTAGGCCCACATTCCAATTGCTGCATATTGCTATACATGGACAACATCTCAGCAGTCCACTTCATCAACAAACTTTGGGGCACATGGTCACAAATTTTAGCTGAGATAGCAAAGACCTTTTGGCATTACTGCCTCCAGAATCAGATAACAGTGACAGCAGAATATCTTCCAGGACAACTCAAAACAATAGTGGATTGGAACTCCAGATTCTTCAAGGATTCCAGCAAATGGAAACTCCATCACTTAGTGTTCCAAGCCCTCCAAGACAGATGGGGCCAATGTCATATCGATCTATTCACGTTCCGTCTAACACATCAAATAGTCAGGTTCTTGTTGTGGAGGCAAGATCCCATGGCCATACCTACAGATGCCTTTCTACAACAATGCACAGGTCCACTTCTCTATGCCTTTCCTCCGTTTATCACGATACCGAAAGTAGCAGCCCCTCGACAACAGATGTTGGAAATGAACCTGGTCACGCCCCTTTGGAGAGTGCAGCCTTGGTCCCCATGGTCCCCAGTACCTCTAGAAATGTCTCCCCAGTACAGATTCCAATGCTACACAACTTAGAAGACCAAACCAGAGCATATCATGAGACTCCTGGGGATCAACTCCTGACTTCTCTCCAGAAGCCCTTTTGTCCAGTGTCTTCAGCTACCTTAGCACGCTGGGTGAGATGGATCCTGCCTCAAGCAAGAGTTGACATCTCAGAGTTTGGTACTCACTCAGTAAGAGGTTATATGGCCTTGAAGTAATTTTCCAAAGGGTCACAGTTACAAGACATAATGAGAGTAGCAGACTGGTCAGCAGATTCAACATTGAAAACATTTTATTATAAACCTATTGTTGATGTGGCTTTTATCGTATTGCAGCAGCTTTTAAACAGCTGCAGGTCTTACAGGGGGGGGGTGCGTAGGGGGTGGGTATGGGGGTGAGCAAGGGGGACAGAAGGGGGAAACATTAATAAAATTTAAAAACATATTTAAAAAATTTACTTACCTGAATGCCGTGCTCCGCCGCCGCTCCTCCGTCTCAGCAGGCTGCAGGCACAGGCTCTCAGACTGCCCTGCGGCCACTCCCGACGCTGCTCTGAGCAGCATCAGGATTGGCTGGGAGGACCCAGCCAGGGCACTCCCAGGCAGACTGGGAGCGTGGGCCTGCTCTCTCCAGCCCAGCAGCACAGGGTTGGGCTGGAGAGAGTTTTCTGCGCATGTGTGTTTAGCCGGCCCGAGATGGCCGGCCAAACATACATGCGCACTGAGGGGAATGCACAGTGCACTCCCCCTGTCCCTGTCATCCCCAAAGCAGTTGCTGCTGGCGAGGGGGGCCTACATCTACATAGATATGTCTATATATATATATATATATATATATATATATATATATATATATATATATATATAGCGATCACTTTTGTCAACGCATGTGTGGTTTCGCACTGAGATCGGCCCCCAGGAAAACCACACCCACATATAAAAGTGATCTATATATATAAATATATATTCGCCACCAGTTCTCTTGCAGTTGCAGCTTGCGTCTTCAAAGCAATGCACATACTTCAACTGACGGGTTCCAACTGTAGCTTTAGGCAGCAATAAAAAAGTCAACTAAGTCTTGTGATTATGTTTCTGCTACAAAAGGATCTGACTTTTGTCTAGTGGCAGATTTGATGCTATAAAGTAGCGCAGAAGGTGTATATGCCAACTGCAAAGATCAAATCTGTATTTTATGTAAATAGCTGAGTATATTAGCAAAGTCAGCCATCACCTGCGCTATAATACAAATGCAATGTGTGTGCCGGGGGCTATGGAGAGATGAAGGGCACTTTTGCTAGGTGCTAGTGAGGGAATCCGAGGAGGAGGTAATGCGAGTGGGAGCACCAATAATGATTGTTGGACTGGGCGCTAGAGGCACTAAAGACTGTGAAAATTGGTATGTGACTAGGTGAATTAATAGTGTGCCTTTTTTTGAGTGTCTTGAAAGAAATTGCTGATTGAGGGAAGAAGCGAAGGTAAGGTGACCTCTACTACTGTTGCACGTATCACACACTCTCACCCCCCAGCAATTTTGTGGCTGTCTGCGTAGGTTAGTGTTTTAGAGCAACAGTGATTTTTCAGTCGGAGGAGTCCCATTCGATAACTCCTCTTCCCGTGATTATGAGGGAGGTGATGATGACAGTGATGCTGTCCCTTCGCAAGCACAGTCTGTGCAGCGGGACAGTAACGTGTTAACCTAACCCAGAAAGCTGGTGCATGTAGCAGCAAGCACAGAGAGAGTGCTCTCTTGGGAGCTCCCCAATTTAGTTCAGCCCCAAATTCCACCGCCCAAATCGTATTGTGGAGACATCAAAATTATCTATCACAAAGCAACCTAGTTTTGTAAGGTAGGCACCTGCGTTTTGTGGAAGTTACCACTTTTTTTAGTATACACAAACTACTAATTAATAGCAAGTTGACGACTGCGAAGATTCTGGCCTATCTTTTTATGTGAGAAATACTCTTCCCCGACTGCAAAGTCTCCACAGTCATAAGCTTACTATTAACTCGTAGTTCATGAATAGCAACAAAAAAATTTAGTAAACTTGCACAGTGGTGTACATTTACCTTTGTATATCATGTCCTCTGTTTCTCAGCACTTGTCGGTGTCATTACGGGCATCACGTTTTCAGATGGACACACACATGACTTGCACAAAATGGTCACTCCAGTACAGCAATGTTAAAGATACCTTTCGTAAATGAAATGACATCCACGGATTCACATAGCAGTCCACTGTCACAGCTCATTACTTACCTGCCTGCGTAACCATGGCACCTATATCTGTTGATCCATCAGCATACCTCCTAGACTCAAAATAATGCACTGGGCGAATTTTCCTTTTAGAAATCACTGGCTACTAAGCACTGACTTAGGTACCCTGGATGCAAGAAATCCAAGATATAGATAAGTAAATGTTAAGGTACGTTTGTTGCAATTTTTAATGTGCAAATGACTGACAGAGATGCTCTATGTGAATAAGGCAAAGTCCTGTCAAAAAATCTCCCAGAGGCTGCTTATGTCCGAAAATAGTACACGAAGATTATTTAGCGAGCACGGCGTGTGGTAGGTATTAGAGGCATATGTTCTTGACAATTATGTTTATTGACCTTCATTCAAAGCATCAAAATGCCTTTCATTTAAAGATGTTCATGGTATGCCCCAGGCAATCCCAACTTGGTCCTTCTACGTCCATTGAAGAAAAGCCAGTTAAATTTGATGAGGATATCAAACTTAGACCAAACAGTTAGAACATGTGGCTTTATGTAGATGTACTTGGTAATGTTCTGCACACTTTGAATACATATTGGCCCAGCCACCCATAATAGCTCACTCTATTTCGAAAAAAAGCCTTCAAATATGTATTTATTTTTGCGAGCAAAATCGGTTGGAAATCCCCTGCTTTTCTACAACCTACAACCCCTCATTCCCTCTCCATTTTCACATGACTCCTCTATAATCCATAATCAGCAGTAATTGATCATCGGTACAGAAGGTGGAGCTGCTATCGCAGCTAAAGCGTTTTGCCATGGTCTGAAGTCACAAATTGTGAATTCGGGTTGTTATTCCAAAACTATAACAATGGCTTAGAAATTATCTCGTGCTCTAAAATCACAATTGCGCTCATTTGCTTATAGGTCATAAGGAAGAAGTATGGCAATATTTTATCCGCTGGAAATCCATATAGCTTACAAGGCTACCTTGGCTGAATGAGAGGGATACCAACGTCTTTCGTTATTTATTGTTGCATGTGGCAGGTCATCTTCCCCGCGCCGTCCATTTTCACTGAATCATGAAATAGTGTTTAGTCCTTGGGACCTTTGAAATCACCAGCCCCAAAGTCATCTCTCATTTTTTACTCCTGGGTCATTTTGATCCTTGACATGCTTACAATCTTTACAATCTATAAATCAAGCAGTTGACCAGAAGTATCTACAGTAAAACAAGCGTAAACACATCAGCTACATTAAGGAAGGAATATAAACACTGAAAGTGTATGAATTTTTGTAGTAATGGGTCGATGTTGGTGGGTGGTAAATGTCAATGGACAAGAAGAAAATGTACATAGAGACAATACCCATGTGTGCACGCTCGCTTTGGGGCATATTTAAGAGCCCCTAGAATCTCCTTGTGCCACATTAGTGCCATTTGTTTCGCTAATGTGGCCCAACGAGGCCAAAATCCCTGTGCCATATTTACAAAGTGGCACAATGCATGCATAGGCATAGGGGAATGAGCTAAAAGGTTTACGGTATCAAATGTTTGTAATTAAGGCCCAAAGTGTTACCACTATTCCAGAACAAGATGAGGCAAGCATGGTCTGTAAGTAAAAAACATCGAAAAGAGTGCTGAAGTGTAGGATTACATAAAAATGGAAAAGGATACTATGGTTGAAGTCAGTGCCATCAAGAGCAAAAGATGAACGAGGCACCGATGAGCAGCAAGGGAGCTCTGTAACTCCGGAGATTATGGTGCAAAATAAGTTTGAATTTAAGGACTGTGTTGCCCTTTTATCATATTCAATACCAAGTGCTGGTAATACTTGTAGAAATTCAGGAGTCCCAAAATTGGCTCAAAATAGTTCACAGACATGTGCTCCTGGCCATGGTAATCCCAATAGGGTATGCAAAAACACATTTGTGAACCAAAGTAATGTATGTCCAAAGGAGGGGGGGTCTAATGGTTTTTCAACAAACTACGACCTGCTTGCTGATTCGGGTATTTTTCAGCTCATCCTTATAGTTCAACAAAATGAGTTCTTCAGCTGGTAAACTTTATTTTACAGATCCTGATCCAGAAGGACCCCTCAATAGATCTGGGTTATTAGCCCTCTCTATCACAATATGGATGCTTTCCAAGTTGGTTTCTGAGGATATTGCATTGTTTTCCTTCCTGAAGACAACTGATGTTGAATCATCTTGGCTATATGTAATCTTTCATTTCCATTCCACTGTAGTGGTTGAGGACGGTCCTAATTCAATTGATGATCTGAAACAAATAAGTTATGATATATATGAGAGATTTCCTTTCCTTTCAGTTCCATTTGGTAGTCAGAGGGAGATTACGGGCAAGGTCCCTGCGATGTACCGAGGGCGGCAAAGCAAAACAAAATATGAAAATCATATGTCTAATAACACATTTCTCGGTGGGGGAACCAAAAGGATTGTAATAACAAAGTCATTGTAATGCAGACAAATTTATGTCAAATTAGATGATTTATCTGCAAAGTATGAATATGAATTGGAATTGGTTAGGTTGGAGCGTTTACCCCTGAAAAGCTGGCTATAAGTCCTCCTTTTTGGAGGTGCTGATGATGGTGGTGTTTCTTTTGTGTCTTGGACTATATCTGGCTTGAAAAGGAATCTGAATTTGTTATTGTCCACATTAGAAGAGAATGATTCATTGATATTAGCTTTTGAAGAGACATCGGCAACTGAAGAAATTGTGATGCTTTTATGGTTTATATCGTGGATGCAGTTAAGGGACAATATGGATGCCTTGCAAGGGGGTTAACATTTTTGGTTTGAGTGAAACAGAAAATAAAGATTTTCATTGATTCTCTCAATTTTTTAATTATTACAGTTTTAGGTGTGAAGAAAAGCAAGGAAACTCGGGTGAAAAATGTTTATATAGATCTAATCATAGTAAATACTTATTTCCACTCTAAAGTATAGTTAAGATAAACAGTTAAAAGAGTTGGTAATGTTAACGGAAAAATGTATGGGGAAATTACCCATAATTCGGATCCTATTGTTAGGGGATTTTAGTGCTAAAAACCTCAGTCAAATATTGGATGTTTACATTCAGATTGAAGAAAATAATGTATTTGGTATCCTGGGTCCTAGGTTAGGGTCTAAAAATCTTAGGGATAGGATAGGTAGGACATTTTGTCTACAATGGATAGCCTTAATACGCCAATTACTGATGGCGGGTACAGCGGTGATCAGCCATGGAAAAATACTTTTGATAATAGGAAATGGTCCATTCCTATTGACTATGCTGTAATTTCCTTTGATTTCAGCTTCATAAAAGATTTTCAAATAGGGGAATTAGAAGGTATTGCTCATAAGCCTCTTTTTCTCACATTGGATTGTTGGGCATGTTTAAGCGGCTGCTGGCAGAATAGCTCACCAATTCTTTGGAAGAACAAGTGTTGGATAGATAATAAGGTCTGCAAAACAGAAATATCAGACTGAGAATGAGTTTAATAAACATTTGAGGGATTAGGTTAATAAAACATTGCAAACTATTGAGAGAACATATGGTAAATTGATATATTCTTTAAGAGAGACTGCATTATTGTCATTAAAGAACAGAAGGGGTTGTATAGGTAAGCCTAGATCTCAAAATGAGTGGGCACAGTTTAAATTTAAATTTAGGTTGACCTATAAAGTAGGTGCTGTTAATAGAGAGACTCTAATTAGACAATATAAGAATTAGAAATAAGGGAAATTACCAGGAAAAAAAATAAAAAAGATACAGCCTGGATAAAGCTTATAATGGCTCTTCGCAGAGGTAGAACAAAGGACTTCTGGGATCAATCGAGTATTACCTTGGGTTCCTTGAAAAGACTAGAAGTGATCCTGATAGTTGAAAAGGAGTGAATTTAGTATATAAGAGAGTTATGAAAGTAACCAATGATATTATGGATGAGCCAGCATGCGCCAGGTGTTTAAAGTGTATGATTTTAGCGGAGGAGCAGTTTTCCCTAACTCCCACAGTAAAAGGATTAGGACTAATAATAAAAAGTATCAAAAATACAACGTAAAGTGTGTTGGGGAGGTGTGGGTGTATGCCATATTAACTTTGACTTTGGTAAAGAATCCCAAGTACCACCAGCACCGAGGGATGAAACTGTTGGTGGGAGTAGATGATGGGGTCTACGGAGTCACTGGTGTTTCTAAAGTTGCATGCTCTCCTAAACCTATACATTTACACCAGGCACAGATCCTTTATCAAGGGAATGGGAGAAAATTAGGGCATTTCCCCCAAGGAAATCACCTACAAGCGGCATGCAAAATATGCAGTCCAACCATATAGCACCCAGCATTTGTCAGAGAACCATCGTAGAGAGACATTGTATATAATAAATGTTCCATAGATGTCTTATACCTCATGAGAGGACAAGGAATCTTTAAAGAACAAGGTAATCTATTGGAACAGACACTCACTACACTGTTTTGCTGTAAAAAGGTCAGATCTTCATTGTGTTGACCATGTGACTCTTAAGAATGACCCTTATGATCACATTGTAAACAAAACTAAGGGAAGTGGGATTATGGAGGGGCTAATGGACTTCGACCTATGAACCAATCCTAGTAAAGGCCCCTGAATTCATTTTAAATTAAGGCCTCATCCTGTCTAGCTAATTGATCTGATGCTTACTGAGGCCCCTACAGAGCCCCAGTTGGGGAGCGAGGCTCCTGAACTCCCACCATCAAGTCCGATGTTGGGGCGTTTCCTGAATCCTGAACCAAGGGTTGCAGATTGACTTATTAATCATTTAGTGCCATCTGCAGACTGTCCATTTCATAATGATTGTGAGGCCCATTTCCTATCCCCTGGGAAAATGAGGGTGGAATCTGGGAATCTGGAGAACAGTTATGGTGAGCTCAGGCAGTTAGGAGTCCAGATTGTTTATTTTCCCGAATTTTCACCCTTCCACTGAAACCGTGCATACACTGGACTTGTTTGCATTAAGGCTACTCCCCTGGAATGTAGCAGGATTGACATCTAAGTTTGGGGACCCAAGTTGGTGACATGTTTTTTTTCTTTCTATGTATGTCTCTTACAGGAAGCATGGGGAGTTTTACCAGTTTATAGATTGGGTTTCCTAAACTTTAGTGTGAAAGCAGTACCACCTACCTCTGATCATTCTTCTGAGGGACTGACTATCTGGATGGAAACACACTTGACAAAAAAATAGTACTATGGGATTTAAGATCTCCCGATGTATTAGGGCTCCTCATTTCTTCTGATAATTTGCCACTCATGAAAATGTTTAACTTCTACAATCATTGCATGAAGGGAAACAAGGACTCCAAAATCATCAAAATTTTGGATAATCATTTGGATTACGACATTGCTAGTAATCCCTTTGTACTCCTTACTTAAAAACGATATCTCCAGTTGCATCCCAATTAGCATAATTTGATCTCACACAAGGGTTGTGAGTCTGTAATGGTCGCTTGCTCTCTAATTGCACCCCTAGCCAGACTTTCAAGGGGGCCATGATTACAAGCAACATCAATTATATTTTGCTGGATGTATGCCTTTGGATAAACATGGGAGATATGAGGGTTGTATACAAAGTGGACAGTGACAACAGCACACTTTTGTTACTTCAAACAGGCATCCTTTTTTGAGAAAACGTGATGACTGCCACTTTATCTGCATTGGTATTCCAATCTAACAATAGAAGGAGTGTCCAATAGCCATATATTACAGATTGTCCTATAAAATATGCTGCAGTATGTGGAACTGGAGCCGAAATATTAGAATCAAAATATAACACTCCTTCTGACATGACTCCTATATAATTCTTCCATGGTTGCATGGTAATTTTCCTGAAAGACCACCTTCCAAGTTTGTCTCACTCCTGTTGGGGGTTCCCTTTAGTGCTTAGATTGGGTTCTTTATTTTAGCCTCATGCCTGCGGCCTGTGCCCTTTTACCTGTGTACATGTTTTAAGTTGTTTATTAACTTAGGGCCTTATTAAGAGTCTGGCAGTCTATAGACCGCCACACTCATGCCGATATTGCGACGGTCCAACCTCCACATAAACCTGGCGGTCAGACCTCCAGCTCTGCCAGGATCTTGGATCTCGCCAGTCTGGCGGTGGCGGGGAGCCTAATATGCCATCGTAGTGCAGCAAGCAGCGCTGCCCTGGGGATTAGGACCTCGGCCTCCACCAGCAGTTTCATGCCAGTAGCACCTCCATGAAACAGCTGGTGGAGAACAGGTGCAGTGGACCACAGAAGGGCCCTTGCACTAGTCATGGGGTGTGCAGGAGCCCCCCTGGCCAGCACCATCGCAACGTTCACTGTCTGTTTTGCAGACAGTCAAGATTGCGTGGGTGCTGGTTCACCCTGGAGGCGACAGCACTGCCTCCGGCTCGATTACGAGCCGGAGACAATGCTGTAGCCTGTTTCCTGCTAGGCCAGCGGGCGGAAATTTAGGTTTCTGCCCGCCAACCTAGCAGGAAACCCATAATAGCTCTGGCAGGAAGGTTGCCATGTAGGCGGTGCCATCCCTGTCGGAAGTTTGGCAGAGCGAGTTTTTCATCCGCCAAACTCATAATTGGGCCCTAAGTTTAAAAAAAAAAGATTTTTCTCACCAGGATGAAGTCACCAATCCGATCGGACCTCCCTGGAGCCCTCTTTGGATATGCGTCGCAGCAGACCTTGGTGAAGAATTCTACCTTCGGACTTAGATGATTTTTACGGACAAAAATCTTAATCCGGGCCGAAGTTGAAATTGGATCCAATGTCCATGGAGCCCTCGTTGGATACACTGCATGGGAAGTCTTGGTCAACTTTTTTACGTTTGGACTTTGTCACTTTTTCTGAGTTTTTTTCTCTTTGACATCGGACGAACCTCAACAGCAAACAGATTTCAAGTCGACATCGGACGACCCTCCACAGCAAGCCAATTTCAAGTTGACATCGTTGGATTGCCTTTCCAGGAGCCCCGGATGAAATCTTGGAAGTCTCTGGAGCTTTTCAGCAGCACAAACCTGTAAGTCAGGCCAGGTTGCGGTTGAAGTAAGCCGGCTTGACTCACGACTTTGGGTCGGTCACTTGAGGATGTTTTTTTCCAAAAGTTCTACAAACTTCTGGATCTTCTTCCTGAAGGTCTTAGAAGGTCCTTTAGGAGCCCACAACTCACTCCAAGGTTCCAGAAGCTCTGAGTTGCTCCTTGAAGTTTAGGACTCCAACTCCCAAAATGCACCTGGTTCAAATCTAAAAATTACCACTAGTCACTGGTCAACTGGCGAGTTCCTTCAGGTTTTGAGGCAGGGGACTCTGGTCAGCTATTTTCTACCTGTAGCAAAGAGAAAGTCCCTTCTTGAACCACTTGAAGACAGGCAAAGTCCTTTTTGTGGTGAAGCCCAAGTGTGTAGCTGGTGCAGTACTTCCGAGTACAGTGTCCAGGTCAGGGGTCCAGCAGGGCAGTCTGTCTTCTTTGGGCATTGTTCACTGTAATGATCTGCGGTCTAGATGCAGGTCTGCTTAATTTATCCTTGCTCCTAGGGTGGAAAACTGTCCATTCATAGGTATTCCACCCTCTCTTTGGATGACCACTTCCTGGGGAGTGTGGCAAAAATCAATCCCTGGGAGCAACATTCCTTAAAATCCAAAATGCAGAATCTACATTTTGGAGGTTAGGTCTGACTGAGTCCACCCACTTGAGTGGCTACATTTCCTTAACACACCCCTTCCCTGCCCTCTCCTAATCAACCAGGGGGGACATGATTGTCTGGGTTCACAGGAAATGGGGTAGATCCAGTGCTGCCTCCCCTTCTTTTAAAACCAGTTTGGCTGCTCTCCCCCTTCCTGTTTCACCTTCTGCTGAGGCAGTTCTCCTCCCCTAGGCACTTCCTTTGTCTTCAGCCCAGCCCAGTCCACTTCACACCTCATCAAGGCAGCCTGGCCAGGGTGTCAGAGGCTTGCCAATCAGAGAAGGGAACTAGAGAGCTACAGTTGGCAACTTTCAGGTGGAGCTCTAAAACTCTTTCCCTGAACAAGTTATATTAAATTCAACAACTGCAAGTTGTTGGATTTATTATAACAATGTGATTGATACCAAACTTGACATATCTATCTAGCTCCTTTTGAAACTTTATTATTTAATATAAACTATATCTAGCTCCCTTTGAGATGTTATGAATTAAAATAAAGTCTTACCATTTTAGCCTATGGAGCTTATTCACTACAATGAGGGAAAAATGGTTTTGGCCATTTTCCCTTACCAGGGTTTATAAAAAACCTATTTTGTAAGGTCTCTGCTTAAAGTTACACTTAACCCAACCCTGGGGGCACCAAGGACACACCTTAGCGGTGACATATGTAAAAATAAGAGCGTTTAAGACTTTGTAAGTACTTTTAATTACAAAGTTGAATTTGAAGGTAACTTTAAAACAGCCAACAAGGCAGGCCTGCCTTTGAAACGACACTGGGCACCAGGGCAGTGCACCTATGGGTGCACTACCTATGCTGGGGACGTATAGGTAGGCTGATACTGCCAATTATAATTAGCCTAATTTGCATAATCATTTTAATCAGAGCACAAACCCTCGGACTGTTTAGCAGTGCCCAAGGTACCATCAGAGTCTGGAAAATACCAGCAAAAAGTGAAAGATGTGGGCAAAAGGTTAGGGGGCTTCTGCAATCAGCCCAGTTTTCTCACAGTTAATACCTAGTTTCCATATGAAGAGCATTTTTTGTTTTCTTAATAACATTAGTGCTGTTTGACAAATCGTCACAAAATTGATTTGCAAAACTAGTTTGCCAGTCCCCTTAGCTGCTGTCTGGAATGTTTCAGGGTGATCCGTCAAGCAGGGGCTGAGAAAGAGGGTGGTCTCAAAATGCATTTTTCCCATGCAATTTCCCATGGAATGGAAGTACACCAAATGTGGCAGAAAGGTAGCTCTTGGTCCAGAAGGAGCATTTTTTGTTATTTAGTGTAAAGTTGTTTGGTAGTTTTTGAGAAATTTTCGGAAGTCCAAATCTAGGGATGCGAAGGATTCGCGCCCCCTTCTAATCTCATGCTGAGCTGTGATTGGCTGCCAACACTTCAAACTAGGAAGTGTTGGCAGCCGTTTTGGGACTCAGCTTGAGCTAAACAGAAACAATCTATTCCTGGGTCACCTTTCCTGAGGAAGGCTCTACAACATACACATTCCACACATACAGAGTTGTAAGCATACCAAGCATACCAGAAATACCGATTACTTATCAAGAACATCAGAACTGGTTTAATGGCACCCTACCACATGTAATACAACCTGTGAGATTAAAATTAAATCCTTTTGGTAATGATGGACCAACGTGGCCAATGTTTGCCACATATACACCACACCCCGGTGTACAAAACATATAAGCAGCTGATCTACATAATCTTTACATTGAGCTAGTTACATTATATAGATGACTTGTTTAGTTCGTAATGTGAGTGTGTTTTCTCCTATTTTATTTGCACCCGCTCGCAATTTGCAGCACAAACAGCACTAATGCTATTAAGAAAACAAAAAATGCTCTTCATATGGAAACTAGGTATTAACTGTGAGAAAACTGGGCTGATTGCAGAAGCCCCCTAACCTTTAGCCCACATCTTTCACTTTTTGCTGGTATTTTCCAGACTCTGATGGTACCTTGGGCACTGCTAAACAGTCTGAGGGTTTGTGCTCTGATTAAAATGATTATGCAAATTAGGCTAATTATAATAGGCAGTATCAGCCTACCTATACGTCCCCAGCATAGGTAGTGCACCCATAGGTGCACTGCTCTGGTACCCAGTGTCATTTTAAAGGCAGGCCTGCCTTGTTGGCTGTTTTAAAGTTACCTTCAAATTCAACTTTGTAATTAAAAGTACTTACAAAGTCTTAAACGCTCTTATTTTTACATATGTCACCGCTAAGGTGTGTCCTTGGTGCCCCCAGGGTTGGGTGCAGTGTAACTATAAGCAGAGACCTTACCAAATAGGTTTTTTATAAACCCTGGTAAGGGAAAATGGCCAAAACCATTTTCCCCTCATTATAGTGAATAAGCTCCATAGGCTAAAATGGTAAGACTTTATTTTAATTCATAACATTTCAAAGGGAGCTAGATATACTTTATATTAAATAATAAAGTTTCAAAAGGAGCTAGATAGATATGTCAAGTTTGGTATCAAACACATTGTTATAATAAATCCAACAACTTGCAGTTGTTGAATTTAATATAACTTGTTCAGGGAAAGAGTTTTAGAGCTCCACCTGAAAGTTGCCAAATGTAGCTCTCTAGTGCCCTTCTCTGATTGGCAAGCCTCTGACACCCTGGCCAGGCTGCCTTGATGAGGTGTGAAGTGGACTGGGCAGGGCTGAAGACAAAGGAAGTGCCTAGGGGAGGAGAACAGCCTCAGCAGAAGGTGAAACAGGAAGGGGGGAGAGCAGCCAAACTGGTTTTAAAAGAAGGGGAGGCAGCACTGGATCTACCCCATTTCCTGTGAACCCAGACAATCATGTCCCCCCTGGTTGATTAGGAGAGGGCAGGGAAGGGGTGTGTTAAGGAAATGTAGCCACTCAAGTGGGTGGACTCAGTCAGACCTAACCTCCAAAATGTAGATTCTGCATTTTGGATTTTAAGGAATGTTGCTCCCTGGGATTGATTTTTGCCACACTCCCCAGGAAGTGGTCATCCAAAGAGAGGGTGGCATACCTATGAATGGACAGTTTTCCACCCTAGGAGCAAGGATAAATCTGGCAAACCTGTATCTAGACCTCAGATCATTACAGGGAACAATGCCCAAAGAAGACAGACTGCCCTGCTGGACCCCTGACCTGGACACTGTACTTAGAAGTACTGCACCAGCTACACACTTGGGCTTCACCACAAAAAGGACTTTGCCTGTCTTCAAGTGGTTCAAGAAGGGACTCCCTCTTTGCTACAGGTAGAAAATAGCTGACCAGAGTCCGCTGCCTCAAAACCTGAAGGAACTGGCCAGCTGACCAGTGACTAGTGGTAATTTTTAGATTTGAACCAGGTGCATTTTGGGAGTTGGAGTCCTAACCTTCAAGGAGCAACTCAGAGCTTCTGGAACCTTGGAGTGAGTTGTGGGCTCCTAAAGGACCTTCTAAGACCTTCAGGAAGAAGATCCAGAAGTTTGTAGAACTTTTGGAAAAAAACACCATAAAGTGACCGACCCAAAGTCGTGAGTCAAGCCGGCTTACCTCAAACGCAACCTGGCCTGACTTACAGGTTTGTGCTGCTGAAAAGCTCCAGAGACTTCCAAGATTTCATCCGGGGCTCTTGGAAAGGCAATCCAACAATGTCAACTTGAAATCGGCTTGCTGTGGAGGGTCGTCCGATGTCGACTTGAAATCGGCTTGCTGTTGAGGTTCGTCCGATGTCAAAGAGAAAAAAACTCAGAAAAAGTGACAAAGTCCAAACGTAAAAAAGTTGACCGAGACTTCCCATGCAGTGTATCCAACGAGATACACAGACTGCAGCAGACCCTCTCACAGGGTTTTGCCAATGTTGACACCCAATTCACTACCATGAACAACAACATGGCAAACCTCACCACCTCCATCAATGACCTGGTTAGGGAAAGGGTGGCAGATAGGGCCCATGCAAGGCGCAGAGAGCGCAACACTGCTGCCCGTTTGGACTGGCTGAGTCTGTAGATTGGCCGCCTTGCAACCACTACTACCTGCCTGTCAAGGCACACCATAAAGCTACAGGTGGAACTTCGGCATTTTGCCGGTGATGTAGCAAGGGGACTAGGGCGCATCAGTCATGCAGTGGACCTAATAGAGAACACCCAGGCAGCAAGGGGCATTGGCGATACTACTCAGAATAGTGAGGACATCTCCAGCGTGAGCAGCGTTTCTGCCTCAGATGCACGCATCCTGCGGAGTAGCAGTGCCCGCCAAAAATCAGGGGACCAACCAGGATTGGGCCATGGTGGCAGTAGTCGCAGGAAGGTGTGATTTTGCTAATCTGGGATTTGCCTGAGGCACACGATGTAAATGTGTCAGACATTACATTTTACTTTTTCCTTGCTGTTTAGACGTCAACAGTTCATTGTTACACTCCTGACATTAAAGGGATTATTTTTTGTACTGCACAACCTGGCTATGTGTGTCTTACATTTGTGAGTGTTGTCACGGTTGCCACGTACCTGCCAAAGTAGTGAGTTGCAATGTGGTCCCGTCTCTGTCTGCCCTCCAATGCAATGCTACAATCCCCAGGCTGTCGGTGTGGTAGCTCTTGCTCCTCATCCTCCGAATCTGTGTCGTCAAGGTTGGTATGTAGCCCACTTCTGGTGGCAATGTTGTGGAGGATGGCACATGTTGCCACAATCTTGCATGCAGTCTCTGGGGCATAATGGAATGCCCCTCCACTTTTGTGCAGGCATCGGAAACGTGACTTCAACAACCCTAAGGTACTCTCAATGATAGTTCTGGTTTGCGATGTCCTATGTTGTAGCGCCTCTCATTCAGATTGGCAGGTGTTAAGTATGGGGTGAGTAACCATGGCCTCAGAGCATACACACTGTCACCTGTGTGACAAAAGAGCAGATATGAGCATGGCTTCACATGATTATGCAGTGACATGTATTTAAGACATGGGAGCGTACTACACAGTACTTAATAAATATCCTTCGCCAAACTCCCCATGTTCTAGGCGTCGGTGTATCCCACTGTGCCTGAATATGTATGCATCATGTGTACTCCCTGGAAATTTAGCCACTATGTCAGTAATTACATTATGGGCATCACATAACACCTGGATGTTTAGTGAGTGGGTACATTTCCTATTGCGGAACACATATTCCAGATTTGCTGGTGGGCAAATTGGGATATGTGTCCCGTCCACACACCCTATTACATGGAGGAAGTTGGCAATTCTGTAGAAGTCCAACTTGGTGCTGTTAATTTCCACCTCATTCTTGAGAAGGTATATGTATCTGGACATGTGTGCGAGTATGGCATCTAAGAATCATGACAGGGCACTTTGGGACACCCCACCAGCAACAGCAGTCACCCCCTGGTTGCTACCCGAGGTCAAGTGGTGCAGTGAGCAGAGCACTTGCACATGTTTGGGGATAGAGCAGCCGCGCATTGTCTGGCGATCTAGCTGAGGTTTCGCCAATTCAATAATCCCTAAGATAACTGCGCTGCTCAGTCTCAGTTTGTCCTCAGTTTGTTGAAATAGGGTCTGCCTGGTTCGGTATATCCCCTCCTGTCTCTGCCTCCTCCTCCACTGGGCAGCCTGGACTCTCCCCCTCCATGCAATCACATATAGTGCAGCTGTTTTGAGAAACCCTGATGCCTTCTGGGTCTGCTTTTCAACTTTGGTTCTGGTTACCACCTGTTTAGAATCAGTGCTAATCTGGGTGTACAAAATGGGCTTTTTGTGACTGCTCGCAATTTGCGACTGCCTTGTACATTCGGTTTGCGACTCGCAATTTGCGATTTCTGATTTGCGAGTTGCAATTTTTGCGAGTCGGTAATTGGACGCATCGCTATTTGGGACTCCGAAATGGCATTAGAACATACCATTTCACTTTTTGCGAGGTCGCAAATAGTGCTGCGACCGATTTGCGACTCGCAAAACTTTCGTACACGTGGCCCTTTAGCATTAAATCCACGTTTGATTCAATGGGAAACCTCCCTGACTGCCAGTGATGTTGATTATGTCTGTGACCCAAAACCTCAAACACAAGAATTTCTCCAACATGAACAGTAGAATCCCTGCATCTCTTAGCATCCTGCCACTTGAGAGATACCACACTGTCATTTACACTGATGGTTCAGCACAACCAGCTGTAGGTACACAGCATCAATACTCAGCCGCTTGCCTGGCTATGGCTATAACACCCCCACCCACATCGCCGGACACACGCTAGACCCCATCTTCTCCGCCAGCAACCACATATCCTTCAGCCACTCCTCAGCTATACACTGGACCGACCACAGATGTGTCCACTTCACCTTCCGACGCGAGACTCGCCACCTCCGCACACAACCCATCCCACGTCGACAGTGGAACAAAATCCCTGAGAAACAGCTTCTCTCCACTCTCAACGGCAACCAACCCACCTTCTCCTCCGACCCCAACGACGCAGCCCTCAGCCTCATGAATTGGATCACCAACTGCGCAGACAACCTCGCTCCCCTCAGACGCCTCCCAAGACAGACCAACACCAAAAAACCTCTCTGGTTCACCGACACCCTTAAGGAATCAAAGAAAACCTGCCGCACCCTCGAGAAAGCCTGGCGCAAGGAACACACCGCAGACAACATGACTGCCCTCAAGAACGCTACCCGCGAACACCACCAACTGATCCGCGCCGCCAAAAGAAATTTCTTCACAGAAAGACTGGACAAAAACAGCCACAACAGCAGAGAACTCTTCAACATTGTCAAAGAGCTCTCCAACCCTAACGCCAACGCCAACGCCATCACGCCCTCACAAGACCTCTGCAACTCCCTCGCCACCTTCTTCCATCGTAAGATCACCGACCTACACGACAGCTTCGGACACCAGACCCAGCCAACCACCACAGAACCTACAACCCCAGCCATCACCCTCAACGCCTGGACTCACATCAACACGGAAGAGACCAAAGCCACCATGAACTCCATCCACTCGGGTGCCCCCTCGGACCCCTGCCCACACTTCATATTCAACAAAGCTGACGACATCATCGCCCCGCACCTCCAGACCATCATCAACAGCTCGTTTTCGTCTGCTACCTTCCCCGAGAGCTGGAAACACGCTGAATTCAACGCCCTACTGAAAAAACCTACGGCGGACCCAAGTGACCTGAAGAACTTCCGCCCCATCTCGCTCCTCCCATTCCCCGCCAAAATCATAGAGAAGACCGTCAACAAGCAACTTACCAACTTCCTTGAAGACAACAGCCTACTCGACCCCTCTCAGTCCGGACTCCGAGCCAATCACAGCACAGAAACCGCCCTCATCTCAGTCACAGATGACATCAGAACCCTGATGGACAACGGAGAAACAGTCGCCCTCATCCTCCTCGACCTATCGGCTGCCTTCGACACCATCTGCCACCGAACCCTAATATCCCGCCTCCGCTCCACCGGGATCCAAGGACAGGCCCTGGACTGGATCACCTCCTTCCTCTCCAACCGCTCCCAAAGAGTCTACCTCCCACCTTTTCGCTCAGACCCCACCGAGATCATCTGCGGCGTCCCACAAGGCTCTTTGCCGGCACTCTTCAATGTCTACATGAGCCCCCTCGCCGACATCGTACGCAAACACAGCATCATCATCACCTCCTACACTGACGACACTCAACTGATACTTTCCCTCACCAAGGACCCCACCAGCACCAAGACCAACCTGCAAGATGGAATGACGTCGCAGATTGGATGAAACTCAGCCGTCTGAAACTGAACTCAGACAAAACAGAAGTCCTCATCCTCGGAAACACCCCGACCGCCTGGGACGACTCCTGGTGGCCCACGGCCCTTGGCACTGCACCGACCACGCACGCAACCTCGGTTTCATCTTGGACCCACTTCTCACCATGACCAAACAAGTCAACGCCGTATCATCCTCCTGCTTCCTCACCCTCTGCATGCTCCGAAAGATCTTCCGTTGGATCACCCGCCGTCACCAGAAAGACCGTGACCCACGCCCTCGTCACGAGCCGCCTGGACTACGGCAACACACTATACGCAGGAACCACCGCTAAACTCCAGAAACGTCTGCAACAAATTCAAAACGCCATCACAAGGGGAGAAAGCTGATAGGGCAGGAGCCCTTTAAACTTTTCTTCGCGCTCCCGCTGCGCGGGGAACGCCATCACAAGGGGAGACAGCTTATAGGGCAGGAGCCCTTTAAACTTTTCTTCGCGCTCCCGCTGCGCGGGGAACGCCATCACAAGGGGAGACAGCTGATAGGGCAGGAGCCCTTTAAACTTTTCTTCGCGCTCCCGCTGCGCGGGGAACGCCATCACAAGGGGAGACAGCTGATAGGGCAGGAGCCCTTTAAACTTTTCTTGCGCCCGTCATCGCCAGGAGGAGACTGGGCTGGGCCACCCCCCTAAAATTATGTTTTTTTTATATTTAGTTCTGGTATAGAGGCCTCTGTTGCTAGTGGTGTAATTTTCTATTACCTCTTATTTTATAGGGGCTTCCTTTCCTTACAACATCATTTGTACTTGATAGTAGGCTTTTGGGGCTGGGCTATTTTCTTCTTATAATTGTGGTTGAAATTATTTACTTTATTAGGCCACCGGTCAGTCGACATGGGGAAGAGGAAGGCCGATGAGGTAGCAGTATCCCAATCTAGGGTTAAAAAACCCAAGAAACGTTCTGCCGGGAAAACGGAGGGATCTTCAACCACTAAACTACAGCAATTCAAAGCAATTGATTCACTGTTTGAAGAGGTTGAGGCTATATTGAGGAGTCCTTCCATTGTTGGTCCTTCTAGACCAGATACCACTCTTTCCAAAAAGATCCCAGATCTCTTCAAGAAAAAAACCCAGTCACTTAGAATAGAGGTTAAAGCTGATTTACACCCTTTTCCTCAATCCCAGGGTGTAACCCCTTTACCTCCGGAAACCTCATCACCCTTGGTGAGGATAAATGGTCATCTAGCCGAAGAAGATGCACCCCATGTGAGGTGCGTGTCCCCTCCCCCTATTACCATTCCTTGTTCAAATAGGTTCTCGGTTTTGGCTTCAAATCCTGTAAGTCCTGGTTACTTACAGACCTTATGCGAAGAAGGTTCTGTTAAAAACTCTCTGGATGCAAAGATGGGCAACAATGAAGTTTCCCAGTTGGATATTATTTCTCTGAAATTAGATGATGTTAAAAGTCTATTGGTAACTTTGATGAACAAAATTGCTGGACTTCAGGGTCAAAAGTCTGGTTGTAACTGTAGTGTGCCCTATAAGTCTGTCCCCTCGCCTGATCT
Source organism: Pleurodeles waltl (assembly GCF_031143425.1). Taxonomy (NCBI): domain Eukaryota; kingdom Metazoa; phylum Chordata; class Amphibia; order Caudata; family Salamandridae; genus Pleurodeles; species Pleurodeles waltl. Next base: position 1,246,657,159 of record NC_090437.1, read on the forward strand.
TCTGATGGATTCCACAAAACCCAGTCCCCTCAGTATAGGTGACAAAATGACATCTTCCTCTACACATAACACCGTTAGGAGTATTAATGATAATTCCCCAACATGTGGCAGGAATGGTAGGTTTGTTTCTCAATCCATGTCTTCCGCATATGAGCGAAAGTCTCAATCAGGTGTTAATAAGGGTGGATTAATTTTTGGACGGGGAGATATAGATATTTCACGTCCAAAAACTTCTCAGTTAAATCCTGGAGGAACATCCTCGGTAGTAAGCTGCTGTGTTAGTCCCCGTCCAGCCACTAATCCTGATCATATGACATTATTGCAGACGCACGTCCCTAATCAAAGGTCCAGATGGAGGAGGGAAGTCGCGACCATCTATTTAACTAGGGTACCAAAGCTACCGCAGGGTAACAGAGAGTCGAGTGATTCACTAATTAACAAAGTGATTCACTGGATTCGTTCACAGAGGAATTGCCGCTCTGTTATCCGGTCTGATATATGTGAGGCCCACAGACATAACCAGTTAGGGTCAGAATTTGATTACATCTCGATTCTCTTCAATGATTATAGTCTAGCTAAAGATCTCCTGGCCTTTGATGCACGGACACGCACACTATGTATTGGTAGGGTATCGAATCTTAGACTTAGCAGTCAGCCGCCTGGGGCCCCGCTATCCAGAGAATGTTGTATATCCGGAACTATAGCAGCTGGGGCTATTCCCTCCCCAGTTAATTCTGTTACTTCTAAATATGAGAACCCTTCCCCCTCACTCTCTGAATTGGACTGACTGTCTGCCCCCTGTACAGTGCTTCCAAAAACAGTAAATGATGTGTGTCAATTTATAGGGATTTCGACTCCTGCCCTACCTATGAGAACAAAGTCAATATCTCCACCTCCTAAAATTAACATCATGTCCTGGAATGTAGCTGGAATCAAGCAAAAGCTGGATGACCCGGAATGGGTAAGCCTTGAAAACAAACAAGATATCTGTCTCTTCCAGGAGACATGGACTAAAGAACAGTTATCTTTACAAGGCTTTACAACCTATTTCTCTGCTGCCCAACCTGCCTCTGGTGGATTTGGAAGACAGATAGGAGGTTTAATGATTTTACTGAACAATAAGTTAGAATGTGATCACTCTGTGATAAAGTTTAACTCCTTTGATCTGCTGGGTGTGCAACTTACATTCCGTCCTGGCTTTAAAATTATAGTTCTGAATATTTATGCTAGATCTGTTCCCCGTGGGTCTGATTCCATTGTTCTTTCCCAGTTGACGGACTACATAGACGTTTTGGACCCTTCAGTTTTTCTGATTATAGCAGGTGATTTTAATTGTTCTTTTGTGTTGGACAACTCCATTAGCAATCTGACTACTGAGGAGGACGAACATTGGGGTATTCCCCAATCTAAAGAAATGGTACTCTCGCCTGTTTCCTGTGTTGCATTCCAGATGTCTTCCCTTTGCCTGAACTATGGCCTGAGAGAATGCAATGGCCGCACTAAATCTGACTCAGAGCGAGCCATTACTTTCAAGCGAGGGCTTTCCTTTAGTACTATTGATTACATTCTTTTGGACATTAGGCTATGGTCAAGTTCACTTGATATGGAAATTTTACCTCGCTTGGATAGTGATCATAATCCTTTGTGTCTTGTATTGACTAATCAGGCATTTTTAAGAGTCCAGCACTTAAGGATTACTAATGTTCCATTCCCTCATTTGAACCATAGACGCTCTAGGGTCTGCTGGCCAAAGGTTGAATGTAACCCGTACTTAATTGGGGAAATTTATTCATCTTTTTTAAAACTCTTTGTAGATTATGAAGATCAAGAATCCTCGGATATTCCTATTATGGCGATCCACACTAAGATGGTCGATTCCCTTCAGGGTATCTTCTATAAGGAAACTTCCTTTAAATTGAGACCCGCTGACACCCTTCGCAGGGACTGGTATAATCAGGATTGTGCGCAAGCAAGATCCACCTTAAAAGAGGCTGTTAAAAATTCTGCGCATGCGGCTATTAAAGAGGCTCGTTGTAGGTATGCTAATGCCCTGAAGCGAGCCAAAAGAGACTGGGAGAATGAGACATGGCAGAAACTGCTTGCAGCAGTCCAAAGTAAAGATGATAGCTCTTTTTGGCGGTTGTTGACCTCCAGTTCGAAAAGGGGTAAGGACGATATTGGGTTGCATATACAGCCCGAAAGATGGGTGTCCTACTTTTCTGAAATCTATGCTTTGCCTGTACAGCAAGCTCTGGAGGACCCTGCACATGTCGAGTGTTGGGCTGCTAATAAGATCTCAACTGAGAGAATTGTTTTTACTTTAGCTGAAACCACAGCTGCTATTGATTCTCTGAGGCCAGCAAAAGCCCCTGGCCCGGATAAGATTCCAGGGGATTTGTTCAAATCAGAACCTAAGATATGGGCATGGTATATCAATTTGTTGTCTAATGCCATAGCAGCTGGCAGCCCTATTCCAGAGTCTTGGCATGGTGCTGAAATAATACCGATCTATAAAAAGGGTGATACAGGGTTGCCTGTAAATTATCGACCAATTAGCCTTATTGATATCCTTCAGAAGACGTTTGCCAAACAAGTCTTAGTGAGGCTTACTGACTGGATTCAAGACCAGCAAATTTTATCTCCTTTACAGGCTGGGTTTCGGCCCAACACTAATACTATGGACCAAGTTTTCAGGCTGTCATTACTGTTCTGGAAGTATGTCACCTTATCTAAGCAAAAACTCTATGTGGCTTTCGTAGACTTAAGATCTGCATTTGATCTTGTCCCAAGAGAGAAACTGTGGGAAGTATTGTACAAAATTGGTATCCCAGGGAACTTAGTGCATTTAATCCAAAGATTACATGAAAAAACATTTGCACAAGTAAGATGGGGCAATCAGGGGGAACTCACAGACAAAATAGACATCAAGAGAGGAGTGCGCCAGGGTTGCGTTCTTGCCCCAACGCTATTTACACTGTTCATCAATGAGGTGGTGCAAGTCGTGTCCAATTGTCAAAATGATGCCCCATCTTTGAATCACCATAAAATTCCAATTTTGTTATTTGCCGATGATTCTCTCTTGATCTCCAGAACCCCTATGGGCCTCCAGGTACTCATGGACAAGTTCAGTTCGTTTTGCGGTGACTACGGTCTGGAACTTAACCATAGCAAAACTAAACTCATGACTTTGGGTTGTGGCCCCACTAAGAGATATTCAATATTTCACAATGGAACGCCCCTAGGTTTGGTAAACTCTATAGATTACTTGGGGGTGAGAATTAGCAACAATCTGCATTGGGGGGCCCAAATCGACAAAAGTTTGGCTCGCCTGGTACAGTCATCTGGAGCCATTCTTCGTTTTCATAAGTCTACTTCTGAGAGAGTGATTACTCCAATTATTAAAATTTATAGAGCAAAGGCACAAAGTGCTGCGGTCTATGGGGCAGAAATTTGGGGGTCCTCAAACACTGGCAGGCTTGCAGTGGGGGAAAACAATTTCGTGAGGTCTACTTTGGCCTGCCCTCGCAGTACCCCACTGCTGCCATTGTTCTGGGACCTTGGCCTTTCACGCATCACAGATGTAGTTGCCCTACGACCTCTGCTTTTTTGGGTCCGTGTTTGGTCCACCCCTGAGTTAACTACATACAAGGAGTCTATCCAAGACATCTTGGATAGACCAAATGTACTCACCATTCCCTGGTTTAATCACATCTCTAAATGGTTTCACAAATTGGGTCTTAGTGAGCTATGGAGTCATCCAGAAAGTATAAGGAAGGAGCAGAAGAATCATCTGAAAACTGTATACTGGACTTACGTCAGGGAAAACTATCTGCTGTGCCCTACTCACGGCAGATTGACTTCACAATTTTTTGATTTTAAATGGTATCCGTCTTTTGAATCTTTTATGGATATAATTCTTGACCCATTAAGTAAGAGTTTATATATCCAGTTCAGATATGGTTGTCTGCCTCTCAAATCATATGGCAGTAAGTGGAGTGCAACTACAAGATCTGATTTATGTCCGAGCTGTACCCATAATCCAGAATCCATTGTACATTTTATGTTTTTATGTCCTGCCTATTTGATTGCGCGTCGAAAGTGGTTACGGCCAGTGTGTAGAAACATGGGGGTAAGACATTGTATTGTTGCCTTAAGAATTCTGATGAGGGAAAGTTCCTCCCCCTTGCCCTGTGCGGTTGGTAAGTACATTACAGCTGCCTGGCATGTATGTATTAATCACTTGGGGAAAGTTGCTGATGCGGAACTTACTTCCAAATAAGGACAACATGAAAAACTGACAATGGAATGTTTTAGTCATCAAATTTTAACCACACACCTAGACTGGAACAATACCCCATGATTGATTTAAATGACAGTCAGTAGGAGATTAGGTGTTTGGTTTTTATGTGTTTTAAGGCCGTAAAGGATGTTCTTTTTTATTCCTCTTATTTCCTTTTTAACTTAACGTTTACTTATCTTTTATCTTTCTACCAGTGGTTGTTTTGCTTTTAGGGTTGAAAGTAACCAATAAAGCTATGTATGTACAAATATAACTGTGGGAGAAAACAATTTTGCGAGGGCTTTGATAGTGTGCCCCCGAAGTACACCACTGATCCCAATGTTTCTTGATTTGGGGCTAAACCAAGTAGCTGATTTAATTTCCCTATGACCTCTATTATATTGGATAAGGATTTGGACCACCCTGAATTGGATTTATACAAAGCATCATTGCTTGACCTGCTAAAGAGACCAAATGCAGCTATTATTCCTTGGATTAAATATGTGTCCAATTGGTTTTGTATCTTGGGGTTCGGAGATTATTGGGAGAATCCCCAAAAATTAGTGAAATCCCATAAAACTGCTTTGAAATCAGCTTACTGGTCCAATGTATGGAACAATTATATTTGTTGTAAATCCTATGGTCGATTAACTAATCTTTTTATTGATTTTAAGTGGTTTCCGCAGTATGAATCCTATTTAGATATCATACTAGATTTACAGGGCAAAGGTTTATGTGTTAGATTTCGTTTTGGGTCCTTACCAATGTTGTCTTTAACTTGCAACTGGGGGCCAATCTCTACTTCAGATATATGTCCGGCTTGTGGCGGTGCCCCGGAAACATTTTATGTTTCTTTGCCCAACATATTTTTTTCCACAGTCAAAATGGATTCGAAAAACCTGTAGGGAAATGGGGCTGAAAAATTGCAGTATAGCAATAAGGGTTTTAAAAAAAGCCATAGATCAAATTAATTAATTTTAGCAGTCAGCAAGTTTTTAGTGGCAGCATGGCATATACGTGATCACCATTTTAATCAAGGACCCATGAAGCGTGCCCAGGCAGGATTTTAGATGAATACAACTTTGATATCACATGTATGTATTTATTTATGTTTTTTTTTTTTTTTTTTATAAAATTATTTAATTATTGTACAGATTATAAAATGAGTTGAAATTTTTCCTTTAATGTATGTGATGCTTTGATGGTTAATTGACCGAATAAAGCTTGATTTGATTTGATTTGAATTCAAAATGCCTCCGCCCGCCTCATCCTCAACATACCCTGCAACAGCCACATCTCCGCCCACCTGAGACACCTGCACCTGCTTCCCGTCAACAAAAGGATCACACTCCGACTCCTCACCCACGCACACAAAGCCCTCCACAACAAGGGACCCGAACTCCTCAACCGCTGCCCCAGCTTCTACACTCCCACCCGTCCTCTTTGCTCTGCCAAACTCGCTCTCGCCGCCGTCCCTCGCATCCGCCGCACCACGCGGGGTGGGAGGTCCTTCTCCTACCTGGCGGCCAAGACATGGAACTCCCTCCCCACCATCCTCAGGACCACCCAGGACCACTCCGCTTTCCGGAGACTACTCAAGACCTGGCTCTTCGAGCAGCAGTAACCCCTTCCCCCTAGCGCTTTGAGAACCGCACGGGTGAGTAGCGCGCTTTATAAATATTTATGCTTTGATTTGATTTGATTTGATTTGATATGACTGGAGTGATGAAGGATGGTGTAGTCTACCCTCACAATGCCCACAGGCGGACCCTAGGAGACTGCACAGCTCAACTGGATGAACTTAAAGGTCTTATTTTGGTACAGGAACATATGGATCCCAGACAGTTCACATGTTTTGTGTGTGATTTGTACTACTGTGTCTGTCGTACAATGATTATCTTAATTATTTGCGGTTGAACTTGTTCAGAGACTCAAAGGGGAACACCATTAAACACAGAACTCTGTGGGGAGGGTGGTTTATCTTAAGGATAAGCTACCTGATGCTCATGTAGTCCATACATTGGGTCACCAACGTGTAGGAGTACATGTTATTGGAAACACCTTGGCAGATGAAGCAGCCAAATCTGCAGTAGCTACGGCTTCTGTTGCTGAAGTGACTCATTCTCAGACAAGATTTGCCTTTGCAACAATTTCAGGGGTTGGAGATCGAGTGATCCCCAACCAAGGCCAGAGTTTAGATGTCATCAAAGCAGCGCATGAGGTTGTTGCATCTGCTCATGCTGGTGTCGTGACCACAATAACACTCTTGCAGAAATGCTTCTCAATATGTTCTTTGCTGTGACATTTGCTAGCTTTTAAAGGGTTCAAACATCAAACGCAGACATGCCTCTTAATGTCCAATAGGCCACTACAATGTGTGTACCTGGACCATTGTGGTCCCTTACAACCTGATGGTGCATTCAAAATCATCTTAGTTGCTGTAGATTCTTGCTCTAGATTCCTGTGGGTATGGCCACAGCGGTCGGCCCTGCCTTTGCGTCTAAAGCATTCAGGAACAGCATGAGGATGATGGGGGTTGTACTCCATTACTCCTCACCCTACCATCCTGAGGATAAATTGGCTGCGGAGAGGAGAAATCGAGATCTAAAGCAGTCCTTAACAGCTAGAGTATTAGGATGAGGCCGCAGATGGCTTCATCACCTATACGGGGTCCAGAGAGCACTGAATAATCTGCCAAGACTGTCCTTAGGAGGACCCACTCCTTACAAGGTCCTCTTTGGGATACCTATGTGTAAGGAAATGCCTCCTTGACATGGTTACCCCCTGAATTTTTGTTGATGCCAGTTATGATTGAAAGTGTGCTGGGACCCTGCTAACCAGACCCCAGCACCAGTGTTCTTTCCCTAAACTGTACCTTTGTTCCCACAATTGGCACAGCCCTGGCACCCAGATAAGTCCCTTGTAAATGGTAGCCCTGGTACCAAAGGGCCCTGATGCCAGGGAAGGTCTCTAAGGGCTGCAGCATGTCTTATGCCACCCTGGAGACTCCTCACTCAGCACATGCACACTGCCTCACAGCTTGTGTGTGCTGGTAGGGAGAAAATGACTAAGTCGACATGGCACTCCCCTCAGAGTGCTCTGCCCACCTCACTCTGCCTGTAGCATAGGTAAGTCACCCCTCTAGAAGGCCTTACAGCCCTAAGGCAGGGTGCACTATCCCACAGGTGAGGGCATATGTGCATGAGCACTATGTCCCTATAGTGTGTAAGCAAAACCTTAGACACTGTAAGTGCAGGGTAGCCATAAAGAGTATATTGTCTGGGAGTTTGTCAAATACGAACTCCACAGTCCCATAATGGCTACACTGAAATCTGGGAAGTTTTGTATCAAACTTCTCAGCACAATAAATACACACTGGGATTTATTGTAAAATGCACCCAGAGGGCATCTTAGAGATGCCCTCTGAATACCAGTCCGACTCCTAGTGCTGGGCTGACCAGTTTCTGCCAGCCTGCCACAACCAGATGAGTTTCTGGCCACATGGGGAGAGTGCCTTTGTCACTCTGTGGCCAGGAACAAAGCCTGTACTGGGTGGAGGTGCTTCTCACCTCCCCCTGTAGGAACTGTATCACCTGGCGGTGAGCCTCAAAGGGTCATGCCTTTTGTTACAGCACCCCAGGATATCCCAGCTAGTGGAGATGCCCGCCTCTCCCGCCATTGCCCCCACATTTGGTGGCAAGGCTGGAGGAGATAATGAGAAAAACAAGGAGGAGTCACCCACCAATCAGGACAGACCCTAAGGTGCCCTGAGCTGAGGTGACCCCTGCCTTTAGAAATCCTCCATCTTGGTTTTGGAGGATTCCCCCAATAAGATTATGGATGTGCCCCCCTCCCCTCAGGGAGGAGGCACAAAGAGGGTGTAGCCACCCTCCAGGACAATAGACATTGGCTACTGCCCACCTGACCTAAACACACCCCTAAATTTAGTATTTAGGGGCACCCCAAAACCCGGGAAATCAGATTCCTGCAAACAACGACAAGAAGAAGGACTGCTGACCTGAAAGCCCTGGGGAGACAACGGAGAGATCATCTGACTTGGCCCAGCCCTACTGGCCTGTCTCCAGACTCAAAGAACCTGCACAGCGACGCACCCGACAGGGACTAGCGACCTCTGAAGCCTCAGAGGACTGCCCTGAACCCGAAGGACCAAGAAACTCCCAAGAACAGCAGCACTGTTCAAAAACAGTAACAACTTTGCAACTTTTAAAGACTGCACTCTTCCTGCCGGAAGCGTGAGACTTCACCCTCTGTACCCAATGCCCCCGGCTCGAGCTCAAGGGAACCAACACTACAGGGAGGAATCCCAGGCGACTACGACCTCATGAGTAACCCGAGACGACCCCTCTGAACCCCCACAGCGACGCATGCAGAGAGAATCCAGAGGCTCCCCCTGACTGTGACTGCCTGGAACTAAGAACCCAACGCCTGGACCAAGCACTGCACCGCAGCCCCCAGGACCAGAAGGAACCGAACTCCAATGCAAGAGTGACCATCAGGCGACCCTTTGCCTAGCCCAGTCATGGCTGGCCTGAGAAGCCCGCCCTATGCCCTGCCTGCACTGCTAGAGTGACCCCCGGGTCCATCCATTGATTCCCATTGAAAACCCGACACCTGCTTTGCACACTGCACCCGGCCGCCCCTGTGCTGCTGAGGGTGTGTTTTGTGTGCCTACTTGTATCCCCCCCAGTGCTCTACAAAACCCCCCTGGTCTGCCCCCCGAGGACACGGGTACTTACCTGCTGGCAGACCGGAACCGGAGCACCCCTGTTCTCATAGGCACCAACAGTGGGCAGCCTATGCCCAGAAATGAGACTTGTAAGTGACTTACTTACCTCACAATCTAACCAATACTTACCTCCCCCAGGAACTGTTGATTTTTGCACAGTGTCCACTTTTAAAATAGCTTATTGCCATTTTAACTAAAACTGTGTGTGTTACTGCTCTAATTCAAAGTTCCTTACTTACCTGTATGGAGTACCTTGCATTTTATGTATTTACTTCAAATATTGAATCTTGTGGTTCTAAAATAAATTAAGAAAATATATTTTTCTACATAAACACTATTGGCCTGGAGTTAAGTCTTTGAGTGTGTGTTCCTCATTTATTGCCTGTGTGTGTACAATAAATGCTTAACACTACTCTCTGATAAGCCTACTGCTCGACCACACTACCACAAAATAGAGCATTAGAATGATTTAATTTTGCTACTATCTTACCTCTAAGGGGAACCCTTGGACTCTGCACACTATCTCTTACTTTGAGATAGTATCTACAGAGCCTACTTCCTACACTATGTATGTCCTAGATCTAGATGGCCCTGGTTTGGTGGCAGAAGACCCACCTTTTCACATAAATGAATGTCTCACTGGCTTACAGGAGCTTCAGCAATTTTGTGATGGCAATTCTTCCACCAGTGCTCCCACCTTAGGAATAAGGGATTTGCCAACATTTTTTACAGGCTGGATTCCTAAAGACAGGGATCTGGTTCATGAGAAGATTGCTGTGAAGAAGGAATTTGGCCTATCCTACAGAACACCGGTCCTAGTCCTGGAAATACAAGGCACCAGAACTATCATCTTACCACAGCTGCCAAGTTCCAAAGGCAACAGATTTGTCTCCATCAACAACATCAAATTGTACCATGTGGCTGATTCTGCACAGTAGACCCAGAGGTCCCTTGGGGAGTTCCCTCTCACTACCCAACAGGAGATACCTCTTCAAAGAACAAACAACAACTCCTATGACTACATTAGCATGTACAACAATGCTACAAATCTGTCCTTGAGCCTGGGGAGTGCAGAGAATGAGCTTCTGCTGATTCCTGTTACAACTTCACTAACAATAACTGTCCGATATGTGGCTGTCTTCTACTCCAACTCAATATAAACAGACAACATTGTCTACTATGAACCTCCACGCATAGTGGATACATCCACCAGTAACACAAAGTGGATCCATCCACCAGTAATGCTCCTGTGTTTGCAGAGATTCCTTCTGATTATTTCATCGACCTTGAAGATTGTTCTTCAACTTCATCTGTACCTGCAACTGAAAATGTTTCAAAGACTCGTAAGCTGTACATATGGCTTAAAAATGACTATTTAGTTTATCCATGGAATTATCTTTTGATATTTCTGACGTTACTTGCCTTTCTGTTGTGGATTGGTTACATGACTGTTTTCTTTTTCTTGATAAATGGTCATTATCTTCCAGAATACTCTCCTGTCGAGCTAGTGGATGACGTTCTAACTTCATATCTTACCTCACATAAGGCCCGAAGAGACTTGTCCATTGTGAACATTTCAGCTGTACCAATTTCAGATGGGATTGTGTTGGATAAAGTTCCCTTTGATATATACGGGCCTACTGAGGTTACACAAAATCTATATGTCTTCAAAATTTCAATGAGTGATGTTCAAACAGTTCATTCAATGCTTATTGAACTGCAAGACTACACTGTATTTGAAAGTGATGCTGGGTACACTAACACAAAGAATTATGGGGAAATGTTCTGGTGTAATAACTGGGGACATTACTACCTGCACCGAGCAACAAGCTGGTGGGGGTCTTTGTATTCACAACTCTCATCTTCACAATTCTGGCCACTGCCAAATCGGTTGGACCATGCTTTGGCGGCGGTCAGACTGCCACCATGGCCCTGGCTGTCTGTAGACCACCAGGGTTGCAATGACGGCCTTAGTGTTCATGTGAGGAAAGGGTACTCTCCATTCCATCATGACTTCCCCGAGATGTTGCACTCTAGAGTCCATGAGTAAAGGCTGCCAGAAATCATCTTTTACTCTTTGGGTTCATGGTGAGGTACTGCTTGTGAGCTGGGAGGGTTGGGCCAACAGTTGCAAATTCTTGTAGGATTGGCCTAGTCCCCTACAAACAAAAGTGCTGTCATCCCTAAACCAGCAGTCTCACACTAGTAGCGAGAGTCCTACTACAATAGTGTGCTGGAGATTTTTGGTGTAATCATAGGAAGTTTTGGGGTGATCTGTCAAGTGGGGCCAGATCTCATGGTGAGGTTTGATTGACTGCCAGTGCAGGAGACTGGCTCTCAATAGGGTGTACAAAAAGACGTGCACTGTGCAGAGAGTCCAAGATACCCCACTTTGGTACCCATAGGTAAAAGTAGACCACCTAATGCTCTGTTTTGTGGTATGCGCAAGCAGTTAGGCTCTTGGAGATGTGCTAAGCATTTGTTGTACTCACAGTAACTATACATTTGGACACACATTCACAAGAATAACATATGACCAATTTACACAAATACTTCAGATTTCATCTGGGGAAGTTCAGGCAGTTCAAGTGGAAGCAGTGGCTGAAAGTCGTGTAGCTGGGTCACAATGGTGAGGGGGACCACTTGGAAACACACTGCACAGATGGATGCTTGGTGAGTCCCCTTGGAGGGTAGAGGTCACAAGGGCTTAGAGACCCCTAGAGCATAGCTGGTCTGTTGATGCAGGGGCCAGAGAAGCCGGGAGCAGTGCAGATAGGTTAGCAACGAATCATGCATCTTGGAGGCCTTGAGACCATTAGCAGGTCACTTGAAGGGTAGATTGCAGGTCAGCAGGGCCACTCTGGGGGGGAGGTTCTTGAGTGTTCTCAAGTCCATTGACTGGTGCTTGATTCTGGGCTTTTGGCCTTCCAGAGTACATTTTGCTTCAGGATGTTCAACGTTAGGGGTCCAATATCCAGGTTAATGGTGCGTCTCAGGCCCTGAAAACCCCAGTGCCACCAATCTTGGCACACAGCTATGTTTTGTCCTTCTGGTCCATTGAGTGGATTTTGGTCAGGCTGCCAGGTCAAGTTAGGTGGTTAGCAATCGGTCAGTGAACTGGACTTCATTGGTTTCTATCCTGCAGGGTGTTATTGGTCATGGAGAGCGATGAGTCTAGGAAGAAACCCAGGTTGCGTGCGTAGTTGGTGGGCATCGGTGTGGCTCCCAGTGTGGTTGGCCGAGGATGAGGACCTCTGTCTTGTCCGAGTTCAGTTTTAGGCAACTGTTCTCCATCCAGTTGGCGACGGCCTTCATTCCTTTGTGGAGGTTGGTTTTGGTGGTGGCAGGGTCCTTGGTGAGGGAGAGGATCAGCTGGGTGTCGTTGGCGTAAGAGACAATGTTGAGGTTGTGAGATCGGACGATGTTGGCGAGCGGTGCCATGTAGGCGTTGAAGAGGGTCGGGCTGAGGGAAGATTCTTGGGGTACACCGCAGATGGTCTTGGTGGCTTCAGATCGAAAGGGAGGGAGGCGGATTCTCTGGGTTCTGCCGGTAAGGAAGGAGGTGATCCAGTCCAGTGCTTTGTCGCGGATCCCTGAGTCGTGGAGGCGTGTGCATAGGGTGTGGTCGCACACAGTGTCGAAGGTGGCCGAGAGGTCCAAGAGGATGAGGGCCATGGTCTCACCTTTGTCCTGATGTCATTGGTGGAAGCGATGAGGGCGGTCCTGGTGCTGTGGTTGCTGCGAAAACTAGATTGGGACGGGTCCAGAGTATTGTTTTCCTCAAGGGTGTAGGTCAGTTGCCTGTTGACGATCTTCTCGATGACCTTCACAGGGAACTGGAGCAGGGAGATAGGCCAGTCGTTTTTGAGGTCCTTTGGGTCCGCCTTGGGTTTCTTGAGTAAGGCATTAATCTCGCCGTGCTTCCAGCTTTCCGGGAAAGTGGTGGTCTTGAAGTAACTGTTGATGATCATCCGGAGTTGGGGGGCAATGATGGAGCTCGCTTTGTTGAAGATGTGGTGCGGACAGGGGTCGGATGGTGAGCTGGAGTGGATGGCGTTCATGACTTTGGTGGTGTCATCGTTGCTGACGTGGGTCCAGGAGAGCAGGAGGTTGGTGTGGCTGGGGGGCGGTGAGTCTGAGATGTTGGCGACTGCTGGTGGGGTCTTGGTGTTGAAGCTGTTGTGGATGTCTGCCATCTGGCAGTGTAAGAAGGTGGCAAGGGAGATGCAAAGGTCTTGCGAAGGTGGGATGTCGTTGGTGGCGGAGCTGGGGTTGGAGAGTTCCTTCACGATGTTGAAGAGCTCTTTGCTGTTGTGCACGTTGTTGTTGATGCGTTTCATGAAGGAGGATCTCTTGGCCGTCCGGATGAGCTGGTGGTGCCTGCCGATGACATTCTTGAGGGCCATGTGGGTGTCTGGTGTCTGTTCTTGGTGTCATTTCTTCTCGAGTTTTCGGCAAGTCTGTTTGGAGGTCCAAAGGTCGGCAGTGAACCAGGTGGCCTTTATGAAGGTGCGGTTGTAGGAGAGTTTATTGATCGGGTGAGAGCGTTGGCACAGTCGTCGATCCATTGCCTGAGGTTGCAGGTAGCTGTGTCGGTGACTGTAGTTTTGGCTGGTGGGGCTCGGGCAAGGGCGGAGATCAGCTGGTCGTTAGTGACCTTGTTCCAGCTGCGGCAGGGGATCCGTTGTGGGTGGTTGTGGGTTTCTCAAAGGTGAAGTGGATGCAGCGGTGGTCGGTCCAGTGGCGTTCGGTGGTGTAGCTGAAGGTGACGTGGCTGCTGGTGGAGAAGATGGGGTTGAGCGTGTGTCTGGCGAAGTGGGTGGGTGACGTGACGAGCTGTTTGAGTCCAAGGTTGGCGAGGTTGTCGAACAAGGCTGTCATTGGTGTTCTCGAGGTGGAAGTTCAGGTCTCCAGGAGGACGTAGTCTATAGAAACAACGGCTTGAGTGCTGATGACGTCGGCGATGGAGTCACTGAACTGTGGTCAAGGTCCGGGGGCTCTGTAGATGAGGGTTCCTCTGAGGGTGGTCTTGGGGTCGATGCGGATTTGGAAGTGAATGTGTTCGGCGGTGCTTAGGGTGTCTTCGGTGTTGGTCGAGATTCTGATGGTGTTCCTGTGGACGATGGCAATCTCTCCTCCCGGGTGTGGTCTCTGCGGGTGATCTTGTAGCCATCCGGGATGGCAATGGTGATGTCGGGTGCTGAGGATGTCTTCATCCAGGTCTCCGTCAGGAAGGTGATGTCCGGGGAGGATGAGTCGAGAAGGTCCCAGAGTTCGATGGCATGCTTGTGGACTAAGCAGGTGTTGAGAAGAATGCATCTGAGGTGGATGCGCCGCTCTGGAGGGCGGGGTGGCAGCTTGGGGGCTGGTGAAGCTGCAGCTTTGGCAGGAGAAGGGTCTGTGGATGAGCTTTGGTGGGGCCTGGAAGCAGATGACTGATCGGCTGGCGTTAAGGGCGTGGAGAGTGTTGCCGTCATAGTAGCGTCGAGTAACGTGGCGGTCATGGGAACCAGGGGGTCTGGCACTGGGTGCGGTCCAGGCACGGGCGGGTGCAGACGGGCTTGCCTCTGGCACGCCTACTGCACACGGCTGCACAACGTCCGCAATTAAGAAGTGGAGGTGGGGGGGAGAAGCAGCTGGGAGGCAGGAGCGGAGCGCGAATGGGCGCTTGAGGGGGGCAGGGCCGCAGGGGACACAGCGGCAGGTATAACAAAGCACAGAGAGTGCGTGAAAGGGCAAAAACAGAGCGTGAAAGGGCAAAAACAGAGAAAAAAACTGTAAAAAGGCGGAAAAAGGAAAAAACAGACACAAAGGCAGACACAAATTACTTATGGCTCACCACTGGCCACCAGGGATGAGGCGCAGGCAGGAGCCTGCGGGTGGAGGAGTGCCTCGAATTGGCAGCAGCAGCAAGGGTGGGGAAAAGGACTCAGATGCAGTCAGGTGGAGCTGCGCGGCATGGGAAGCGTCTCTTGACCACAAAAACAGGTCAAGGGTCGCTCTCCTCACCACGCAGCTGGCGCCATTAAGAAGGGGAGGTGGGAGTGAGGAGCAGGTGTGTGGTGGGAGCGGAGCACGAATGGGCGCGAGAGGGGGGCGGGCCGTAGGGGATGCAGTGGCGGGAATAACGAAGCACAGAGAGAGCGTGAAAGGGCAAAATCAGAGCGTGAAAGGGCAAAAACAGAGAAAAAGGCAAAAAACTGTTGGCAATTCAACAAGAAAGTGATGGCAGCCATCTTGGGACAGATATACAGATAGCACCCCATTGAAACGCATTGTAGTGAATAGAAGGTTTTAAGGGTCACTAAAAGGGGAACGTATAAAGGGTGATAACACATTTTAATTACAATATAAATCATTTGTTGATAGCACCATACTAATTTTAGGAATTGTGGTGTGTTCTAACGTGATTTCACCCTGCTGGGATTTCATGAATCATGATTGAGAGAAAACTGTTTTCTCGTGATTTTCCCATTGGGGTGATGGGAGGTGCTCCAGAAGGTAAAATGAGAGCAAATCTTCTGTATATTCACACTATCTTTCTCAGCCACATGAGAATAAAGTCTGACATTCTCAGTAAGACATGTACTTCCAACAGGAGCAGACTGTCAGTTGATTCCCTTGTGTCCTACTGAAGCCTCCCAGAATGTTCTAAAGAATAACTAGAGCACTAAGGGCCAGATGTAGCAACTTAAAAATTTGCGATGTGCAAAGTGCGAGTCCATGCGACTCGCAATTTGCACCTCGCAAATTGGTATGCAGTACGGTGTCTCAGACACCGACTGCAACTCGCTATGGGGTCGCAATGACCCACCTCATGAATATTCATGAGGTGGGTCGCATATTGCGGCCCCATAGCGAGTATAGGCACTCGCAAACATGGAGGCCTGCTGTAGTCAGCAGACCTCCGTGTTCGTGACTGCTTTAAATAAAGCAGTTTTTTTTTTTTTAAGTGTAGCCCGTTTTCCTTAAAGGAAAACGAGCTGCACTTAAAAAAAAAACCGAAACCTTTAGTTTCGGTATTTTTTCAGGGCAGGGAGTGGTCCCTTGGACCACTCCCTGCCCTGAAAAAATATTTTTGGGTCCATTCACAAAGTGGAAGGGGTCCCATGGGGACCCCTTCCAATTTGCGAGTGGGTTACCATCCACTTCAAGTGGATGGTAACTGCGACTCCATTTGCGACCGCGTACGCGCTTGCAAATGGAATTTCATCCCACTGCGAGTCGCAAATAGGAAGGGAACACCCTTCCTATTTGCGAGTCGGTCCCGACTCGCAAAATGCATTTCTGCATAGGAAACTCACATTTGCGACTCGCAAACGGCAAGTTTTGCCGTTTGCGAGTCGCAAATCGTTTCCTACATCTGGCCCTAAAAGTCTTATTTATGAGAAAAGTCTGCACACCTGAAGCCATCTTAATTGAGTCAAACTGGTAAAACTTAAAACATTTGGGGCAAAATTTACAAGGCCCTTGCGCCACAGCAGCATCCCTTTTTGTGACTCTGCAGTGGCGCTGTGCAGTGCGCCACATTTGCAAGGCATTGCTAGGCCACTTTTTGTGGCCTAAACCACCTTGTAAATATGGACAACTTCCTGCACATAAACAATCATTCAAA
Source organism: Pleurodeles waltl (assembly GCF_031143425.1). Classification (NCBI taxonomy): domain Eukaryota; kingdom Metazoa; phylum Chordata; class Amphibia; order Caudata; family Salamandridae; genus Pleurodeles; species Pleurodeles waltl. The sequence continues at coordinate 1,246,673,800 of NC_090437.1, forward strand.
AATGACAATTTGGTACTTCTATGTGTGCTGCATTGAAGTGCCAAATTGCCATTGTAGATTATTTGTGTGCTGGAAGGGACACCTCATCGCAGACACCCTCGAACTATGGTGCAAGGATGCCTGCTTTGGTGCTGACAGCTAAATTTAGCTCAGGGGGAAACACAGGGTTGCACCGTATTTTAGTAAATACAGTGCATCCCGGCATTTCTAAAGTGACAGCGCAGCATTGCAAATTTTGGCGCAGCACTGCGCTGCTTCACTTTTTGGCAAATCTGTCCCTTAATTTAGAAAGGAACAACATGAAGGGATTTATGTTGACATAGAAATTATGGTTAGTGCTTTAGGGGAAACAGACTCTACAATGAAGACTGAGCCCTGTGTGCCATTACCATGCAGGTTTAACCATGCATGCAACATTACCATGCACCCCTTTACAATGAATATGCCTTTACCACAAATGCCATTACAACACATTTTGTTGTAATGGAATGAATGGTAAAGGCATATTAGTTGTAAAGGTTTTACAGGTAAGTATTAAGGGGCATATTTATACTCCGTCTGCGCCAAATGTGCGTCAATTTTTTTTACCCACATTCAGTGCAAATGTTGCCCCGTATTTCAACTTTGACGCCCGAGCCCGCGGACGTCAAAATTCCGCAGTGTGCATCATTTTTTGGATGCAGCAACCTGCCTTGCTTAAATGATATGCAAGGTAGGCATTCCCGTCCAAAAAATTACTTAAACGGCTGTGCGTCGTATTTATGCTATTGGGCAAAAATGATGCACGTCCGGGAGGCGGAGCCGGAAAATGACGCACAGCGCGATTTGCGTAAAAAATTAAAGCCTGGGTCAGGGCAGGCGTTAAAATGGGGCAAACACACCTGTATTTATTCAGAACACACAGAAGCAACAGCAGAGCAGCAGAGCAGCAAAAGGGAGACATGGAGGTGATTCTTATCCAGCGTGCATGCAGACGCAGAGCCCAGCAGCTACAACAGCAGCTACAACAACACCAGCAGGGACCCCAAAGGCAGCGCAGAAGGCAGGAGAGGATATTCCACCCAAGAACAACCGTTCATGGCCTCAGGGAACACAACATCATCCAGAGGTACAGGTTGAACTGGCAGGCCATTCAGCAGCTGCTGCGCAACATTGAACCGCAGTTGGCACCCACTTTGCTGACACCCCGCACCATCCCAACAGAAACCAAGCTGCTTGCTGTACTTCACATGCTGGCAAGTGGCTCTTTTCAAACAACTGGTGCCCTGGTTGCCGGAATATCGCAACCATCATTCTCTGCCTTTTTGCCCAAAGTACTGGATGCCATCATTGGACTTACACCCCGCCACATCTGCTTCCCTAACACACTGCAGAAGCAGCAGGAAACAAAACAGGGGTTCTACCTCATTAGTGGCTTCCCACACGTCCTTGGTGCAATCGACTGCACACATGTACGCCTTGTGCCACCTGCTGCAACTGAACACCTCTACCGCAACAGGAAGCACACAATTTATCAATGTGCAGGCCATAGTCGATCACCAAGGATTGATAACCAACATCGTGGCTAAATATCCTGGGAGTGTCCATGACTCCTTCATCTTCCGTCACTGCACCATCAATGAACACTTCCAGGATGGACTGTATGGCAATGGACTACTTGTTGGTAAGTACAAAAACCTACTTATATACACACTGCACAGCAACCCTCTAGGACACACAACACATACACCACAACAGCAACATGTGAACAGGAACACACTGAGGTCGTGACATTGCTAGCCATGTTTCTTAGGTCACCATTGAACCTGTCACACATCTGAAATTAGTGTACAGTCTAATGTTAAGACGTCAAAGATCACAACGTGTGGAGTGGATTGCTTAAATGTCACCTTGCAAATTGTAAGTGTCCCAATGACGTTTACATTAATCCATTGCATAAGTCTAAAGGTATGGGATGTCCAGGGTACATTGATATGAACGTGCTAACAACACTGTCAAAATGATTCTGTGTATGGAACTATCACCTCACCCCCAGTGAAGACACACAAACACCTGTATCACAAGTCACAATGCTAGGGTGGGCACACTGTACTGCAAATTCCAAAGCATACTGCTGACAAACGCTCAGCAGCCAAACACTTGTTCAATCAAGGAAACAACACGATGCAGATGCTACATCCTACAAGCCTAGGATGCGACATAATAACACAAAAGAGTCACAGACAACACAAGACAACTACTGCCATGAAAGGTCACTTCAATGGGGCTGGCTACATCAACATGATCCCATTCATTTTCTCTTGCAGCTGATCAGGGGTATGACATCCAGCCATGGATAATGACACCTATTGGCAACCCGAGTACTGCAGCAGAGCGTGCCTACAACGACGCACATAGGAGGACACGCACCATAGTCGAGAGGACCTTTGGCATCCTCAAGTCAAGGTTCCGGTGCCTCGACATCACTGGTGGTAGCCTCCTATATTCCCCGGCGATGGTCTGTAAGATCATCCTAACATGTGCAATATTGCACAACATTTGCATCAAAAGGAACATTCCCCTCCTGGAACCAGAGCCACACATGCCTGAAGAGGAGGAAGAGGAGGAAGAGGAGGATGGTGGCCTGCAACATGAGGGGGAACTACAGAACACGGCCGCTGGTATACGCAGACGGCAACATATCGTGAACAATTTCTTTTAACTATAATCACCATCACCACTTTAATGAACTGATTTAAATAAACACCCATAATAATCACCATATCATGGTCTGGCTAATCATTTTTGCAAACCTTCATCTCTAACTATCAGAATAAGAGTGTTGCCTCATGGAGCATTGCTGATATACTGATTAGGACACTGAAAATCCCAGAGCTAATGTGATGCGTAACATACAATGGTCACATACACACACACTGTAAATGACATATATCATGTACATTTCTCCTATGAAGGCCAATAGCAGAGGACCACACCTATTTCATACACACATGTTGAAATCAAGGTCCAACACAGCATATGGCACACAACTAAGACACCATCACTCAATAATGGGAAAACAAGCCTCATACATGAGGCAGTCGATGTGCTTTTGCATCAGTAACAGAAATGTTTGACCAGACCCTTGACAGCAGTAAGTCCAACTGCATCCAATATTTGCAAGGACTATCTGTGACCAGAGTTCCATAGAAGCAGTACATAGACAGCACAAGTGCCACACATATGAGCAGCATTGCGCACATGACATTCCATGTACATGTCAGCCCATTTCCTAACTCCTCACACACCCATGCACCTGGTCACAACCCACCTGTCTGAAGAGGTACCTGGAATACTAAGATGTGTACCCTGATATTCCCTCCTCTACATACACAGCCTGTCAATAGCAATCCAGTGTGCTACACCCTTTCCTATGGTATGCCATTGTCATAGAACATCTGACTTCATGGACGTCAGGTCAATTAATACACTGGCTTCTAGTTTCTAAGCCCTGTTAGCACCTGTAGATTGCTTCCCGTGTGAAAATGTCTGTTTGCAATTAGAATGCAAATCTCATCTACAGGACTTGTGAGAAACAGATGCAGCCCACACCTGTTATCACCTCCATGCACACCACCCATTTCAACAAGCACTGCCCCTGCTGATGCCTGGAACAGCATAGGAGTTGCCATTTTGTCAAATAAACCGTTAAGCATTGATACTAATTAAGCCGTGTAACACAGCCCTTGGGTTCATATGTCACCTTCAAAAACACAGGACATACACAGTTTAACATGTCAACTCTCTAGTTCGTCCTCCAAACAGTGTTAGTCAGACCACTGATTATGTAACTTGTCAAATTGCTGGATCCTGATTCACCCTGCATTTTGTCAGCCTGACTGGCATCTGTCTGTGCATCACACTAAAGTATCCCTGTGCCTACATATGTACCACACTTGCGTTAGCAAACCTCTCATTCATCAGGGGGTATTTGGGCATGGGCTTCTTCAATGCATACCCAAATACATTGTATAGCATCATCTGCCTTTTAACTGTACCATATGAGTTAAATCCTCTGTGAAAAGCAAAATTCATGGCCCATTCCTTATCTGGGTCTCATTTATGCATGAATGACAAAGTGTGACAGTGTCCCAGGGCCGTATGCAGGGATTGGGTATGGGGCCTTCAGCAGAACCAGCAACCTCTGATAATGTCCATGAAAAATCCACACATGTCAGGACCCTGACAGTTCACACACAGAATCACAGTGCTCACAACATATTGATGGGCCGTGTGTGGTGAATAGCTGCAAGAATAATCAGCACAGAGGCTATGATGTTCCCAGATGCAGTGGGAATTGCAGAGGCTAACCTGTGTACAAATGTTGTAATGACACCTGCCGGAACATGACACCTGAGACATTATCTCACTCAGCACACCAAGGTTGCCCTGTTGACTGTCTCATTACACTTCTTTAGTGACAGGGTGGGACCATCCCCATGTAGATTCTCATGTCCACATCCACTTTACTCACATTGATCAACAAAGAATACTCAGTAGATACAGGAATAGCTGCCACTGACTCATGATGAGTCCTGGACCGAACTGTGACAAATTACACCCCAAAAAATATACAGGATCATCATTGGACCACACACATGAACAAAACACCTATGCACAATTGATCACTGGAAATATATGGACACATGCTGCCTCGTCTGCTGGTCCACCACAGCCACTTGAGAATTGTGGCTCACTTCTATGACCTCAACTGTGGTGTCATTATTCATTTGTGATTCACCTTTGTCTGTCTGGGCAAACAACATGGTACCCACTTCCTCAATGCATGTGTATGACTCACTGTGGGATTCACCAACTAGCGCCTAGGAAACTGTTACCAAAACTCTAGGACATAGGATGTTGAAAATGTGGACCATTGACATGAACAAGCATCTGCCATCTATCTGGTGCATGCTTTGTCACATGTGGTGTCTACGTTACCCTAAATCTTGGAAGTCCACATTACGGATGTTGCTACATGTATGACTAACACATGTCCTCTCTCATTTCCACAATGGCTTGCATCTAAGGATTGGACACATGGACGTCACATTCATACAAGCATATGTGCAATAATGCATCATGTGATACACACACACTTGGTCAACAAATACATTAGTTGCCACAGCACACACATTGAGCCAAAGGCATTTAGGTATTGTACATATGTGCGTCATATTGCTATCCTCTCCTTATGCCAAAAATGCCTAATTTGTGCAATAAATATATGAAGGCCACACATATGGCCATCTAGTGCGTCAGCCAACCGTAAAAATACTGTGAAGGAAGTAGCGGATCATGGTCCGCTGCAGTATGATGTCACACATGTGAACATACATCATCAACACCATAGTGGGTGCCATCAGCCTATCTCTGATGTGTCCCAAATTGTACATAACATGAAAACAGAAAAAAAGCCCAAAACCAGTTCATGCACTGAAATGTTGATGTTCCTAGCGTTATGCATCATTTTTTGTACACCAATACTGTATTTGCGTCATTTTTTTGGACGCACAGGAGTGAACATTAGGCCGCATCCAGATAATTGTACAGGCCATGTACAATTTTTTGGATGCGGGGTAAAAAAGGGCGGACGTTTATACAGGAAGTGATGTAATAGGATATCCTGTTTACAGATCATGTACAGTGGGTGTACTTTCATTTTCACTTTGCAGTCTATGATTCTTCTAGACTGTGTGGCTGTGTAGAGAGTGGTGTCCTTAGATTTTGTGCTTTTTTGTCCTGTGTGCTGTCTCTATTGTCAATTTGTGAAATAAATATTGTTGGTGTATACTGTCCTACTGTGTTTTGTGTACATTTGTCCATTTATCTAGTGTTTTTCTTGTTTGTGGGAGTCTGTTGTGGGTAGTGGTAGTTTAGGGATAGTTGGGCTCTTTTAGTGGTTAAGTTTACTTTTCTTCTGTATTTGTACCCCTACTTCCCCCCTTCTCCCCTTTCTATTTCTTTAACCCCTATTCCCTTTCACATTTCCACAATGTCTGGTAGGCCACGTCTTGGCAGGATGGGTGAAGAGGAGTTGGGGGGCTTCATATGGCTTGTGTGCCATTTCTTGCCACTGATGATCGAGGCAGGGGGCAGGGTGATACAGGGGTATCACACAGAGGCACACAGAATCCTGTGGGGAAAGGTGCTGCATCACCTGCAGCGTGTGTATGCCAGCCAGATGAGTGACCACCAACTGAAGCACCGGTGGGCTGACCTCATCACCAGGGAGCAGGATCTCTTGGACCACCTGGGAATCGTGATTGGTAGCCCTGTTGGTGAGTACTAATCATGTAAATGTGCATGATTAAATGCTCTGTAGTGACATCAGATGATTTATACTATGTCTGCCAGCTAACTTGCTGACTGTGTGTAATGCTGGGGAAACATACAGGGATAATTGATGCACCATGGGAAGGATCACAATTGCTAGCTGTCAGGTAGCACGTGCTCAGCAAACTTACAGGATACTTTTCCGTGAAGTAAATTGGTGCAGCCTTTGTGTCAGACAACCAAACAAAATAGGAGCCAATCATGTCTATATAGGGCACTTTTGCCAGAGAAGTAAAGATGTACCAACATATTGGATAACTTTGTTGACGCAATAGCTAGACTGACTTTAGAATCACTACATGATGCAGAAAATGAGTGCTGGCTTCACGTTAATTGATTATAGCAAAGTGGCTCAGACATATGTCTCATGTGAGTCTGGTGAGTGTGGAAGGAAAGCGTTCACGGAAGTACTATGAATGTTAGGGATTATTGTTGTCCTTTATCTTTTTGGATACATGTCAGATCTGGATTTGGAAACATCGTGAAAAGGTGTAAGGTGCCCTCAGCTAACATCTTAGAATGTTTGTTGGAGTTAGTTGTGCCACATTCCAGTTAGGGATGGCAGTCCAAAAGTATTCACATGGGTTCACATCTCCATGGTTGGTGCAAATCACCATAGCTGGGCCACATCAAATGAATAAACTGTAACAACATGAGGGCTTACAAAAGTCCCTGTCCCTCTGTACATTGTACCTATGTGTAATAAATGTGTCATGGCCACAAAGCATGTTTGACAGGTAATGCAGTCCTCAAGTAACCAGGCTTTGGATGTCTATCTTGGATGCACATGATGAGACGATTACACTCCATAATTTTTTCTGATCACTAATGATGGGGCATGTTTGCCACCACATGATAGTTAGGGCCAATGCATGTGTGCAGATATGTGTAACTTTCACAGGAGACCCATGCTATGTACAAGTTGCCCGTGATATATCAGATGCAGTATCATCATGTCTGAATGGCTGCCATTTCCTTATTCAGCCTACACATTGTATATGTTAATGAAATTGTTGGTATGTGCACAGATTTTGAGCACATTTCTTCCTTCCATGCCTTACAGGTGGACCGGCACCCTAAACTGTGGGAGAGGTGGCTACATTTGAGGACCCCGACCACTCCAGTAAGTGTTGATATGTCTGTTATGTGTTGTGTTTGCTGGTTATGGACTCCTGTGTGTTGAATGCATAGCAAGGTGTGATGCGTTGGGCAATCATTTGTCTTGTCTAATGAGTGGGATTTCAGTTTCTCAAATCTTTTGAGTTGGCCAGTGCGTATCCTATAGTATTATCTAGGGATTGTAGGCCATTCCTGTAGGCACCACAGTGAGTACTGGGGTGAGTCATGTGGATGACACTTGTATCAACAAGAGTCACACTGGAAGTCAGCTCAGATTTAGTCAGCCTGTCAGACCCACATTCTCCAAGATTGGTAAAGCAAATTGCTTTCCAATAGACTTCTGCTTCCCTATTTACCAAGGTACTTATTAAACTGTAGGTAGAACCTCCTAGCAGGTTGTACTTCCACATGTAGTGCTACAAGTATGTGGAACTTGAGTGCAATTGCCTAGGTGTGCATGCTACTCATGATCATGGGTGTTCTTGCAACTCTGTGTCTGATGTAAGTCAGGTCTTACTGGAAGTATATCTTGTGTACCAAGTTCTGCATTTCCTGACATGTGTGGCCCTATGATTGGTCTAGGGTTTGCTGACTCCTAATTGTTGATAGACCTTCCCTGTGGTGTGTGTGTAGAGCCAAACACGTGTGGAGTTTTCTATACACTCCTCGGTGTACATGTTGTTTGAAATTGATAGTTGTTTATCCTCCCCCCCCCCTCAAACACAGGCATGGGTTTGTGAATGGGGTACCTAGGACTGATGCTACCAGTATGTTACACATACATGTAAATAAGTGACTGTTTGGTTGGAACCTAGTATACACACTCAGGTTTGGCACTTGGTACTATACAGGCAAGTCCTGTCACAACTTGCAGACCATGTGGCTTTAGTTTTGCATTCCGTACACTGACATTTGTAGCCCAGGTCTTGGCGGAGGATATGCAGCATGATTGTTGGCTGATAACTGGCAGAACTCAGATGGCAAGTCAAAGCCAGTTGTTACCCATCTTGTAGGTTATGGATGTGCAATGTGTGATGTGACCTTTGTAGGCTGGCCTGTCATGTACTTCCTCAGGGACATTCAATGATCTGTATTGTGATATGAGGTGTTACAAGTACAGTAGATGTATTGTCTGATTGACTTCTTGTGCCATTTCACACAATGCAGTTACTAATGTAGAATATTTGCATTTGTCTTCACAGCTGCAAACATGACTCCAGACCAGGCCCGTGAGTTCTAGCGGCGGGCCATGAGATACCAGCACATCCTGCTGGTGGAGTCGGGGTTCAGGAGGATGGCCCATCGATATCGCCATAAATAGGCCTCCGGGGCATGGAGGGCCTTCCCACAGGGTGGCCCTACTTTGCCCACCACAGCCACCACCAGCACAACCACCACTTCAAGCCAGGTGGCCCCACCCACAGCTGGGGCTGTTGTGCCTACATCTGCCGGACTTCCAGGCCCCAGCATTGCTACAGGTGCAGGACAGCCCACTGGCCTTGGCTCCACACACTCACAGACCTCCTCCACCGGTACCCAGACTGCCCCAGCTCCATCTGTTAACACTGCAGCCTTCCACAACATGGAACGGAAGATGGACCGTGTGCTGCGCAAGTTAAGCCACCTGAGCCGGGATGTGCGCCACATTAACCGGCGTGTGAAGTCGATCAAGAGGACCCTCCGCAGTGCCAACCTCTAGACTGTTTTTTATATGGGTATGATTCCCTCCCCTCCCTCCTCTTTCCTTGTTCTTATACTTAGTGGGCTTAGGGAGCTTAGTGTTCGGTTAGTATAGGCTGTTAGTTTAGTTAGTGTTAGTGGGTGGGGGGTCCTGATTGTTTCTATTTTTGCTTATTACATGTGTTGGGCTATGTTGGGGTTCTTGTGTGTTTAACAAAAAAAAAAGAAAAATACAAAAAAATATATATTTGTTTAGGATAGTATAGTATGTGTTTAGGTTAGTATGTGTTGTCCTCCATGTGTCCTGTCTCATAAGGGGGGCGGGTAGTGGATGTTTAGAATGTTTTGTTACATGTGATAAATAAGTGGAGCTTAGGTTAGTTAGGGACAGTTGTGGGTAATGAGTAGTCAGGGTAGATTAGGGGAGGTAAGATTTTTCCCTCAGTTTCCTCTTCTGTGATTAGCATTTAATAAATATTTGGTTAACCCTTAACAGTATGTGTTAAATGGTACTTGATCCTGGGCTTGGAATCAGTGTACATGAATTTTGTACTATTACATGTGTGTCCTATGCTACAAACAAATCCCAACTGAGCTGTAAGAATGGCAGCTACCCCAGAGCTACCTTGCAAAGTTTCCACCCTTCGTTGCAACCACCAATCACAGTTAATATGGATGACAATGTGTTTCTGTTGATAAGTGTGTTTTCTACGTCACAAACAGTGCTTCCAGACTTAGTATTGGGGAACAGTTTTAGGTCTGACTGCAGTGTGATGATCAAGGACAGCCTTATAAGACGAGTTCTCGTTGGCACTCTAGTATTCTTGTCTTCATGTCTCACATACGTCATTTGTGACACAGTTCAGCATGATTACCTATTTGTATGTAAACCCAGATAGCTTCATTCATGCAGTTTTTGTAGTGTTTGCTTAGATTAGTGTGCACTGTTCTATGTGTTAGTATTGCATGGTGACAACATTTTGCTACCACTATTTGATGACTTAGATATCCCTTGAGGAAGCATTATTCTGTCCAACACAGCATGATGGTGTATGGTTTCTCACTTCATCAGATATGTCCTTCAGGATGGGCAGAGTATGATGCAATCATGGGCACTGTGCAGAATTATCTGACTACATAATATCAGGACAGTTGTAATGACAAACTACGTAATATGACAGTAGGCACATTTCAGTTATCTACTGCACAGTTGATATTTCACATTACCCAGAGACAGATTTGTTGTGTAAGTGCTATTTATTGAAAAGTGCTGTAGTGCTATCTGTACATTGTCCATGATTGTGAGTCCATTAGAGTGACATCTTACATTGTGATCCTACACAAGGGGTTAAGGAAATGCTTTTGACATGCTGGGGTGATGTTTCAGACAGTGCAGAGGGACAGGATTTGCCAATGAGTAGGAGCGAGACAATCACTGGGCAGGCTGACAAGATATACAGTGGTAAGCAGAACAGTCATTAAGTAGAGTTGTTGCAAGACTGGCATGTTACAAAGCGCAGGACCTTGGTAATAATTGGCCATGTGGCAGAGACTAGTGCTTCCGGGTACTTTTCCGTGTGAAGGTGATCTGTTCCATGTCTTCTTCTTCTGATGTGTGTATTGCCTCTTCTGTTCTTGGTGGTGGTGGTTGTGAAGGGGTAACACACACCTCAATGTTAGAAGACGTGGAGTCAGACATGCCGGTCGCTGCTCCCTGGAAGGTCTTAAGGGCAGTACTGCATCAAGGAGGAGCTTCTGGTTCTTGAGGATAGCAGCCACATCACGATGGTAGGCAGCCAGTTCGGCCCTGAGGGGTTCAATGTTGCATTCCTGCACGCGTTGACAGGATTGCTGTTATAGTTGTAGGGTCAACTGTATTACAGCTGTGCTGATTTCCTTCTGGGTTTTTTGCTGTTCCTGCAAGATAGATGTTAGGGCTTGCATAGCTGCTGCCTGATCTGCAGATGACATCATGCACGAGCGCACCCCCTCTAGGCTGGCTGTCATAGTTTGCATCCCCACCTGCACCTCCTTGGCCAGCTCCCGCTGTACCCCAACTACAGTTCTCTCAAAGCTGGTGCCTGTGTCGTCTGAGTCCTCAGCTGTATTGGAGCTGGCAGGTCTTACAATTGGGGTGGTGGGTGGATCCTCTGCAATGGCTGCTTGTTCTGTGCTCCTCCTTGTGACTAAATGTGGGGTCTGGACGGTTTCAAAGACCTTTTGGATAGTCTCCTGGGGAATGTTTATCAGCTCGTCATCCATGTCATCAGGGTAATCTGGGACAGGCATATCCGCAGGAGATCCATCTCCTTCTGCAATGAAACAGGGTACAATTAGTGTGTCTGTGTTGTGGCATGAGTGATGTGACATGCCTGCCTTGTGATGAATTCACATTGTGATCTTGTTTCGCGTTTATTGCTCCAGTCCTTCAGATGGGCATTCTCCCAGGCCTATGGCCCACCTGCATGTCACATGTATGTTATTAAGTTATTAGACTTGTCAGCATCATCTCTTCTAGGTGTTGGTTTTGGCCAAATAGTGAATTGCCACCTTCTTGTCCTACTCAACCCTCCGTCTACATCCATTCTCATGGTGAGACCTTTCACTGGCTGTGGGTGTTCTGATGGCACTGGCAGCCCACTTAACAATCTGGACCTGCCCCAATCTCTGATCCTTCACATCCACTTACATGTATTTGACATGTAGCATATCATATGCATAGCAATGTTATGACACAATATGGATGTTTGCATTGGTAATGTGTACTGCTGATGTTGGGGAATGTGTGGTACATTGGATTGCCCTGATTGTCGTAGCAGTGTCCTATTTCCTCCTCTGACTGTGCAGGTGTATGTCAGTGACCAGTTACATGTGCCCCCCCCCTCAATGCTGTTGTCTGAGCAGTATGACAGTTGTGATGTTACATTGTGACCCAGGCACAGGATGGATCCTGACATATGCAGCATGGGTATGTCCTTAGTGCTGTGTAGCTCCTATTGTTGTTGACATTGGCTGATGTTTGCAACAACTATGGGCATTGACATTTGACAGTACTGGGGCCTTTGTCTTTTTTCAGGGGATCGTTGAAGTTGTCATCCTCAACCCCCTAATTTAGGTGTGTATGATCCATGGGGAGGTTACTGCCATTGGCCCCTTGAGCTGCACACAGAGCGGAAGTGGTAGTGGCAACTGTTGTCGCAGTTACATTCCAGTTTTCGGTATGGCTAGAGGTTGTTAAGAGGGCCCTAGTTAATGTGGGGGGTATGGCGGCAGACGTGTGCTGGGATGTCAGTTTGATGTTGTGGCCTTCCCTCCTGGTGTGGATTTCCCTTTGCTCCATCGTTGGCATGACAGCATGCCCCCATGGGACTGTTGTTGGTGTAGTGTAATGATGTGCCCCAGCTTCTGTCTGTGCAGGCCATGCCCCCACGCTGTGCCCCTTTACCCATGCCACTCCATGTATGTGATGACTTACATGCAATGTGTAGTAGGTATTCCTGCCCCGGTTGCAGTTGACATTAGTGCATTTCAATTCCCCATGCGACTTACCCTGCATGTGCGTTGTGTCCTGGTAGTCTGCGCTGTCCTGTCCTTGAATCCCTGTGACGATCTCCTCAGGGATGAAGGCTGCGACCATCTCCTCCATGTGGTCCAGGGCCTCCTGGTGTGCTGGACTCCCACCTCCAGTCTGCAGTGCTGCCTTCCTGTTCCTGGCCATCTTTTCCTTTGTCCTGCGCTTGCAGTCATGCCAGCGTTTCTTGCACTCGATGATTGTTCTGCATACTTCTGCCACACTGTTAATCTTGTCAACAATTTGTTGCTATATAGCCTCTCTCCTACTGATTGGCAACTTTGAGGTGACAAACAGTTGGTGCTGGTGTTCCGTCACCTCTTTAACCAGAATTTCCTGCTCCTCTGCACTGAAGCAACACTTTTTTTTCTTCTTATAAGTGTTCTGGTTCTTGTGTGGGTCCTCCTCGCTGGTTCCTGGTCTGTTGTCATCTTCCTGGGGTCTGTAGTGGCATCTGGGATCCATTTTGGCTCTCCTCTGGTGAAATGGCAGTGTTCGCGGGGTTTTTTGACGCTATTGCGTCAAAAAAAGGCGCATAACCGGTTTGCGGGGTCGTAAATCGATCCACAGTCATTTCCGCCTGTTATGCTTTACGACTTGACGCTGCGGTGTGCGTCAAAATAAATGACTCCACCTGTGGTTTGCACCAAAATGGCGTCAGCCGGCGGTATTATTGCGTCAAAAAGTATAAATATGGCCCTAAGTACATATATGTATATATATATATATATATATATATATAAAACTAACTATAGCTGCAGAATTTCTATGGTTTTGTACAAGTAAATTCAAAACCTAACTATACTGGCCCTGTAACCTTTGTTTTATTCAGTGAATTTCTCTGTTTGTTTAAAGTAATTTTAATTACTATACATTAATCCAACCACTGTCGCACACAGCCTTTGGCGGTGGGAGGCGGGAGTTGGCTGCAGCCAGGCCTTGTGGCCAATCACCTATGACCCCCAAACACTGTGGTGCCGGGGTTGGCTGCCAAGGTAGCATACCCCCTATAACCACCCAACCCTGTAACACCTATGGCTGAATGATCTGTCTCTCTGGGTGTGAGAATAGATGTGAAAGGGTGTCCCTGGGTGTGGGTGTGTCTGTCTGGGTGTAATAGTGGGTGTGTGAGGGTCTGAGTGGTTCTGTGAGAGGATGTGTGACAGTCTAAGTGGGTCTGTGAGTGGATGCATCAGTGCCTGAGTGAGTCTGTGAGCGGGGGTGTCAGTGTCTGAGTGGGTTTGTGAGTGGGTGTGTCAGTCTCTGAGAGGATCTGGGAGTGGGTACATGAGTGTCTGAGTATGAATGTGAGTGGGTACATGAGAGTCTGAGTTGGTCTGTGAGTGAGTGCATGCATGTCTGAATGGGTCTGTGAGTGGGTGCTTGTGGGTCTGAGTGGGTCTGTGAATGGGTATGTTAGGGTCTGAGTGGGTCTATAAGAGGATGTGTGACGGTCTGAGTGGGTCTGTGAGTGGATGCATCAGTGTCTGAGTCGGTCTGTGAGTGGGTGCATCAGTGTCTGAGTGGGTCTGTGAGTGGGTGTATGACTCCCTGAGTGGGTTTGTGAGTGGGTGCCTGAGTGTCTGAGTGCTTCTATGAGTGAATGATTCAGTGTATGAATGAGTCTGCAAATGTTTTTAAGAAGATTTTTTGCAGATATTCATGAATTTGATGCAATGTTACACAAGGCACCCAACCTGGGCATTGCAATGTATACACAAATATTGCACGTCATTGAAAAAATAGAGGCCCTCTTTACGACTTTGGCTGTCTTCGTAGAAGGCCAACAAAGCCGCGGGTTCCAGAAGGCCACCAGTGCTGGCAGTCTTCCGACCACCATGAGTACTGCAGGATTTCCGCCTTAATTGGGGCAGTAATCATGCAGTAATCATGCTGGAAGTCGGAGGCACTGTGGCGGTTCTGACACTGGCCCGTCCCACCAGTATAACTCCACTAGCCGTACTATGTTCAATAATATGGCCTGGTGATGTCTTTCTGGCGGGGCGCTGCTGGCGGAGGAAGCACCCCTTCCCTGCTGGACGACCTTCTCCCCGAACAAGGTAAGGTGATCACCCAACAGGGGAGGGGTGCTGGGGGGTGTTGTGTGTGAGTGTGTGGTGTCTGTGTGTGTGCATGAATGTGTGTATGTGTGGTTGTATGCGTGTCTGAATGTTGAAGTGAGTGCATGTAAATGTGCATGCGTGTGTATATGCGAGTGTGAGCTTTGTAAATGCATGTATGGATGCGTGTGTGCATGCGAGTGTGAGTGTTGTGTATGCGTGTTTGGATGTGTGCAAGTGAATACATGTATGTAAGTGTAGATGAATGAGTGTATGCATGGTGAATGCAGGTTTCTGTGTGCGTGTGCATGTATGCGGGGGGAGGGGTAGGTGGGGGTCAGGAGGGGGCGCTGTGTTTCGATGGAGACGCTGTGTTTGAAGGGGGAGGTGGGCGCTATGTTTGGAGGGGGTTAGGGGTGTTGGGATTGCTGGGGGTGGTGAGGGAGTCGTCTATCGATGACAGAGAAGGAATTCCCTGTCACCAGTATCCTTTCCGTCAGGGTTTTCGTGGCGGTGCCACTGCAGCGGAAACCCTGGTGTAAAGGCGGCTCCTAATACCACTGGCGGTCTTCTGTGGACCGCCGAATTGGAGATGATGACTAGGGGGCCCTGACCACCGTGGTGGTATGAGTGGAGATGTGGCAGGTTGGCAGAGGCTAACCCCCCAGACTCATAATGTGGCGGTCTTCACCATAGTTTTAAAGTCAGAATTTTACCCTCTAAGTCCCATAAATTACACTCCTGAAGTCAGGGTACCTCCACCAAGACCCATTACGCCACTTTTTATTTTATTTTTCTGTCCTGGGGACCATTGTAGTGTGGTTAGTTTTACGTATTCATTGCGCTTTAGCTTCAGGCTTTAGGCCTTTGTGCATTTTGCCCTGAATACATTTTATTCATTTGCTGACAGCTTAGAGCCTCTGTGCACTCTGCTATACATGCTTTTTATTAGGCTTCGTACTGTTATTTTTCAAATAGCCAGTTCTACGGTGTTGTTTTTTATTCATATCACACTGTTTTGCATACTTCAGCACTGGAGTTCTCCATAACATATTTACTCTGTGCTTCAGTCAAGGATACAGTCTGGTACATTGCCGATAGACGTGGTAAGAGTTTAGACTTGGCATTCCTGCGTAGGGACATTTTGTGATCACGGTGACATGTTAGTTATAAAATCACTTCCTTGTCCCAATACACGCAAGAGGGAGATTCCGACCAGGGAACCACAACTTGACGCTGACTGCCTCGTTGCAGATGCTGAACCAAGATCACAGGTCTTTGCTCAGGTATGAGGGCTGATATCTCCACGGTGATTCTAATAGGCAAGCTAGAAGCTTAACATGCTGTGCTCTAGATAGAACAAGCAGAGGGAGAGTAGAAACTGTTTGACAATATGATAGCATTGTTTTTATGTTTTACTCTCCTGGTAACTATTACAATCCTACTGTGTTGTATTGTTCTGGTTATTGCGGCTCACGCCTTAATATCTAAAATACAGTCGTTTTATTAAAACATTATATAAAACTTATACTGTCTTTGTCATTTGAGATCATATTGGAAATGAGAGAGTTGGTTTGGATCTGAGTAACCACGGTTGCTCAATTGGCAGTGGTTGAAGTTCGTCGTTTGTATACAGAATTAACGGCTACATATAGACGATTAGTTCAGTTTGTGATGCAGACATTAAATACGAATGCAGAGCGTGCTGCTCCAGCACACCCACAGGCTGTGGTTCCGGGTCTTAATCCGGCCACTGTACACTCGGTTATGGGTAAAGTACCGGCTAAACGAGAGGAGACTCCGTTTTGGCTGGCGCAAAAAATTAATACGCTGGAAGCAGTATTTCCCCATACAGGGCCTCAGGATAAACATAGAATTTTGACGATGTGTTTGCCGTACGGGATGGTTCCTCCGGTGGACCTTTGTAATACCTGGGGCACGGTGTTTGCCGCGCTCTACACTACGGCACACGGTACACCGACATTAGCTAATTTACCGGACGTACTTAAACAGATTCAGGATGAATATGGGGCTGCCCCTGCCTTGGATTTGGGCATGCAGTTGCTGGGCAATTTTGCCACAGTTTCTTCTATTATTTTGAGTAATCTCAACGGAGAGGCAGTAGCACTAGCAGTGCGTATGCGTCTTCGGGATGTACCGCTGCTTAATCAGGAGCGGGAGCTTCCGAGAATAATAGCGGAAACATATTCTAGTATTGGTCGTGATAGCCTAGGGGCTAGGCCACAAAAACCCCAGTTACAGGGTAAAAATAATAAAGAAAATGCTAAACAGCAACAACCTGAGGGTTCGAAAAAGCGCTGGGAAAAGAAACAGCAAACACCGAAGAAAGATGGTGGGCAGTCTCCGCAACCGGAGACCCCACAGAATAAATATAATCTCAGGAATAGGGATACTTTGAAGACGCCTGATAGATATCAATATACTGATACACGCCAATCTCGTTCCTTTCAGGACTCCTCGGAAAAGAGAAGTGAGAGAGGTGGGCGGTCAGAGCGGAGGACGGAGTACGTGAAACCGAGACAGGATTCACAACGCTCAGCGGAGGTTTCTATTAAACAAGAAGAGAAACCGCTGCAACAGAAACAGCAATTTAAAAAGAAGAAAGTGGCAGCTGTCTCAGTTAGACATGCCGCTCAAGAAGAGAGTTCTCTTGACGAACAAGACATGGGCGTTAGCACTATTAGACAGCGCGGCAGAGGTCACAATAGTTCGCCGGAGTCTTCTAGAGCATCTGGAGGTGAAAGCAACTGATGACTTCATACAAGTCGAGACGGCGGATATGCAAGTCTCTGATCCTGATAGAGTATATGAAGTGACTCTGCGATTGGAAGGGGACATTGACCGTGTTATAAACGCCATTTTTTGGGACCATGTGGTAAAATCACATGATGTTCTGTTGGCCGAACAAGATTGGCCACCTGACTTTGTTCGCGACTGTCCAGTTGGGGAGGAGGTTATTACACCTTCCTTCTCACCACTTGTTCCGAGAGAACTCGCGGAGTCCTATAGTAAATCATGGGGTCTAGCACAGGCTCCCGCCTTGTATAGAAATAACGTGGGGTGGGACAGACAATCACCTTATCATGTAATACCGATAAAGGGCGAACCTCAGCCACAACCGCAATATCCTATCAAATTTGAAGCTAGGGCATCGGTTAGGAAAATTCTTACACAATTGGAGTATCAGGGTGTTATTGAGCCCTGTGTCTCGCCGATGAATAATCCCTTGTTTCCGGTTGCTAAACCGGACCATTCATATAGGATAGTGGTGGATTACCGACATTTAAATAGTCATACACGCACATATGCAATACAGAATTCACACAGCGCAGCGCTTATGAATAATATAGTGCGTAAAAAATACAAGACAACATTAGATATCTCGAATGGATTTTTCTGCCAGAATATAGCGCCCGAGAGTCGGGACTATACCTGTTTCAGTGCGTTTGGCTCTCAGAAATTTTTTTGTCGTTTGCCTCAGGGGTATAAGAATAGCCCAGGACTGTTTTCGGCTCGTGTAACTGAAATGCTGCATGAGTTCGACCCTGAAGCATTATCATATGTTGATGACATATATCTGACAGATGATGAGATTCTGCAACATCTAAGGCGTGTATCGCGCATTGTTGTGGGGTTTGCTGATATTGGCTATAAGTTTAATTTTAAGAAATCAAAGATTGCCTTCCTCAGCGTCATTTTCCTGGGATATGAGTTGTCGAGTGAGGGCAAGCGCCTAGCGCCACATTTTTTGGAGAAATGTGCTTTATTGCAGCCTCCTAATACGGTTCAGAAGCTCCAGTCATTGTTGGGGTTTCTGAATTTTGGCAGAACTTACATTCCTGATTATGCAACGCGTATAAAACCCTTATACGAGTTGATTCGCCCGAATTTTTCGAGTAAATTTTGGACGATTGAACATACGCACATACTGCGAGAATTGCAGAGTGATCTCTTAGCAGTTAAACACTTACACACACAGGACAATAAGACACATTTAGTGATCAGGGTGATACCTGGGGCTGTTGGGTTTACTTATGTCACCTTTAATGAAGGGGAGACTGTCCCGATTGCATACAAGTCTCACTTGTATTCTGCTGCAGAGCAACGTTTTGCACAAACTGAGAAAATTCTCACTGCAGTACAGATGGCTGTTATTAAAGAAAGACCGCTGGCCCAGGGTCAACGCATAGTTGTCGTTTCCCCGGTTCCGGCCTGAGAGGCTGTTACAAAAGCGAGTGTTCCTAATTCGAAAGCTTTACACCCGCGATGGATACAATGGGCTACGTCTTTGACAGCCACTGATGTAGATTATGTATTTGACCCTAAACTGCAGACTCAAGAATTTCTTCAATACGAAATAGAATACCCTGTTCCTGCTGGTACATTGCCTATTGACCAATATGAAGTGGTCATGTATACTGATGGCTCTGCGCAACCAGCGGTTGGGACTAAACAACAGTATTCTGCTGCATGTACGGTGGTGAGCGGCACTATGGAGGGGGAAGTGTTCTGCCCCCGACATACTTATACTAAAACCTTGGGAGATTGCACGGCACAGCTGGCTGAGCTCAAAGCTCTATTGTTAGCGTTGGAGCACGCGGATCCGGCACTTTTAACCTTGCTGGTCTGTGACTCCTACTACTGTGTGCAGTCTTTCAACAAATATTTACACTATTGGAAGATGAATGGGTTCAGAGATTCTAAAGGCAACACCATTAAGCATAAAATGTTGTGGGGTAAGGTTGCGGATCTGAAGGAAACGCTTCCTAAAGTCCATGTTGTGCATTCACTTGGACACCAGCGCGTTGGAATACACATTGCTGGTAATACTTTGGCTGATGAAGCCGCGAAATCGGCAGTGGCTGTCGCAACTGTGGCCGCAGTGACTCGTTCGAGTTCCAAACCAGACACAGACATTTCAGCTGCCATAAAAGCTACGGCTGATGGCACGCCTTTTCCTAAAGGATTTCCTTCAAAATATAGTTACTGCTTGAATGGTGCGCTAAATGCTACTGTTACAATTCCAGGCATTGGTGTACGTGAAATTCCCAATAAAATTGAGAGACCTCGATTGATTTCTGCAGCACATGAGGGGGTGGCTTCTGCAAATGCTGGGGTGGCTGCCACAATTTTACTTTTACAGGCTCGTTACTGGTGGCCTGGTCTCTATAAAGAGACGAAGCAATATGTCCTTTGTTGTGACGTTTGTCAACAAATTAAAGCATCGTCGGCTAGACGCCCGCAGCAGACGCCCCTTCTGATTTCAAACAAACCATTACAGTGTGTGTACTTGGATCATTGTGGTCCGCTGACACCAGATAGTGCATACAAATATATATTGGTTGCTGTAGATTCGTGCTCCAGATTTGTATGGGTATGGCCACAACGCTCGGCTGACGCTCGAACTGTTATTAAAGATTTGCGCATCTTTGTCGATATATTTGCAGTTGCGGCTTTTCATTCGGACCAGGGCCCTGCTTTTGCCTCTAAGGCATTCAGGGACACCATGGCTTCGTTGGGGGTCCAACTCCAATTCTCGTCTCCATTTCATCCCGAGGGAAATTCTGTTGTGGAGCGTTTAAATCGTGATTTAAAGCAGTCCTTAACGGCCAGAGTTATAGGTACGGGTCGTGGTTGGCTAGCCCACCTATATGGAGTACAGAGAGCACTTAATAACTTGCCTAGAAGGTCACTGGGGGGTCGTACTTCATATGAGTGCCTGTTTGGAACACGAATGTATGTTCCTGATCTAGATGGTCCTGGTGTGGAGGCGGCAGATACGCCCTTTGACATAAATGATCGTGTCACTGTTTTGCAGGATTTACAACAATTCCGTGAAGTTAACTCTTCTGCCAGTGCTGCCTCCTCAGGAATTAAGGATGAGCCAGTAACACCTACTGGTTGGATACCCAGGATTGGGGATCTGGTGCGTGAAAAGGTCGCAGTTAAAAAAGAATTTGGTCCTTCTTATCGAGAACCTGTCCCTGTGTTGGGGGTGAGCGGCACGAGAACTGTGATTTTACCGCCGCTGCGAGGGGCCAAAGGAAATCGCTTTGTTTCCATTGATAATGTCAAGTTACAACATGTGGCCGATTCTGCACAGCAGACCAAGAGGGACACCCAGTAGTTCCGGAATCCCTCTCACTACTGGGGAAGAAGTCCCGCTGCAGGTGATTTTCACCGACACTGTTTCCTCTCCGAGCTTGGGGAGGGTGGATGATGATCTTGCGATTGTTCCACCGACGGCGATTAATATGGAATCTTGTGATCAAATTGCTGTACGTTCTACTGACGTTTCTGAACATGTGGTTTATAGCGTGCCTCGGCGAGAGCCTCCGTCTGCTTCTTCGTTCACAGTTGCACCTTTTGCTAGAACTGCTTCTGGCTGCTTCAACGACGCTGATAATGATGGGTCCGGCTCCTCGTCTTCAATGTCTTCTGTCCACGGTCCACGACGGCTGCTGGGATGGCTTAAACGAACATATTTTGTTTTTCCTTGGAACTATTTTTGGCTGTTTTTGGGCGTGATGACTATTTTATTATGGTTGGGATTTGTGGTTACTTTTTTTCTGATAATACATGGTCATTTTCTTCCTGATCGATCTGACATTGAGCACGTGGAGACTGTGTTAAAACCACATTTTTCGTCTCATATGGTTCGAAGAGACTTGTCCACAGTGAACATTTCTGCTATACCAGTTCCGGATGGAATTGTGTGGGATAAAGTAATGTTTGATATATATGGTCCCACTGAATTGATTCAAATACCGTATGTCCTCAAATTATCAATGAATGATATTGTTATACCTGGCATTGTTTCTGACGATTGGGATGTGAAGACAGTAGATTCTATGCTAACGGATTTGCAATATTATACTGTCTATGACGATGAAGATGCTTACCAGTTTAGAGATAATCATGGTGACATGTTTTGTTACAACTATTATGGACACCACTTTATTCATAAAGCTAGTAGCCCTAAGCCCATGTTTAATTATGTGCAATGGGAACATTGCTCGACTCCTCCACAAGGGAGTTCAAAAACGTATTATGAAAAATTTGCATATTTTGCTGGGCATGATCCACGTAATGCTAGGTCCTACTATTTTAAAGTTACACCGTATTCTAATAAGCAAATGTTATTGACCGATACTAAATTACTGTATTCCAATTTGTTTGTATCTAAACTGTCGGTCGAGGGATATGAATACTGGTTCAAAACTGTTGACTGGAAAAGTGTTTGGGGTACGAAAAATTGGCAAATGCAAGGCAGGGACACGTTATTTAGAGCATGTATTATCCCTGTGCAGATGATTTTCCTCAATGACACAGTACAACAGACTAGCTGTTTGGGCTTAGCGACGATTAGGGAGTTAACTTTGCCTAGTATACCTGTCCCTTCTAAATTAAAAAATTGGCAGCACTATGTGAATGCTACTTTCAGTGACTTTACACATTGGGTCCAGAATGGTACGCTTAACACTTCATTGTTACATCCAGGCGGGTGGTTATTATGGCCTGTAGACACTAATAAGTGTCATCAACGTTTTGTCACCTCTTCAGGGGGGTTCAGGACTAGTAGGGCAGACCCTCGTTATGTTTCACCAGAACATGCTGATATTATAACTACATACAGTGTGGGGAAGCTTTGTCAGCAATGGTTGAAGTCATCCACGCTGGATGCAGTTAAGTCACATCTCATGTTACTGTCTAATAATACAGATTTACAAGATTTTTTGTCAGGTCCCAGAGTACCACGGAAGAAAAGGTTCTTATACGAGGTTTATAATGAGATTTGGAAGCTTTCACAACAAGAGGCTGCAGCCCGGTTGAGGCAGATTGATCAAGAAAATCTGATGCAGACTTTGGGCCTGATTCTAACTTTGGAGGACGGTGTTAAACCGTCCCAAAAGTGGCGGATATACCACCTACCGTATTACGAGTTCCATAGGATATAATGGACTCGTAATACGGTAGGTGGTATATCCGCCACTTTTGGGACGGTTTAACACCGTCCTCCGAAGTTAGAATCAGGCCCTTTGTCTGTTGTTGATAATGGCATGCATACCCTTTCTGAATGTGTTTACACGATTGACAGCATTGTTTCCTCTGCCATTGACATTATTAAATCGGACATGTCTTCTTTATATCATGGGCAGAGTCAGACGCGGTCCATCATGCAGCTGGGTTGGACTCTTCAGACCTTGAAGGCGGGTCGCGTTCCATGGCAGCACGTTCGTGCCAGAGAGATCTTTATCTCTTTTAATTTGACTCGTCAACAACAACTGATGGCTAAAAAGGAAGCGACATATGTTATGTTAAATATTGAGAAATTAGAGAAACAGCCTTTCACGGTAGCTGAGATTCCGTCAGCTGAATGGTTGATCCATGGGGTTATTAATTTGCCTATCTCTACTTTGCAATTTACCTCGTGTTTGAAGCACATTCCGGTAGGTAGATATGAACTATTGGGAGACAGTTACATACACGAGGTGTGGGACCTTCCCTTTCAGTACAGATGTGTTAATGGTTTGAAGGAGGTTTTTCTTAGCGGCAGCGAATGCGAAGCTTCTGTCAGCCATTCAATGGTTTGAAAACAGCTGTCCTTGCACGGGGCGTGTAACGCTTCGATTGCTAACTTAGCTTGTTATCTGAAGGGAGTTCCAGTCCCGGTTATTAAAAACACTTTCCAGGTGCTTTCTAACGGCAGTTACATTGTTCTTAACAGCGAACGCTGCTGTGGCATGCGTGCCGGAATAGTTTACATCGTCGTTGTCAACAAGGCCGTTACGTGCTGCGGGAATGTGTTGTTTCCCCCCACTCAATTTAGGGAGGTAGCAGACATCTGGCCTCATATTGCTACTTCCAAGGTTGATTTCGACAAGTTGAGTCGGCTAAAAGCTTTATTGTTTCAAAAGCATGTGGCCCTTACATCTGCTAGCGAGACCTACGCACTTCAGGTGGCAAGGTCATCGGTGGAGATACAGTCCCTTTTGAATACTAACTTTCCGAATCACTTCGGTGAACTTGTGGGACGTATATTTAATGCATCCAGCACCGCTGGTATTGCACATTTTTTCAAAGTCGTTGGTGTTGGTTTTGCTCATACCTTCTCTTCCATATTCGGTTTGATACCTTTGGCTATACATTCTATTTTTGGAAGCATTTTTGGGGGTTTCCCGATTACTTTGGCTTTATTGGCTGGAGTCTTGCTGTTGTTGCTATTTTTTCGCAATGGCTGTCCCGTCACAACGAGATCCTGTACTGCTGCTCCCATCAGCGCAGCTGTGTCGTGAACGCATGATGCAGCATTTTGGAGCAACACTCCTGGGACATTTGGAGTGCGACTGGTCTCTGTCATTCAGACCGGTTTTGGATTGTGTGCAACCCGTGTTTCGATGCCTTTGGTGCTCGTTTGAACATGCACTGGCTCTCTGTCTCTCATTGCAGCGCCCTCCAATGGTCGATACTGATCTGTTGATGTTCCCGATTAGGGCTCATTCCCAGACTTGTGCACTACGGATGCGCTTGCTTCGTGAGGCAGTTTATGAGATTCCCTTCCTGGAGGAAGATGGTATTGTCTCTTTCATAGGCCCTGCACTGGGTGCCGCCCTGAATGGTTTTGGGGCTTTGGATCACACCTGCTTCATGGTACTTTGTGGCGTGGATCTTCCGATATTGACATATATCGAAGTGGAGGAACTCCTGCGTTCTATTGCTTCTATCTGACGATTGGATTTTTACGAAATTGACACTATATTGAATTTGGTTTTATGTTCACATGTTACCTAAATTTATGACTTTGTTGTCTTCTCACCTTGTCGAAATACTTGTTTTAGATATTGTTTATATTTAGGGCATCCTTTTATATTATTGGAACCACTTGCTACCGACAAGGGGAGGGTGTAGTGTGGTTAGTTTTACGTATTCATTGCGCTTTAGCTTCAGGCTTTAGGCCTTTGTGCATTTTGCCCTGAATACATTTTATTCATTTGCTGACAGCTTAGAGCCTCTGTGCACTCTGCTCTACATGCTTTTTATTAGGCTTCGTACTGTTATTTTTCAAATAGCCAGTTCTACGGTGTTGTTTTTTTCATTCATATCACACTGTTTTGCATACTTCAGCACTGGAGTTATCCATAACATATTTACTCTGTGCTTCAGTCAAGGATACAGTCTGGTACATTGCCGATAGACGTGGTAAGAGTTTAGACTTGGCATTCCTGTGTAGGGACATTTTGTGATCACGGTGACATGTTAGTTATAAAATCACTTCCTTGTCCCAATACACGCAAGAGGGAGATTCCGACCAGGGAACCACAACTTGACGCTGACTGCCTCGTTGCAGATGCTGAACCAAGATCACAGGTCTTTGCTCAGGTATGAGGGCTGATATCTCCACAGTGATTCTAATAAGCAAGCTAGAAGCTTAACATGCTGTGCTCTAGATAGAACAAGCAGAGGGAGAGTAGAAACTGTTTGACAATATGATAGCATTGTTTTTATGTTTTACTCTCCTGGTAACTATTACAATCCTACTGTGTTGTATCGTTCTGGTTATTGCGGCTCACGCCTTAATATCTAAAATACAGTTGTTTTATTAAAATATTATATAAAACTTATACTGTCTTTGTCATTTGTATATGAGATCATATTGGAAATGAGAGAGTTGGTTTGGATCTGAGTAACCACGACTTCCCTGAGAAGTTCCAAAGATGTCATGCGCTCGGCTGCCAAATCATTCCTTCCACATGGGAGAAATGAGGCACTG
The DNA here is from genome assembly GCF_031143425.1 of Pleurodeles waltl. Lineage (NCBI taxonomy): Eukaryota > Metazoa > Chordata > Amphibia > Caudata > Salamandridae > Pleurodeles > Pleurodeles waltl. Next base: position 1,246,699,397 of record NC_090437.1, read on the forward strand.
CTAGTTAGCCGGAGCAAAAAACGGATTTAGGGTGACAGAGTTCTTTACACGTGGGTCAGACTCAGTCCCCCACACCGTTATCGATCCTGCTACCTAGAAATCCAGTAGTCTCATTTAGAATAATGAGAGCCCACGCGACACCATGTCCCGTAACCTAAAATGGCAGCTGCAACTTTCTAGTCAGGTTGCAGTCAGCCAAACACAGCATTCCTGTTGGTGCGAGCATTTGCACATTTGTCATGCTCCCGGTAAAAACGTCACAACTGATCCACAGCCCTAGATATGCATATGTATTTTCCCTTTAATATCATAAAACTACTGAACAGATTTACACCAAATAACAAAAAGCACAATCTGTGGAACAAAATCCAGCTTTCTGTCAAATTCGCTGTAATTCCGCCTAGCGGTAATGGCTGTAGTCGTGTTCAAAAGTCCTATGGGAATTAACATGGGAAACGCAAGCTTTTTTACCCCCCCCTCTTTTTCTCGGCCGCTGCTTCACAGATCACCCCACAACTTTCCATGTGCAACATGAATCACTGCCATACCTTAAAAAAAACTTTTTGGTAGATTCGCCAAACGACACCAAGATATAGGAGAGTCAAAAAATGCTTCTACTATGAAAGCATGGTCTTAACTATAACTACCTACTGGTGACCGCAAGTAGCTAAAAAATATATATATATATATATACATATATATATATATATATGTATATATATATATATATATATATATATATATTGCAGGGTTGTGATATATAGTTACCTTATGGAACGAGTTATAGTTACTTGAAATAACTCTAACTCCAATAGCTGAATTTCTATGGTTTTGTCTGTTCAAAATGTTAGCCTAACTATTATGTCCCTGTAACCTTTGAGTGAATATATATTATCAAATGTGGCAAAGCTTCACAAAACGTTCAAAAGTTCATCTACCTCAGCTCTTGGGGTAGTATGTCAAGCGGCCCTGAGGATAAAAAGCGGAGTATCCCAAAAAGTAAATCCCAATGCATTTTCCATAGACTTCTTCTGGAAGGGCTACAGCAATAACTGCTGAATGGAATTCCACCAAATTCGACAGGAAGCTAGATTAGATAATTCTATATTTTTGCATTTGGGGTCACAAGAGTCCAGTGAGCCTCCTGTGAGAGCGTGGAAAAAATGAAGCTTTGTGATTAGTTGAGTGGCCCATTTTCTCTTGAGCTTTCACGCTCTGGTGGAAGCAAGAGGTTTCTGCAAGTCCACTGAGCGCTCTGATTGGCAGGCTGTTAGAATGTTAAAAAGGAAATGATGGCCATTACTGTTTACTGTAAATAATTGGAAGTGTTGTGTAAATGAAGAAAAAAGGTACATGGGGGCCAGAAGAAAGGCATGCTGTCCCCCTAGATTTAGAGAGGAAGTGTCTAAGGGAAAACCACTGAGAAGATAATAAATGTCTTTTGTTTTTAATATATTTTTTGCAATCTCGCCGCACTCTTGCAGGATTGCAAATAGTAAAAAGAGTAGATGCGTTCTAAATGCACTCTATTAGTAGGAATGCATATTGTGATCCTTGTTTGGGAGGAAGTGTGTATGACACCCATCAGCATACAGAGCGGTGTTAATGGGGAGGGCAGTCCCAGGACAGAGCATACTATGCATAACCATCATCTAAGAAAGAGGCCTCAAATAGAGAGACCTGTCTCTCCCCACAACACACACCCTACTACGTACACCTGTTATCTGAAAGAGAGGTGTAAAAGTACAGGCCTGCCATTCTCTACACATTACTACGCAGACGTGTACCTTAAATAACATGTCTAATCTTCTATTGTGTTCAAAATCACAGTAAAACATTATAGTTAACTTAATTCTAAATGTACAATCTCACGAGTGACATCATTGAGGACATCACTGATGATATCCTTAATGACATCATCCAAACCACTTTCACACATATTGCTCAATAAATTAGTATGGCATTTGAGGTCTGACAGTAGGTACAAAATAGTTCGGGAGAAAATCGCCCATTACTACTGCCACCACACATACAGCTCACTTAGCTGTTGGAAACTAGAATTATATGCCCCATTAGGCCTATACCATACACTGTACAGGTAGCATAGATAAAATTAATAATTGACCACAGAGAGAAACACTTATTGACTGCTGTGTTCAGTATCCATATAATTGTTGACAGAAAGCCAACATATTGAATGCCAGAACAAATAATAGCCTACTACCAACACCTTTAATCTGTATCAAACTCATGACATTCACTGAAGCTATAATGAGAAGTAAACTTAATATGAGTAAAGAAGTGGGTACGGTACACAGTATTCACTCTATGAAGAGAGTTTACTCTGTAACCACACTGTTTGGAACCAGCAAAACTGTCATGAGAAATACACCTCAGAGTATTAAAAACAGTGTACATTCTATGCATCAGCTGTAAAAAAAGACACTTAGCCCCTCATTACGAGTTCGGTCGAAGCCGGGGTGACGAGAGACCGCCCTATTATGACTGCTGTCAGATTTCTGCCTGATTTCAGGTGGAAATCCGACAGCAGTTGGCCTGGTGTACAGCGATGGAGAGACGGTTTCACAGCCAGCACTGCCACACCAAAAAAGACTGCTTGTCGTATTATGACTTGTAATATGGAGCAGCGGTGTCCTGAAGACGGTGTGATGCCGGCGGTGGAAGCGCCGGAACCCATCCCTTCCCGGACGACCTCCTCGCTGGAGAAAGGTAAGTGATTGTCCAACAGGGGGGGGGGGTGTCTGTGTGTGTGTCTGGGTGTGTGAGTACATGTGTGAATGTATTGAATGTGGGGAAGGGAGGGTGTCTGTGTGTGTGAGTGGGCATGTGAATTTGTTGAATGTGGGGAAGGGGGGTTTCTGCGTATGTGAGTGTGTGAATGTATTGAATGTGGGGAGGAGGGGTGTCTGCGATTGTGAGTGAAGGAGTGTCAGTATGTGGATGGGGAGTTGTATGCGTGCATGTATGTAGAGAGGGAGTGGGTGGTGTGTGCGTGCATGCATGCATGAATGTGGAGAGGGTGGTGAACGCTTGTGTGTATGCAAGTGAATGTGAATGTACAGTATGTGTGCATGTGAGCGTTTTCATGGGTGTGCCGGAGTGAGTGTATGTGCGTGAATGAGTGTTTCTGTGTGAATGTTTGAGTGTGTGTGCTCGAGTAAATACGGTTGTATGTAGCATGTGTGTGGGAGAGTGTTTGTAAGAGTGTAGAAATGTATGGGCGCATGTGCGCGGGTGTGTGGATGTGTGGGGGGGTGTCTCCTGGCACCTATCCCTGGGTGCAGAACCACCAGCATTTTCGTGGCAGTACGGCCGGTGATTCAGCGGTTTGGTTTAGGCCAAACCACCAAACTTGTAATATGGCTGTCTTTACCGCCAGCCTGTCAGCAGTAAAACTGCCACCACAAGTCTGGTGGTCTTAAGACCGCCAGACTCATAATGAGGGCCTTAGTTTCTAAAAAATACAAACTCTGAATCTCCTAAAGATGATACTACCTGTAGACTTCGAACTGTGGTGAAAGCTTTATAGATACTCATCTTCTGAATCACAACAAGCACACATCCATAAGCTAGTACCCGATTATCATGCTAACACGATTCTACCCAATAGCTTCATAAACGTTAGTATCTACTACATAGAATCTTTCTCCTGTTGGAAACTTTGTATGCAGAACCAAAATTTTGTCTGAAGCATAATGAATACAGGTCCATTGGTGAATGAACACAGAGTTATACTTTAATGCAAACATTTATAACGTCCAATACCTATACATAGCTATGGTACATTAGGAACATCGGTTTTGTAAACACTTAAACCCATTAACTAGACCCAGGCTGTACAAAACTAGATAGGTAGAAACGCATTATGGGGGTTATCCACCACTATATAAAATATAAAACAAACAAGGACACTTATTGGATGACAAATATGTGTAGTCGATCTCTCACTGGCCTTACACAAAATTCCTCCTTGATTCCATTAAGATTACATCTGGTGCAACAAAACATCTTACACATTGCAAACTCAAACTTCTCTTGTATTGAATAAGGTTGCAGTTGAGTAAAGACTTAGGACCTGATTTAGATCTCCGTGGAGGAAAATAATCCATCACAAATGTGACGGACATCCCATACACCGTATTACAATCCCATTACATCCTATAGGGATTGTAATATGGTAGATGGGATATACATCACGTTTGTGAAGGAATATTCCCACTGTCGAGATCTAAATCAGGCCCGTAGTTCAGCACAAGCTCTCACTTATTTAACTAAGAGATTTAGATAGCCTGGCTTAAATACATCAAGGTATGGCCCAACAATCTTGATATGAGTGAGCTGTGGGATAATCATCCCAATGAAGCAAGGTGATGATTGAGCAACTGAAGACCAGATACTGGGCATATTTTAGAGAAACGTGTTATCTGAAACCCCCCTTAAGCAGTCTGAAAGAAAATGTTCTTAATGTAAAATGCTCACCATTCTTTGAACTGTTTCACAGTATTATCGAGCCCCTCAAAGCAAGAGCTCTATACCCGAAATTTCAAAATGGTGTACTCCTTGTGAATGGGTATTGCAGCAAATGGTACCCCCTGTCACAAGTATCTCCAAACTTCCAGCTTGTGCTACCCCTTACTAAACAGTTGCTCATTTCATGTTCTTCTGTCCAGTGCATGCTGTTATCGGGAGATCTTGGCTGCCTCCCATTTGCAGATGTCTGGGAGAGAGGATTTTAACAACAGATAAGATTGACCTACATATGTGTGCTTTGAGGCTTGGAGGGTAAGGCACAAGTTTTGCAGAGAGCAACTGCGTACATAGGAGACTATGAAAAATTGCTCTGTGACATTATAATGCTTTTTAACATATTTGAATTCCATACATTATAATGAATGAATTCTAGGTGGACCAGAAGTAGCTCCAAGCTTTCTTGTGTCAACGGACGAATTTGAGAGGTTTTTGGCTCTTAACAGGTATGTGTATATTACTTAATTGGATAAAAGGTCGCCTGCCTACTCTATGCTACTAATAAAAACCTTTTTTTGAATTTTAATATCTTGTTAGCAAATCTTGTATTGTTAGTTTAGGTTGTGTTTTTGTGACTTATAGCAATTTTTTTATTATTATCACAGGAAGAGTTGAGTTGTATACATTTCTGGATAAGATTAATTTTCATTTCTTCTTATGTAAGTATTTTATAATATTTGTTATTGAATGTAAATATTTTATAATATCGGTACTCGAATCGCGTTTTTTGCACAAATGTCTCTCAGATGTTATTGTACGTACGAAAAATACTTTTATGGGTGTTTTTCTGAAGAACGTTTATGGCCATAAGTGGCTAAATTGTATTTAAACAGAATATCGGAGATACCACCCAGAGTGTGGACCTAAAGTTACTACTCATAAGAGCCCTTGGTGAATTCCCAAAGTCGTAAACTTAGACGTTTGGTCAAAGTTTACCTTTGTGGATCTGGCCCACTGTGTCAATAATATCAAGGACAAAAATATTGTGAAAGTAAGTTTTTCTATATACAACTCCACATATATGTACCTTAATAATAGATATTCCTTCAAGGTACGCAGATGTGGAGTTAGGAATAGTAAATCTTTAATTACCTATTTTCACTTAGCTTCTTGATATTTTGGTCCTCAATATTTCTTACACAATATTCTGTCTACATGCTATTTTAGTTTCTGAAATTCTCTCAGTTATCTGTCTGAATAAAGAAATTATAATAATAATAATAAAACGTTTTAAAAAATCATGGGCTCAAGGGATAGATGGATTATCTGCTGACATAATGAAACTCAATCCGACTCTGTGGATGTAAGTTTTGACTCCGATGTTACTGGCTATAATAAGTGGTGAAGACATACCTGAATACTGGAAAGTAAGTAGAAGGGTTCCACTTTACAAAAAGGGTCCCTGTGAGTCTCCCAAGAGCTATTGAATGATTACTGTGTTGGGCATTTCAAATAAAATGTATGCTAAACATCTTTTACAACCCTTGGAGGAGTGGATACTACAAAAGACAGTGCTGTCAAAGGAGATGCTACTCCACAGTTGACTGTTATCTATGATTTAAACTGTAGGCTGGTTCATGACTTTAAAAGAAACTAACCTCTTTATGTTTTATATATGAATTTGTCTACAACATTCATTACAGTTATTCAAGCTCTTCTTTGGAAGAAAACGGGCACTTGGAAAATTTTGCATGGATTGTTAAAACTGATAATTTAACTTCATGAGGGGCATGGACAAGAGTGGAAATGGGAAGTGATGTTGCATTAACAAGGAGGATATATACTCCTAACAGCTTAAGGCAATTATTATGTATTACGCAGACAATGTACTTTTGTTCAACCTCACTCCCATAGATTTTCAAAGACAATTAGATGTTTGCTCATAATATTGAAATGTGAATGATCTGACTCTAAACATCTCTAAAACAAAAGTGATAGCATTTTCCAAAAGAGGTACCTGGAAAGTTAACAAGAAATGGTGACTAAATTAAGCACAATTAGAGGTGATGAAGGAGTGTAGATATTTGGGTCTCCTTTTCAAACATAATGCTAACTTTAAAGCACACTTAGAACAACAGGAGTTAAGAATGAGGGCAATAGCAGGTGTCTAACAAAGACTGGAGTTGGAACTTTGGCATACATCTGTAGAAGTTCTAAAAGAAATTTATAGCTCAGAAAACAGAAAATCTGCTCTTGAGTGGCTGCAAAATCCTCTTGGAAAAATATTATTTGTATGGAGTTATTAAAATGAAGATCTACAAAAGATGGCAGGTCCTACCTAATGACACTGTTAACAGTACACTGATACCTGAGCTTGGCTTGACTAATTTCATATTTATGTAATAGCAAATGATCCTTAATCATTGGGACTATCTCGCTAAAGCAGATGATGGTCCGTGAGGCAGTAACTTAAAGGTTTGTTACTGTTAAATTTAACAGCACTTTGGAGCATAAATCTGCACAACATCAAGGATACTCTAAATATATTACCATTGCTTGATGTCCATTCTATATCCATGGGCCAGCTGAAGAGGGTATTAAAAGGTGTACTCAAAGATAAATCTAGAAATTGTGACCTAGAAAATGTGGGTAACTGAAATAAGTTACTCCACATATTGGAAACATATTATATGGATGCTCCACAACTAAATGTGTGTGTGCATAGAACACCAATGTTGGAAGATGGTTACTGAAGATTGGGCTTGAACAGGTGCTAGACTTTATACAGTGGAGGATGATGAATCAGGATAGTGTGGATATTTTTCTTTGCCCTTTTTGTAAACATTTCCACTGACACCTGCTCATTCATTAGATTTTTGTGTAACTTTTGTGAGAGAAGGGAAATGTTTGTTTATCTCAAATTTTTGTGTTTTAAAAGTTTGCCAGATTTGAGATCTGTAAAAAAAAAAAAATTGGTGTGACGATATGAGGATATTTTTTTGTTTAGGTAAATGTATATATTGTATCAGAGCAATTAGATTAATTGACTGGCAATTTTTCATAATATGAAATTCTGATTGTTTTACATGCCCATTAATGTTTTGTATTTTATGAGTTTTAATGAAACTGTTTTATGTGTTATTTGAATATTGTTTGTATTTATGTGGAACTAATTGTCTCTTTACTTGGAATGTATTTTATGTATTGAAACCTGTGTAATTAATTTTTGAATGTTTTTAAGTGTTTGGTATGTTAATGTGTTATGTCTGTGTTGCCTTGTTGGCACAATATCAAACAAATAAATAAAATGAAATGAAACGTACTACTGAACCAGCTGCCCTCCGCCTGTATACACACAACACTAAGAAGTTATCTGAACAAAAGCAGAAAAATCATGTCTTGCAGCTGCATAAGGACAAATCCTGTCACGGTCTGTTGGAAAGTGGCTTGTTAGTAAGGGCAGGTAGGTATCTACACTTAGTAACAGGCCACAATCCCACATTAGCTCCATTTAAGGTCTCAATAAATTAATCCGTGCTCAACCCTTGGAAACTTGGCCCACAACCATTTAGGCTTAACTTAGGAGACAGATGTGCAAAGCATTTAATATAAACAAAACAGTAAATAAGTAAAACACAACACACAATAAAAATATGAATATGAAATATTTTTATCTTTAAGATGACACCAAGACAACAAAAATCCAATGTAGGGAACTGGAGATATGAATGTTTAAAGATTAAATGTAAAATAAAATGTTTTCTAGTGCTTAAAAGCAAAAAGCGCCAACTAGAGGCATCTGGTCACGCTTCACTGGGGCAAAGACAAAAGTTGAGCCTGTCCATAATGGACCCCAAATTGGATACACTGAGTGTAGGCCTCGGTCAATATCTTACCTTCTGACCTAATCTCTTTTTTGGGACTTTTTCTCTCATCGTCAGTGGAGGCTCCCTTCAGGCCGGCTAGCAATGCAACATCATCGGCTTGGCTCAGTGCGAGGTCCCGGTCTACTCCTGGATGTCTTGTCAATGGTAAAAAGCTCCGGGGCTTCAGTGGAAAGAACGTGAAATTCGGACCTGGTCATGGTTCAACGTCGCCGGCTTGACTCTCATCGACAGGTCGTCACTTCTTGGAGCTTTTCAAAAAGTTGCCCCAATGTCTCCAAACTTCTGGATCTTGTTCCAGAAGTCCATTTTGTGTCCATGAAGTGTCCACAAACTTGATCCAGGGTTCCAGAATTTCTAAGTTGCTTCCTGGAAGTTGGGACTACAGTTCCCAAAATGCACCTGGCTAGAATCATCAAATTATGTCCCTGGACCGTGGTCAGCTGGGCTGGTCTTGCAGGACTTGATGCAGGGGACTCTGGTTATCTCCTTTGTACCTGTAGCTTACAGGGAGTCCACTCCTGGAGTCGCAGCAGCAAGGTAAAGTCATTTTCTTGTTGAATCTCTCAGTGTGCAGCTGTTGCAGTCCTTCAGGTGCAGAACATGGGTTCAGCAGGGTAGTCCTTCTCCTCCAGTATCATCTTCCAGTAGGGTTCTGAATAGCTGGGCAGCTCTCCAATGTTTATCCTTGCACCTGGGTTGGCAAGCAGGTAAGCACCCCTGACCAAGGGGGCACAGGATGTCAGCCTCTGGGGTGACCACTTACTGAGAGCTGTGGCAAAAAAGTTATCCCAGGAAGCAACATTCTTGAGAAATCTGCTTGAAGGTTACATCTTGCTGAGCCCACCCACTGGTGTGGCTAAGTTTCCCTTACACACCCCTTCAAGCCCCTTTCCTAATCTAATTACAGGGGCTCACATTAGCTGGGGGATCAGGAAATGGGGAAGGTCTAGTTTTTGTCCTAGGTGGCTTTCCCTCCTTTCAAACCCAGTTTGGCCATTCTACCCGCATCCTGCTCTGCCATCCGCTGCAGCCGTTCTCCTCCCACCAGATGCTTCCTTTGTTTCAGCCCAGGCTACTTCACACCTCATTAAGGTAGCTTGGCTCAGGCTGTTAGAGACTGACCAATCAGGAAAGGGCTACAGGGCTGGTTTTGGTAACTTTCAGAAAAGGTTCTAAAACTCTTTCTCTGCATTAGTTATATTAAATCCAACCTTGGAAAGTTGTTGGATTTATTCTAACTTTTAATTTGATATTTAGCTCTTTCCCAGTGGAAATGAGACTTTATTATTTTTAAATAAAGCCTCCGAGTTTTAGCCTATAGGGCCAATGCACTACAATGAGGAAATTAATTTGGCTGTTTTTCCTCACCAGCCTTATAAAACATATTTTATAAAATCCCTGCTTATACTTACACTGCACCCAACCCGTGGGGCACCCAGGGCAGAACTTAGGGGTGACTTATTTCTCATTGAACTTGGTAAAATAAGGAGATGAAGGTTGTGACAGACTGGGGCATGAAAATATCTGACAGCAGCATTTGCTTCTCATTCCCTGGCCCAGAATATGCTAATGTGAGATGTGAGAAAGGGCACTAGCTTCATGGCAAATTTGTTAACAAAAGAGGGAAAAGACAAGCATGATGGCCTATACTGTGTAAAAACTCCACTACTGAAGCCGGTGGACAAGATGTTTAGACAACATTTCATAGGTGGCGGAAACAAGAAGGTAGTGTTATCTTTCAGGTAGTTGTTCAACACATTTAACATCTCAGTAACAATTGGTAATGCATGATTTGACAGCCTCAAGCAAGAATTAAACATCAATGTCCCACCAAAACAATAACAGGCTGGTATCATGACCTGTGCGAGACAGAGCATGATATCATGCAACAGTGGCCCATTCCTCATCTTTCTTTCATTCTTCTTTCATTAAGTTTTATCCAGCAAAGTTGCAGAAACATACTGATGAAACACCATAATAAACTCTTAAGAATCCACTGATTTTCCTTCATTGCTGTAAAATGATCATAGAAAGATTAGAAAGAATAGAAGTCCTATTTACTTGTTGCATTGCCTCATAAGACTGAATGACTAATGGTGGTTACATGTAAGACAACTGAATGTTGAGGGAGGATGTGTGCTATAGCTGCCACTTCTGTCTCTTTGCAGTGTGACCCTCAAAAACATAGCAGCCAACTGCAAACTATGTAGCAGTAAGTACATCCATATATCTATGAGTACATGTATTAATGATTGCAGGACCAGTAAGGTAAGAGTAGACATTTGTAAAAGTGAGAGAAGCAGGAGTAGGAGCATGCGTAAGTGTAGTAGGAAAAGTAGGAGTGTGAGCAAGAGTAAATAGGAGAGAGTAGGAGTAAGTAAAAATAGACAAATAGGAGTAAGAGCAAGTGTTGGATTACTTATGAATAAGTAGAAGAAAGCATAGGAATAAGGTAAATTCTTAGTAACAGTATGTAGAAGTAAAAACATAAGAAAATGGGGCTAAGATAAGATGTAAGTAAGCATAGTGATAATCATAGATGTACGTTTTGCACTGATAGTAAGTAGTAAGTAAGAGTAAGAGTAGAAGTAAGTACAATTAACAATAGGATTAAGTCAAAATAAGAGTGGGAGTAAGATTAGTAAAAAGAGTATGACATTGCAAGAGGATATGGAAGAGTAAGACGATTTTTGACTAGAAGTAAGACACAGAAGTAGTAAAAATTGTAGTATTAAACCAGGATGCTGGAGGAATAAGTATAAGCATAGGTGTTGTTGGAAAGTGAATTATTGGTGAGGGCAGGTAAGTACCTACACTTAGCAATAGGCCACTAACCTCCACTTAGGTCCAGCTCGGTCTCATTAAATTAAACCCAGCTCAACCCTTGGTAGCTTGGCAACGAGCGACAAGGCTTAACTTACAAGACAAATGTGTAAAGCATTTAAAAATCACAAAACAGTAAATAAGTAAAACACAAAAAAATGAAAATACAACACTAATTTATAAATATAGATTATATTTTTATCTTTAAATTGACACCAAAATGAATAGAATCGGATAAGGGGAACCGGAGATATGATGTTTTAAAGAATTCGTTTTTTTTAGTGTCTAGAAACGAATAGCGCAAATCTAGTCATCTGGTTGCACCTCGACCAGGGCAAAGTCAAAGTTTAAGGTTGACCGCGATGGAGACCTGCTCATCTACAACAAGGAGGAGGCCTCGGTAAAAAGTTTGCCTTCGGAATTAGTTGTTTTCTTGAAGATTTTCTTCAACAGGACAAAGTTGTCAGTCCGATCCGACATCCCTGGAGCCCTTCTTCAGATACACATCGCAGGAGCCTTTGGTGAAGATTTCTACGTTCAGATTTTTCGAGATGATAATCCTTCGACCCTGCCGAACCTGTATCATGATCCGATGTCCCCGGAGCCCTCTTTGGATACACTGCTCGGGAGGTCCAGATCAACTTTCTACGTTCGGACTTAGTCTAGTTTTCAGATATTTTCTTCAGCGGGACGAACCTGCAAGTCAGGCCGGGTCCCAAATGGGGTAAGCTGGCTAGAGTTGCCACGACAGGTCGGTCCCTTTATGGAGCTTTTTCCAAAACGTTCTCCAATCTTCTCCAAGCTTCTGTATCTTCTTCCAGAAGGCCTTTTAAGCTTCTTTTGGAGTCCACAGCTCACCCCAAGGTTTCAGAAGCTCTGAGCTGCTCCCTGAGGGTGCAGACTACAACTGCCATAATACACCTAGCTCAAACTCCAAAACAGCCACTGGATAGTGATTAGCTGGTCAGTTTCTTCAGGATTTGATGCAGGGGACTCTGTTTAGCTATTTCTCACCTGTAGCAAACAGGGAGTCCCTCCTTGAACCAGTTGAAGCCAAGCAAAGTCCTGCTTGTGGTGAAGCCCAAGTGTGCAGCTAGTGCAGTCCTTCAGAGTGCAGTGTCCAGGTGTAGGTCACAGGTCTAGCAGGGAAGTCCTTCTCCTGATGTTCTTCCTTGTAGGGATCTGGTAGGGATCTGAGGTGTGGGTGTAGCTCTGCCATATTTATCCTTGATCCTGGGCAAAAAACAGGGGGGTCCTGGTTCTTCAGATGCAGGGTCCTTCCCCCTGTGATGTCCACTTCCTGGGAAGTGTGGCAAAAATCAATCCCAGGGAGCAACATTCTTCAAAAATCCATCATGGCTGAAACTGATATTTGGAGGTTACATCTGGCTGAGTCCAGCCACTGGTATGGCTAAAAAATCCTAAACACACACCTCTCCTGCCCCCTCCTCATCTAATTAAGAGGGCACGTAATTGTCTGGGGTTGCAGGATGTGAGGGAGGTGCTGGTATGCTCCAAATGTCCTTCAATGCCTTTGAAGACCAGTTTAGCAGCCCTCTCTCCTTCCTGCTTCCCCAACTGCTGAGGTAGCTCTCCTCCCCAGGCACATTCTTTGTGTTCAGCCCAGGCCACTTCGCACCTCATCAAGGCAGCCCGGCGAGGCTGCCAGAGGCTGGCTAATCAGAGAAAGGCATTACAGAGCTGAAGTTGGCAACTTTGTAGGTAGAGTTTAAAACTCTTTACCTGAACTAGTTATATTCAATCCAACAATTTTAAGTTGTGGGGTTTATTATAACAATTAATTTGATTCCAAACTCGAGGTATCTGACACTTAAGGGGACTTTGTTAATTAAAATAAAGTCTCCCCATTTTAGCCTATGGAGGCCATTACTGCAATGAAGGAAAAACACATTTTGCTGTTTTACCTCACTAGGATTTATAAAACTATTTTTATAAGGTCCCTGCTTATAAATACATGGTACCCAAACCTAGGGGCACACAGGGCACACCTTAGGGGTGACGTATATGTACAAAATAAGGTAGTTTAAGGCTTTGGAAGTACTTTTAATTCCAAAGTAGAATTTGCATATAACTTTAGTTTAAAAGCAGCCAGCAAGACAGGCCTGCCTTCAAAATGACACTGGGCACCTCAGCAATGCACCTATGGGGGCACCACCTGCTGAAGTCACTAAACCTACATGCCCTACCATATACTAGGGACTTATAGGTTTGACATAGCCAATCATAATTAGCCTAATTTGTATACCCATTTTACACAGAGCACAGGCCCTGGAACTGGTTTGCAGTACTCTCCATGGGTCTTCATTTTCTTGGACCCCTTAAACTTTGCTTTGCTGGTCATCTAGTAGCTTTTCCTTTGCTCTCCTTAATCCCTCCTGATCGTTGGTGAGCCATTTTAATTTCTTGAGTGACTCTAGTCCCTCCAATTTGTCTATGTGCTGCTGGTTGGAGCAGCACATAACCTACAGATTCATCTTGCATTTTAACATTGGGTGGTCACTGGCTATTGTGGGATACACCTCAAATATTTGATGTACTAGAAGTGGGCTACTGATATCCACATAAAGTCCAATGTTGTTAGCCTACTAGGTGAAAAATGATTGTAAGGCACTGGTGAGTCTGTCGAAAATCTACCATTCAGGAGATGTGAACCCATGTTGTTAAATGCCATACTGAGTTCCATCCCATTTTTATCTTGCCTTTGGAATTGGGCCTTAATTTGAGGATGTTCCATGTTTGGTTGTCTAACGTCTACCATATATTATTGGTTTCTATGCTTATTGAATCACTGTTGGACGCTTTAAGTTTTCGCAACACAAGAAGTAGTGAATCCAATGTTTTTCCACATTTGCACTTTGCTGGGTGGAGATATGTGCAACCTATAGAAATGTCTGACCTCTGTGTTGCTTAGTTTTGTTGGTCGGAAGTACACAGGTGATGAAGTAATCACCCTTCCCCATTGCGCAGATGGTCACTGATGCCACCTGTTCATTCTTCATGTAAGTAGAAACACCTCCACCCCAAAGTGACTTCCTGCTATTGGTGTTTTTGCAGAAGTTTCAAACACCATAATATCCTGGCACGAGATGGAGTCAACAGCCGATGTTTCTTGCACTGAGACTATATCCACCAAGCTTCAATTTGCTATTGCCTCCTTTTTGCTGTTTGTTTTTGTGAGCCCCCTGCAGCCCATGAACATACAGTGAACGTGGATGGCTGCTTGCTTCTTTGTTCACTAAGGCATGATATTAATGAACCATGCCAAGTCTATGTTTCTCATTTGGCAAATTGTGCATATTCCATTATTCCTAGAGGCTCTAGTTCTAAACGTTATTTTGCCCATGGACACCAGTAGGGGTTTGGTTGTGCTTTTTGTCCCAAGCACGGTTGATTCATGGGATTTCTGGTCACTGCTTATAGCTCCATTCTTGCTTGTGCTCTCTCCCTAGCCCTGTATCTATGCACAATGGGGTTTCTGATTTTTTTCCCTCTATTGGGCTAGATGAACCTGATTGTCCTTCAGGACTTGGACCGGTTTACCACTTGTGAAGGCAACTTCTGATCATTTGTTTACCTCTCCACTGACTGAAGAAAGAAAATTGATTGATCAAATATCCTTCAAGTTGATCACTTTCAAGCCAGAGAGAGATGGGAACAGCTTAATAATATTGTCCCTATTTCGAAGGTTCCAAGTGCCCCTCGAGGTGCATTCAGGTGAAATATGATCTAGTTGCTTTCTCTTAAGGCAAAACTGTGGTCACTGCTCAGCTCAAGATAGGAGAGGTAACTAGCGATTGGCTTGCTTGTGGTCTGATCATTTGGGGGCAATCCTTGTATCACAGGATTAAAGGTTATTGGTGTTGTATGTTCTTGTGGCAGGAGTTGGAGTTCGAGCTGGCTTTCATTCTCATTTCATCATATGCACCTGTTCAGTCTGCTTGGTGCTTTGCAGCTACCTCCTGCCTGTAGTTTCTATCCTGGGATATAGTGGGTGTGGACTTCTTGGTGTAAGGTTTAGTGCATTTTCTCTTCCTATATGGATCCCCAGCTGTGGATGAGTATTATCTTGTTTTCCCTCTCATTTGACAATATGCTTCTGAGCTTCCTCCTTGAATTATTGAGCTTCTTAAGCTGTTTATTATTTTTCCTCCACAATGGTGGTTCCTCAGTAGGAAGCAGTTCAGTGTCAGTTTTGATTCCCTGGGCCTCACTTATGACTTCCTAATGTTTGTTTCCTCGATTTTGAGACAAGTTAGCTTCAGGATATGGTTGCTCCCGGGTCCCACTAGTAGTAATGAGGTATTCTTTCTAGCATCTGGCGCTTTGGTATGCTTCTTGCATGGTTTTTCAACTTGAAACCTCTTCTTTTAAGTCTTCGAACAGGGTCCCCAATATGTACGGGAGAGAGGAGATTTTCAATGTCAGAGGACAACATGCACATTGAATGTAGGAAATAGCCTCCTCCTTCAACCAGTACCCAGCCTGGAATCACCTTTACCTGTCCCTGTCCGTGTATAGTCCTAGGTTGTGCTATACAAATACATCCAGACATTATTCATGCTAACATTTTCATACATACATATATAAATACAAACATATATACATGCAGGTGCACCCTGCCTCCTCTCATGAGAAGAACTGATGCGGTTTGTTTGCTTTGATAGAAACCATTGAATAGTGGAATGAAGTAATTGGGCAGATTTGACACGCTCCATTAAAGATCCATATTATGTCCTTTTTTCAGTGCTGGTATTCATGTTTCAGTTTTTCTCTTTTTTGCTGAAACTTTGTATTTAAATTTTAAGCGCTGAATGCATAATTATCAATGCAGTCCATAACACTCAATAGAAAGGTTTTTACATTAGGAATAGTAATAAACAAACAAATTAACATAACCACAGGTTCCAAACAGTCTGAAAACAATAACAAAAGGCTGATGGAGAGATAGCTAGGGGAACATACAATTGCAGGTTAGTCTAATGCAGCCTTTTGTAATGGGTACACACGAGGGGGACTTTCCCTAAAAGGTATCCATATGTAGTTGATGTTTCCATAGATCCACCTGTTCCATCTTCTCCATCCCCTCTTTCATTCCCCAACAAGGACCCACCCCCAGTGTTTCTACGATGCTCAATCAAATGACAACTCCACCAGTCCAAAGTTTTCAGTGTGGTTTAGTAGTCCGATATCACTTCTGCATTTCAAGGACCGACGTACCCCCATATATCAAGCCCCTGTCCGTTGCTGCCCTCAGGACGTTATTGCATTGGTATCACATTATCAATAGTACCCCAAAAATAAGTGTCACTGTCATATGCAATGTGAATCCTTTAGATGCTATTGTGTTGCAGAGAGTGGGAGTGGTGGTGGGAAAAGAACGATTGTGTCAGAGAATGAGGGAGATAACCAGTGCAGTCATGTAAGTAGGATCATCTAATACCAAAAGCACAAAATGATAAGATACTATGTCAACTTGTGAGTATCTGAAATCGTCATCCCAGTCACCCTTTGTGCCAGCTCTAAAAGCCAATCAAAACCACTCAGGTCCATCAGCTTCTGCCAGTGACAGAGGATACACAGCTTGGCAGTACTCAGTCCAATCACCATCCACAGTTTCCTATATTTTGTAGGGATACTACTACCGGACATATCGTGTCAGTCGGGCAGAAGGAATGATCAGGACATCCTCCAGTTCATTAAGAACTGACCACATCTCTGACCAGTATTCAGCTAGTTTGGTACAGATCCATAAAACATGTAGCATATCTCATCCGCTCATCCCACAACACCAGCAATCGTGGTGTGGTAACAGACCAGTTCTGTGCAGCTTAACCGCGGACCAAAACAAATGTGAAGTACTTTGAGGGATGAGAACTTTAACCTAGCCTCACGGAGGAAAGAATTATGAGAGTCTAGCAACGAGGACCAGTACTTGGGAGATTATGAATGCCCCAAAACCCCCTGCCAGAAAGCTCTGTTCTTTCCAGTGTGGGCATTGAGAAGTTGGTATGACCAGTATGCTGTATAATCCTCAAATCTATCACTTGTTCCGTGCTCTATTTATCTAAATTGAAGTGGATTGGTGAGGGAGAGATGGATATTGGGTCGCTATGCAGTTGTCCCAAGAATCAGTGTCAGAGCTAGAAATGTTGCATTCTGTATGTCTGTCTGAGGCCATATTCTGAAGACAGTTCTGTAAAGGATTTAATGGTGTCTCCTGAAAAATTCTGTTCAGACGTATGTATACCTTAATCGCTCAAGCCAGCCAATCCCTCATTTGTCCTCTTATATGTATGCTCACATTATTCCAGAGTGGGGTCAACTCATGGAGACATGGATCTAACTTGAGTTAAGCAGTGTCCGTTTCCTAGTACGACATATTTTTAATACTACAGGTTTAGTCAGTAATCGAGGCTCAGGTTTCTCAACATAGAGGGCACTGAGCTCAGCTCCACAGTGTAGGATATTTCTATTTATCTATTGCCACATTGGAGGGTCCATAATAGCTGCTGATCTGTGAGCCAAGTGCAATATGTAGTTGGCTAAGTGATAGGTACTCATATGGGGCAACTACAGCCCCCCCAGCCTCAGTATGTCCATAAAGTTTAGGCATTTGAAGCTGGGTCTTAATCCCCACACAAAGCTGCTCATTTCAGATTCTAAATCATGAGTAGGGATCGTGGGACGGGGAAAAGTAATGTCCCAAGTATGTAATGTAATTGTAGAGTCATCATAATCTTCACTATGTGTATGTGACCGCTCTCTCTCATTAAGAGGCTTCGACATGGGGCCTTCCCGGCTGCCCATACTGTCAGTGAGGAAGTGACAGTCGGCTCATTCTCAGAGCGGTAAACCCTAATGCTGACGTTCAGAGCCTTCTTTTCCTATAGGAGGCAGTATTTGGGTGCCTACATGTGCCAGAGGCCAGTAAGGTGAGATTTACGACATATGGTCAGGTGGAGCGATATGGGGCTATGATCAGATAAACCCTTCATAGTATATCTGTATGGAATTGGTAGGGCAGCAGTAATGGCGAAGTACAAAAAAGTCCAGCCTGGAGGCGGTGTTGTGAACCGGAAAAATAAAGGCTTTGTCTGTGGGATGGTCTGTAGGACATATGTCAATTAAGCCAAGGAGATCCATTAACCGTTTTCAGTCTGTGGCATTTTGGTGATCGGAAGGACCAGTCCAGTCTGGAACCGGGACTGGAGCAATGTTTTAGTCTCCCCATGCAACCAATTTATTTTCAACAAGTTTTGGGAAGAACCTATTTAATTGAATGAAAAAGACAGTTTTTCCCTCAGTTGGTGGGTATGGTGACGGAGACAATGACAGACAACTGGCCTGCCATCATACTCATAATCGAGCCCTCAGCAATTCATCTTCTTAGCTTGCTTTATATTTGACCACACTTGGGACTGCTTAGATACAGTTTGTTCTGAACAGTTTAAGACAGTGTGCCAAATACATTCAATGTTCTCAGTCAGTCAATAATCAGAACAAATATTTAACTTGGTTTCTTTTTCGTTGGATCTGAAACAATGAGAACATAGGGGCCACATGAACGAAGTTTTTTTGAAGTCACAAAAGGCTCAATTCGCAGAATTGCACTGTTACCGATTTTTTGAGGTCACAAATGGCTCAATTTGCAGAATAGCACTGTTATCGAGCGCAAAAATATTTTTGATGTGCAAAAGGAAAATATCGAATTAGTAATTTATTGGCACATCACAATTTGGTTTTGTGATTCACTATTTGGAAGAGGCGTGTTATGGCATTTGCATTGGTATCTATGAATGTTTCGCAAACCGAATTCTGGCAGTAAGAGATTAATATTTTACCGACACCTTGAAGGAGGTGGTAATCCATTCACAAACTGAAAGGGGTCCCCAAAGGACTCCTTCTCCTTTAGGAACATAAAAAACATACTTTTTACAAGCAGGCAGTGGTTGCAAGGACTACTGCCTACTCTTAACAAATTAAACTTTAAAGTTTAATTTCATTTTTTCTTTTTTTATAAATGCATCCCATTTTCCTTTAGGGAAAACAGGCTGCATTTAAAAAAACAAAACGTTGCTTTATGAAAAGGAAATCACAGACAATGTGGTCTGCTGAGCCACAGAGGCCACCATCTCTGTGATTTCTGTGATTGCTGTGATTCCTAGTGGGTCACAAATTGTGACTTACCTCATTAATATATGTGAGGATGTCAATATGCACCCCCCACTAGGAATCCCTTTTTTTAAAATAATTATTTAGTACAATAGGGATTGCAATTTCCAAACTGAGGTTCAGTAAGAATTTCTATTTACAAATCACAGTTCCTAATGTTAATATACCTGGTCCATAGTGCTCCTCTAAATTTCAATATTTTTGTAAGGACATTTTTATAAGTCTTAAAGCCAAATATAGAGGTTAAGGTCCCCACATTTTTCAGAACGGTATGCAATGAAACTTACTGTTTAACAGAGAGGGTACAAGAGGTACTCCATTGCAAGTGCAACGGAGTACCCTCTCCACCAAACTGAGGGTTCGCCTACCTCATTTTGAGTGGGGCAGAACTTCAGTATGAAAATAGCAGTGGCTACTCCATCTCCATCATTGACATACACCTCTGATAGCCGACAGAGAAAGGGCTGTGAGAGGTTTGGCCATTTGTCCTCCCACCCCGCGTAGAGTGGGCAGACAAATGGCCAATTTTCACTTTCCCTCAACAGGTAAAACCTGGTGGCAAGAGGTAGTGAAAACTGTTAATTGACTCCTGTGCCATGGAAGAAAAGTTAAATGGCGAGTGGGGTATTTTTTACATTTAAAAAGAAAATCCTGCTTTGGGAATTTCTGTATGAAATTTTTTTTTAAATGAAATGTTGCTGCAGGCTCAGTTATGTAGGCACCCTTCAAAATTTCACTGCTTATACAGGAACCACTGTGATGGCGGCTCACGTAAATGCAAGAGATATCTGCTGGACCAGGGGACATCTCAAAATTTGGCCAGCGGGTATCCCCTCAGGGTGACATAGTACCTTACTCCGATGCTCTGACAGAGTAAATACCCATGCGCCAAACTCCAAATAAGGCCCTAGTGACTTATCTTACAAGTCCCAAACTTATTTCTCCTTGAGCACTAATTATCTTTCCATAACTTCCTGTTTTCTAATACATAGACATACTGATGTCAGAGATGATCATTAATATCGTCCTAAATATTCTTGTCAATCTACACCAATTGTTCTATTCAACAAAGGGCAACACTTAGAAATGGTGGGCGCCCCCCTTCTTCATTAGGGTGGCGGAGCTAATTACCATGAAAGAACAAAAACTTTTCTGAGTGACTGTCAGGTTTCAGGCGGTGGCTGAGCAAACATTTTTGATTTTTAAAAACAAAAATGAATTCCCAAAACCCTTGCAGTTTTCTCCCGGGATTAAGGTTGGATTTATATTTTTGTTGCAGTTCTGAACTGCCAGTATCACTTTTAAATAGAGAGAACAATCTGATGAAGCTAAATTGCATTTCTGAAACTTTAAATTATATACCACAACATTCCCAAAATAATTTTAAAATACATTGCAAAATAGGTATTTCTCGAACTCGATCTCATGCATGTGAAAAAATATCAAAGGATACAATTAAATTGTTGCAGCTATTTCTCTGTACAGAAATCTTCTCAGTTCCCAGAATTCAGCTCTAAACAATGTGCTAACTGAACAATTAGATGCCTTATTCCTCTCTTAATATTTACAAAGTTTGGGAAAGATTACAATTTATAACCACAATACTTACTTCAGAGTCATATATCGATTGTAGAATCTTTACATACTTTTCAGAAAATCCATTACTTTCAGTTCACCCTGGCGATTTTTTTTTTTTTTTACATCAAGAGTTTAAAATAATAGTAGAAGTAGATATGTTTTGAGAATCCATGATCATAATTACATTTTTTGCAATATTCTGTTCCACAATAAACTCCTTGGGGTACATTTACTAAACTTTCATGCAGGTCAGCAAACAAAATTCCTGTGCCGCATTGCTTGAAAGGGGGAGAGAAGAAATGCTCAATATGTACAAAGATGTGGGGCATTTCTGGTCTTTCCTGCTGGCCCACTGCGTGCAACTAGCGCCAATTCAGGCACCCTTGATCAACAGCGGAGGATTGCCTGTAATAGTGTCAGGCCTTTAAAGCTATTATCTGTGGGGGGAAGAGATGTAAACCTTGAGCGCACATTTATAGATATCACGATTCATGAGAAGGATCTCAGTTTACATATAATTACAGCTATTGAGGGCTCTGTTGGTTATAAGATATGTATGATTTTGAGCCAAATGTGGCTAAAAACAGTGCTCCGAGTAAGTACCAGGAAAGTGCAGATGAGAATGAGAAAATATGTGTAAATACTTTGGCAGTAAAGATAGCTTGAATATTTACTAAGCTCTGCTTCAGATAGCTGTAAAACATCAACATATTAAAGTTTCAAGTTTATCTATTTAATGATGTGGAGCTCCTAGGAGGGCCATATGAAACAAGACAAAATATATCAAAACAACATTGACTTCATAATCATTGTGCTAACATTTCAATAATGCTAGTTAAGTGCATCAACATACAACTCTCAGACTAATTTGATTATGAAAGAAGTGTGTAATACCCACTACTGTATAAAACCATCAATATAAATTAAAAAAAGCCTCAATAGATTTTAAAATTAGAAAACAAGACATTTCATTTGTAGGATTAAGCAATAGACCAAGAGCTTCCTGTGATGAACGTACCAAACATTTCATAAAAATGTTCCTCAATGTCAGCAAACTGGGACAAGCAATTAAAACATGCTTTAGATCCTGCACATCAGTTTGACACCAGTCACAAACCTTCGAAGTGCCATACCATTTGTGAGTTAGATCCTTTAACAGCAGTATATTCAATCTAAATAAAATACACAAGAACCTCACCCCATCGGGAAGATTGTAAATTACATAAGGTTGCGGTTTTCTTAAACAGAACTAATTAAAACATCAAATGGCCACTTTCGGCTGCAAAGCTCTAAATCTTACTCCATG
Source organism: Pleurodeles waltl (assembly GCF_031143425.1). NCBI lineage: Eukaryota > Metazoa > Chordata > Amphibia > Caudata > Salamandridae > Pleurodeles > Pleurodeles waltl. Next base: position 1,246,721,672 of record NC_090437.1, read on the forward strand.
TAATATCCTTTAAACACATTTTCAACTGAAGGGGTGATAGAGCAAAAATTGTAGCAAAGTCTAATTCGAACAATTCTAAGGCATGTTTAAAATTTTTTAAAAAACTGTACTTTCTCTCTCAAAGTGATGAAAACCTCTTTATCATTGAGATGCCTTAATAACGATTCATCACTAATCTATTGGCCCTCCAGATTACCGGTGCTAAACCTTCAACAAAGGAGCTCCTAATACCAAGCTCCAGTCTTAAAGCCGCAGCGGATGCCAGAGTATTAGAAGAAACCAGGGATCTTAATATTTGCCATTCAGTTCTATCTAGAAAACTTCAATCTGCTACATTTATTAGTTCTATTGCATATAACAAGTAGCGGGAATCTTCGCTTCATAGATTGTAAGGAGGTGAGCAAAGTGGCACCTGTCCACTGCCGTATGAAATGGACTTAACCCCAATGCTTTCGAGCAAGCCCTGCCCATATAATTTCATATATGCTCAGAATCACTAAGGGAGCTAGATATGATTTTTCCCAATAAACAATAGGACTTTACTTGCTTTAACTTCTAAGAGCCGACGCAGCATGAACATTTTACTTTTCTACGGGTTTTGTTCCCTAATAAACACACTACTTGTGATTTTGCGAAATCTATCTTGAAATAATGTTGATCAACATAGCCATTAAGGGCTGCCAACCGATTATCCAGCCGTTTCGGGTGAGATCAATTACTGTGATCTCATCTGCATACAATAAACAGATCACTGAACGCCCCCCAGTACTGGGCGCAAAACCATAACTTTTTGCTAAGGCAGTAGGCAGGTCATAAATATTCAACAAAAATAGTAACGGGCCTAGTAAACACCCCTGCATTAATTCATATTTTTGTTGGGATTTTGGATGACAGACCCTGATGACCACTCATCAATACATTGCACCATGTAGAGGAGTGTAAAACTATAATTAGATGTAACTAATTACCAAATTAGTGGGGATACCTAAATTGGATAGCTTCTTTCACAGGATCAAATGATCCTCCTTATCAAAGTCTGATGAAAAATCTATAAAGCGGCATTAACAGCACCACTCCTAATCATTGAATATTTTTCATTTATTAGCTGCAACACTGAGATGTTATCTAGAGTATTCTGACCCTTTCTGAAACCGGACTGTCCTCATGAGAGGATCAAATTACTCTTTGCCCAAGTGTTAAGATGATCTGATAAACTTTTTGCCTTACCAACAGTTGCAATAGGGCAGTTTGACAACATCAACATATTTGTGGAAATGTATCCCTTGGAAAATTGGAAGCATATCTAATGCATTAACATAAATATTGAATAATAACAATTTGCAAATTGCAATTACGACCGTGGCGGAAACCGTCAACAAAGACAGCCACTTTAACACTCCGACCGCCACGGCGGTACAAACAAACAGCATGTCGGTCACCGCCATCAGATAGGCGGGAGACAATGTACCGCCCACAGTATCACAACAGGCCAATCCGCCACCTTTTCCGGGGCGGATTCACTGCGGATAAAAACACAGCGGAAACAGGAATTCCGAAGGGAAAACGCTCACCTGTACACATCCCACGAGGAACGAGGACACCATGGACCCGGAACTCCAAATTGTACCTGCGATACTCTTCCTGCTCCTCTACCAGGAGCACGAATGCCGGCGGCGAAGACCACGGTGAGTACTGCACCTACGACACAGGGGAGGGGGTAGAGGGGAAAAACAAGTACATACACACGCAACACGCAACACCCCCACCCACTACAACACACACACTAATGCATATTAATACATCACAGTTACAACCCCCAACCCCCCCAGAAGAATGAAAAGACAATAGAAAATGAGTGTAACCATTGTAATATATTAAAATCAAGTAGGCAAAAATATATATACATACACCATTTACAAAATATATACCAAGCATAGTAGTCCAGGTAGTGCTCCAATTAAGTCAGTGGAACACTGGGCCCACACGGTATGGGCGAGGCCCACACAAGATCCCCGACCATGACGGAGAGAACACTGCAGGGGCATCAGACAGCAACTAAACAGGCACCTCAGGGGGAGGGAAAGGGGGGGCACCTCAGCCGGTTGAGTGCACAACGCCAAATCCAAGAGGGGGCCACATGCCCACTGTTCCATCCTGGGGAGGGCAAAGCCACAGTCTCTCAAGTCTCTACAGTGGGTGGTTTGCCCACTGTTCCATCCTGGGGAGCGCAAAGCCACAGTCTCTCAAGTCTCTCCAGTGGGTGGGTTGCCCACTGTTCCATCCTGGGGAGTGCAAAGCCACAGCATCTCAAGTCTCTACAGTGAGTGGCTTGCCCACTGTTCCATCCTGGGGAGTGCAAAGCCACAGTCTCTCAAGTGGATAACAGTCTCCACTGGTTCTGGAGGGGGACTTGTGCTCAGAGTGCTTCATTCTGCTAAGGACAGAGGTAGTGGATGGATCTCTCTACTGGTTCTGGAGGGGGCATGGTGCCCAGAGTGCTTCATCCTGCTAAGGACAGACGTAGTGGATGGATCTCTCCACTGGTTCTGGAGGGGGCCTTGTGCCCAGAGTGCTTCATTCTGCTAAGGACAGAGGTAGTGGATGAATCTCTCCACTGGGTCTGGAGGGGGCATGGTGCCCAGAGTGCTTCATCCTGCTAAGGACAGAGGTAGTGGATGGATCTCTCCACTGGTTCTGGAGAGGGCATGGTGCCCAGAGTGCTTCATCCTGCCCGTGACGGACTCAGTAGCATCAGTGCCCTTGGCACTCATGGGCCAGTGGTGCTTGAGGCGGCGGTGCCCTGTTCAGCGGTGCTTGAGACGGCGGTGCCCTGTTCAGCGGTGCTTGAGATGGCGGTGCCCTGTTCAACGGTACTTGAGATGGCGGTGCCCTGTTCAGCGGTGCTTGAGACGGCGGTGCCCTGGTCAGCGGTGCTTGAGACGCCAGTGCCCTGGTCAGCGGTGCTTGAGACGGCGGTGCCCTGGTCAGCGGTGCTTGAGACGGCGGTCTCCATTGCAGGGACTCAGCTGCTGGCGGTCCTTCATGGCCCAGCGGGGCTTTTGCTGGCGGTCCTTCATGGCCCAGCGGGGCTTTTGCTGGTGGTCCTTCATGGCCCAGCGGGGCTTGTGCTGGTGGTGGCCTCCTGGGCAGCTGGGCTTGTGCTGGCGGTGGCCTCCTGGGCAGCTGGGCTTGTGCTGGCGGTGGCCTCCTGGGCAGCTGGGCTGCTGCTGGCGGAGGCCTCCTGGGCAGCTGGGCTGGTGCTAGCGGTGGCCTCCTGGGCAGCTGGGCTTGTGCTGGCGGTGGCCTCCTGGGCAGCTGGGCTTGTGCTGGAGGTGGCCTCCTGGGCAGCGGGGATGATGGCGGTCTTCTCCGCCGTGCTGCTCTTCCCAGACTTGCCGGGTTTCTTGTGGCCCTTCCCCACCTTGGAAGGTGTCACAGCTGACTCCACACTCCCACCGGGACCCCTGGGAGCGGCTTTGGTGGCTGGAGTCTTCCTCCTCCCCCGCCGGGCACTGGACAACTTCTGATGCTTCACAGGTGGGGGACTGTCTGTGCTGTGGCTCCGTGCCACACTGGGTGCCCTGGTGGGCTGTGCACTCCAGATTCCGGTGACTACAGGCACCACTGGTCCCGGAGATGTTGTGGCTGAGGTGCTAGTTCGGGACCTATGAGACGGACGGGGTGGGGGAGGTGTGGGAAAGAGGTCAAGGTTGGACAGGAAAAGTTTTTTTGACACACTGGGACGGGTAGCTGCAGGGGGTTTGGGAGTGGAGGAAGAGGTTGTGGTTGTAGGAGGTGTTCATTTGCTGACTTTGGATGAAGGTGCATGCGCTGGAGGCTGTAGTGAGGTGGATGTCTGTTGGGTGGGTGTGTGCCTGCGTTTGTGTATCTTTGGAGGGGGCGTCACAGACATACTGGGAGAGGACGCAGGGGACGTGTGAATGGTAGTGGGGGTAGTGACTGCACGTGAGCGGGGTGTGGTGGTGGGTGTGCTGGAGAGGGACGTAGTGGCTGTAGAGGTAGTGCATGCAGGTGTGAGTGTAGATGAGACAGGGAGGGAGGAGGGAGACGAGGAGGAGGGGGACACAGTGGAGGCAGTGGATGTTGATGTGTCTGCATGTGTGTGATGCTTGCGTGAGTGCCTGTGGGATGTGTGGTGCTTATGTTTGCCTGAGCTTCCCTTGTGTGTTGACGTGTGTGCATGCTGGTCTGTAGGTGTGCTTGGGATAGGCTGGGGTACTGGGGATTGGGTCCGGGTGGAGGAAATTGGAGGGGGGAGGCTAGACACAGGGACAATGGCTGCCATCAGTGCTGAGGCCAGAGTCTGAAAAGCTTCCTGAAGGGCCGCCTGACCAGAATGAATGCCCTCCAGGAATGCATTTGTTTGTTGCAACTGCCTTTCTACTCCCTGGATGGCATTCAAAATGGTAGACTGCCCAACAGTGAGGGACCTGAGTAGGGCAATGGCCTCTTCACTGAGGGCAGCAGGGGTGACTGGGGCAGGGCCTGAGGTGCCTGGGGCGAAGGTGATGTCCACCCTCCCGGGTGAGCGGGCACGGGCGAAGGCTGAGGGGCTGCTGGGAGGGCGGTGCTGGAAGGGGTGGTGGCGGCTGTACCTGTAGATGGGGGGGCACAGATGTTGCCGCCACCACAAGGGAGCTCCCATGAGAGGACGAGTCCATGTCACTGGTCTGAGCTCCAGTCCCCGCTGTGGAGCTCCCCTCGCCCTCCGTCCCACTGGTGAACTTTGCATCCGTAGTGTGGCCCTCCATGGCCACGTGGGATGCAGCTCCCTCCTGCTCTGGTGCCACTGCTCCTCCGCCTTGTGATGCTAATGCACACAAGAACAGGGAGACCACAAAAAGGGGGGGAAGACAGAAGAAAGACATGTTGAATGCATGCATTACCGCTACCGTTGGCAGACACGACAGGCACAGAAGCCCCCTGCACTACGCCGCGCTCTTGGGCTCCACTGTTCAATTCCTGGGAAATGGCCTACAAGGCTATGGACGACATCTGCACACATAGATGACACAGGGGCATGACTAGGAGTAGTTGGCACTCTACAGAGGTGGGGTGGGGTGACACAGGGCCTGCCTTACGGAGGGACCTTGCCTACGGAACTCACCCTGGCCTAGGGAAACCCACAGCCCACCTCCCCCACCCAGACCCCTCCACTGCGCACAAAGTCAGCAGAATGCGAGTGTACTCACCCCCTTGTGGCTGCTGTAATGCCCTCAAGCGCCCATCCAACTCCGGGTACTCCACTGCCAGGATCCTGAACATCAGGGGGGTTATGGTGCGACAGGCACCCCTCCCACGTTGGGAGGCCATCCCCAGCTGAGTCTCCGCCGTCTTCTTGCTCCAGCGGCGAATGTCCAACCATCTTTTCCGGCAGTGGCTGCTCCATCAGTGGTAGACCCCCAGGGTCCGGACGTCCTTGGCGATGGCACACCAAATATGTTTTTTCTGGTGGGCGCTGACCTACATGATTTGTACAGGGGGAAGAGAAAGTTATTACCAACTGCACCGTCCAAGTGATTGGCCCCCATCCCTACCCTTGCCATGTGGCACATGCACTCACCGTCGTTTCATGCACGCCAAACTCTCCCCCCTTCCTTCTTACATCCACCCCTCTCTACACAGGCATAGCCCATACAGCATGCTCCTACTGTACTTACCTGTTTGTCTGGAGGACCGTAGATTAGCGTGTACTGGGGGAGGACCCCATCCACGAGTTTCTCCAACTCCTCCGATGTGAAGGCAGGGGCCCTTTCCCCAGACACTCGAGCCATTGTCTCTTCCAGACCGAGGTCACAGCAGCACTTGCAGTGTAGGTCCTCTCCTTTCGAAGATCAGGTATCGAGTGATTGAACAGATAGAAAATGGCAGTGACGTCCGCGGCGGTGCGTAGCGTCACCACCGGCGTACATCGTCATTGGCTCCTGGGACCCATAGGGTCCAATGTTAACCAATGCAGCATTGCGCCGCGGTCTTCGACCGCCTACCGCGACGATGTACAACGCCAGCGCAGTTACCTCACATCCCATTGTCCCACTTTAGAGGTCAGGCAGCCGCCATTTCAGGGGCCCACATGGCTTCATTTTCAACTGCATTACACATACCTAGGCCTAGACTCAACACACATACAGGCCACTTTTTGAGTATGAATGGTGTTCTGTGTAAGCTGTGGGTACGTACCTCTGAGTTGTTTGACTCTGTGCTGTTGTCCTTCATAGGCACCGTCCACTGGGACATGTGAGTAGATGGCGGCATCCTCCGGTGTACCGACCGTTGGTGGATCTGTCGACAATGGAGGAAAGACATGTGAAAATCACATACAGGCTTGATCGTGCCACAATCCAGGAACTGTGTACCCAGCTGGAGCCAGACCTGATGTCAGCTGTCCGCCATCCCACAGGAATACCCCCTCAAGTGCAGGTGCTGTTAGTGCTCCATTTCCTAGCAAGTGGGTTATTTCAAACAACATTGGCCATAGCATCAGGGATGTCCCAGCCTATGTATTCCAACGTTTTGTCCAGAGTGTTATCTGCCCTGCTGAAACACATGCGGAGCTACATAGTTTTCCCTCAGATGGGGGATTTGCCTACAGTGAAAGGTGATTTCTATGTCCTGGGACATATCCCCAACATCATAGGTGCCATTGATGGGACACATGTGGCTTTGGTCCCCCCCACAGGAGTGAACAGGTGTACAGAAGCTGGAAGAGTTATCATTTGATGAATGTACAGATGGTATGTTTGGCAGACCAGTACATCTCCCATGTGAATGCCATGTTCCCTGGCTCAGTGCATGACACTTACATCCTGCGGAATAGCAGCATCCCTTACGTGATGGGGCAACTCCAGAGGCACCGTGTGTGGCTATTAGATGAGCACCTGGAAGCTAGTCAGTGGAAATGGTTGTCTGGGTCTGGGGATATCCCTCCAGGTTAGTGTGTGTCTAACAGTTGTCCCTCACCATTTGCAGGTGACTCTGGTTACCCCAACCTGTCATGGCTACTGACCCCAGTGAGGAATCCCAGGACAAGGGCAGAGGAACGCTACAATGAGGCACATGGGCGAACTAGGAGGGTGATCGAACGCACCTTCGGCCTCCTGAATACGAGGTTCAGGTGCCTCCATATGACAGGTGGATCCCTATTCTACTCACCAAAGAAGGTGTGCCAGCTCATCGTGGCCTGCTGTATGCTTCACAACTTGGCTTTGAGATGACAGGTGCCCTTTCTGCAGGAGGATGGTCCAGATGGCGGTGTTGTTGCAGCTGTGGAGCCTGTGGACAGTGAAGACGAGGAAGCAGAGAAAGAAAACATGGAAAACAGAGACTCAGTGATCCAGCAAAATTTCCAGTGAAACACAGGTAAGAATACAAACCTGCCTACTACATGTACTTATACACTACTACCTCTCTACTGTCTGTCTTTTTCACCCAGTGTATGGTCACTGAGTTGTCACTTTCCCTTACAATTTCACAGATGTGGGTCCCAATGTGTGACATCTGCTTTGATTCCTCATGGACTACAGCTGTGTGACATAGGTATGTTGACATTACAAATGAAGGAGCTTTTTGCCACAGTTATTGCTAATACAGTATTCCAAAATCACAGACAGACTCCAGATTGTTTTGTGCTTTAAGGCTGTTTATTTTAGTGCTCAAAATTGGAGGTGGGAGCAAAATGGTGAGGGGTGATGATGGAGGAATGTCCATGGCAGAGTCCTGTCTATTAGTCTCACAGGTGCATTGCCCAAATGGGCAGAGGAAGTGGAGCTGGGGCAGTTTAAGGATGGACATGGTGACAAAGTAGGACAGTAGGATGACAATCAGGGTGGTCTCATTTCTTGGTGGGGGTCTTGGCATCGTTCTCTATCTTGTTCCTGGATCTCAGGGACCGTTTGCGAGGTGGTTCTCCCTCTGCAGGGGGTGGGGTGCTGGTGTGGTGGTCCTGTGGCGGTGCCTCCTGTCCACTAGCGCCGGTGGTGGGCAGTTCATTGTCCAGGCTAGTGTCAGGGGCCCCTTGTAGTGCCACAGTGTCCCTCCTGGTGTTGAGTAATTCCTTCAGCACCCCTATGATGGTGCCCAGGGTGGAATTGATGGTTCTGAGTTCCTCCCTGAAGCCCATATACTGTTCCTCCTGCAGGCGCTGGGTCTCCTGAAACTTGGCCAGTACATTTGTCATCGTCTCCTGGGAGTGGTGGTAGGCTCCCATGATGGAGGAGAGGGCCTCGTGGAGATTGGGTTCCCTGGGCCTGTCCACCCCCTGTCGCACAGCAGCCATCCCAGTTCCCCTGTGTTCCTGGGCATCTGTCCCCTGGACCGTGTGCCCACTACCACTGCCCCCAGGTCCCTGTTGTTGTTGGGGTGGTGGGTTAGCCTGGGTTCCCTGTAGTGGTGGACACACTGCTGATTGACGTGTCCTGGGGACGGAGATATGGTCCGCTGGGTGGGTGCTGTGCTGGTGTTTCCAGAGGAGGGAAGGTCTGTAGTGGTCTGTGACTGGGTGTGGGGAACCGACTGTCCCAAGGTCCCCGATGAGCCAGGCTGGTCATCTAGATCTAGTTGGACAGAGGTGCTGTCATCACTGTGGGCCTCTTCTGTTGGTGGTGTGGACATGTGTGGACCCTCCTGTCCGGTGACGTTGGGTAGGGGTGTATAAAGGCATGATTATTGCATCTGTGTGTGTCAAGGTGTGCAATGGGTGGGTGACCGTGTACCCCAGTACTAGCATTCCTGTGTGGGACCTTGTGTGATGATGGTTTAGGGGGTGTATGGGTATGTGCAGTGGACATGCTTTAGTGATGGGTGTCCATGCTTTGGTGTTGCATGCAGGGCTAGGTGTTGGGATGTGTGGTTTGTGATAGTGGGACATTTGTGAGGAGTAGGAGTGATGGGGGTGAGTGTGAGGGTGGGGGTATGTGCTGGCATGCAGGTAGGGTGGGGGATGTAATAGTAAAGCTTTGATGTACCAGAGTCCATTTCTCCACCTACTCCTGCGAGGCCCTCAGGATGCAGAATCGCCAAGAACTGCTCCTCCCATGTTGTTAGTTGTGGGGGAGGAGGTGAGGGTCCGCTGCCAGTCCGCTGAACTGCCAGGAGGTGTCTGGAGACCACAGAACGCACCTTCTCCCGTAGGTCGTTCCACCTCTTCCTGATGTCCTTGCGATTTCTTGGGTGCTGTCCCACTGCGTTGACCCTGTCCACTATTCTTCGCCATAGCTCCATCTTCCTTGCAATGGAGGTGTGCTGCACCTGTGATCCAAATAGCTGTGGTTCTACCCAGACGATTTCTTCCACCATGACCCTGAACTCCTCCTCCGAGAACCTGGGGTGTCTTTGTCGTGCCATGGGGTGGTGTAGGTGATGTGTGGGGTGGTGTGTGGGGTGATATGTGTGCTGATATGTAGTGGGGTGTTGTGTAAGGTGCGTGGAAGTTATGTGGGTGATGGTGTTGTGTGCCTGTGGATGCTAGTGTTGTTGATGGTGGTGTCTCTCTCTGGCTTTGGTTTGTGATTTGTGGTCGTAAGGGTTTGTGGGTGATGTGGGTGTGTGTTTTATAGTGTATTGCGTGTGTGGGAGTGTTGTGTGTATGTGTATCAGGTATGTGTATTTGGAATTGTCCAATGTGGCTGGTTTTGTAAGAGTGTGTACCGCCAATGGAATACCGTGGTTGAAAGACCGCCGCGTGGATTCGTTTGTTGTGATAGTGTGGGCGTATTTCTGTTAGCGTGACGGTGGAGGTTTTGTTCTCGCCAGTTTATCACTGAGCTTTGGTGCGGCGGACGTGTTTGGGTGTCTGAATTTTGGCAGATTCCGAACTGTGGGTCATAATAGCTGTGGCGGAATTCCGCGGCCACGGCGGTGTGTTGGCGGTCTTCTGCACGTCAGTAAGCGGCTTTTACCGCCAATGTTGTAATGAGGGCCTTAATAACTAACTAGTGCTAGGTAAGTACGAGCAACATGAGGAAGTATGCAATTAGCTTGCCAGACATTTCAGCCTAAGCAAGCTCATAGGAAGGCCAAAGTGTCTAGAGGAGTGCTTAGATCCAGACATATTTGACATTGTTCTCCATTCCCTGCAATTGAGCTGTTCGTTTTGCCCAAGTATCCACTTTTGCTTTTGGATAACATCTATACATAAAAACTGCCAATTTACCTCACCTGCCCAATGGAAAAGAAGCTGAGTCGAAGTGTCACTTTCAAAAAATGCTTTATTCGTATGAGAACAATTACATTACAAAATAGGTCCCAACATATAAAGATGTTTAGTCACATACAGTGTTTAAAATGAAGGGATTTCAAAGAATTGATGGTTAATTGGGATGTGAAAAACAATATTTTCCTATTTATTATCCATAGCTAGCATACCTGCCCAAATCTGGGAATCTAGAAAGAAGGATAACATAACCTAGTATAAGAAAATACAGGAGAACCCAACATAATAATATATTGTGAAGTAAGATCACTACTATAGCTCACTGGATTTGGGAAATCAAAAAAGGTCAGTGCTAAGACGGACATCTTCGACCACCTCTCCAAAAGTACCACTGTTGCTGATATTCCTTTCATAACTGCATTTTCCCCCTCTCTTTCTTGGCAACAGTTTGTGGTACCCCTGATGGAGCGCTGGGCCTTTTGCGCTCTCACTATTCCAAAAATGTGGTTTTCTGATGGACCTTTTGTAGTCGAACCGAGCATAGTGTAACACATTAGACTACGCAATGAGGACCATGAATCAGGAATAAAGTTAAGGATTTTATTATACGTTTACAGTCAGGAAAAAATAAACCAATCTTATAAAAATACTGTAAAGATACTAAGGCCCTCATTATGATCTTGGCGGTCGAGCACCGCCACACCGGCGGTGGTGTTATGACTGCAGACGGCATGGCGGTGCTCGTCTGCTATTAAATGATGCAAGTAGTGAACTGGCTGCAAAGCAGCCAGTTCACTACCACCCACCGTCAGGGCTAAGTCACCCACCAGGCCGAAGGTAGCCACCATAGACCTGTCAGTGGGACAATGATCCCATTTCCACCAGGGATTTCCTGGCAGGATACCCCGCCAGGTAATCCCTGACTCATTCCTGTCACCAGTATGTGACACACCAGGCCCCCCCCACTGCCACAAACCCCACCCCCGCCATCCCCCACCCCCTAGACCCACCCCCGAACCCAGAAAATCAAACCCCGCCCCCTCCTCCCCCCTGTAGGCCCTCCCCAACCCTCTTCACCATCCCCCACCCCCCACCTCCATTTAGAACACCCAGCCGCCACCTCCCCCAAAAAATATGCATGCATCCACACACACGCTGACACATGCACACACGCGCACCAACACCCTCAGTCACTCACACACCCATTCACAGACATACACACATGCATACATACAAATAGACACACATCCCCCTTCACACACACACGTACACCTCCATGCACCCCCAGGCATGCACTCAATCACTCTACACAAACACCCCCACTTCCCCTTCCCTCTTGGACTGTACTTACCTTTTCTGTGGTGCTACTCCGGGAGGGAACGTGCTCCCTGGATGCTGCTCCGTCGGCAGCGCTTCCTCTCCACACACGGTCACACCGATTATTGCATCATAATAGGTGTGGCGGTGTCTGGCTGATATGGTGGTGAGGGTGGAGCAGCATCCACTTCCACCACCGACCGCCAGTATGGTGTCTGGTGGTTCACACCGCCATCAATGGTCATGGGACCACCCAGCACTGGCAGTCCTGCTGCAGCAGTGATCTCGGCAGTCCACTGTTTGGACTGCCAAAATCATAATAAGGGCCTAAGTAGCAACACGATAGCCACATCTCCTGAAGAATTTTAGGTGCATCAGCAAAATTACATATGTATTACAGTGCCCCTTTTGGCATGATTACCCCCCTACACACACTTTTTGCCTGTTACTGATGCTAACCTGACTGAGTGTGTGGTGGGATCTTGCTAACCTGGCCCCAGCACCAGTGTTCTTTTCCTAAACTGTACCATTGTTTACACAATTGGCACACCCCTGGCACAGAGCTAAGGGCCAGATGTAGGAAACTGTTTGCGACTCGCAAACGGCAAAAATTGCCGTTTGCGAGTCGCAAACCGGAGTTTCCTATGCAGAAATGCATTTTGCGAGTCGGAACCGACTCGCAAAATGCATTTCAGAGTCGCAAATAGGAAGGGGTGTTCCCTTCCTATTTGCGAGTCGCAGTGAGATGCAATTCCATTTGTGACCACGTATGCGGTCGCAAATGGAGTCGCAGTTACCGTCCACTTGAAGTGGATGGTAACCCACTCGCAAATTGGAAGGGGTCCCCATGGGACCCCTTCCCCTTTGTGAATGGACCCAAAAATATTTTTTCAGGGCAGGTAGTGGTCCAAGGGACCATTACCTGCCCTGAAAAAATACCAAAATAAAAGGTTTCGGATTTTTTTTTAAGTGCAGCTCGGTTTCCTTTAAGGAAAACGGGCTACACTTGAAAAAAAAAAACTGCTTTATTTAAAAGCAGTCACGAACATGGAGGTCTGCTGACTACAGCAGGCCTCCATGTTAGTGAGTGCCCATAGTCGCTATGGGGCCGCAATTTGCGACCCACCTCATTAATATTAATGAGGTGGGTCTTTGCGACCCCATAGCGACTATCAGACGGTGTCTGAGACACCGTTCTGCATAGCAAATTGCGAGTTGCAATTTGCGAGTCGCTCGGACTTGCAAATTGCAACTCGCAATTTGCTTTCTACCTACATCTGGCCCTAAGTCTCTTGTAAAAGGAATCAATGGTACCAAAGGCTCTATGACCATGGAGGGTCCCTATGGATGCAGCATGTATTGTGCCATCCTAAGGGACCCCTCACCAAGCACATGCACACTGCCATTGCAGATTGTGTGTGCTGATGGGGAGAAAAAGGAAATGTCGACATTCCAGGGTTCCATGCCCTCAAACCACTGCCTGTGGCATAGGTAAATAACCCCTCTAGCAGACCTTACAGTCCTAAGTGCACTATACTACAGGTGAGGGCATAGCTGCATGAGCAATATGTCCCTACAGCATCTAAGTCCATTCTTAGACATTGTAAGTGTAGTGTGGGCATATTGAGTACATGGGCTGGGAGTTTGTCAAAACAAACTCCACAGCTCCATGATGGCTGGGAAGTTTGGTATCAAACTTCTCAGCACAATAAACCCACACTGATTCCAGTGTTGGATTTATTGTACATGTCACACAGAGGGCATCTTAGAGATGCCAACCCTTTAGTGTAAGGCTGACCAGTCAGTGCCAGCCTGTCACTAACAGACAAGTTTCTGATCCCATGGGGTGAGAGACTTTGTGCTCTTTGGGGTCAGGAACAAAGTCTGCTCTGGGTGGAGGTGCTTCAAACTCCCCCTTGCAGAAACTATAACTTGGCAGTGAGCCTCAAAGGCTGACCCCCAGACCAAGCCCCACTTTTGGCAGCATGTCCAGCTGGAAAATTAGGAAAAACAAGGAGGAGTGACCCCTTCAGCTGGGACCACCCCTAAGGTGTCTAGAGCTGAAGTGACCCCTTCTTTGCAGAATCCTTCATCTTGCTTTGGAGAACAGGGACCAATAGTGTTAGGAATGTGCCCACCTCCCCAAAGGGAGTGGGCACAGGAAGGGTGTAGCCACCCCCAGGCACAGTAACTATTGGCTACTGTCCTCTGACCCCTGTAACACCCCTAAACCTAGTATTTAGGGGCTCCCTTACTCAACTAATTCCTAGTGACCTCAAGAAGAAGAAGGACTGTTAAGCCGAACCCAGCAGAGAAGAGTCCAGATGACAACTGGCAATGCCCCAGACCTACTGGCCTGGCTACAGCTTCAAAGACTCCTGCTTCAAAAAGCTGATGCATCCTGCAGGACCAGCAACCTCTACAAACCTCCAGAGGACTGCCTGCCTAGTGATGACCAAGAACTCCTGAGGACAGCAGTCCTGTCCAGAAGAAATCTCCAAAAGGAGTCCAGAACTGCCCAGATCCACAGCCCTGTCTACCCTGCACCCAATGCCCACGGCCCGAGTCCAGGTGGCCCACTGGTCCAAAGGAGGTCCCTAGGAGATTCTGACCTCGAGTCCACCCTGGGATGACCCCTCCTGGCCAGCACAACAATGCCTGCAGCCTGAATCCAGAGGACCCCCTGACTGTGACCAGATCTGACAAAGATACCCGACACCCAAAGAGACCCCTGCACCCACAGCCCCCAGGCCTTAGAAAATCGGACTGATGGTCCACCAACATCCAGCAGGCACCTCTCCTGCCTGCCCAACCTTTGGTTTCCTCTGGTTCCAGCCTGCAGCATCTTTTGTGATCCCCATGTTCCCCCGATTGAGAAGCATTGGGGGCCCAGCTCTGAGTTTGTACCCTGCACCTGACTGCCCCTGTGAGGCTGAGGGTATGTGTTTGGTGTGATCCTGTGCCCCCCCTGGTGCTTACCTAAACCCCTCAGGCCTGTGTCCTGGAACTACGGGTACTTACCCGCAATCTGCTTTCTACCTAGCACTCCAAATCATCATAGGATTCCATTGTAAATCCGGCACCAACTTTGACCTCTGCACCCAGCCGACCCCGTGTTGCTGGTGGTGCACTTTTTGGGTCAGCCTAAACTTAGACCTGTGGACATCCTAAATCCTAAAGACTGGAATTACAAGCTGTGTACTTACCTTTTATCTGTGCTAACACTTTCTCCCCCAGGACTCAATTCACTCCTATGAAAAAGTGTCAACTTTTGAAATACAAAAGTGTTACTTACTTGTAAACTGCTTTACCTGCAAAACACAACCAAAGTACATGTAATACATATGCTTCACACCTATTGACAACTGTAACAAAATATATTTTTGCTATATATAAAGGATTGGCCTGAAATTAGTCTTTACGCATGTGCCTCATTTCTTGACTGCTTTGCACTACCCTTTCATAAGCCTAACTGCTCGACCACACTACCACACAAAGAGATCATTAGTATTATCTACTTTAGCCTTTGTTAAGCCTCTGGGGAACACCTGGACTCTGTGCACACCATACATCATTTTGGTATAGTATATACAGAGTCAGCTTCCTACAGCATACATAAAGTTCAGTTAAAGCAATACAGAAAATTAGCAATATAATTTGGTGTTCAGAGGTTTTAAGCATGAGTAATGTCTAGCTTTGACCCTAAATTAATCAGGACTTCTAAATCGTGGGGAAAAAATCCCCCAAAAATTGAGGAAAGTCTAAAAAAAGGTAAGATTATTTGAGGCATATTTATACTCCGTTTGCGCCAAATGTGTGTCAAAAATGTTGATGCACATTCGGCCCTAAACGTGCACCATATTTATACTATGACGCTCAACACCGCGGACGTCAAAATTCCTCTGTGTGCGTCATTGTTTGGATGAGGGAAACTGCCTTGCGTTAATGACATGCAAGGTAGGCGTTCCCGCCCCAAAAATGACTTTAAGGCCTGTGTGCCTTATTCATACTCCAGAGTCATTTTGACGCACAGGAGGGGGCGGGCCTTAAAAAATGGTGCACATCCTGATATGCGCCGTTTTTTAACACCTGAGTGAGGGCAGGCGTTAAGGGACCCGTGGGCTCACTTCCATGGTCTCTGACCATGGAAGAGGTCCAGTGGTGTCCTTCCCTGCCCCCAGGGACACACCGTGCCACCCTTGCCCACTCCTGGAGGACACCCATGGATGGGGGGACACATCCCAGGTAAGTACAGGTAAGTTCAGGTAAGGATTATTTTTTTAAAGTGGCAAAGGGGGGCCTAATTTGGGCCCCCCTACATGCCACTGTGCCCAATAGCCATGCCCAGGGGACAGATGTCCCCTGGGCATGGCCATTGGCCATGAGGGCATGACTCCTGTCTTTGCTAAGACAGGAGTCATTTCAATGGGGGTTGTGCATCAAAAAATGGCGCAAGACTGGTTTGAGCCATGATTTTTGACTCAAACCTGACTTGCACCATTTTTTTACGCACAGCCAACCCCCATTTTCCCCTAATCCGGCGCTGCCTGGTTTGAGTCACTTTTTTTTACTCTGACCAGCCCGCAGCGCCGGCTAACGTCAATCCTTAAATATGGCACCCGTATGGTATGTAGGAATGGTGTTAGCCGGCGGTAACTTTTTTGACGCAAACCAGCGCCAGCGCTGGTTTGCGTCAAAAAGTATAAATATGGGCCTTTATGTCTACGCATTTAGGAAAGGTGTCAACATTTCAAAAATTTGGTCAAGAGTCTTCTCGTAATCAGAAATTAAGTGTTCTCCAAAGTCACATTCAGCAAAGCATAAGGACAAGGGGAAAAGGCAGAGGTCGGTACCACTCGATGTCTAATGGATAATAGCTGAAACCAATCTGTGAGAACACCAGTTAATGCCACAAAATGATATCAGCTAACACCCCTCCTCATGCCATCAGAAACTCCATTGTCTTCTAAAGTCTCATGTTGTAAGTTGTAACATTCACGCTTTCTCCCAGACCAGTCCTTATAATGATATCAACCTTGGTCATCTGGACATCGCAGGCAACAATTTCTGAATAAGGGACTGTTAGCTCACACTCGATTTCTCCATGTTCTTCCATCAAGGTCTCTTTTCCAGACTCTCTATTGCTCACACAATAGTTCATCTATTTCCCAACTCACATTTCATGTGAATGCACCTGCAAAGAAAAAGACATGCAAGCAGAAGTGAAAACAGTTTCTCACTTTGAGAGAAATTCAAGCCTAGTTTAGTCATCTTAACCGTACAGTGCCATTGCACACAATTTACAATGCATGTCATTGTGCACATTTAACTTCAAATAAATGAAAATATCAGTACATAAGTTCAAATTAATTTCAGGTTACATCTTTTAGTAAAAGCAGTGAATATACAAGTATACAGGGAGTGCAGAATTATTAGGCAAATGAGTATTTTGACCACATCATCCTCTTTATGCATGTTGTCTTACTCCAAGCTGTATAGGCTCGAAAGCCTACTACCAATTAAGCATATTAGGTGATGTGCATCTCTGTAATGAGAAGGGGTGTGGTCTAATGACATCAACACCCTATATCAGGTGTGCATAATTATTAGGCAACTTCCTTTCCTTTGGCAAAATGGGTCAAAAGAAGGACTTGACAGGCTCAGAAAAGTCCAAAATTGTGAGATATCTTGCAGAGGGATGCAGCACTCTAAAAATTGCAAAGCTTCTGAAGCGTGATCATCGAACAATCAAGCGTTTCATTCAAAATAGTCAACAGGGTCGCAAGAAGCGTGTGGAAAAACCAAGGCGCAAAATAACTGCCCATGAACTGAGAAAAGTCAAGCGTGCAGCTGCCACGATGCCACTTGCCACCAGTTTGGCCATATTTCAGAGCTGCAACATCACTGGAGTGCCCAAAAGCACAAGGTGTGCAATACTCAGAGACATGGCCAAGGTAAGAAAGGCTGAAAGACGACCACCACTGAACAAGACACACAAGCTGAAACGTCAAGACTGGGCCAAGAAATATCTCAAGACTGATTTTTCTAAGGTTTTATGGACTGATGAAATGAGAGTGAGTCTTGATGGGTCAGATGGATGGGCCCGTGGCTGGATTGGTAAAGGGCAGAGAGCTCCAGTCCGACTCAGACGCCAGCAAGGTGGAGGTGGAGTACTGGTTTGGGCTGGTATCATCAAAGATGAGCTTGTGGGGCCTTTTCGGGTTGAGGATGGAGTCAAGCTCAACTCCCAGTCCTACTGCCAGTTCCTGGAAGACACCTTCTTCAAGCAGTGGTACAGGAAGAAGTCTGCATCCTTCAAGAAAAACATGATTTTCATGCAGGACAATGCTCCATCACACGCGTCCAAGTACTCCACAGCGTGGCTGGCAAGAAAGGGTATAAAAGAAGGAAATCTAATGACATGGCCTCCTTGTTCACCTGATCTGAACCCCATTGAGAACCTGTGGTCCATCATCAAATGTGAGATTTACAAGGAGGGAAAACAGTACACCTCTCTGAACAGTGTCTGGGAGGCTGTGGTTGCTGCTGCACGCAATGTTGATGGTGAACAGATCAAAACACTGACAGAATCCATGGATGGCAGGCTTTTTAGTGTCCTTGCAAAGAAAGGTGGCTATATTGGTCACTGATTTGTTTTTGTTTTGTTTTTGAATGTCAGAAATGTATATTTGTGAATGTTGAGATGTTATATTGGTTTCACTGGTAATGATAAATAATTGAAATGGGTATATATTTTTTTTTGTTAAGTTGCCTAATAATTATGCACAGTGATAGTCACCTGCACACACAGATATCCCCCTAACATAGCTAAAACTAAAAACAAACTAAAAACTACTTCCAAAAATATTCAGTTTTGATATTAATGAGTTTTTTGGGTTCATTGAGAACATGGTTGTTGTTCAATAATAAAATTAATCCTCAAAAATACAACTTGCCTAATAATTCTGCACTCCCTGTAAATGCAATCAGGACCTACAATTTAAATTTAAAGTGAAAAAATCAGTGCATACATTTCCATGATTACTTCTCGTTTTGGAGTTAATACATTACAATAAAATAAGGATTGTTTCTAAATCATTTCAAATGACTATGGCCCTCATTATGACCCTGCCGGTCTTTTGACCACCAGGGTTAATGTGGCGGTATCACCGCCAACAGGCTGGCGGTGTTTACCGCCACATTTCCACTCATACCACTATGGCGATATGAACCGTTGGGCCTGTGATTTACATCTCCGACCCTGTGGTCCACAACAGATCGCTGGTGGAATTATGAGCCGGCCTACCACCACGGTTTCCGCAGCTGTAGCACCGCCATGAAAACCATGGTGGTAGGACTACAGGTGACAGGGAATTACTTCCCTGTCACCGGTAGATGGTCCCCCCAAACCCTCAGCAAGCACCTGACCCCCCTAACCCCTACACATAGCAAACCCCACCCCCTCATTGTCACAGTGCCCCCCTACTGTCACAGCGCCTCCAACCCCCTACTGTCACAGCAACTCCTCCCCACATACATGCACACATACAACCACATGCACCAATCATACAGCCATTCACTGACACTACCACACACCCATTCACTAACACTCATTCATAAATGCATTTCCTCACACATACTCACACGCATTCACTCACACATACTCACACACATTCAGGCATGCATACACACATACATCCAAACATGCATACTCACATGCATACACACTGACTTGCAGACATGCACTCACTTCAACATTCATACATGCACTCACACACATGCATACACCACAACACTCACTGTCACATTCACACATGCACACACACATTCAGACACACACACAGACACCACACACTCACGCACAATACCCCACACCCTCCCACACCCTCCCCTGTTGGACGCCTGACTTACCTTGTCCAGCGGAGAGGTCGTCGGGCAAGGAACGGGAAGGGGCGCTGTTACCGCCGGCAGCACCCCGCCTGCTGCATTAATGGTCTTAAAATGGCTGGTGGCATCCTATTGGTGGGGCGGTGCAGGTGGTACTCTTCTGGCGGTCTTCTGGCGCCCGTGGCTTTGGCGGTCTCAGTTAGAGACCACCAAAGTCAAAAGGAGGGCCTATGTTTTGTTTAATAAGGTTAAGACACACTCCATATATGATTCCCTAGTTCTACAGTTAATGCACTTCATTTCTGAATTCAAGTGCAACATTTTACATTAATAACGTTGAAACACACATTATATGAAATGTTGCATCTACATATGCGTTAAAGTTGTGATGTCAGGGGTGAAGCTACATTTACACTTTACCAATCCCCCTTGATGATGGTGAATGAAGCCATCACATCAGATCTCTTATCAGATTGACCTCCTAAAATCTTATGGGAGTTATTACAAATGTTCTTTTGGATTCCTCTAGATGCTTCACGGAATCATAGTATATGCACTGTCTGTCTTCTAATTCCATGTCTGCTCTTTTTCTCTTCACTCCCTTGTACAAGTTTGTATCCCTTATAAAGTCCAAACAAGATTAACCCACAAAGAGCAATAATCAACAGAGGTCTCCAACAATTGCTTCCAACAATTCCACACCATAGATTTCCAAACCATCTGGCAACAGCAGAAAATACATCACCCGTTGCCTACCATGCACTTGTTACTTCTAACCCCTTTAGATCTTATTTCAGATCAGTAATGTTCTTAAGAAATGTCTTCAAGTCCTTACTATTGTCACAGATGTATGTGTAACATTGTTGAACATCCGACAGAAGCAGCCCTCCTTTGTGAGAAGGATGTCTAATGCAAGTCCGTTTTGCAAAACCATTGATCTTATGGAAAGCATTTCAGTATTTACATCTAATAATATACCTGTTGTACTGGTAAACAACTTAGTACAATGGTTGACCACTTTCTAATTTTAAAGTAATTTAAAAGCACTCCTACACATGGAATCATTGCAGCAAATTTAGTTTGGGTATTTGCTTCCCACACAGGATCATTAAGCTGTTCCGCATGATAAATATTGGGAAACACTATACCTAAATAACATATCCCTGGGGGAACGTAAAATAGCCATGACCTCCACAAATATAATAAACTCAAGGTATAACCGGATCTCATCCTGACAGAATACATTTCCAACTGCTTCTAACTTCAAAAGTGTGGTCACACTCACTCTTTCCTATAATCTTGTATCAGTTGTAGATCTCTCCCTAGATATGCACAATTTTCCCTCATGTCTCCTGTCTCGCATCAAGGTAGCTTGATTTCCTGTAGCTAAATGTTCAGCTTCTTCTCTTTTGCACTGAAGTACAATTTTACCTTTTGCAACTTAGATTTTATCCCTCTTCCGTCTTCAACTAAATTCAGAAAATTATTTTCAACATCTGTCAGAAGATTGTTTTGATGAGCATAAACAGTATCTAATGACATGATAGGTTTAAAGCATCATTCAACTGTTTCTATATTGTTTTCTTTGAGGTTTTTGTTTAAGTGTTTATGAATAGGAATTTCTGAGAAAGACTTTGGTCCCGATTACGATTGGTGGTCAGACCGCCAGACCGACGTATTGGTGGTGCCAAGAAGACCGCTACACTGGCTGTCACCAGACTGTCGTATCATGATGTATGTAGGCTGAACCGCCGACTGCCAAGACAAATATCACCCTACCAGCTAATTGGCCACTGAGTGCTTTATAGAAACACAGTCAACGTGGCGGTTATCTTTTGTAGTTAGCTGATGGCAGTCAACCGTTGCTGTATGCATTTAGCAAAACAGCAGACAAGTGCCCTCTGGATGGATTAAAAAACAACACAGCTGACATACAGTGGCCCAGTGACACACCAGCAAATCACACTATAAAACACATCTCTTCCCTGACCATGATCCTTTGCCTTTCCACTGCAGCACATCAAGACAGACACCAGAGACCACTACTGTATACCACAGAGAGATTAACCACCCCTTTTTTCACCATACTATTCACACCTTGCATGCGTTGTTTTCCATTTACTCCCTATTTCACTTTCCCTGCCAAGTAAGTCCCTGTCACCCACTTAAACTTACATCCATGTCACATCCCAAAACCACATGTTTTTCTGAAAATGAGTTTAGAGTCATGGCGGAGGAAATCAGAGTAGAGTCACAATTGTTTGGAGTCCAAGTCCAGCATACACCTCTCAGTAGACAGAGTGAATGCTGTAGGCACTACCCTGTGCACAATAGAGGACATAAGGAAGAGGTGGAACGATCTGAGGGGGAAGGTGCATTCCCTAGCCTCCAGGCAACCCCTGGAGTCCCTGAAGACTGGTGGTGGTCCTCCCAGGGACCCATTACAGCTCTTTCCCTGTGAGGAATCCGGAAGGCTTGCCAAGAATAGCTGGGGGAGCAGAGTCTAGTAAGTCACACCACAAAAACTGCCACAAAACATGATTGTCCTGTATGTTCACATCTCACTTTTTATCACTGAGTTGTTCAACTAATTTCCCAGCATGTAACACCCAGTGTAGCAGAGTCCTAAGCTTGTCAATGTGTATTGCCCTACAGAACATCACATGCATCAATCCTCATTACATGCCTTATGTTGGAGTAGGACCTGTAACTGTTTCAACATCAAAAGATCATCCCAGGACACATGGTGTGTGTCAACTGAGAGAGCTGCATGCCTACAACTACCAGGAGCCCCTGTTTCTGTAGCTCAAACCAACAGGCAATACTGCATTTGCCCAAATGCACCTGTGTGCCATCTCCAAAATGATGTACCCACCCCTGGGAGTTTAGCATTTGTGTAGTGTTGGGAACCAGCAAGTGGCATGCCTACAATTGCCAGGTGTCCCTGTTTCTATATCTCAAACCAACAGGACATACTGCACTTGCCCAAATACACCTGTGTGCAATCTCTCAAATGATGTTCACTCATATGAGAGTAAGCAATCTACATATCATGTTCAACTCAGAGATGTATCTGTCTACCTAGCTTGCTCTTGTCCTGGCATCCCAAAATGAAAATATTAAAGAAAGGGTTGACACCTTTCCAAGTTTGTAAATCACGGCATAAATCTGCTTAATCAGAATGGCAGTGGCAGCTAACACATTGACTCAGCACTGCTCAAATGATGGCTACAGCTAAATATACAACAAAGTTGTGTGTTTGCCTATTTCTCACACAACTAGGCCTTGGAATGGTCAAATACACATGTCACCTCTCCACTGTGTTGGCATAAATGGTTGTAAGATGTCATGTTCATTTCCTCTTCTAAAGTGCAACTGATCAGCACATCTAAAGAGCTGCTTGACTCTAATAGTTTCTGCAAGCTTCACACATGTCAGGTCAACAACTTCAATACCATGGTAACATAGCACAATCAGCTAATCTACCACTTAAGATTGTCCAAGCTCTATTCTTACAGTAACACAAACCTTTGGATATAGATTACACATTTCAACTAATAACAATGTATTTTATTTCTCAACAGGTCGAGCTGACACAGCATCTGCCCAGACATTGTCCAGTGACCAGACCCCCAACCCACTTCTAGATGAAGCCCTCAATGATGATGACACTCCTGGGCATTTGGACATGGATGACAGTCCTGGCCTATCTGGGCAGCCTGGTCAGACAGCTACAGTTAGTCTTATTGTGCCCACAATGCCATCCCAGTTCCATCAAAATCTCAGACAACAATGTGCTCTGCCTGTGTATCTAGCACAGTTGCTACCATCTTGTGTACCTCAGTCTTGGATCATCAGGAGCGAATCACCACTCCAAACACTAAGGGTTAGGACCCAGTTGGAAAGGGCACACTGTGCCAAGGCCATAGGCTTATGGGAATAGGGTCAGTGGGAAAGAGGCTGTGGGCCGGCGGAGTGAGGCCACTGGGCCCACTCCTGACCAGGAAAATATCTGCCAAATCTAGGGAGTCTATCATGAGTCCCAAGGTGTGATGGGCTTGATGCTAACCAAACTCAAGGAAATCAAGCAGCTTCAGAGGGACATGAACCAATGAATGGATGCCCCTAATTCACACATGGGCACCCTAACGTGGGTGCTGAGGGACTGCCGTACAAACCCTGGGCAGACTTTTCCACCACAATCCACCACTTCATGTGGGACAACTACATCAAGCCCAAGTACATCTGCAGCAGCCACAGAAAGGTAGAACCTGCAGAAGACCAACCTACCTCAGACACCCCAGTCCCTGCAGCAGCTGAACCCCCCGATCCTCGCAAGAGGGGACGTCCATGTAAAAATCCATGTGGTGCAGATAGGAAGACAGCCACCACTGCCAGCAATAAACCTCATTCTTAATGTCCTCCCTTGTACATCCCACATTCACTCTGTGGACTGATCCTGAACCCCATTCCATTTCTAATGCGAGGAATACTCTGGAAATTTGGACTTCCGATGATGCAGCATCTACTCATATATTTGTATTCATCATGACTGACCCCTTAATGTTTCAGTTTTGTTACTTTTTCAAACACGTTTGTTTTCATCCTTAGCACTGTAATAAATTCATCAGTCACAAGCTCATTGTCTGCTGTCTTAAATGTCACATTTAGCAATGTGGATATGTAAGAACATGTGAACCATACAATGAAAAAAACAAGCTACTTGTGGAAGCATGGCTATGTTGCATGTAACAATGTTTATCTTAGGTTCACAACCATGCCACACCAACACATACGTACAAGTGAAATGTCTAAGAAGATTGTATTACATTGTCTAAATCATATGCTGTCAAGATGTCAGAAACATAGGAACTCATACAAGTTGGAATCATGCTGTGTCGGTGATCAGATTTACTGAGATAGGCCTCCAGAACATGTAATGAAGGGATATATCAGACATTGTCATCAGCTGGAGCAATGTCGCCTGCCTCATAAAAGGATACACACATCATAACATGCAAGATTCAGACAGATGTAAGTACAACAGTTCGTGATCACAGGGTAATTATAATCCATTGCATCTGCATCTGGTGGTATAACACAAACAAATGTCAGTGGTGTGCCACAGGCACTTTGTCCTACAGTGATGAAACACTACAACAACAACATGCAGTTCATACAAAAAGAGTGTTTAGCCAACGTGAAGGGAAACAAGCATGAATTTGGGCTAGAACTACATATTTACTGACCACATAACGACACACATGATGCATCATGGCCACCACAAAACAAGGAACAAGTCAAATGAAGTCTCCTCAACTTCCATCCTATCACTGTGCAAGCTGTCATGGCACAGGTCTTCTACACCCAAAGTCTGTGACATACTTCCCAGGAACAATCCATGCCCACTTTTTATGTCCCAACAGTGACATATATCTGCCAATGACACAACTCTGAAATGTGCAAATTAAGATGCCATGGTGAAGGTACTTAAACAAACACAAAAACAATGAGTAGAGTTAACAAAACATACATATGACCCAATTCACATAGCAAACATCAGTAGAATGCTGTTTATCTTCCTCAACAATCACCCTTTGCCACATGTACTACAATTATAGTCCTCACATCATCATAAACATAGTTAAATGTACAGTCAAAGCCATATCACCTCAGGACATACTTACACTCATGAGAAGAAGCTGTTGATGAGATCTTGTCACAAACCAGCTCTTTCCTTTTCACTACTATTATCATCATTTGGCATTTGAGGATACCCATCCAGTACCACATCAGGCTCTCCATCCTCTGTGCAGTAGGGGATTTTCCTGTGCAGGACGATGTTATCATGCTTACAGCAGGCCACAGTGATTTGACACACCTTCCCGTGTGAGTAGAGGAGGGCATCCCCCAGTCTTCTCCAGACAGCAAAATCTGGCATTCAGGAACCCAAAAGCCTGCTCCACTGGCCGATGTGTTCTCCCATGAGCCTTATTGAAGTGGTCTTCCCCTGGAGTAGTTGGATTCCTCAGCACTGTTAACAACTAAGGACTGATTGAATATGCTGAGTCTCCTGCTTTGTATTGAGACATAAGTGTTACAATGAGTCACACACTTCCTGATTATAGCACCTGACATTGTACACATGTTAGGAGAGATGTTGCTTACCAACAAGCCAGTATCTCTCCGGTTGCAGTTGGGACATCAGCTGGTGTATGATGCTGTTCCGCATTACAAAGGAATCATGGGCTGAAAGTGGGAACTGGGCACAGACATTTGAAATGCACAAATCTGGCCAGCAGACAACCTGCACATTGATAGAATGGAAGTTCTTCCTGTTGTGATAGACTTGTTCACTTGTGTGTGTGGTACTAATGCAATATGTGTGTCATCAATGGCTCCCAACACATGGAGGAAGCGACCAGATCCATAAATGTCATCCTTCACATTGGCTAAATCCTCATGTCTAGAGAACCTGATCCAGCTGTCAATGTGTTTCATCACCACTGAAAACTGGTTGTGACATACCACCAGATATAGCCACTGTATATTGAAAGGACATTGTGGCCAGGAACTGTAGTACTGTCATCAGTCTCACAATGGGTGGTATACATGTCAGATTAGTGTTTTCTGGCATGAGATCTGGCTCCAACTGACATCATTAATCCTGGATTGTTTGTCTATTCAGTCAGAGCTGTTTTTTTATGGTATTGAGTGTTTTTTGTGCTGACGTGTTTGTTGCAGTATTGTGTGGCTTTGTGTGCTTTGACGCTGCATGTGTGCGTGTTTGGTGAATGGTATGTCAGATACGTTGTGATGTGTCTTTGCTGGGTATGTCTAATGCTGCTTTGTATGGTTGTGTGATTGTGTGTGTTCGTTCCCTGTTGGTAGTACGTTGTGTTGTATGTTTGATTTGTCAATGGGTAGTGTCTATTGTGGGTGCTTGCCAATGCATTGATGGTGTTGCGGTTGTGGTGTTGCAATGTCGGTTGGGGGTGTTGTGTGTTGTTGTGACTATGCCGGTGGTGTGCATCTGGGAGTAGGTGTGTGTTTCTTATGTGAGTGTGTGATGGCCATAGTGTGTGTACTGTGTATGTGTGTGTGTGTGTATGAGGCTGTCTGTGAGTGTGCTTGTCAGTGTCAGGTTACGTTTGTGTGTCTCCCTCACCACCCATTTCCAATTGGTATGTTGTGTGTGTGTCCACGTACTTTCACAATTTACAACAGTGACAGATAAGTGTGTGTACTTATGGTTGCTGCAGCCTATTGGTGGTGCGATCCTCTAACTGCCAATGTCCTAATGAGGTCCTAAGTGTGATGCACATGTATTTTTGGGAGTGTAGTGTGTTTTGCAGGTGGGTTTTCTTATTGACTTTACAGGTTTTTGTCTACGAACGGTTTCTATGGGCATCTGGAGAAACCTTTTTATTCAAAGGAAATAAATTTAAGGTTTATAATAACCAAGGCTTTTTACTTAGATTTTCTATTTTTTGGGTTTTCTTAGGCTTATATTTTTTTTAACACATGATTTGTCATGTTGGTTTAAATTTTGTTTTAGTTTCTTCAGACTTTGGTGGGCTACTATTTATGTCATGACATATTTTGGCTATCATTTCTGAATAATCTACTCCTTTGTGATTTATGAAGAGTCTGAATTTAAATTGTAGCCTATTCTATGTTCTTTTGGTTTATTTCCTAATTTTAGGGGCAATTTGGGTAATAGATTGCCCTAATCGTAGTTGTTGGTTGTCTTGCTCTTTATACAATGCTCCTATAAATTTATAGAGTGTGTGTTGGCTTTCTTTGCCAATGTACAGTCATAGACATTCTACCATGGTATTTGGAATTTGGGTTGTGTAGGAGGCTGGCCCACTATGTAGTGCACAAAACTAGGTACACTGTGTAGGGGGTCCGTACAACCACATGTTGGTTTCCAGAGGCATAAACTAGACCACCTAATGCTCAAAATTTTGAGGTAGCTTGGTCAAGCAGTTAGGCTAATCTTGGAGAAGTGCAAAGCATATTTTGTACTCACAATATCAATCATGCACCACAAACACTTAAGGATTAACTTGAGCCCAATTTTATAAAAATACTTCAGATTTTGATATATTTTTTTAGACCAAGATGGTCAAGATATGTTAGGTACTTTTTGAGTTATGATATTTCAAAGTTTTAATAAAGTTAGTCTTTTTGTGCGTAATTACGCACCATAGGAATCAATAGACAGTCACTTTTAAAAATGCATTAAAAATCTTACAGTTGAGTTACCAGTCTCTTTTTTGCAGGATGGTCGAAACACTCGGTGGGCACGCTGTGCCAGCTGGAGAGCCTCGGGCGGCTCCGGTTCTGGCAGGAGCAGAGCTGGAAAGTCTCTTGGCACAGGGCCACTTGGAGGGGCCACCTGAAAATGGAGATGGTTTGCAGACTTGAAGGAGGTGCCTTGGGGCCCCCTTGAGCTGTTGAGGTCGCAAGGGTTAGGGACCCATGGCACACAGCTGGTTCCTTGTTGCACGGTGCAGGGCGGCCAGATGCAGGGTGAGTTGGTGATCCAGGAGCTGTGTGCAATGGAGCCCTTTGGAGCTGGAGGTAAGGTTCTTTGAGAGTGGCTCACAGGACAACAGTGGCACTCTGATGGGAGGTCCAGGGTGTTGCTGAAGTCCCTTGACTGGGGCTTCCTCCTGGTCTAGTTGCAGCTCTAGGTCTAGGAGAGCTGTTTTTCTTGGAATTTAATTTGCACTAGCCAGTACCGGGGTATTGGCACAACTCAGCCACTGGAGGGTGCAGAGCCACCAAAGTTGGCACACTTGTAGCTCTTGTCAGGGCTGTTGTTGGTGTGTCCTCAGGTCTGGCGGCAACTTCTGGTTGCGGAGATATAGACCAGTCAGTGAAGCAACGCTCACAGGCTTGTTAGTTCTTGTTGCTTTCTTGAGTGCTGTCTCCACTCAGGAGGGCGATCTTGGTCTATTTACAAAGCCTGGAGGTTCTTGGGGTCTGGTGAGGTCATTCCAGTCAGCTCCTCTGCAGCGGTGATTGTCGGGACACAGATTCAGCAGGAAGGGTCTTTGCTCCTCCACTGATGCAGCAGGTCCTCAGCTCTCTTGCTGTGGTCTTCTTTCAGTCTGTCTTCTTCTCTGTCCTTTCAAATCTGATTTCTTGGTCTAGGTTTTCCCACTAAATACTGAATATAGGTGGCATTTTAGGGGAAACCTGGTAGTGTCCAATGGGACACTTACCTTTGGGTGGATAAACCCACTACAGGGTCACTCCCCTAAAGCTCATTGGCTATTTTCCTCCATTCCAAGATGGAAAAAAATGAATTTGAGGGTTCACTTGCAGGTAACACCTTAGTGGTGGTGCATGCCAGGTGAGGCCACTCCTCCTACTGTTTGTTAGGTTTCCCGCCTTTGCTACCACCAAAGTTGGAGGATTGCAATTGGGGATGCCAGCTGCTGCTAGCAGCAGGTTTGGGGGTTGAATTTCAAGGGTGGTACGCCCTTTGAATCTCACCTCCAGGACTCTGCACATTCCTGAGGGAGGGGTTGTAGCTCCTCCACCCAGGAAGGGCATTGTCTTACAAACCGGAGAAGCTGGCCTCTCCCCTAAGGTTAGTATATTGGCTGTCTGGAGGCGACAGCTTAATTAGACCTGTCAGCAACCATGTCAGGTTAGGTTAGCTTTTGCACGGGGCACCTCTAAGGTGACCCCTGGGTACATTTAGGGATAAATCCAATACTGGCACCAGTTTGGATTTATCATTCTGAGTTGTTTGATACCAAACAGCCCAGGGTTCAGAGTGGCCATCATGTAGCTGGGAAACTCTTGTTGACCAGTGTCCAGCACATGTATTAAAATTGCTGCTCTGTTCACTCACTATGTCCCAGGTTTGGCAAGGACACAGTGAAGGCATATACCATATGCAGCTATGCCCTCACATATGATATGGAGCACCCTGCCTTAGGACTGTAGGGCCTGCTCGAGGGGTGACTCACCCATAGTAAATGCAGTGAAGGGTGGACAGGGCACACAGGCAGTGTGCCATGTTGAATTTGTATTTCAGGTTTGCACCAGGATACTCAGCTTGCAATGGCAGTGCTGGGTGCATCTGGATGCATGGTCCTGAAGGGTGGCACAATCAGTGCTGCTACCCTCAGGGGCCTACCGCTAGTTCTCCATGCCCTGGGTACATAGGTAACCATCTACTAGGGACTTATGGTGGAAGTTAAGGGTGTATCCAATTGTGCCAACACATCACAACAGATTTAGGGAGTAATTTCTTGCTTATGAAAGCAACTGGCTGGTCATGCCCATCATTATTTTTCTGGGAAAGGACCACTCTCATTCACGTTTCAGATGCATCAGTTTGGACTATTAATTCCCTGGAGTAGTTTGGTGCTTGTAGAGCTGGAGCAGAGAAC
The DNA here is from genome assembly GCF_031143425.1 of Pleurodeles waltl. Taxonomy (NCBI): domain Eukaryota; kingdom Metazoa; phylum Chordata; class Amphibia; order Caudata; family Salamandridae; genus Pleurodeles; species Pleurodeles waltl. Next base: position 1,246,751,465 of record NC_090437.1, read on the forward strand.
ATAGCTTCCTTCAGAGTGTAAAAGGCCTTTTGACAACTCACTGTCCAGTTTATATTTTTGGGCATTTCCTTGGAGCTGAGCTCTGTGAGGGGGGCAACTATTGTGCCATAAACAGATTTATGGAAAGAGCTCTGGCCCAGGGAACCTGGTTAGCAGGGGCCCTAGATACTACAATTTCTAGAACACATCAACATCATGCAAAAAGTGGGGAGATAACCATGTCAAAAAGAGGCCCTCTCTCACAGGTTGATGTCTGTGTAAAGAGCATTGAAGTCTGCCAACCCAACTGTCTTCAAAACAATCCACAAGTGGGCTTAGTTTACCCCCATTTTGTCATAGAAAAGTCTTCCTATTCATACGTTATTGTGGTTAGCTTCTTCTTTGACAGGTGCATAGGCTAGTGCTATAATATAGCCTTAGAACCCGCCGTAGCGGGCTCTACCGGCTATTAAAGGCCCGCTCCCGAGTTAAATGCCCGAGCCGAAGGCGAGGGCATTTAACAAGGGAAAGGGCCTTTAATAGCCGGTAGAGCCCGCTACGGCGGGTTCTAAGGCTATTAGAACATTCTGCCACTCAGGGCAGAATGTTCTCTTAAAAAAAAAAAATTGCTCACGGAGCCCGAGGGGATTAGAATCCCCTCGGGCTCCGTGAGGCTTTGTTCACAGCTGCTGCTGTGAACAAAGCCCATTGGAATGTTGGCGCTGCGGGCTTTTACCGGCCAGTAAAAGCCCGCAGCACTCCATTGCTTTCACTGGAGCTGCCAACTTCCAATGTTCTAATTTGTTTTATTTCAAAGGCACATTGGCTGTTTGTGGAATATTATAAACTTAATACAGATTGGTGAAGGTGTCTTCTTATGCTTTGCTTGAAATGGCTGTGTGGGGGTAATTGTTTAATGATTTGAAACATGCCTCGATCAAAGTCTATGATTATGTTTGGAGGTAGTAGTGATTTGTTCTGTGTTTAATGTTGTATAGGAGATTGTACTAAGTGCTGCTTTGTTTATTTTGTAGTAAGGCATGTTTGTACTTTGATATTTACCATATATGGCGTATATCTGAGTGGATGGTGTGGGACACCTTTTGAAGGTCCCATCCGTCATCCAGGTTTGACAATTGCTTAGTGTTAGTAAGTTATTTACAGGGATTGGGTTTTGTTTCTCATTGTTTTTGTTGTCACCTGATAGGAAAGGTTCCTCATTATGTATCTTTTTTAGATGTGCAGGTATTTCTACGCCTTGGTATCTTCGAGGGGCACAATAAGTATCACTGGTGGCTTTTTCAGTTTATGCAATTAAATGTTTTAAAGTGGGAAAAGTTGATAGTTGGCCTGTTTTGTTTGGTGACTTTAGGCAGTACGGCCCCTATTTATGGGCTTTGTAGTGTAGGGCAGCGTACCAAGTCAATTTGCTGTGCTGCCCTGCGTCACTGGAAAAGGGAAGGAATGCATGGTATTTATCCAAACCAGCATATTCTTGTGGTTTCCTCCTGCACTGTTGCCCTTTAGGCAGCTTAGGAGCAATGCAGCTACCCTTACACCATGGTGCAAGGATGCCTGCATTACATGCAGGATTTTTTTTGTGCACCTTCCTGCACAAAAACAATTCTGGGAGGCGTTTTGCTCTTTTCATGTGTGCTGCGGAATACATACATAGAAAAGGACAAAACAAATAGAAACAAACTTATTTATATATTTATTTCTCCTTGTTTTGCCTCTCCTGGGGAAACATATCTTTTTGAAGCATTCCTAGGTTTACAAGTTCTGGTAAATCAGGAAATGCGCTAAAATCCATGGATGTTGCATGGGAACACCCACGCAATACTTATTGTATTTACTGTTTGTCTGATTTTATTGGTTAAAATTGTCTATACTTTTATTTTATTGGTTGGTACAGTCTTAGTTTGAATCTCTTTTATTAGTTATGTCCTTCTCTAGTAAATTTAACTTGGGTTTTCTTTATAATGTATGATATATACTTTGATAACATGTGTATTTATTATTATTCAGGCTGTTGTATAAATGTTTCTTTTTTAATGGTAATAGTTTTTTGGGAGTTTCAATACTAGAAATTTTGAAAGTGCACTGCAAAAAACAAAGTAATTAAGTCCATATTGTGACAAGAGTAACTTCTCTTTATTAAAGTGTCCTTGAGTGTTAAAGCAAAACAGCCAACGCATTTCGTCCTTGTTAGAGGACTTCTTCAGGGCTGAAAACATGATAAAAACACAGATATAATCTGAATATAAATACAGGCATTCATTAATAGTACAGACAAAACATATGAAGAAACATACATGAAGATGTTTCAAATATAAAATATCAGAAATATCACCAACAACATGAATACATATGAGGGCAAGAGACAACAACAACAACAAAAAGAAGACAAGAAAGCGATTGCCATCATAAATTAGAAAACTAATAAAGAACAATACTTTTCAAAACAGGAGGAACCAACAATAACTAACATAAACAGTACATTTAAGCAAAAAAAAACACCAATAATCATAAAAATCGCATGTACAAATAGTAGTACCAATGTTGAAAAAATGACTACTTCCAGAGGAAAGAGAGAGACAAATGACAATAAGAAAGATAGTTAAACACCAAAATAATTCACTAAGGCTATTTTTAAGTAAAGAATTTACACATAAATAGTAATCCTGTATCTTGATTGTCCAACAATGAAAAAAGGAAAGATATATATAATCAGAAAAATCATACCTTATGATATCAATGTCACTCATTTTCTCCACAAATTATTGGTAATTCTTTACGAACATAAGTGTCGACAAACAGCCAATATGCAAGGGGTAAACTAAACAGAAATTAGTAAAAAGATAATAACATAGGAAAAATTATAGAAAAAAGTGATCAACAAGCAAAAGCTATCCATAAGTAAAACATAAAAGGAATTAAAGGAAAACATGAGACTAGGACTTAGAGTAAAAAGAAAAATGAAAAGAAAAGTGGGAACTGTAAGAATCATTAACTCACATCGAAATAATGAAAAGTATGAGTATAATCATCCTTGTAACATACTGTCTCAAAAAAGGCAATTAACCATGGGCATTCCAAAGTATCATACAATGTGAGAGTGGAGGGTGAGACAATTCGGATTTCATTTAACATGAACTAATAAACGTCATGGTCAAGCGTCTGGCTAAAAAATGAATTGGTGATATGCTACACCCGTTGCTGAAATAATAAACTAACTATAGGCATAGCCCACTGATTTGTAACAATTAATCAACCCGCCAACTGTTTTCATTCTCCATCTGTCATCCATAAGAACGGTGTTATAACCAAGAAAAGGGAAGAGTCTAAAAACAAATCGGTATAGAAGTAAACAGATGGCTGCACGCGCTGCCAGTACCCGTTGCTGATCAATAATAAACTACCTATAGGCCATAACCCACTGATTTAAAATAATTAAGCAACCGCCAGCTATTTTAATTCTCCGTCTGTCATCCATAGAAACGGTGTTATACCCAAAAGCGGGAAGAGTCTGAAGACACATTTCGTGGGAAATTTACCCCGAAGTGTAAAGCGATATGAAAGTAGACAGATGGCTGCACGCACTGCCGGTACAGAGCACAAACAATGTAAACCGAGTATACAGGTTTACAGGTATTTATAACAAACCAGACACCAAAGTTGTCAATGACGCTAACGGGAACACGTTACCATGGTAACACATCGGCCTGGATAGTGCCGATTAGAAATAAAAACGGGGAGAAAAGGCAGGCGCAGCTATCTTGTAATAGGTCAAGAACAAGCCAAGAAAAACAGAAATGAGGAGGCCATCTTGAAGTAGGCAAAAAAATATATAGTGAGTAATGGCGTGGAATCCAATAAAAATAATTATAATTAACAAGGCAGACAGTGAAATAAAAAGAAACAGAAAAGGAAATAAACAAAGAGTAAAGAGAATCTGAAAATAGCAGCATGAAAGTATAGGAAAAATTAATAATACAACCCATAGCTGAAAAAAGCACACCACAGAAGACAGTAATAATAGAACACGAATGGTGATCCTTAGCATATGGGAACTATGGGGGTCAATACAAGCTTGGGGGGGCGGCTACCGCCGCCCGCCAAGCTGTATCCACCGTGCGCCCGCCAATGCGGCCGCACTCCCGCGGACCCTATTACAACATCCCCGCTGGGCCGGCGGGCGCAAACCTAGTTTACGCCCGCCGGCCCAGCGGGGATGCGGCCACAACATTGGAGCCGGCTCCTAATGTAGCCGGTGGTGTTGCGGCCGTGCGACGGGTGCAGTAGCACCCGTCGCGCTTTTCACTGTCTGCTATGCAGACAGTGAAAAGCTGCATGGGGCCCTGTTAGGGGGCCCCAGGACTCCCCTTACCGCCAGCCTCTTCCTGGCGGTGCAAACCACCAGAAACAGGCCAGCGGTAGGGGAGTCATAATCCCCAGGGCAGCGCTGTTGCAGCGCTGCCCTGGCGGATTATCACCGCCGGGGCTAAAATGGCGGGAAACCGCTGGCCCCGGCGGTGCGAATGCGGCGCTACCGCCATGGTCGTAATACGGGTCTCCGTACCGCCAGCCTGTTGGCGGTATGGATGCCACATTACCCCTGGCCGTCGGAGACCGCCAGGGTCGTAATGACCCCCTATATATCACAGGTACAATACTTAATGAAACATCTATAATAAGAGATCAAACACATCAGAAAAAAGGAGTATCTAAAAACAGGGTATCTAAAGGAAGTAATAAAGTTCATCATCAGAGTTATGACCCATATCAACAGCACGTAAGAAGAATATCCATGCTCTCTCCTTACGTCGTAGGGCCAATTCTCTGTCCCCTCCTCTGCGATTGACTGGTATCTGATCCACCCCATGAAACCAGATTTTGCTATTATTAGGATGTTGTTCCATCATATGGAGCGACAAGGGATATTTAAAATCCTTGTTTTTGATTGCTCTAATATGTTCCTGTATATTAAGTTTGAGGGGTCTATTGGTACTACCCACATAGATTTGATCGCAGCCACACCCCAAAATGTATACAACATATTTTGTTTTGCAATTGATGAAGTGTCTGATTTCATATCTTTTAGTGGTGTTGTAGCTAAAGTTTCTAATCTTATCAACTCCAAAGTTACACACATTGCATTCATGGCAAGTGAAAAAACCTTTCGGTCATGTAGGTAGCCATGTCTGTACCTTACTGGTAGTAATGTAACTGGGGCAAAGGTGGTCTCGCAGGGTGCGTCCCCTACGATAGGTCACCTGTGGATTCCTAGAGATAGAATTACTGATACCCGGTACCTCAAGTAACAGGTGCCAGTGTTTACGTAAGATCTTATATATGTCATTCCTCAAGATGGAAAATTGAGACATGAACCTCAAGCAACTGGATCTGTCCTTGCTTCTTTTGTTCTTATGATCAGTAGTGAGTGCTGTATGTTTTTTTACTGTCTCAATGCATTTGTGTGCATTGGTAAGAATTGCCTCACTATGTCCCCGATTTCTGAATCTTTGTTTGGCTTCATCAATATGGGCAGTAAAGATGTTGTTCGTACTGCAATTCTACCTAATACGAATCATTTCACCAAAGGGGATATTATTGATGACTGATTTAGGATGGGCGCTACTGGAATGCAGAATACTATTGCACGAGGTGGCTTTTCTGAAAAGGGTACTTTGTATCCTATTACTTTCAACAAAAAAACCTATGTCAAGAAAGTCAATCTGTTCCTTAATGTACTGAAACAGATGATATGCCAATAGTTCTTCCACAGACCCTTTCCACAAAAGAATGATATCATCAATGTGTCTACCCCAAAAGACTAACAAGTCTGTCCATTGCATAGCATGTCTGCCCCAGGCATGCTCCCTCTCATACCACCCCATAAATAGGCAGGCATAAGAGGGAGCAAACCTGGAACCCATTGCGGTCCCTTGTGTCTGCTGGAACCATTGTCCATTGTGTAAGAAGACATTTTTTGAAAGGATAATATCTATCATTTCCATCAACATACTGTTATGCTGCCAATGGTCAGCAGTTCTTGTACCAAGAAAGGATTCAACAGCTCTCATCCCAAATTGTTTGTGTATACAGGTATAAAGACTAGTCACGTCCATAGTCACAAACAAAAGTTCATCCGACCATTCAAAATCATCAAATTTGTTCAGTATGTCTTTACTATCTTGTATGTAAGACGGAAGGTTGCGCACAAAGGGTTGTAGGAACACATCAACATACTCTGACAATCTCTCAGTGGGGGAGGAATTGCCGGAAATGATAGGTCTGCCCGGGGGGAATTTACCTCCTTTATGTATTTTAGGCAATACATAAATGCATGGAAAATGTGGGTCATGAATCTTCAAATACTTGTGTTCACCATCAGAAATAAGACAACTTTCCCGCCAATCATTAAGTCGCATGTTGATAAAATCACTCTGAGATTGTATTGGATTTTCTGTAATGAGTTTATAGCAAACCCTATCAGATAGTTGTCTGTTAATTTCCTGAATATAATCTGATTTATCCATTACCACGACACTGCTACCCTTATCGGCTTCCCTAATCACTATTGTGGAGTCAAGTTTTAAGGAAAGTAACGCATTCCTCTCAGATTTAGAAAGATTATCATTCCTGAATTTGGAGATGTCGAGCCTTTCCAAAAGTTTATATAGGTCATTAGAGACTCGCACCCAGAAAAGATCAATATTATGGTGTGTTCCTTGGGTAATATATTTAGAACCAAGTCTAAGACCACTATTAATACATGTGTTCTCCTGAATGCCCAACTCCTTCCTTGGGGTTTCAATCTCAATATGATCATTATCCATAAGTGACATGACAATTTGTAAGTCATGAAGGTCGGAAACAGAATGGGATAAAGTAGGGGGAGAGTCAGCTGGGGGAATCACTGGTGTACATACCATATTAAAATGATCCTTCAATTTAAGCAAACGTACAAATTTAAACAGATCAACAAATACATCCGTAGGATCATTCATTTGAGTGGAACAGAACCCCAGACCTTTTATTGAGAATTTCATATTCATATTTATTAAGTATACGATTAGACAAGTTGACAATCACCAATTTGTCTTGCTGTGTGGAACCAATCGTCTGCACCACATCCGGTGTGACTACTTTTTCTTGGAGTGTGTTTGTACCCCCTGAGCATTTGGACTTCTATTCTTTCCTCCATCTTTTGTCCCCCCTTCTGATCTTTCTTTTTGTACCCATTTGTTGCCGAGTCTGAGTCTTTGCATCTCCACAAAAAAAGGTGAAGGATTCCGGGGTGGCTTCGTTGATGTCGATGGTTCATTGGATGTTGCACTATCAAGGGAATAAATAGAACTCTCTGAATCAGTGTCCATTCCTTCAATACGTGTGGTTTAATGGGTACTGCTGACCTTAGGTTGTCATATTTATGCGCAAAGGTGTCAATTTCCCCTTCTTTATAGTCCAAATCATCCCGTTTGATTTTGCGTAGTTTCTTAACACGCAAGTAGAGTTGATAGTCTTCCAGGACTTTATCCATGATCTCATAGTTCTTTTTGGTAGCCTCCTTAAGGTTTAGGCATTCAATACTTTTCTCAATTTTGTCAATCTCGGCCTGTAGTTTGGTAGTCTTTTTCTCAGACTGTTTTATTAGTATGTGCATCATCGTGAAAGAGGCATTTTGTAAATTGTCCTCCCATTCCATCAGTGATTCGTCATCTAGGTCTTCAAACGCTGGAAAAATAAGAATTCTCAGGCCCCGTGGGATTTTCTTATTTTCTAAATATTTTTGCAAAGTGATACCATCCCACCATTTGGCCATCTCCTGTTTCTTTAAACGTTCAGGTTTTTGAAAACTGTTCTTTAGGCCGTCATTACTGTTCAGGCTGGTACTGCTTTCATCATGTGGAACCTGATTAGAAAAGTGTCTTCAGGCTCTTCCAGCTTTTGGGTATAGCACTGTTTTCTATGGATGACAGACGGAGAATTAAAATAGTTGGCGGTTGCTTAATTATTTTAAATCAGTGGGTTATGCTTATAAGTAGTTTATTTTTGATCAGCAACGGGTACTGGCAGCGCGTGCAGCCATCTGTTTACTTCTATACCGATTTGTTTTTAGACTCTTCCCTTTTCTTGGTTATAACACCATTCTTTTGGATGACAGACGGAGAATTAAACAGTTGGCGGTTTGATTAATTGTTACAAATCGGTGGGCTATGCCTATAGTTAGTTTATTATTTCAGCAACGGGTGTAGCATATCACCAATTCATTTTTTAGCCAGACGCTTGACCATGATGTTTATTAGTTCATGCTAAATGAAATCCGAATTGTCTCACCCGCCACTCTCACATTGTATGATACTTTGGAATACCCATGGTTAATTGCCTTTTTTGAGACAGTATGTTACAAGGATGATTATACTCATACTTTTCATTATTTCAGTGTGAGTTAATGTTTCTTACAGTTCCCACTTTTCTTTTTCTTTTTATTTTTACTCTAAGTCCTAGGGGGTTATTCTAACTTTGGAGGAGGTGTTAATCCGTCCCAAAAGTGACGGAAAAGTGACGGATTTACCACCAGCCATATTACGAGTTCATTATATCCTATGGAACTCGTAATACGGCTGGTGGTATATCCGTCACTTTACCGTCACTTTTGGGACGGATTAACACTCCTCCAAAGTTAGAATAACCCCCCTAGTCTCATGTTTTCCTTAAATTCCTTATATGTTTTACTTATGGATAGCTTTTGCTTGTTGATCACTTTTTTCTATTATTTTTTTCTATGTTATTATCTTTTTACTATTTTCTGTTTAGTTTACCCCTTGCATATTGGCTGTTTGTCGACACTTATGTTCGTAAAGAATTACCAATAATTTGTGGAGAAAATGAGTGACATTGATATCATAAGGTATGATTTTTCTGATTATATATATCTTTCCTTTTTTCATTGTTGGACAATCAAGATACAGGATTACTATTTATGTGTAAATTCTTTACTTAAAAATAGCGTTAGTGAATTATTTTGGTGTTTAACTATCTTTCTTATTGTATTCTATCCTCTGGAAGTAGTTATTTTTTCAACATTGGTACTACTATTTGTACCTGCAATTTTTATGATTATTGGTGATTTTTTTTTTGCTTAAATGTACTGTTTATGTTAGTTATTGTTGGTTCCTCCTGTTTTGAAAAGTATTGTTCTTTATTAGTTTTCTAATTCATGATGACACATGCTTTCTTGTCTTTTGTTGTTGTTGTCTCTTGCCCACATATGTATTCACGTTGTTGGTGATATTACTGATATTTAATATTTGAAATATCTTCATGTATGTTTCTTCATATGTTTTGACTGCACTATTAATGAATGTCCGTATATATATTTCGATTATATCTGTGTTTTTATCATGTTTTCAGCCCTGAAGAAGTCCTCTAAGAAGGACGAAACGCGTTGGCTGTTTTGCTTTTACACTCAAGGACACTTTAATAAAGAGAAGTTACTCTTGTCACAATATGGACTAAGTGGACTTAATTACTTTGTTTTTTGTGGTGCACGTTCAAAATTTCTAGTATTGAAACTCCTTCCAGATAGTACCTTGGCGGCAGGTACTGTGATCAGTGCACACATTCTATCATTAATACTTTCTGATTACAAGGACTATACACAAGCTGGTGATCGGAATAGGTGCATTTCCTTCTCTCAATTTCGAACCCGCTGCCAATTTTAGTTTTTTGGGAATTGTATTGGTGTGATTTTGTTATGAATTTAGTTATATAATTTATTTGGGTAAATGATAAATATGTTGGTGATGTAATACATTTCTATTTCATTTAAACATATAATTGTTTTATGTTAAAAGTGATTTTTTGTATTATTTATTATGATAATTTAATTATTTCCATGATATTATTGTAGTCGATGTTGTATTGATCTATGTTTTTGACATATATGCTTAATAAGAGGTAACAAATTTTTTTCGTTCACGATATTTGTGTTTTCGATATAGCTAAAAATCAATATATTAAACAATGATATTTGTGTTCTTGATAGTTGTGCTTTTACTAGTTAGGTACAGGACAGGGTAAGTTGTTATTAATATTTAATTTCTGATATTTTTGTGTTTCAATATTGTATGCATCAATTTTATATCAGTGATCCCCTTTGAAATGCCTAAGTAGTCTGAACTGACCCTCTGGAAGGACCTACTGGCCATAGAATGAAGCCAGTATTTTAAAATGGAGAGTAATAATGTGGAAGTGGGCTACATGTGAATGAAATAATTGCTCCGAGTCTGCAACCCTGTCAGGGAGCACTGCAGCTGAGAAGTGGTATCTGGCAAATACGTTTTCTCTCGGTGCTTTGCCTCTACATCTTCTATTTCCTCTTCAAATATTTGTTCTGCAAAATACGGGGCAAGGCTACAAAGACATCAATCAACACAGTGAACCCAAAAAAGTTGTTGATGTGTGAAATTATTTTTATGGTAACCCTGTATGCCTTTGATTAGTTATGTAATGTGTTTCACTTCTAGATTCTTGGTGGAGCCATGTGTTATCACTCCATCACCCTTTGCGTCATCAGCTGTTTTCCATGTGTTGTAAGCCTTCTTTTCAAATGTTTGTTGAAAAACGTATGTTACAAATTTTTAAAAATATTTATTGAAGTAAATGAAAATGTCATAAAAACATTTTTCTTATTTTTCCATAGTGTTATTTTCAACATCCTTTTATTTCCACTAAATTGCGTTGCAGTATTAGTGCATGGTAGTCATGAGTGCTTAGCTTAGTCCTTGACTGGAGTATTTGATTCTCTTTGTCCCTATTAAATCTGTAGTAGAATAAGAAATGTTTTTTGTGACTAGCTATGGTCATACTCATTTTTTGGTGCATTTGTATTTGAGCATGTCAGTCCCTAAACCCCTCCTTAAATTTTGCTAATCTCCTCCCATTTTATAGTAATGGTTTACCATTTTCTTATCAATACCTTGGTCCCGCTCACACTTACTATAAACTCAGATACCTACCTGTGGGGACATCTCCACACATGTGCAGAGGATGTCCATATAGAAATGATAGGAGAGATGGAGGTAATGGTGCATTTTGTATCAATTCAGTAGAACAGCAGGAGTACTATTTTACATATTCCAGAAATGCAGTTTGAAAATATGGACCTATCTGATCTCTTTTCAGCTAGGCTTTGACTGCACCTCCACAACTAATTGGAGTCAAAGAAACCAACTACCTATCAAAGATCAAGGGCCTGATTTTGAGTTTCTGGTTGTTCCGCCAGACTGCCATGTTGGCTGTCCTAAAAAGACTGCTGTGCCGGCGGTCCCTAGACTGCTGTATTACGATGCAAACAGACACGGATGCTGCCTGTCAGGCAAAAAAAGCAGACCGCTAGCCTCGTAGTGGCTTGTATCTAGGTGGTCCGACCTACAGCACCATCAGCGCCATCGACAACCACCAAGCTTATTACAAACACACAGTTGCCATGGTCGTTTCCTCACGGTGGTTAGTCAATGGCGGACAACCACTGTGGTACTCATCCAGCAAGTGCATATTGGATAAAATAAAAAACAACAGAGCTGGCACACATTGGTCCAGTGAATACACTTGCAAAAGGCACACTATAAAACACACCCCTTCACAGACCACAGTCCTTTGCATTTCCACAGGGAGACAAAGAACCACAACCACCATTTTTTTAATTTTTCATAGAATAGGCACCCCTTTTTTCACCATCCCATAGAAAACCCTGCACACACTTTTGTACATTCACTCCTTATTGCACTTCCCTTGTTAAGTAAGGCCCTGTTATCTATTTCAGTTGTCCACCATGTCACATTCCAAAATCTCTGTTTTTCAGAAGATGAGTTGAGAGTCATGGTGGTCACAATCATAGGATTAGAGCCACAATTTATAAACAGCAACTGGAGGGGCTCCTACAAAATGCACTAAAAAAGGAAGTCATCCAAGCATGTTATTCCATCAAAGTCTTTATTTTCTTCAGTGCAACAGAAAACAGCCAACACATTTTATTCACCACCTGTAAACTTCCTCAGGGTATCACTGTGGCCACAACACCACTTCCGACAATGCTTCTACATCCCAGTCAACAATGTGCCCCCAAGCCTGCATACCTATCACAGTTTCCACCATCTTGTGGCCCTCAGTCCTGGATTCTGGGGTACGTCTTGATATTCCTGACACTGCGGGTCCAAGACCAAGTTGGAGAGGGCACCCTGTGCCAAGGTCACAGGCTCGTGAGGGTAGGGTGCGTGGGAGGAATGCTGTTGGGCAGTGCAGTGAAGCCACAGGGCTGCTGTGAGCCAGAACAAAATCAGACACGTTTTCGGGGTCTATCAGTAGTCCCAAGGCGTGATAAGCCAGTTGTTGACTGATCTCCGGGACATTAAGCAGCTGCATAGGGTCATGGTTGAAAAAATGGATGCTCATAATACCAAAATGGGATCCTAATAGGGGTGCTGTGGGAAATCAACACCACACTAATCAGGGCTTTACTCCCAATACCCCTTCATGTGTGGCAAGTACATGATGCCAAAATACATCTGTGGCAGACACAGGAAGGGAGGCCCTAACAAAAGCACAAGCAGCCACAGACACCCCTTCCTCTGCAGCACCTGATCCCCACCTCCTCCCTAATGGGGACGTCCATGCAGAAATCCAGCAGGTGCAGATGGCAAGATACCCATCACTTCCAGCAATAATCCTCTTCCTTAATGTTCTCCTTTCTGTGTCACACATTCACTCTGTGCGCTGATCCTGAACCACTTTCCATTTCCAGTGGGTGGAGTACTCCGGACATTAGCTACCAAAGGTGTGGCATCTACTCCAATGATTTCATTCACAATGACGGACTTCTTCACATTTGGATTTTTGTTGAATTATGTCACATATATTTTCTGTTAGTTGTAGTTTCCCAATAAAATCACCTGTCACTAACTCCTTGTCTGCTGTTTTTAATTTCACATTTAGCCATGTAGATATGTCAGACCATGTGAACCTTACTATGTTGATCCAAGGTAATTGTTCAAGATGGGATATGTTGAAAGTACACAGTGTTCTGCTTAGGATTACAACCATTCTACACAAACACAGACATACAAGAGTCTTATCAAAGAAGAAAATGTTTTACATTGTTCAGTGCATAGGCTGTCAATATGCCTGCAACATTGCAAATCATGAATGATTGAATCATATTGAGTTAATGAACATATTTACAGGTACAGGCCTCCAGACCACCGAAAGAAGAGATTTGTCAGATATTGGCCTGTAGAATAGGCAAACCTGAAAGTCGTTGATGTCATCAGCTGGAGCCATATCACCTACCACACCAAAGTAATCCAACATCATATAATGCAAGATCCAGACAGATGACAATACAACAGCTTCTGAACATAGGGTCATTACAATCAAGTGCTCATGCATCTGGTGGTATGACACAAACATATGTCAGTGATTTGGCACATGCAAATTGGCCTACAATGATGAAACACATCAACAGTTCCATACAGGTCATACACAAAGAGTGTTCAGTCAATGTTAAGGGTAACTAACATGATTGTGGCCTACAACTACATATTTTCTGATCACATGATGACACACATGATGCATCCGGGCAAGCACAGGGCACTAAACAAGTCCAATAAAGTCTTCCATCCTATCACTGCGCAAGCAGTCTTGGCACAGGTCCCTACACCCAACCTCTGTGACCTACATTCCCTGGAACAATCCATGTCCACTTCATATGTCAGAACAGCATCACATACCTGCCAATGTCACAACTCTGAAATGCCCACATTAAGTTGTCATGGTCAAGGTACCTGAACAAAACAAGGAGTATATACATGAAATCATACATATGACACAAGTCACATAGCAATCATCCAGAAAACAAAGTACATTGCAATAAATTTGACACAAACAAAGCAACATTATCAAGGTGGGGATATGTCAAAAGCTATCTCATCAAACATACTTTGATTGATTCAAGCTGAGTATCAGCTCCCTAACTATTTCAATCATTCAACACCACACATCTCACAACCACAGTACATTCTACAGCCAAACTCATTACATCACATGACATACTTACACTCATAGGAAGCTGTTAATGAGATCTTGTTACAAGTCAGCTACTTCCTCTTCACCATTGTCATCTTCATTTGGAATTTAAGTATTCTCATCCGGTGGCACAGCAGGCACCCTCTCCTCTGGGATGTAAGGGATATTCCTCCACAGGGCAATGTTGTGGAGCATGCCACAGTGATCTGACACACTTTCCTAGGAGAGTAGAGGAGGGCTGAACCAGTCCTGCCAGACACATTAATCTTGCCTTCAGGAGCCCAAAAGAACGCTCTACTGCCTGCCATTTTGTTACATGGCTTCATTGAAGTGGACTTCCCCTGGCATAGTTGGATTCCTCAGCAGCGTCAATAACCAATGACAATTTTGATCTGCTGAGTCTCCTGTTTGGGAATGGGACATAAGTGAAACAATGAGTCACTCAATTCATGATTGTAGCACGTGACATTGCTCACACAAAACCAGGACATATTTGACTTACCAACCAGCCAGGCCCTCTTTGGTTGCAGTTGTGACATCACCTGGGGTATGGTGCTGTTCCGTATTATGAAGGAATCCTGGGCTGATCCAGGAAAATGGGCAAAGAAGTTTGAGATGTGAAGATCAGTTAAACAGGCACCTTGCACGTTGATAGAATGAAAGATTTTCCTGTTGCGATAGTCTTGTTCAGTGGCCTGCGGTGGCACCAAGGCAACATGTGTGACATCAATGCCCCCCACCATGTGGGAGGTGGGCCAAACCATAGAAGTCAACCCTCACATTGACTAAATCCTCACTTCGGAGGAACCTGATATAGCTGTCAATGTGTTTCAAAATTGCTAATAGGAAATCTCTCAACACAAGACTGAATATAGGTTGGGACAAACCACCAGATATGGCCACTGTATGTTGGAGGAATCCTGTGGCCATGAAGTGCAATACTGCTATGAGTCTCACAATGGGTGGTATTCATATTGGATTTGTGTTTTCAGGTATCAGATCTGGCTCCGACTGATGGCAATCATCCACTATTGTTTGCCTATTCAGATGGCACAGTTGAATTATGTGGTGTTCTTCCATGGTTTGAAGGTCTGGCAATGGACGGTTCACTGGAGCTTGCCAAATCCTCCCTTGCCCTGGGTACCTATGTGTGCAAATACATGAGTAGGAGCATTAATCACCATGTCTACACCAACATAAATGATGTATACCAACAAAATCATGTGACAAAGCATTTCAGACTTGAAATACATTACACCCAGCACAAATCACAGCTCTCAACTACACAAGGTTCAAATGTGCCCCCATGGCTGACAAGACATGTGTACACAACATGGATTTGTGCAACACCTAACTATCTGCTACTCAATTGCCCTAACGTTTAACAGTCTTTTCCAACCACCGAAAATACCATCCTGGGCTGTTAACAGTGTACCGCTGTCATATGCCATCTATGCCAAGCAACACATTATACTGGTGATTGTGTACGAGGACCTACACAACAAGAGTGATTTGGGATGTTTGTGATGATCCGACACATACATTGCTGTTGTGATGCATTTAACAGGGCCATAAACCGCATTTCCAACCTCCAAAATGGTGAATGCACGGTGGGCAGTACCAATTGTGGCAGACACGATCATAGACTAACATTTTTTCCTGTGGTGTGGTGATGACCACATATGTGGTGTACAAGTACGCCACATTTTGCAAAATCAGTCACTTGACTCCTGACACTGCTGCCATCATCACCACCACCACTTCAGCTGCTGTGTGCTGCCTTTGGGAGCAATCATGCCACAACCAGCAGGTGAAACGGCCCCTGCCTTCTCTCCAGAGAAACTGGAGAAGCTTGTGTACGAGGCCCTTTCCTTGTATGGTCAGCTCAATGGCTCGCAAGAGGAGCAGGTAAGATTCTCATAGGCACAGTTGACTCTGTTCAACACTATCCTTTCCCTCCTCACAGGCTACAATGTGTCCCTGTGTGCCAGTTAGACTTCTTGTGTACCTCTTGTTGCAGTTTGTGTGGCATCTGTGGGATGTACATGGTGCAGGTATCGGAGGGCAGTGTTGCTTTATGTTTTGGATATTTATATTGTGTTGTATCATGTGTTTTGAGGCCCTAGAACATCCTTGTGTTGGATGCATATATCTAGGCAAGGAGTCTTTATAGCCATACAATGTCACATCAAGGGATATGATGAGTGTAAATGTCAGACAATATATATGTGCATGACATCATGAGCTGTGTATACATCTTGTTTGCATCTTTGAGGATCTTGTAAGGAATGTGTATTGTGCCACAGACATTTGACCCACATCCGTCCTTGCCAAACTGTCATGTGAAAGGCATAGCATGATTCACTGTGCCCTTCAGGTTGCCACACAAGCCACATTGATGATGGTCACATGATGTACTGCCATGCATGGAAGTGATGGAAATTTGAGTGTCATGTAGGTTCTCTATGTTCAGACTGCAGAGTCTAGGGCCTGTCAAATGTGTCTCCCAGTATGGGAGTTAGTCCAGGCTGTGGGAGAGTGACTGTGGCTATGAAACTGTGGCACTCTGTGTAGAACTGCAGATCCTGTCATGTGGCCAGTATGAGGCTCTAGTGGCAAGATGTGCCCTGAATGTCTCAGTCCATTGAATGGATTAGGAATTGGTACTCAGGTAAATCCCTGAACTAGTCCATAAGGGCATTTTGCATCATTGTCAAAATGTGTCTTTGACACATGACATGTCCCTTACTCCCACAGCTCTTTTGTCACCTTCACACATACTCATATTTGTCCAGTACAGGCATATTGCACAATTGATAACACCACAGTGCAGCTAGTGTGTAGATTCCAGTGAGGCAACGACATGTGACTCAGTACATTGGTTATATAGCAGGAATTAGACCAATCTTACCTTTGTATATTGGTTGGCATCCCTGTAGGATTGCCACATATGGTCAAAGGTGTGTTCTGTGGTACAGGTACATTCCTCCGAAACCCACCCAGACGTGGCATGAGTCTGGTAGGACACATGCCCACACTTGCAGGGGGAAGAGGCTTTCTGTGCCCATCATGCCAACTCTTTTACTGTCACTCAAGTGTAAGGGTGAAGTCTCTACTATGGTAGTTGCCTGTAGGGACTGTATGTAGTGAGTCAATGTTGCAGGGTGTAAATGTGTTGGTCCAGTCAGGCCCAAGGAGTTTACCCTTCAAAAGCTACAATGGTGAGATATGTATCATTGTGGCTCACATCACAGTACATGTTGCTTGGCTACCTGACATCAGTAGCCTTGCTTAATCAGTGTAGGCCATAAGCTGAGTAGTGGGTTGGTGTGCAGATAACTCCAAAAGTGTGTAGTCATGTCCCTGTACTCATGAGCATGTGTGCTTTACACTTGTGGTGTGTTGATAAGTTCCAAATTTTGTGCTTGATGTTTGTGACATGTGTGTGACACAACCATTTGGGCAAAAACTTGTGTTTGGAACCATTTGATTTGTCTCTTACATCCATGCAGGTCAATACCCATCAGAAGAAGGGGATTTGGAGAGCTATCGCCAGGAAGGTGTGGACCTTGGGGGTCTACAGTCAGAGGACCGCCCACTGTTGGAAGATGTGGGAAGACCTGAGACGCTGGGCCCAGAAGATCACAGAGATCCAGCTTGGGCTGTCCTCCCAACATGGGCAGGGCACATGTCAGAGCCTGACCTGCTAATGGCCTGCATTCTGGTGGTGGCTTACCCTGAGCTTTATGGGATTTGAGGGGAGCACAGCAGTCACAAGCGGGTGAGTCAAGGGCATATTCCTTCCTGTCACATTGCCATGTTGATGTGTTTGATTCTGCCATCTACCTCTGAAGGTTGGGGATGGGCCATGTGTGACACACAAGATAAGTAACTGGTTGTGGAAGTTGGTGCCTGCTGACATGCCTTGCATATTAGCCCAGGGACCCAGGACACAACCGAGTACAGTCCGCAACCAATTTATTCTCCAAGTGTAGGAAAGTACCATCTTGCCTGGCATGTTACCGCCATTTTTAATTGCATGTCAGTTTGCTTTTGCCTGTCTCACTGGGATCCTGCTAGCCAGGACCCCAGTGCTCATAGTTTGTGGCCTGAATGTGTGTCCCTGTGTAGTGAACAACTGTGTCACTGAGGCTCTGCTAATCAGAACCTCAGTGCTTATGCTCTCTCTGCCTTTAAAATTGTCACTATAGGCTAGTGACCATTTTCACCAATTCTAATTGGCACACTGGAACACACTTATAATTCCCTAGTATATGGTACCTAGGTTAGGTACCCAGGCTATTGGGGTTCCAGGAGATCCCTATGGGCTGCAGCATTTCTTTTCCCACCCATAGGGAGCTCAGACAAATCTTACACAGGACTGCCACTGCAGCCTGAGTGAAATAACGTCCACGTTATTTCACAGCCATTTTACACTGCACTTAAGTTACTTATAAGTCACCTATATGTCTAACCGTCACTTGGTGAAGGTAAGGTGCAAAGTTACTAAGTGTGAGGGCACCCTGGCAATAGCCAAGGTGCCCCCACATATTTCAGGGCAATTTCTCCAGACTTTGTGAGTGCTGGGACGCCATTACATGCATGCACTACATATAGGTCAATACCTATATCTAGCTTCACAATGGTAACTCTGAATATGGCCTTGTAACATGTCTAAGATCATAGAATTGTCCCCCCCATGCCAAATCTGGTATTGGGGTGCCAATCCCATGCATCCCTGGGGCTCCAGCATGGACCCCGGGTACTGCCAAACCAGCTCTCTGGGGTTTTCACTGCAGCTACCACTGCTGCCAACCCACAGAAAGGTGATGTCAGAGACCCCTCCTGATATGTGCTTACCTGACTGGGTGGCTAATCCTCCTCTGAGGGCTGTTTAGGGTCTCTCCTGTGGGGTTTTCCTCAGATAACGAATGCAAGAATTCACCAGAGTTCCTCTGCATCTCCTTCTTCGACTTCTGCCAAGGATCGACCGCTGACTGCTCCAGGACACCTGCAAACCTGCAACAAAGTAGCAAGAAGACTACCAGTGACATTGTAGCACCTAATCCTGCCGGCTTTCTCGACTGTTTCCTGGTGGTGCATGCTCTGGGGGCTGTCTGCTCTCACCCTGCACTGCACTAGAAGCCAAGAAGACATCTCCTGTGGGTCGACTGTATCTTCCCCCTGCTAACGCAGGCACCAAACTTAAGCTTCACCGGTCCTCTGGGTCCCCTCTCATTGTGACGAGTGTGGTCCCTGGAACACAGCTGGTGGATCCAAGTGACCCCGACAGTCCAGTGGTCCATCTGTCCAAATTTGGCGGAGGTAAGTCCTTGCCTCCCCTTGCCAGACAGAAATCCTGTGTACTGCGTGAACTGCAGCTGCTAGGGCATCTGTGCACTTTTGCAAGGAATCCTTCATGCACAGCACAGCCCAGGTCCCCAGCACTCTGTCCTGCATTGCTCAACTCGCTGAGTTGACCACCGGCTTCGTGGGACCCCCTTTGTAGAGTTGAGATGAGGCCGTGCTCAGTTTTCTTGAACCTGTGTTCAAGTACTTCTGTGGGTGCTGCCTTCTTGTGCGTGGGCACTCTATTGCTGAGAGCCCCCTCTGTCTCCTCTTCCAAGTGGCGACCTCCTGGTCCTTCCTGGGCCCGGGCAGCACCCTTTTTCTTCAACCGCGACCTTTGCAGCTAGCAAGGCTTGTTTGTAGTCTTTCTCTAAAGAAACAGCTATGCATCCTCCAGCACTCCGTGGGACATCTTCTGTGCAAAGGAAACATTCCTGGCTTCTTCCATTGTTGCAGAATCTTCAGCTTCTTCCACCCGGAGGCAGCCATTTTGCACCTTCATCCGGGGTTTAGTGGGCTCCTGCCCCCCTGGACACTTTCGTGACTCTTGGACTTGGTCCCCTTCCTTTGCAGGTACTCAGGTCCAGGAATCCGTCTTCAGTGCTTTGCAGTCAGTCGAGGTCTTTGCAGAATCTCCTATCACGACTTTAGTGTGTTTATGGGGAAGTAGGGTCACTTTACTCCTACTTTTCAGGGTCTTGGGGTGGGGTATCTTGGACACCCTTCGTTTATTTTTTTTACACTCTTAGCGACCCTCTACACACTACACTAGGCCTGGGGTCCCTAAGTGGTTCGCATTCCACTTTCTTAGTATATGGTTTGTGTTGCCCCTAGGCCTATTGCATCCTGTTGTATTCTACAGTGTTTGCACTACTTTTCTAACTGTTTACTTACCTGATTTTGGTTTGTGTGTATATTTTGTGTATTTTACTTACCTCCTAAGGGAATATATCCTCTGAGATATTTTCTGACGTTGTCACTAAAATAAAGTACCTTTATTTTTAGTAACTCTGAGTATTGTGTTTTTTGTGATATAGTGCTATATGATATAAGTGGTAAAGTAGGAGCTTTGCATATCTCCTGGTTCAGTCTAAGCTGCTCTGCTATAGCTACCTCTATCAGCCTAAGCTGCTAGAACACTACTAATAAGGGATAACTGGACCTGGCACAAGGTGTAAGTACCATCAGGTACCCACTATAAGCCATGCCAGCCTCCTACACCAGGGCCAACACATGGCTCTGTACAGTGATCAATCAGGTCATGTTGTTTGCTGTTGTGGGTGTAATTTGTACACAACAGTCCACTACTCTTCAGTGTGACAGCCAAAGCAAAATAATATGATGTGTCACTGTTGTCAGCCATGTGTCTGCTCATGCTGATACTGCACTACTGTCTGTCATGTGAAGGTGGCCATCATTCATGTGACTGAGCACATATTGCTCTTTGGGAACAGTTAAAGGGCAATACTTTCCCTTGGTAAGAGGGGAATGTCCATTGACATGAGTTGTGTGACATTACTATTGTCATCATTCTTTGTGCCTACATTTTCACATGTGTTTCTTTCACTTCTGACAAATCATTTTCACTGCTGTTTCATGGATGGTTCACCTGACTTCATGGGATGATTTCTGTATTCTCTCATATATGTGTGCAAGCCAACATGTGTTTGGAGTTGGACATATGTGATAGGGATCCATTTCATGTGGTGCCACAGACAGGAGTTTGTCACCCTTGACTGGTGGCTCACACATACTCACTGGATGTAACTTTGTGTGTACAACTGCAGTAGCAATGAGGGACGTGACAGGTAGGATTACAGGTTTTTATTCACAATGTCAATTTCCATGCCCTTGATGTGGCATCATGAAGCAAAGTGTTTTTCACTTGTGAAATGGGGAAGGTCTATTACCCTGGTGTTGACATGCATCATGAAGTGACTTGCAGTTATGTGGAAATTATATGTGGTTGTGTACAACCATTCATCCAAGGGAAAATGCATTTGCATGACAAAAATGGAGCAAGTGATGTGGCTTCCCATTGAGAAACATGTTGAGGGCTTTCTACAGCTACCTGGGAATCCCTGGGCCTCTCCAACATTCAAATGACTATTGGCTTCTACTAATGCAATCAGAGTGTTATTGTCAGGGGTACTAATCAAGAGAGATTTCCTTGGGACTAGCTGATTCATTGTGTTGTGGATTTTGGGGAAGTATCTCCTTGACATTGTGCACAATTTGTTTCCAGTGTACATTTAGTGATAGATGTGTTATGTATCTGAGCATCATTAGTACAACCTCCATGACTCCATTAGGACAATTTACACATGATTGAGGTGAGCATTGTTGATTTGTTTCCAGGGTGACATGGGTATTTTCATGTCACTTCCTTCAGGCTACTGTACTTCTGTCAGCACCATGCCAGGATTTTGGACCATCATCTCTTCATACTGTATTATTGGGTATGTGGTGATTAGCTGGATTCATGATCTTGTGTGGGATCTGTGTAAATGACAACAGGGAACCGAGGAATGCTACATGAGGCTAACCATTGAAGGTGATGAGGTCTCCTACTTCTTCAATGGATACTGTGATTGCACGACTTCACCTATGTAATTGGAGTTGTCTGTGATTCTGAAATTGCTGTGGGCATCTATTTTTCAGTTCTATGGCATGCATACATATGGTGTGGAAGATGTAAGAGCCGCTTTGGTGAAGTTTGTTGCTGGGGCCTACTTTACATCATGGTAATGTTTGCTAATCACAGGTGTTGTTCAAGTGCGATCAGGAACATGTAGTGACCCTGCTTCTCTTTGTATTTTCAGCATTAACCCAGGCAGGTGAAGGAGATAGGGTGGAACTAAGTGGGAAAGCATCTGGTCACATTACATCCCGTCATGGCACCACCAACACTGAAGGGCCCAGTGGCCCGGAGTGTGACGGGCGTGACTATGAGGACACAGGATCTACTTTGTCTTCTTCAGATTCTACTACCTGTGACCACTAGCTAGTGGTTGCGGACCCATCTCCTCCTGTAGCATCCTTGTCCACCAGCCCCAGTTCCATTGCCACCCTCCCTGTTGCTACCCACCCACTTGGCCTGGCCCACTCACTCAAGACGATGGGCATCTCCTTGGCCCCGGGAACGTCACCTCCCCACCCCTGTTACCCCTGCTGCCCTGAGCAAGGAGGCTAATGACCTCCTAAGGGTTATCTCTGTGAGAAGTCTGGCCTACAGAGATCTTTTCAGACCCTGGCCTCCTCACAGAAAGCAGCCATCCACCTTGCACAATCCTCCCCCACCATCTCCCTCTCCCAATCCAAATTCCCTATTCCCCTACCTGTCCCAAGGAAATCTGGAAGCACACACCTCAACACACACAAACAACACACATAAACACAAGCACCACAAGACACACCTGCATGTAAGCACACAACAACCACCCACACACATCACAACAACCATCATTCCCACAGACACCACCCCACCAACCCACACACCACACTCACCATACCCACAGACACTATCACGACATCCATTGACACATCCACTTAACCCACCATACGCCCAGACAAAGATTCACAACTCACAGACCCACATACCTCACACACCATATCCCCAGACACCATCCCAACACACACAGACACATCCACCACATCCACTATAACCCCAGACACCACAACACCCACTTACACATCAACCACTCTCACTTTACCCAGAACCTCCATCCCACAGCCCCCAAAGCACGCAAACACCCACATTCACACAGGCAACAGATAACACCCAAAACCAGGCATACCTCACACATCAAAAACATCATCACCCACAGGCAATCCCTCAACCTTCAAAACCCCAATCCCTCCTGATGACCCTACCTGTTTTCCCAAGAAAAGTTTCCTTTTTGACTTTGGCCTTTCACCTGTGACCTCCACTCCTCCTCCCAAAGCCAAGCAGCCCCCACCTACATCCTAACCAATCCCTTCCACATCCAAGTCCTCCCCTGTCACACCTGCCCCCCCTACAAGCCCCCATAACCCTCCCTCAAAGAAGAAACTCACGCCTACAAAGAAACAGCCCACCACTCCCAAATCCAAACCCACCCATTCAAAATCCAACTCCACCCCACCCAAGCATGACCCCTGAAGTGCCTGCATGCCCACTTGATGTCCCTCCTTGTGGAGGTTCCCTGGCAGTGAGTAGAGTCAAGCTTGGGCAAAATCATATGCATGGACTGCAATTGGGACTGGCCAATGGCTTTTGCTCTTCAGCAATTCCTATGAATAAACTCAAGTTGTTATTTTTTGAGTACACATTTGTCCTGCCATTACGTTTCTACCTTTTTGTTGTTCCTGAGTAATTTGTGCTGTATTCTTACAGGTGTGTGCGTTCCACCCTTATTGTTGACCATTTGCTGTGGTTGGCAATATCTGTCTTTGGGAGCAGCACTGGTGTCAACCAAGAAAAGAGTAGAAGTTCACTGTATGGATATGTGGTTGGTAATCAAATTGGGGTCTCATTGCATTGTGTTTTGCTTCATATGGTAAGTATGTCATCTTGGGTTGGCCAATGTCACCATGTATTGTGTTAACGTTGTCCCCCTGATATGGATTGTACATTTTTCTTGTGTGTGGAAGCTCGAGTTTTGTTTGTCCACATATGGAGGGTGTTCCATTGTGCTACCTTCTTTTACATTTGAATGACCATGTGTCCATTTTGAGGTGTGTACCTTACAGCTACTTCATCTACATGTATGGTCCATGTTTTTGCTGTTGATTTTGCTTTCTTGACTTGCACTTCCACATTTGGCATATAGGCATATCACCGAACTCTACTATTGTTTCTCTCAGAGATACATGAAGGGCCAGTGCCTGTGCAAATGGCGTTTTAGGCCATGTGCAAATTGATATGTGTCCCAGGTCAGTTTCTTTCCAAGAATGCTCCTAATGGCCCCATCCCTATTGTGCAGGTATTGTTTCCATTGTGAGCTTGGGATATTTGTCTTGCAAAATATCCTGCATACCATTGACCTTCCATTGTGTTCCAATGTGGGTGATATGTGTGGGTCCATGACAGGGATGTTTCATGGGAGGGGTATTTGTGTTAAATGACACATCCACACATATGTGTCTTAGATATTATGACAGTCCGTGGCATGTGATCAATGGAGCGCCATGTGGCTAGGGGGGGTCATTCGTTATGTACGACTCTGACATGGGACACATGGACAAGTGTACTTGCTGCAGGTAGTGTAACCTACATACCAGGTAGACGGCGCACCTTGATCTGTTGGTGAGTTTCAGGACACTGGTAGGTGTTTTGACTTACCATCTGTTGCATTTGCAGCGACGTGAGTGTTGGGCTTCATCTACGAGCAGCAGCAGGATGGGTGATGGGCACCATGGAGGTACAGAACATGTGACACTGCCTGCAGGTGAGTTTCTTCCTTTCATGCCTCTGTTTCTGCCAGCTGGAACGTGGTGGTTGAACCACCACAGTCACATTGGTGGAAAGCAACTTCATAATGTGCCTGGTAGAAATAGGGCCTCAGAAGGCTTCATTAGCCTCTCTCACTACCGCAGAGCGTCTGCGCTGCCTGGTGGTGCCAGCCGGACCACGTTGGTCTTTCCTCTCTGGAACCCCATGCATCATAATACGGTGGCCCGACCGCCAAACTCGTAATGAGGCCCTAAGTGTCTAGGGCCATGTGTCATAAATGAACTTTGCCTTGTAAAGCTGATCAGACATTGCTGCCATTACCATTGCTGAGATAGGGATTGTTGTCTAAAAAATTTAAAATGAAAGTGCATATCCATAATCCACTAGTTTCAGCACACTTCATTTTCTATTTCTAAACGAATCTTAACTTGACAAACTTTGGCTGCAAAAATAAAAGCTCAAATGAAAAAAAAAACAGGAGTACAGAAGCATGAGTTACAATATCTGGTTTTCTTAAAATCAATAGTAAACTGTAACTGCAATTAAAGACTTGGCAGCTGCGTCGTCTTCCTTGAACAGAGGGCACACAACCCTTGCAGGCATCTACAGTGCATTAATTCACTAGAGTGATAGTATATTTATAGCCATACCTCAAATTAAAGTTCTGCAGGAGGACTGGGAGAACATGGCTCCCGGATGAACTGAGAGAATGTAAAAAATGTGAGTCTGAATATTGTTTTTGCATGTTGGCAACATAAATAAACCACCCTCATAAGAACCCAGAGAGAATGATTATCTTTATTTTGTTTGTGCTTGAACGGCTTGTGCTATACATTATTTGGTATGCCCTGTTAAAGCGTCCAACACTGTTTTCTTCACAGAAATTGTTCAGGTGACTGATTGACAGCACTTGCGCTGCAGGGCTGGGAGTTGGTTTCAGTGAGTCGCTTCATTTAATGATTTCGATAAATTCATGCCCTGTGGAATGAGCCCGTAAGGCAGTGACACAGAATAAACAAATACGGCAAAGCAGCACGCGGAAACAAATTACACGAGACGTTAATGAATGCTAGTCTCCAATTAAATTCAAATTGACTAGTTCAAATATGTATTTTATTCATCAGTTTTCATTTTATAACATTTACACAGAGTTTTTTAGGAAAATTGTTGAAAGTATATTCGCAACACTAATCGCGCGAAGTTCAATACACAGGGAAGTAGATATAGAATTATAGAAAGCATTTGATTCAGAAGACTGCAAAGCGGAGGCCACGGGAGCATTCCATAAATCAGGAGCTAGCAGTGTTGTCGACCAGGACCAAGATGGCGCACAATGGAGTACAGGGATAGAGATGTGGGCAGGATAGATTATGCGTGGCCGTAATTTACACTGCCGCGAACTCTCATTGAATGTGTCCAATACTGACCAGATGATGAGTTCACTCACTACCACTGTGAGGGGATTGTGCACTCTTACAATGGTTAGTGCAAATATAAACACCGCTCCATCTTGAATCCATTTTGCAGGGACATTGGTAGCAGGCCGAAGCAGCAACAGCATCAATGTTGAGGCAGCAACACATGCAGGTGGTCAGCTCATCCGAGGACCCAAGAGGCTAACCAGATGGCATGGAGCTTCTGCCAATGACTGTGAACTACAATTGTGAGAAGGCAGGTTCTAGCAGTAGAATCTATTTTTTTTAAATACCACAGTTAGTCTAACAACATCGCTTGCTTCTGACCTTGGCACAGGATGCCTCACACAGCATGATAGTGAAGTCACACTTTCAATTGTTTATGGAATAAAATGAAATTCTCTTGTGCGGCTTTTGGACCTAAACGATAAAAGCCCATACATGACAAAGCACTGCAACTAAAAGTCTCAGCGCTAGGGATGCTGTAAAGGGAAAAATATTCTCCCATGGTCATTTTTATGTGCATATGGGGACTTGGGCTGTTTTTCCAAACTTTCAAATGGGGAGGTGGAGGGATGTCGTAGGGGCTGCTGTACTGGGAGCCTCCAAAACACGTTTTGGAACGTTAGTGGGGCCCTTCCTGGGTCAATATCTCATTGGGTGCTCCCTTGCCTTTGCCTCCAGGCTACCCTTCTCCAAAAGGTCTATCAGGTGCAGCTAAACACAAGCGCTCTAGATGTCACTTTTAATGTACACATATACAATGGGGACGCCATGCCCTACCCACCAATAATATTTTCATGGGGTGATGGACTTCTCTGGGGTCTATTTGAGAGCCATCAAGCATATTCCAAGGATTTGTGTGCATGGCAGCACTGCAGCCAGACCACTACCTCTGCAAGGGAGAACTATACACACTGTTTTTCTGGTCCCACTATGCCAGTGTTGATGGGATTTGAAGTCTTTTGCTCCTGGTGATGGGTTTTAGCTAACAGGTGTAGGAAGCTGGCCTGGTATGTGGCAGGTACCTAAGGTACTCATACCTTATAACAGGTCCAGGTATCCCCTATTAGTGTTGTGAAGGCAGTGTCTAGAAGCCAGGCTCTCTAGAGGTAGCTGTGGATGAGCAGCCAAGGCTTTTCTAGGAGACAGGCAAAGCTCATGCAATATCACTGTAGTCACACAGCACTTACACACATGAAAGAATACACTCAGTGTTACACAGCATAAAGGCAAGTACCACAACACCACCCAGCAACCAGGAAAGCAGGAGTAAATTATTTGAGTTTCCACAGAACACCCACTTAGAAGAAAATTAGAGAATAGCAAAACCCAAAGATGACTGCAAGAAACCAACAGTGGATTCCTGAAGAGGAACACCTGTGGAAAGAGGGGACCAAGTCCAGAAGACACAGCAGAGTCCAGTGGGGGCAGGAGCCCCTTCCAACCAAGCTGAGGATAGTAGGAGTTGTTCCATGATGAGCCCTGGAGCAGGTGTCGAGTTCCTGGAGGATGCAGGTGATTTCCCCCTCTGGAAGGAAGATTGCAGTCAGGTTTGCACCAACACCAACAAGTCTTGGTGCAGGTGAAACTCGTGGTTGGCGGACAGTGGTGCTACCGGGGACCAGCAAGACCCAGGAGGAAGAGTCAGAGAGGGCCCTCAGCATTGCAGAGAGCTCACAGAAGCACAAGCTGCATGCACAGGAGTCCCACAGGACAGGGCACAGAAGGTGCAAATGGTGTCCACATAGCACTATGAAAAGGAGTCCCACACTGCAGGAGAGTCACTACGGGAGCTGTGCATCACAAGAAGGAGTGCTGTGGGCTGCAGCTACACAAAGACTGAAGACCCCTTGGAAGACGTGCCAATAAACATTGGCAGCTGCAAATGACCCGGTGAATGGGGGCACTGTCTTACGTGGGAAGGCAAGGGATTACCTCCACCCAAGTTGGGCAGCTGCTAGAGAGTACTGTCTGGATCACTTATGACCATCACCCGTGTTGCAGGATCCACACAGCTCAGCAGGAGAGGGGACCCACGCAGCCGGTCTTCGTTGTTGTTGGTGTCTGCAGATGCAAGGGAGTGACTCCTTCACTCCAAGGGAAATTCCTTCTTCTTTCCTGTCCAGACTGAAGACGGGCTGTCCTCAGAGGATGCACGACGGGGGAAATGTTTCAGAAGCTGAAAGGAGCTGTGGAAACAATGTTGCAGGTGAAGTCTTCATCTTGTTGCAGATTGTCGGGCCCTGGAGAGTCCATATGCAGTTTCTTTGGTCAAAAAATCGAAGTAAGGGTTGCAAAGGAATCCTGCTGGAATCTTGCAAGCTGAATCTGAGGAACCACCCGAAAGGGAAACCCTAACTAGCCCTGAAAGGGGGATTGGTCACCCAGCTGGGTGACCACTGTTGGAAATGTCCTTTCTGCAGGATCATCCCCAGACATTTTGCCTTCCTCCTTCTCTTTTTCTGACCTCATTTTTGCTGGCTTTAGGACTCTGCACACTTTCCCACTGCTAATCAGTGCTAAAGTACATATGCTCCCTCCTTAAAACATGGTAACATTGGATCACACCCAATTGGAACACCTAATTTATTTATAAGTCCCTAGTAGAGGGCACTATATGTGCCCACAGCCTGTAGGAATAAATGCTACTAGTGGGTCTGCAGCACTGGTTGTGCCACCCACTTAAGTAGCCCCTTAACCTTGCCTCAGGCCTGCCATTGCAAGGCCTGTGTGTGCAGTTTCACTGCCAATTCGACTTGGCATTTAAAAGTACTTGCCAAGCCTAATACACCCCTTTTTCTACATATAAGACACCCCTAAGGTATGCCCCAGGTAACCCATAGGGCAGGGTGCTGTGTAGGCAAAAGGCAGGACATGTACCTGTATAGTTTACATATCCTGGTAGTGTAAAACTCCTAAATCTGTTTTTACACTGCTGTGAGGCCTGCTCCCTTCATAGGCTAACAATGGGGCTGCCCTCATACAGTGTTTGAGTGGTAGCTGCTAATCTGAAAGGAGTAGGAAGGTCATATTTAGTACACTTCTAAGCCACTTTTTGAAGCCTCCCCCACTTCAAAGGCACATTTGGGTATATAAACAGGGACTCTGCCCCTACCATCTCAGACACTTCCTGGAGAAGAAACTTGTAACCAGAACCTGCATCCTGCCAAAAAGACCTGCCTGGCTGCCCAAAGGACTCACCTGACTGTTTTCTGTGAAGGACTGCTGCCTTGCTGTTGCCCTGCTGCCTTGCTGCTCTCTGGCTGAGGTGAAGAAGTGCTCTCCAGGCTTGGATAGAGCTTGCCTCCTGTCCCCTGAAGTCTCAGGACCAAAAAGACTTCACCTCTTCAAGAAGGAGCCTTGTGTGTCGAAATTCAACGCACAGCCTGCATCGCAGTGAAAATTTCACTGCATGCCAAACCGGAACAACGCAGCCCGACATTGCAATGAGAAGATCAACGCAGTGCCAGTGTGGCGACCGGAACTTAGACGCACGGCCCACCGGATCAATGCACAGCCGAGCAGGAATGATGCAGCCCAACTTCCTGAGAGGAATCAACTGCCGTGCGGTAGAAAAGTTGACGTAATTGGCACCGGATTGACGCAGCTCCGGTGACTTCGTACTGCCAGCACTGGAAGTCCACGCATCGTCCCGGGGCATCTGAAAACCCTACAACCCGAAGGGGATCCACGACCGAGCACTGGAAATCAACCCACAGCCGTCCCTGTGTGAAAACTAAATGATGCATCGCCGTGTGTGGCCTGAGAAATCAACGCACACCCCTTTGTTTCCACGCATCTCCTCCTCTACAGTTCTTTAAGGAGATTTTTCATAAGAACCAGGTACTTTGTGCTGAAAGAGACTGTGTTTGCATTTAAAAGACTTAAGAGACTTTATATCACTTTTCAGTGATATCTCCATACATACTTATTGCATTTTAATCGTTTTGACCTGCATCTTATCAGATAAATATTATCTATTTTTCTAAACACTGTGTGGTGTATTTTTGTTGTGCTATATGGTGTTATTGTTTGATTTATTACACAAATACTTTACACATTGCTTTTTAAGTTAAGCCTGACTGCTCAGTGCCAAGCTACCAGGGGTGGGCACAGGATAATTTGGATTGCGTGTGATTTACCCTGACTAGAGTGTGGGTCCTTGCTTGGACAGGGGGTAACCTGACTGCCAATCAAAGAACCCATTTCTAACAATCACCTATCAGAAGGGTGATCTGCCATCACCTGCCTGACCTGGCCACTTAGATGCACCCAGAGTTCCCTGTCAACCTTGGATTCAAGATGGCAGAACCCAGGGACCATCTGGAGGAGCTCTGGACACCACCCCTCGGGTGGTGATGGACAGGGGAGTGGTCACTCCCCTTTCCATTGTCCAGTTTTGTGCAAGAGCAGGGACTGGTGGTTCCTGGACTGGTGTAGGCTTTCCTGAGCTTGAGCTGCTCGAACAACAGGAGGGCAGAAACCTGTCTGTGAGGTGGCAGCAGCTTGGGCTGCCTGGAAAACCTCAGAAGGCTTTAGGAGCAATGCCGGGGGTCCTCTAAGGAGCCCACAGAGTGCATGGAATCATACAGGTAATACTTGCCAAAGTATTGGGTATGATTCCAACATGTTTGATACTAAACATGCCTAGGGTAGGTTCAAAGTTACCATTATGTAGCTGGACATAGGTAGTGACCTATGTCCTGAACACACCTAAAATGGAATCCCTGCACTTACAAAGTCCAGAGAAGTGGATCTGGAGTTTGTGGGGGCATGTCTGCTAGTGCAGGGGTGCCCTCACACACAGGTACCTGGACCCTGCCCTCTGGGCTGAGAAAGCCTACCATAGGAGTGACTAATAGTGCCCTGGTATAGGACCTATAGTGAAAATGGGTGCATGCAACTGGTTCAAGCAGTCTACAATGGCAGGCCTGCAGAACCCTTTGCATGTGCTCCCTATAGGTGTCAGAACAACTGGTTCAGCCCGTAGGGATCCCCTGGAAACCCCGATGCCCTGGCTACCTGAATACCATATACTAGGGACTCACATGGGGGAACCAGTATGCCAATTGTGGGATGTAATACAGAGTTTTGGGAGAGAGAGCATAATCACTAGGTTCCTGGTTAGCAGGATTCTAGTGAACACAGTCAAATACACTGACACCAGGCAGAAAAGGGGGTAACCATGCCAAGAAAGAGGGTACTTTCCCACAACAGCTGAAGTTAATTTTGGCCTCTAAGAGGCTCATTACAAATTTGAAGGATGGATGAGCTGACCACCAAACTTGTGGTGATGAGGTGGCAGTCCAGCCAGCTCTCTCAACGTTAGAAATTAGTTTTCTAGTTCACAGAGGTATACACCCAAGTGGTCCAAGTAGGGAACACAATCTTAGGTGGTCATTATGAGCACGGCGGAAACAACAGCCGTGTTCATGCTGGCGGTCAAAACACTGACCGCCAGCGACCCCGGAACCCTGCCGGCCAGATTATGAACATTTCAGAGAGCCGGCGGGTGGAAACATTGTTTCCGCCCGCCGGGCCACAGAAAGGCTCGGCCGGGACATTGACGTGGAGCCGCCATCAATGCCTCTTTGCAGCAGGTGCAGTTGCACCCGTCGACCTGCGCGACGGGGCTCTGCACCGGGGCCCCTGCACTGCCCATGCAAAGTGGGCACCAGCTCCGCCAGCCTTTTCCTGGCGGGATATCCCACCAGGAAAAGGCTGGCGGGAAATGAAACATAATCCGCAGGGTAGCGCAGCTACCCTGGCGGATGATGTTTCATCCCGCCGCCAGGCTGACTGATGGCAGGAGCCTGGTGGTGGGTGACGGCTGCTGTTGCCAGGCATCAACATGTGCATTATATGGCGGTTCAGCCCGCCATGCCGGCTGGCGGCTTCAGCCGCCACTGCCGGCATGGCGGGACGAACCGCCATGATCATAATGAAGGCCTTAGTCAGGATGAGTCACAAAACAATCGAAATCATTCTGTGCTCACCCTCTGGTAGCTTGGCACAGAACAGGCAGGCTTAACTTAGAAGGCAATATGTAAAGTATTTGTGCAATGATGCATACAGTAACACAGTCAAAACACCAGAAAAATACACCACACAGGTTTATAAAAATAGATACTATTTATCTGAATAAAATATGATAAAAATCGAAAAAATCCAATATGCACAATTTGAAGGTTTAAAGGAGTCTCCATCCTCAAGAATCAGTGGTTATATCCTTGTAACACACAGTACCTGGGATGCATCACAAATAATGACGAGGAGGAAATGCGTTGAAAAATAAGGTGCTGCGTCGGATTTTCCAGCACAGCACAGAGGATCCGTCTTTTCTTTTCAAGCAGCAAGGTGATGCGTCAATTTCCAGGAGCGTAGTCTTGGTTCCTCACTGTGATGTGGGGATATTTTGATGCCCATGGACGATGCGTTTAAAATCCTTGACGCGCTGGTAGAAGGAGCAGGCGCTGCGTCAATCGGGTAGGTGATGCAGTGAAATTTCAGCCGTGAGGCAGACGCTGCATCGATTTCTGCAGATGTTGCATTGATATTCCTACACACTGGGATTTTCTTCTTTTTGGTGAAGTCTTTGTGGTCCTGAGACAGGCTATTGGAGAGCGCTTGAGGGGAAGGCAGAGTCCTTCCAGCAGAGTCACTGGCCAGCATGCAGCAGGGCAACAAGCAGTGCAACAGTCCTTCTCAGCAAAGCAGTCCAGATGAGTCCTTTGGGCAGCCAGATAGTCCCTCTTACACAGTCCAGGTGTAGATCCAGAAGTGTCTGGTTTGGTGGGGTCAGAGATACACTATATATACCCCAAAGTGCCTTTGAAGTGTGGGAAACTTCAAAAAGTGGTTTTGAAGTACACACATTTGCCTTCCAGCCCTGTCCTATCTGCCAGGATCCCTGTGGAGGGTTATGTCAGTCCTTTGTGTGAGAGCAGGCCACTGGCCTTTGAAGTGTAAGAGAGAGACCCTACACCCTTCCTGCCCAGGGACACCCATTCAGTATGCATATGAATGCAGATGTGACTGAGGCCCTCATTATGAACATGGAGCTAAACACCATCGCCCGCCGCGGTGACGGTGAACAGAATACCGCCATTGGCGGTGAACAGAAACCTGCCATATAAAGATGCCAAAAACAGAACCTGACAAAATTTGTGTAACAACTAGCCACCGCCAGATCCTTGTCGGTGGAAAGTCTGCACACCCCACCCCGCTATCGCCAAGCACACAAATCCCACGCCCTCCAAATAATGATACACAAATCACCGCAGCAGTTAGTGGATGCCGAATGACCATTGGCGGTACAGACCACCACGGCCAGCAATGGGACCCAACAGCAAGAAATGCACACATTTGCAAGTTTGAAACCCACACACCTGAAACACATCCACAACACTATAAAACATGCACAGACAAACCCCACAATCCTTTGCATCTCCAATATGAGAAGCCAGACTGAATACACTACAAGCAGACGCTGAATACAACAACACACAACTCACACACCCAACCACACAACAGCACCCTCACCAATATCCACACACCACCCACAACACACACCATGGCACCCCCTAAGCACCCACGCTTCACAGAAAGGGAGTTAAGAACAATGGTGGACAAGATACTCAAGGTCGAGCCAAACATATTTGGTGCACAGGTCCAGCACACTCCCATCGCCACGAAGATGGAATTATGGCAGACAATAGTGAACAAGGTCAACGCAGTGGGTAACCATCCACGCACAAGGGATGACATCCGCAAGAGATGGAACGACCTGCGCGGGAAGGTTCGGTCCATGGCATCAAGGAACAACATTGCGGTCCAGAAGACTGGGGGAGGACCCCCACCTACACCACCTGACTACACGACTGGGAAGAAAAGATACTGGCCATCTTGCACCCTGAGGGCCTCACTGGACTCACTGGAGGAATTGTCTCGGGTAAGTCATCTACAATTAAATTACTTGAGTTATAAACCAAAATGCTCAAACATCAATATATAATTGTTAGGTGAAAACCCCAAATTTAAAAATGTCCAAATCGATAAATTAAAGCACCCAAATGAGTGAGAGAAAAGATGTGTTCTGCAAACAACCACTTCAAATTTCATTCAGAGGAAAATAATCCACCTTTAGAGCTAATCAGTGACTAAATCCAATCATTGATTTTCACCAAAAACATGCACATGTTTCATGCCACACTAACATCACTTATTTGTGTATGCCATCTTGCATCACACTAAAATATATTAGTAATAATGTGCAAATCGATATCCAAAGACTGATAACGTCTCATGCAAAAACTTGTGCACCCAATCTTATCAGTTGATAGTGCTATCCCAGAAATTGTGTGAAACCAATGGCATGCTAAACTTAGCAATACCTTATTATCCACCAAAATCCAAATTGAATGGATAATCCTGTAATATTTACTATTGGACTATATATATACAGGTATTTAGGTGTTGTTATTACAGCAACCACATATGGGTTTGTGGATTTGTCTTTTTGTTGGTGGTACATTTATAATAGATTTGTCTTTTCATTTGGTTTTTCTTTTCTTGTTTAACTAGACTTGGATTACTAAGAGTAAAGTGGTGCATATATTGACAACAACTATATATGGATAGGATTATCCATTCAATTTGGATTTTGGTGGATAATACGGTATTGCTAAGTTTAGCATGCCATTGGTTTCACACAATTTCTGGGATAGCACTATCAACTGATATGATTGGGTGCACGAGATTTTGCATGAGACGTTATCAGTCTTTGGATATCGATTTGCACATTATTACTAATATATTTTAGTGTGATGCAAGATGGCATACACAAATAAGTGATGTTTGTGTGGCATGAAACATGTGCATGTTTTTGGTGAAAATCAATGATTGGATTTAGTCACTGATTAGCTCTAAAGGTGGATTATTTTCCTTTGAATGAAATTTGAAGTGGTTGATTGCACAACACATCTTTCCTCTCACTCATTTGGGTGCTTTAATTTATCGATTTGGAAATTTTTACATTTGGGGTTTTCACATAACAATTATATATTGACGTTTGAGCATTTTGGTTTATAACTCAAGTAATTTGTTTGTGATTTTTAGCCCTGAAGAAGTCGTTTGGGATGAATGAATTTCCCATGATGAAACACGTGTTGGCTTGAAATTTATTCTTATGGATCATATTGCTGAATGAAGTGAAGATTTGATTCTATTAAATCGGCTTGAAATGCATTCTTATGGATCAATTGCTGAATGAAATGAAGATTTGATTCAAAATAAATCATTGGATAGCACTGGACATTGCGGAATCTTGAAGAAAAAATAAGTTTTTGTTTTGATTACTACTCAATTGAGTTAATATTGAAATTTTGATTGCTGTAATCATATTATTACGTGAGGTGCCTCATATTGTTTCTATTGTCTATTGGGGTTTATATTAAATCTGTAAGGGATGGGTGTTTTCCCTTGTGAGGGCACCTCCTAGGTTTTCGTTAATTGGGCTGATTTGAATCCAGAGCGCCTACCATTCCCTCATCATTACACCCCGTCAGTTAAAATTAAAGTCATCTACAATTACCCCATATCCACCACACCTGTAATGCATTCCCCTCCTCACCCGTCCAATTACCACCAGGACCACACCCCACCCTGGCACAATCACTACATCCAGTCAACTTGCATGCCCACTAACCCACTAACAGGACCACATCCTTCTCCCCGTGCACAGCCACCCACCCCTGCAAGGTATCATATTGGCACCACACCACCGACAATGCACCTCCACATCCCATGCTAAATGCAATGGCAACCTCACAAAAGGACCCTGCATGGCCAAACAGTGGAAAACCTGCACAAAATAGGTTTGCACTGTGCACCCCATCCAGTTTTGTAAATGTAACATACATGTCCATTCCCCCCCACAGGCAGCACTACCCATGCCACTGTGACGGAAAGGCCAAGGAGTTTCAGCGCCTCACATGGAGACAGAGGCACCACTCAGGACACTGGAGAGGGAACTCGAGACAGTGAGGAATACCCTGGCCCATCACACAGTCCTGGACTGTCACCATCCAGCCGCCCCACCCAGGACACCACTGATACCCCTATCACCCAGCCACCAACATCAGCACAAAGCAAACGACCCCACACAAGTGTATCCAGGCCACAGACTGGTGGAACACAAGTACAGAGGCCACAGTCTCCACCTATCAACAGGTAGGATGACAATGGCCCCAGTACAAGTGGTACCACCAGACCTGTGCAGGGACCACAGGCACAAGGGGCTAGGGCTAGTGGGAGGGAATCAGTGGCCCAGGGAGAGTCCAAAGGATGGATGCTGCAACCCAGGAGGTGATCACTGAGGTCCTGGGAGCATACCACCATACCCAGGACAGGATGAGCCAGATCGTGGCCACCCCGGAACAGAATCAAAGGCTGCAGATAGCACACCACCAAGAGGCCACGGAGCAGTGGAAGCAGCTCAGTGCCACCATGGTCTCTATTGCAGGGGCTCTGCTACACCACTTCCCAAGCCAGCCTGAGACCCCCACAAACCAGGAAGTCCCTACCACATACCACAATACAGACCAGCCATCAACATCAGCAGCAGCAACTGGACTAGTGCCACTGTCTAAGGACACAGAGAAGACTAGCACCCCTTCACCTACATCCCAACAACAGACACTCAAACAGTCCCTCAGACCCAGATATGGCACTGATACACCTGCCAAGACCAAGGCACCGTCAAAGACGTGACTCTGACAAGAACTGTCTCCCAAGTGTGCCACCGAACCACCATTCTCACCGGCCAATATCAAGTCAACAACTAGTAAAGAACAGATGGACATATAACCACTGCCAACAATCGCTGAGACCATGTAGCCAGTATGGACACCTACCATCAGCCCACTCCCATCACTGTAAAGAACACCAATGCATCTCTGACACCTATTAAAACACATGTACACCAATTCCAATGTTCTCTGTCATTATGTTGAATCAAATCGAAGTGTGAATGCATTTGCCAGTTAAATTCAATAATCAGACCTTTATTGCAGGAATTGGACCCCACGCACAACATGGTGTGGAGTAAACAGAAATGTCTAACAAGTTGTTTATGCTGTCACATGGCAATTGAAATTAATGTTACAGTGTAAATGGCTACAGACCCCACACCCCCATAGAGAATAAGTCAGACTGACAGTATGCAGTTCAGACAACATCATCAGCGTACAGTACCTCATAGTCACTGGAAGTATAGTTGGATCAGTTGTATAGTATAGTTGGTTCCTGGAGTGTACATCTTCCTCCTATTTATCATCACCATCACCCTCATCCCCTCTCAGAGAAAGCTGGTCTGGATATACAGCACCCTCCTCCTCCAAGAGGGGGTAGATTTTCTCACAGCCACGTTGTGCGGCATGCAGAAGGCCACCACTATTCTACACACCTTATCAGGGCCATAGCACAGGGAACCCCCAGAGATATGGAGGCAACGGAATCTAGCCTTCAGGAGACCTATAGTGTGCTCTATCACCCTCCTAGTACGTCCGTGGGCTTCATTGTAATTCCTCTCAGCATCTGTTCTAGGATTTCTGATTGGTGTCAGGAGCCAATGCTTGTTGTGGTAGCCAGAATCACCTGCAAAAATGGGCAAAACATGATTGTGACTAACTACCCTCAGTTGCAGACAGCCTGGCTGTCAGCTATGTACAGAAAAAGTGTCAGACACACTCACCTATGATCCATCCTCTGTCTCCCTGTAGTTGTTCCATCATGTGTGGCACACTGCACCTATCACATGGGGAATGTTGGCAAAGGCATAAAAGTCAGACTTGATGACAGGTAGTTCAGCACTTTGGGGAAACCTCACACATGACTGCAGGTGTTGTACAAATGCAGCCAGGAACCTGGATAGGACAAGGCAAAACATTGACTGTGAATACCTGCACCCATGCCCACTGTCACCTGAAATGAGTCCGTGGCCAGGAAATGGAGTACAGAGAACACTTGAACTTCAGTAAGGATGGCATGCTGATTCTGATTAGCCAGTCTCAGTACTGGATCCAGTAATGCAGAAAGTTCATGAATAGTAGCACAAGTGAGTCGGTAATTGATAATGATGTGATGTTCCACCATGGTCTCCAAATCAACAAGTGGCCTGTACACAGATGGGGCCCTCCCTTGCCACATGGGTCTGTACCTAGGAGGAGTGGAGAACACGTGAGGGACACAAATTCATTTGCACAACATGTTGTGTATTCAACACTGCTGTCAAACATTTAGGTGACACATAAGCAATGGAGGATGTTAAACTGGAGTGACATGTCCTAACTGATACATCTGTACTGTTGTGGTAAGTAAATTGTCTTTTGGGCATGTGTTTGAGGGCTGGGGTCCATAGGGCCTGCATGGGGCCCATAACCCAATAATAACTGTGTAGTAGTTTGCAAAATGCCAGCCCCCTGTTATCCAGATATGTAGCAGTGGAAGTGACCTCATACCGCTAGCGGTTGTCGTAATGGCGTAAGCGGTGTTCACCGCTGTGCATCCATTCATTGGTTAACATGGTTGTCAATGGGGAATATGGGCCTATCATGAGCACCGCCGCAAGCGGTGACAGTCCACACCGCCGCGGAGTGTACGCCATTTCGTCAACCCAGGTTCACTTGACTCCCGGATTCCGTGCATGCAAGTACTCCACTGATTGTGCTGCTTTGTCCTGACTCTGGTCCTGGAAATGGCACGAGTCACAGGGGAAAGGGCCCTGGCCTTCACCACGGAGGAGCTGGAGAAGCTGGTGGACGGAGTCCTACCCATGTATGCCAAGTTATATGGTCGACCAGATGTGCAGGTGAGTATGCAGATGGGGTGCATGGATGTGTGTGATGGATGGCTGTATGCATGTGTGCAGGATTTGTAACTTCACAGCCATTAATGCATGACATTCAGCGTGAGTGAGGTGCTGGAATGCTGTTTTAAGTGTCTGTCCCATAGGGGACTTATGACCAGCGGTATCAAATGTGCTTTTTCTGACCTCAGTGTTTATTTTCTGTGTGTCCTCTACAGGTCAGCGCCCATCAGAAGAGGGGACTCTGGCAGGCCATCGCCAGGGAGGTGTGGACCCTGGGGGCTACAAACGGCAGAGCACCCACTGCAGGAAGCGATGGGAGGACCTGCGGGGCTGGGCAAGGAAGACATGCGAGGCCCAGCTGGGGAAGTCCTCCCAATGAGAAAGGGATGCCCGTCGAGCCCTGACCCCCCAATGCACCGCATTCTGGCGGTGGCATATCCATACTTGTATAGGCGCTTGAAGGCTGCACAGCAGACACAAGGGGTTGAGTACCAAGATCATTTGATGCCTCCCTCATGTATGTCTGAGGGTGCTGTAGTGTGTATGCTGTCTAGTAGTAGTGACTCTGATTTATATAATTTAGCATTATGGCACCCATGGGCAGTTAGATGATAAGGGGCAGGTCTGCAGTTCTTCAGTTCCTTCTGTAATGTAGGAGATTGTTGTATACTATGGTTGTGGCCAGTAGTCAGGGGCATAGCCATGGGTATACCTGTAGGTGCTGCATGTTGGTGTATTAGCTGGGTGTGAGAATGGGTGAACCAGATGTGTACATCCATTCAGATGTTGATATTCTCTCTCCTATTTTGTATCCCCACCCCTTTACTCTTGTGTTGTGTGTGTACATCAGCATCATCAGGCGAGGAAGCAGTGGCACCGGCGAGTGGGGATGCAGCAGCCCACGGTTCCAAGGAGGCAGAGTCTACTGACACCAAGGGGACCAGTGGGTTGGAGGGTGAGGGGACTACCACTGGGAGGCAACTACCACTGGAGGTAGTGACTCTGATACCTCTTCCGATGGCAGCTCTCTGGTGGTGGCGGACCCGAGTGGGCCCACCCAATCTTTGACATCTTCTGCCACCCCATACCATCACCACCCTCTCAGTTGCACCCCACCTAGTTGCCCGTGCCCACTCACCCAGAAGGGTGGGCGTCTCCTTCACCCCAGGCACCTCATCCCCTGCCCAGTCAGCCCTGCTGCCCTCACGGAGGAGGCTATTGACCTCCTGAGGACCATCTCTGTAGGGCAGACAACCATTGTTAATGCCATCCACAGTGCATTCACAGTGCCATGTCTGGCCTACAGAGATCTTTTCAGGCTCTGGCCTCCTCTTTGACGGCAGCCAGTGTCCCTGGACTTTCCGGTCCCCCTCCAACCATCTCTACCCC
Source organism: Pleurodeles waltl (assembly GCF_031143425.1). NCBI lineage: Eukaryota > Metazoa > Chordata > Amphibia > Caudata > Salamandridae > Pleurodeles > Pleurodeles waltl. The sequence continues at coordinate 1,246,791,993 of NC_090437.1, forward strand.
TTCCAGCACCCCACTCCCTTCACCCATCCCAAGCACATGTTCAGACAGCCATACACACACCTCAACACACAAGAAGCACATCGAGAAACACAAGCACCAGACTTCCCACCACAGGCATACACACAGCCAACATACAAAGGCACCAACAAAAACATCCACTTCCCCCACTGTGTCCACCTCTTCTGCCTCCCTGTCTGCCACCTCTACATGCACACTCACAAACACTGGACCCTCAATCACTGTTGCTGACCCCATTCTTGCAGTCACCACAACATCAGACATCCAGTCATGCACCCCAGACACCACACCTGCACTCACCACAACAACTTTGAGAAACACTTGCAGCACCCTCACCAAACTTGCAGACACCCAGACAACATCAATTTACACTGGCAGCCTGTCTTGTCCCACTGTGTCCACCACCCTCCTCCCATTACACTCAGACGTTCACAGACACCCACCCAACACAAACCCACCACACCTCAGCATACTGTTCAGGCACCTGCATCCACATCACGCACACCTACACCTGTTACAACCAATCCCTCTACCTCCACTCCCACACCTTCCTCCAGGTCCACCCCAGCTGCCCCTAAGAAACTTTTCCTATCCCGTGTAGAACTTTTTGAATCCACTGTCCCACCCCGTCTCATCCCTAAACGTGCCCACCTGCTTGCCATGTCTACTCCTTCAACGTCCAAGTCTGCCTCTGTCCCCCCCTTCCCATTCCAGTGCACCTTCCCCATTGAGCAAGAGGCCCCGTGCTGGCCCTGAACCATCTGTCACCCCCGGTCCAAACCTGCTCCCCCACCTTCCAAAGCAAAACAAAAACCCCCTCTACCTCCCAAACGTAGGCCCAAGCCCCCCTCCCAGACGTAAGTCCCCACCCCGCCACCTTCTGCCCCTGTTCCCTGAGGTGCCTGGCTGCCCCATAGATGCCCCTTTATGGTGGAGTACCATGTGCACATGTGGGAGTCAAGTTCGGGCCTTTTGGGTCCATCAGCCTTTTTGAAATGGACTGGCCTATGGCCTCATTTGGACAATCTGTTGCTCCTGGAGCTTTAATAAAGTTTGTGTGCCCAGTGTTGGTGTTGGCACACTCTGGATTCATGGTTCCTCATTTCTTTGTGGGGGGTGTTGTGCACATGTGGGTACTTTGGCCAGGTTGTCTTGGGCTTGTGTCGGGTAAGTACTTCCTGCTCAAGTGTGTATGGCTTGTGATTTTGTGATGGGTTGTGGGTGCGTTGCTGGGTGGGTGGAGTGTGTGGGTATGTCACTGTGCCCTTTCTTCCCTTGTTTAGTAGGTTGCAGTACTTACCGTCGTCGTCTTCGTCAGCGGTCAAGGTCACGGAGGTATATGGCAAGGAGCAGCACTGGCATGATTTCAAATTTTCTCTCCATGTCTGCTTCAGCGTGTTCTGTTTGCCTCCGGTGAGTGTTTCCTTTTATTTGGTTTGTTTCCGCCTGGCTTTGAGTGGCGGTGGTTCCCGCCCCGGAACTGACGGCGGTCTCGTACTTCATTATTTGTTGGGCGTGTAGGGCCTTTCTGTCGGCCGGTGGGTGGCCTCTTCCATCATTGTTGACACTCCTCTGCTGGCAGTGAGTGTTTTTCAGGCTGCCTGCTTTTTATGTGCTTCATTAGTTGGCGGCCCAGTCCATCAGCCTTTTTGCGGTCTTTCTCGCCGTGTTCATAATGGGGGCCTGAGTGTCCTGTGTTGATGGCTGTCTGGCTGGAATGCACAATGTAGAGCTGTCAACCAGCACAAACTAGGTGTGGATTGGAGACAGGCTGTAAGGTACAGATGGCAGTAAGTGCGGCAAAATGTTTGCTTTCTAAAAGAGACATTTCTAAACTAGTAATATGAAATCCAACTTCACCAGTTAGCAGGATTTTCTATTACCATTCTGGCCATACTAAACATGACAGGGCTACTCCTTCCAGATCAGAATCTACCACTTAAAAGTATGTGAGGGCAGTTCTAATGCTGGTCTATGAGAGGAGCAGGCCTCACAGTAGTGGAAAACAAATTTGTACGTGTTTCACTACCAGGACATGTAAAACACATATGTGCAGTTACATAGCACCCTGTCCTATTGGTTACCTAAGGTGTCCCTTTGGGACGACTTATATGCAGAAAAAAGGGAGTTTAATGCTTGGCAAGTAGTTTTAAATGCCAAGCCGAAGTGGCTGTGAAACTGCACACACAAGCCTTGAAATGGCAGGCCTGAGAAATGGTTAAGGGGCTACTTAGGTGGGTAGCACAATCGGTGCTGCAGGCCTACCAAAAGCATTTAATTTACAGGCCCTGGGCATATGTAGTGCACTTTATTAGGGACTTAGAAGTACATTAAATATGCCAACTGGGTATGAGCCATTGTTACCATGTTTTTAGGGAAAGAGCACATGCACTTTAGCACTGGTGAGCAGTGGTAAAGTGTCCAAAGTCCTAAAGCCAACAAAAATGAGGTCAGAAAAAGAGGAGGAGGAAGGCAAAAAGTTTGGGGTGACCCTTCAGAGAGGGCAAAGCAGACAGTGCGCATTCTGAGTGTGCTGGGCAGGGGGCCCCAAACACTGCCCACAACATGGTCATGGGCAGAGCAGCCCCCGTGGCCTCCTGCACTGTGTCTCTCCCAGCCTTTTCATGGAAGGGTCCCTGCCATGAAAAGTTTGGCAGAAACTGGACTTGTGATCAGCACGGCGGTGCTGAACTCAGCACTGCCTTCGCTGATCATGATTCTGAATGCCATCTGCCTGCCAGGAACCATGTTCCTTGTGGGGACAGGTCATAATGTGGAGTCTGACCACCTGGAGTGCGGTGGTCCAGCGGCCACCGTGGCACTGGCGTTCCAAGGATTGCCAATATTGTAATGATTCCCTGCATCTTTAGTGTTTTCTGCTCTTCCATTGATGAAGGGGAGCTCAGGGCCTACCTCCTGCCATTTACCTCCTCTTCTGGAACCTGTCCTCTTTCTGGGTTACTGGTTCTCTCTTCAGCCTAGAATTCCCTCCAGAAGCTTGCATCAGCCCTCAAGCAGAGTTTCTGCTCTGTCTGCTCTCCCAGCCTCATGGCTTCCTAGGCACTTGCAGGGTGCTTTTGCGCCAGCAGGAGTTAGGGGATCCCCTCCTGACTGAGGTCACCCACCTACAGGAGCAGTCCACAGAAGCATCATGGGAACCCTCTCCTAGAGGGAACCCTCACAGTTGAAACCAGAAAAGAAATGATTTGGGATGCCCTAAATTAATGGCATGCAAATAAAGTGGGAAGAAATGATATGCTGCACAGAAACTGATCTTAGGCCACTGGCCATATAGGAAGAATCTTCCTCAAGGCTCTGAGATAAAAAAAAGCAGATTACAACTGCTGTCTTAAGGTGGGGTGACAAAGAGAGAGCATTAACTTAGACAAATTCTGAACACTGCTGACTGTTTCCATGGGCATTTCAACCAGTTCCAGACTAAGGAACAATTGGTTGTGGGTCCCACAGCCACAATCAGCTCTATTTGTCCAACTTTAAAAAAATCACTTCTCATCCAAATGGAGATAGCTGACTCATATTCCTAAACAGGCTGTAGCTGACGTCCAATTATGATCCAAATGGATAATAATTTGGGTGGCATCAGCAGCGCAGCAAAGGAGAAGCCAAACTAGTAAGATTGGCCAGAGGTGCTGTACAAATGTAAAAAATTGCAAGCATCAGAGGATTTTTTAACCCCCTCCCTGGTGTCGGCCACTGGTCGTGACCCGCACCAGGGAGGTAGTGTTGCTGCAAATATATAAAGCTGAGATGAAAAATGGCCTATTACGTGATCTGCAGTGAAAGTGGGTGAACACTTCACACGAGAAAAATATTTAATCCTGTCTATTGACCATATTAAGAGCTATAATTCTGTTCTCAGACTTTGATCAACACATAGTTTACAATTAATTTCAGAAGTACATATATGTAACTGTATTTACTCACAAAGACATTCATTCATTTAAATAATTTATAAAATGTTGTGCAAGAGTAAATACCAGGGAGCATATTCACTAATATTTCCCGCAATGTAGGGTGACAAGCAAAGTTGCTGCGCTGTGTTGTGTGAAATGGAGAGAGACTGAATATGACATATCTACTAAGGTATGGTGCACTAAAGCTCCCTCAAACTGGTGCACTGTGGGATGGCTAGCGTCAACAAGGCACCATGATGCCATGCTGCTGGAGTGCCTGCGTCATGACAAGGGATGTTTTTGTGTGAGTAAGGACACCTTCCTGCACAAAAACAATTCTTAGATGAAATTTCCTCTTTCTATGAATGCTGCAGAATGCAACACATGTATAAAGAGCAAATAATGAGGATCACTAAAGACATTTCACCTTGTTATCCCTCGTTTTGATAGGTGCATCATTTTGATGCAATCCTCAGTTTACTATGGTTAGTATATCTGTGAATGTGTCAAATTCCACGAGTGAATGAAAAAGAATTTCCATGCTTCATCCATGCAACACCTACAACTACAGAATGGAATGCAACACAGCACAAGTCACTGCATGACATTATATTTCTTTACAAACACATGCAAGGCAGCACAAATCGACCCTTGCATGGCTTTGTAAATCGTACTGAAGCCTTTGTGTTGACCTTGTGTTGCCCTGCACAACTGAAGGGCAACACAAACGTTTAGTAAGCCTTGGCCTAAATGTTGTATAAAACATGGATAACTTAAAGATTGGACAGATGGAAATTGATTCAAAAGTAACAATGATCTTGAAGCCAGGATAAAATCATACCAAAGTAAGTCACAAAGATTGATCACACCAAATGAAAGAATGTTTGATACAAATGACCTTCTTGTATAAACAGCTTCCAGCAGGAATTAAATATTGCAGAACAGAATAAATGTTGCTCCTCAGAAGTACCTTACAAGTTAAGAATGGATTCAAATTCTCTTTGAGGAGTCATTCCCTAATGCTATGGTGTTCCTTTGATAGGGATGGTATTACCTTAGCCACGAGGCAATGATTAGAATATAAAAATGGTATTCTGAATTAACTGAAGTGTACTCTATGTTTCAAGAAATTATTTCAAACTGAGAACACCTCCTACTTGTCAGTATATTAAAGCATCAGTGGCTTAAGCATGCAGTTCTCCCCATATAATTCTGAAAATGGGAAACATGAAGAGAAATGATCTATTATAATTTTTAGACAGTCAGGATCTTAGAAATGGGGTCTTTGGTTTGCAGTCAGGTTACTCCTTGTCCAAGCAAGGACCCTCACTCTAGCCAGGGTAAAAATGAATCACCCTCAGCTAACCCCTGCTTACCCCCTTGGTAGTTTGGCACGAGCAATAGGCTTAACTTCAGAGTGCTAGGCCGAGTCCCACACTGTAAAGTTTAAAGGGGCTTACATCCCGTTCCCTTGCTTTTCTTTGGTTCTTATGCCTCCCACTTACTTGTCCTATGTTTCGATTGGCTGCAGCACTATTTCCAGCATTTACCAATGCTTGTTCCTCGTGTGTTTGCTCTTATCAGTGCTCCAAAGCCCAAGTACTGTGTTCATCAGCTTTGGTTTCAGAATTTCTTTTCTTAATTGATTTACTTGTTTACCCATAGCCAAACCCCAAAGAAGGTACTGGAGCATTTCACAGCATTGAGAGATTTAGGCCCTCATTACAACCCTGGCGGTCGGTGATAAAGCGGCGGTAATACCGACAACAGGCCTGCAGTAAAAAAAAAGGAATTATGACCACAGTGGAAACCACTCAGACAGACAGCAACTTTAACACACTGACCGCTACGGCGGTAGCAACAAGCACGGCGGCTGTAACTGCCAACAGCCCGGCGGAAGACTATGTTCCGCCCACAGTAATATTACACACCTCTCCGCCACCTTTTCCGGGGTGGTACCAATGACATCAAAAGCACTGCAGAAACAGTACACAGAAGGCAAAGGACTCACCTTTGGAGACTCAAGGAAGAACCACAACACTATGGAGCCTGAGTTGCACATCTTTCCCATGCTGCTATACCTCTTCATGCATTACCAACATCAACGCCAGCGAAGACGACCACGGTGAGTACTGACGCCTAGCACACAAGGGAGGGGGGAGGAACAAGAGAGTGACACACACACGCAACATACAACACCCCCATCACCATACACACAAACAGATGCAATAACACAACATATCTACCCCGTACCCCTCAGGAATAATGCAAGGACAAAAGGAATTGATTAAAGTGAGTGTGTTAAGATTAATAAGTAGAAATATGTGCTTCAAAATCAAAACAGTATATACATATTTACAAATGGAGGAACACTGCCCAGTCCTCAATGTCCGTGCGCCACAGGGCCACATCACACAGGCTAAGGCCCCACCTCACTCCTGTAACAACACAGAGAGAACACTGCAGTGGCATCAGGACCAAAAAACACAGGCACCTCAGGGGGAACGAGGAATGGGGGGGCGCCTCAGCCGGAAGATGGTACAATGCCACTGGTTCTGGAGGCAACTACATGCCCTGTGCTGAAGGCCACATTCTCTCTAGTGGGTGGTTTGCCCACTGCTTGGTCTTGGGGAGTGCAAGGCCACAGTATCTCAAGTGGGTGGTTTGCCCACTGTTTGGTCCTGGGGAGTGCAAGGCCATATTCTTCCTAATGGGTGGTTTGCCCACTGCTTGGTCCTGGGGAGTGCAAGGCCACAGTCTTTCAAGTGGGTGGTTTGCCCATTGCATGGTCCTATGGAGTGCAAGGCCACAGTCTCTCAAGTGGGTGGTTTGCCTACTGCTTGGTCCTGGGGAGTGCAAGGCCAGTCTCTCAAGTGGGTGGTTTGCCCACTGCTTGGTCCTGTGGAGTGCAAGGCCACAGTTTCTCAAGTGGGTGGTTTGCCCACTGCTTGGTTCTGGGGAGTGCAAGCGCACCGTCTCTCAAGTGGGTGGTTTGCCCACTACATGGTCCTGGGGAGTGCAAGGCCACAGTTTCCCTAGTGGATGGTTTGCACACTGGTTCTGGAGGTGGCCTTGTGCTTCATCCTGGCAAGGAGGGGGTGAGTGGATGGCTTCTTCCACTGGTTCTGGAGGGGGCCTTGTGCCCCATGATGCAGCACTTGGGGAGTGCAAGGTCACCGTCTCTCACCTGGGTGTCACACCTACAGGATTTGCAGGGTCCAGGACGCATTACAGCCCATGGAGGCAGGACTACACACTGCCCACCGGCGGTGACAGCTGCTCAGTAGTGGCAGTGGCGGTGCTGGTGCCGGGGATGCCAGTGGTGGGTGGAGGCTCCAGCCCTTCCCCTGCAGCATCGGACGGCTGCCCACTGGGGCTGCTGCTGCTGGTGGTGGTGCTGGTGGTGGTACTGGTGGCGGTGCTGGCGGTTGTGCTGGTGGTGGTGCAGGCAGTGGTGAGGGGAGGCTCCAGCCCTTTCCCTGCAGCCTCAGACAGCTGCCCACTGGGGCTGCTGCTGCTAGTGGCGGTGCTGGCAGCGGTGCTGGTGGCGGTGCTGGTGGCAGTGCAGGCAGTGTTGGGGGGAGGCTCCAGCCCTTCCCCTGCAGCCTCAGACGGCTGCCCACTGGGGCTGGTGACGGTGCAGGCAGTGGTGTGGGGAGGCTCCAGCCCTTCCCCTGCAGCCTCGGATGGCTGAACTGCCATAGTTAGTGGTGGGGGATCAGAATCAGTCTCAGCACCAGGCCTCCTGTCCTTCCTGCGTGCAGGTGTAGGCACCTTGCCCTTCCCTTTCGCAGCTGGTGGTGCCTCCTTGCCCTTCCCCTTGGCAGCTGGTGGTGCCTCCTTGCCCTTCCCCTTGGCAGCTGGTGGTGCCTCCTTGCCCTTCCCTTTGGCAGCTGGAGCAGGCACACTTTCAGTGCTGATGGCTGGTTCCCTGGAGCCTCTCCCACCTGCAGTAGCTGCCGACAGTACTGTGGCCGTGGACTGGGTGGCTGAGGTGCTTGCCTGGGTTCTGACCATCCTGGCCCGACTTGAAGGACGGGGGGAGGTGTAAGGAAGAGGTCAATGGTGGAGAGGAAAAGCTTCTTAGGGACATTGGGGCGGGAAGAGGGAGAAGGTTTGGGATTGGAGGAAGAGGAAGTGGTTGTAGGAGGTGTCTGCTGTGTTTGGGTGCAGGTGCATAGGCTGGATGCTGTTGCGAGGTAGATGGCTTGTTGGGTGTCTGAGTGCTTGTGTTTGTGTACTTTGGGAGGAGGGGGCACTGACACAGTGGGAGAGGACACAGGGGACGTGCGCATGGATGTGGGGGTGGTGACTGCCAGTGAGGGTTGTGTAGTGATAGGCGTGATGGTGATGGAGGTAGTGGATGAGGATGTAGTGCATGCAGGTGTGAGTGGAGACGCTACTGGGATGGTGGTGGATGAGGAGGAGGAGGGGGACACAGTGGAGGCAGTGGATATTGGTATGTCTGCATCTGGATGGTGTTTGTATGAGTGACTGTGGGAGGATGTGTGGTGCTTGTGTTTGCCTGAGCCTCTCCTGTGTATTGTCTTGGGTGCATGCTGGTCTGAATGTGTGCTTGGGATAGGTTGGGGTTGACGGGAATGGGACAGGGTAGAGGAAGTTGGAGGGGGAGGCTAGAAACAGGGACAATGGCTGCCATCAGGGACGAGGCCAGAGCCTGGATTGATCTCTGTTGGGCTGCCATGCCACAGTGAATGCCGTCCAGGAATGCATTTGTTTGTTGCAAATGGGCTGCCAGCCCCTGGATGGCATTCACTATGGTTGACTGCCCAACAAAGAGGGATCGCAGGAGGTCAATAGCCTCTTCACTCAGGGCAGAAGGGTTAACTGGGGCAGGGTCTGAGGTGCCTGGGGCGAAGGAGATGCCCACCCTCCTGGGTGGGCGGGCACGGAAAACACGCTGAGGGGCTGCTGGGAGAGCGGTGCTGGTACGGGGTGGTGGCTGTACCTGTAGTTGGGGTGGGCACAAAGGTGTCCGGAACAACCAGGGAGCTTCCATCAGAGAAGGTATCACTGTCAGAACGGTCCCCTCCAGTCTCCACCATGGTGCTCCCCTCACCCTCCGTCCCACTAGTTCCCACACCATCAGTGGATTCGACCTCCTGGGCCCTGTGGGATGCAGATCCCTCCGTCGCCGGTGCCTCTGCTCCTCCACCAGATGGTACTAATACACATAAGGAGAGGGTGACAAAACAAAAAGGGGGGGTTAGACAAAGGATACACTTGGTCAATGGCAGCAACAACACCACCGTTGGTGTACACGACACGCACTCACACACACAGGGAACAGCCCTACAAACTAGGCAAAGCACTACCAGTCACAACACTAGTCACCAGGCTACGGACAGGAATACCTAACGTCAATAGCAGCGTACTTGACACCCACAGACCCCTGCCCAGTAGTGGATGCCTACTAGCTTGATAGAAGGTAGTGTTCATCAGCCCCTGCCCAACATGGGACCTACCCTGCAATGTCCGGCCTGTCCTAGGGGCGCCCACAGGCCCACATACCCCACTCGGAGACCACCCCACCACGCGCAAGTAGTATATTGGGAAACTGTACTCACCCCCTTGTGGCTGCTGCGATGCCCTCAAGCGCCCATCTAGCTCCGGATAGGCCACCACCAGTATGCAGGCCATCAGGGGGGTCAGGGTTCGACAAGCACCCCTTCCTCTTTGGGAGGCCATCCCCAGCTGGGCCTCCGCCGTCTTCCTTGCCAAGCGACTCAGGTCTTCCCACTGCTTGCGACAGTGGGTGCTAGATCTGCCGTAGACCCCCAGGGTCCGCACTTCCTCGGTGATGGCACGCCATATACCCTTTTTCTGATGGGCGCTGACCTGCAGGAAAAGAAACATAGAAAAAGGTATCTGTCATACCATCCGGCCTGTTACACTCATGGCCCACCATAGCCCTCACATCCCCTTACGCACGGACAGTGCCCACCATACATGCAGCACCCTGTCCAGAACCCTTCAACCAACCCCCCACACGAGGCCCTCACACACAGCACTCCATGCATTCATGCCCCTTTCATCCTGCTCACAGTGTGCTCACCTGTTGGTCTGGAGACCCATACAGCATTCGGTACTGGGGTAGGACCACATCCACCAGTCTCTCCAACTCCACAGGGGTGAAGGCAGGGGCCCTTTCCCCAGTGACACAAGCCATGGTCGTTTCCAGACATAGGTCACAGAGGCACTTGCAGTGTAGGTCCTCTCCTGTTGAAGATCAAGTAGCAAGTGAGTGAACAGAGAGAAAATGGCGGTCACGTCCGCGGTGGTGCGTACCGTCACCGCCGGCGTACATCACCATTGGCCACTGTAATCCATAGGGCCCAATGACAACCAATGAGGAGTTGCACGGCAGTACTCGACCGCCTCCCGCAACGGCGCATAACGTCAGCGGCATTACCTCATTTCCAAATGTCCATCCACACAGGACAGGTGGACGCCATTGCGGTGGAGGGCAGGCCATGGCACCTAACTGCATCACAGTACACTTAGGCACCATTTGGGCCTATCCAACAATATACTGTTACAGTCACAACATGCAATGCAGTGTAGTGTTTGGAAATGTGGAATACTGACAAGCTGCTCACCGTTACGCCCCCTAGATTACAACCGCTGTGGATGAATAGGAGATGAAGACATCCCCTCGTGTACAGACCCTTGGTGGACTTGGCAACAGGGCCACAATCACATAGCTGTGTGGCCAATTGGAGCCAGGCCTGATATCTGCTATCCGTCACCCCACTGGGATCCCCCCTCTTGTGCAAGTCCTATCTGTGCTCCATTTCTCAGCAACTGGCTCCTTCGAAGTTACAGTGGGCTTGGCAGCAGAAATGTCTCTGCCAATGTTCTCAATAGTGCTGACCAGAGTGTTGGCTGCCCTGATTAAACACATGCGCAGCTACATTGTTTTCACCCAGGTGGAGGTTTTGGCCACATTGAAAGCTGACTTCTATGCAATGGGACATATCCTCAACATTATTGGGGCTATTGATGGTACACATATTGCATTTGTCCCCTTCCTCCCCCCTGGAGAAATGAACAGGTGTTCAGAAATCGAAGGAGCTTTCACTCGATGAATGTGCAGATAGTGTGCCTGGCGGACCAGTACATCTCCTATGTCAATGCTAAGTATCCTGGGTCTGTGCATGATGTCTATATCCTGAGGAATAGCAGCATCTCATATGCGATGGCTCAACTCCAGAGGCACCGGGTGTGGCTAATAAGTGAGCCCATGGTTCCCACCCAGTTGGTGTTGGTGTATGAGTATGGTGTTTGCCATAACGGTTAGTGTTTGGCTAACAGGTATCCCTCGATACTTGCAGGTGACTCTGGTTACCCCAACCTCTCATGGCTACTGACCCCTGTGAAGAATCCCAGGACAAGGGCAGAGGAACGTTACAATGAGGCACATGGGCGAACAAGAAGAATCATAGAAAGGACATTCGGCTTCCTGAAGGCCAGGTTCCGTTGCCTCCATCTAACTGGTGGATCCCTGTACTACTCACCAAAGAAGGTCTGCCAGATAATCGTGGATTGCTGTATGTTGCATAACTTTGCCTTGAGACGCCAGGTGCTTTTTCTGCAGGAGGATGAGGCTGGAGATGGGCATGTGGCAGCAGTGGACCCTGTGGACAATGAAGATGAGGAGGCAGAAGATGGGGATGAGGACAACAGAACAGCCATTATATGACAGTACTTCCAGTGACACACAGGTAAGACACTGTAACTTAACTTTGCATTGACAGTTTTGTATTTGACATTGTACATAGCAGACAGATTCTCCCAATTCTATGATCACTTACTGTACCCTTTGGCATTTCTATTTTCAGATATCTGTGCCCACACTCTGGCACCTGGTGTGTTGACTGCAGCCAACTACAGGTCATTCCTATGTATACATCATAGTACAGTTGTATTGCAGTGTTTAAACATTGTTAACCTGTTAGATGCGGGCGTCGGCCACTGGCCGACGCCCACACTCCCTCCCTGGTGCGGGTCACGACCAGTGGCCGACACCAGGGAGGGGTTAAAAATCCTCCGGTGCAATGCACCGGAGGATTTTTATTTTTATTTTTTTAACCGTAGGAGACGCGGAAGAACTTCCGCGTCTCCATCCCACCCCCCTCCCGCCCCCTTATGACGTCGGCGCGCTGACGTCACAGTTTTTCCCCACCGGAGAAGGAGAGAAGCAGGTAAGCGTTCTCTCTTTCTCCGGTGGGGAAAAAAAGGCCAAAACGGCCTCCCCAGATGCCAGGGAGGCATCGATGGAAAGGGGAGGCTCTCCCCTTTCCATCGATGCCTCCCTGGCACCGTTTCCTGGCCATGGATCGCAGCGCGGCTGCGATCCGCGGCCAGGAAATGCCCTTAGGCACCAGGGATCTTCTTTGGGGGGGTCGGCCCCCTCGTAAAAGGGCCACCCCCCCCGGGCAATAATTATTTATTTACGCGGTTTTGGGGGGCGATCGCGCCCCCCACAAAAAAAAAAAAGGAAAAAAGGAAAACAAAATGGCGGGGTCGGCCCTTGGAACACGGGCCGACCCCAGGGGGAAAAAAAAAACATGTAGTTTTGCCTGGGGAGGCCGATCGCCCCCCCCAGGGTAAAAAAGAAAAAAAAATTGTTGGTGGTCAGCCCTTAGGGTGACCATCAATGGGGCCATTTTTTTTTTTATACATGTGTGCTTTGCCAAGGGCAAGCACATATGTATAAAAAAAAAAAGATTTCTGACATGAGTGTTTTGTTTTCATTCTCTCTCTCTCTCATATATATGTGTATATATGTATACACATATATATATCTATATAGATATATATATATATATAGATATATATATATAGATATATGTATATATAGATATATATATATAGATATATATATATATAGATATATATATCAAAAACGAAGTTGTCCTCATGTGAAAGCGCACTCCCAACAGGTTATATAAACGGGAAGAAAAAGCAAAGCCAGCAACTCACAGTGAATTCTTTAAGCAGTTTCATTATTCCAGGCCTTAAGTTATAAAATCATCTCTGGACACGTGTTTCAAGGTCAATCCTTTCTTCAGCAGGGAAAAATATAAAAGTGTTTCACCCTCGTAGGTGCAGCCAGTGCTGGAGGTGTTCCAGGCATCTCTTTCTTACTGAAAAGACCGGCATGGCTTCAGCTTGTCTAATTACAGGCACCTGATTAGTCTCTTTAAATACTAGTCCGCCCCAGTGGGCCTCTCAAGTGAGCAGTGCATGCTGGTTGTGGTGGTCCTGCATTTTTTTAATTTTGCCCCAAGTGGGTTGCTGGAGCCAAACGAAATAATGACCCAAAGTGCAAAACCTTTGTAGGCGAATCCAAAGTAAAATTTTCAGATTTGCTGTGAATAACCCAACCTGATTGCTCTTATGTGACAATCCATTTTTAGTCACACAGACATAGATATATATATATATATTTTTTTTTTTTTCAGGACAAGCATTGCAGCGTCCATGTGCTGCTTTTCTGACTTGTTGGTGTGTATCTGGGCTTCTAACAACGCCCACCTCACGCCCATCACTACCACTCGTTCGTGGGCTTGCCCTTCAAAAATCCTTTGATGACATTGGAAAATGATTTACCTTTGTCCCTCCTTGGGGAGGTTTTGTTACCGCCTTGGCCATCGCCCCTGGTACATGGCTAATTGCACTTTTGCTGTTACGTTTAACTGCGAGCGAACTTCTTTTCCTTTTGTGTAACTCTTCACATGACGCTCATGGTGGCCGTGGCGCTGTGAATCGGCTCTCTTATGTGAAAGAGTTAAACTTTCAATTATCAATTTATGTGGCAAGAAAAGTTGGGTTAGGAGTTTATAACGCTAATAGCTCTAACTCGAGCAGATGCGAGACCCATTGCATTGTAAATGCTTGTTATTCTTGTGTGTGTTGTTTTATAATGGTGAACAATTTCACCGCACTCCACGAGGACCGTGATCAAGACTCCTTGGTGAGTTGAAACACGTTGGTGGTTATTGACTGCAATAAAATACACGTTTATTTGTACTTCGTGGAGTGCGGTGAAATTTTTCGGCATTAGATAATTTCTAGATTGGTCTTCTCTGTCACTGGGCACCGGCAGTGGAGTGTGCCGCCCAGCAACCCTTCAACCACTTTGTTTCTAAACATATATATATATATATATATATATATATATATATATTATTATATATATATATATATATATTATTATATATATATATATATATATGCAACACAAATTGGTTAAAAAGATTGTTGCGCAGCGCACTCCACTGCCGGTGCTCAGTGATGGAGGAGAGCACCCTGGAAAATATTTTGTGAACAAGAATCTCACCGCACTCCACGAGGTTCAAATTTACATGTTTTATTGCAAGTATAAACAATGAAAGAAAAGAGGGACTCATTTACTGTGATCGAGAATCCTTGAGAGTCGAAACGCGTACGTGGCTGTTGCTTGCAATAAAAAGATGCCAATTTGAACCTCGTGGAGTGGGGTGAGAATCTTGTTCACACAATATATATATATATATATATATATATATATATATATATATGCATGCATGCATGTCTTTTCTGTAGTGGCAGTTGCCATAAAGTAGCTGAGTGGATTAGTAAAGGCAAGCGTTACCTGCGCTTTAAAACAAATGTAATGCCATGGGGACTATGGAGATATGAGTGGCACTTTTGCTGGGTAGTACTGAGGGAATTAGAAGAGGAGGTAATGGGAGGCAGAGCACCAAAAATGACTGTTGCACAGAGTGTGTGGTAAGGTGAAGTAATACATTATTTTTTTGTTTTTTTCAGTGTTTTCAGAGAATCTGCAGAATTGGAGAAGAAGCGAAGGTAAGGTGACGACATTTCCTGTTGTACACAACAAACATACCCACAAGCAATTTTGTGACTATCTGCCTTCTACGTAGGCTAGTAATTTAGAGGGACAGTTTAGCCAGTTGCAGAGATGGCGTCTCGTTGGATGACTGCTGATCAAGCCCTAGCTCGGGTTATGGAGGACAGTTCTGATGTAGGCTCAGAGACTGAGACAGCAGACACTGAGACAGCATCTGAGGTAGAGGACAATGGGGCAGATTCTGGGAGTGATTTTTCAGTCAGCGGAGTCCCATCTGACGACACCTCTTCCAGTGAGTCTGAAGGAGACAATGACGACATCCGTGCTGTCCCTTCGCAAGCACATTCTGGGCAGCGGGACCACATTGGGTTAGCCGAACCCAGAGAGCACGTGCTTGCTGCCGCAAGCACAGAGCGAGTGCTCTCTTGGCAGCCCCCCTGTTTGGTTCAGCCCCAAATTCCACCTTTTACTGGTGACGCTGGATGTAAAGTCGATACAGCTAACTTTTTGCCAGTCGACTACATCTATCTGTTTTTGGATGTTGACATTCTTCAGAAAGTTGTGCAGCAAACAAATTTGCGTGCAGACCAATTTCTGAGGGAGCGCAGAGGCACTCTAGGGCCCCATTCTAGGGCACGCCAGTGGACTCCCACTTCGCTGGCGGAGTTGAAGATATTTTTGGGCCTTACGCTCAAAATGGGGTTAGTACAGAAACCCACCTTGCAGTCCTACTGGACGACTCGCACGGTTTGGGTAACTCCCATCTTCGCACCATACATGAGCAGAGATCGTTTTTTGCTACTGCAGCGCATGCTGCATTTCAATGACAATTCTGCTGCATTGACCCGGGACCATCCAGATCATGACAGGTTGTTCAAAATTCGGCCTGTCGTGGAACATTTGTCTGCCAGGTTTCCAGAGATCTATACTCCTGGAAAGAATATAGCAGTCGATGAGTCCTTGATCCTGTACAAAGGACGGCTGCTTTTCAGAAAGTACATTGCGAGCAAAAGAGCTCGCTATGGCATAAAGCTGTACATGCTGTGTGAGAGCTCTACTGGCTATGTGTACAGCCTGAGAGTGTATACAGGGAAGGATTCTACCCTAAACCCTGTAGGTTGCCCTCCCGCGTTAGGGGTCACAGGTAAGATTGTATGGGAACTTGTCCAGCCACTTCTTCACAAAGGCTATAACCTTTATGTGGACAATTTCTATACAGGAGTAGAGCTGTTCAGTGAGCTCTACAAAGCTGGCACTGTGGCCTGCGGTACAGTTCGTTGTAACCCCAAAGGATTCCCGCGGGAGCTTGTTTGCAAGAAGCTCCAGAAATCACAGAGTACTGCATTGCGTTCTAACGAACTGCTCGCAGTCAAGTTCCTAGATAGACGTGATGTATACGTGCTCACTACAATTCATGATGAGAGCACTTCTCCCATCACGGTTTGGGGTCAGATGGCCGAAGTCCACAAGCCCATCTGTATACTCGATTACAATAAGTACATGGGTGGAGTGGACAAGAACGACCAAGTTCTTCAACCATACAATGCGTGTCGTAAAACTCGCACTTGGTACAAGAAACTGTTTACCCACCTGATTCAGATGGCAAGATATAATGCGTATGTTGTTTACCGTCAGACAACAACAGGAAGACTCATGACTTTCCTTGACTTCCAGTTGTCTGTAATTGAAAGCCTCACTGCTGTTACAGAAGAAGCAGCAGCCTCCACCTCATATGTTCTGGAGGATGTGGCAAGGCTGCAGGAGCGACACTTTGCTGATCGCATACCTAAAACACCCAAAAAGGATCGTCCATGTCGTCGCTGTAAAGTGTGCTCAAAGCATGGAAAGCGGCAGGAGAGTCGGTATTACTGTCCCCAGTGTCCATCACAACCAGGCCTCTGTATCCCTACTTGCTTTACGTTGTATCATACTAAAGCAAAGTTCTGGGAAATCGACTGAGGTTGAGCTGCTGTTGGGTAATCCTTTCAGTGGCAGTGCATGGATACCGAACGTCCATGGGCCACTGCTTCGTTAGGCAAGGAGCCACAGAATTTTACTTCATCATGGACTTCCTTTTGGCGTGGTCGGTGTTCTGTTCAATTAACATGCATTTTCTTCCCCCTACTGCATATACTAGTGGACAGAACATATGCCACATTGCCACGGAGTACCCTTTCTTCACCTGCATGTCTACCTTACTTTCAACGGTAGATATGCTCTCTCAGTTCGAGAAATCACTTTGTAGGGCATACTTGGAAGCCCCCAACTTGCTTCCACAAACTAGTATAGGTTCACTTGGCTATTATACAGGATTAGCCAGGACTCTGATGAGAACAGAGACATGGATGGGTAAGGAAAGCTTATGGTAGGAGTGCCTTCACAGGGTTATTGCACAGGTAGAAGGCAGATAGTAAAGGTAGTACAGATGTACATCATCTACACCTATGGATTCAAACCCATTGGTGCCATCCCAGCACTGAAGGAGAATGACTTGTATAGGTCAGTGTTTGACCTGCTTTTCATGTTCATCCTCCATCAGAACTTAGTAGATCTTCAGTTTGCTGTATAAGTGCATTATAGTCACATCACTGCACATAATGTTGGCTGGGACATATGCTACGTTCTCATGGACTCCCCTATGTACCAAACACTACCCTTTTCCATAGCCTATGACCTTCTCTTTAGGGAACATCATGAGAAATCCCCAGCATGTCTCCCTTAGTTTCAAAGGTAGATATGCTCACTCAGTTCGAGGAATCGCTTTGTACGGCATACTTGGACACCCCCAACTTGCATCCACAAACTGGAAGGAGTTGGATTTAGCACAGAGAGTGCGTTAAAGGCGCATGAAAAACATGTCTTCCTGAGCCTCAGGTGGCTGTCACAGGAGTCATTAGTAAAGGTTTGTTACGCATGCATTTGGTAATGTTAAGGAAGAAGGAGGCAGGTAGCCTATGACCTTCTCTTTAGGTAACAGCATGAGAAATCCCCAGCATGTCTCCCTTAGTTTCAAAGGTAGATATGCTCACTCAGTTTGAGGAATCGCTTTGTACGGCATACTCGGACACCCCCAACTTCCATCCACAAACTGGAAGGAGTTGGATTTAGCACAGAGAGTGCGTTAAAGGCGCATGAAAAACATGTCTTCCTGAGCCTCAGGTGGCTGTCACAGGAGTCATTAGTAAAGGTTTGTTACGCATGCATTTGGTAATGTTAAGGAAGAAGGAGGCAATTACTTGACAGGTGGTAAAATGTAGTCAAACTTATTCCGTTCTGTGGCGTGTGAATGTGATGGGTCCTTGTCTGGCAGCGGTAAGTTAATGTGAGTGGAGTGATTGATTGGATTGGGCCCGTGGCTGGCGATATGAAAGGGTTGTTTGTTGTGCGTGAATGGCGTGTGAATGGACCATAAAGAGGTTGGTGCCTGGACGCGGCTTTATGGCCCACCTTCAGAAGGCTTGGTTTCAATATTCAGATACTTTGTTAAGTAATCATGCTTTGAAACCATAATTTCTGGAGGTGCTAAAACCAACCAGTGTGAGTGGTGGGTTAACTTTAACAAACTAGTACCAGGGGAGTCCAAGGGTGCAGGACTTGCATGGCTCTCACCAGTTTTCCTTCACCCAGAATCCCCTTGAAATTACATTATGTGCTTAAAAAACACATTTTCCTTGCATTCCAATGAGCAGAAGTCCAGTGATCTGCAGGGATCCTCAAAATTCCTACCACCCAGTGTTTCCCCACTTGTCCTGATAAAAACACAACCCCGCTTGTGTGCCTGCGCCTAGTGCCTGCTTCAGGAATGAATCACTCCAGGGTTAACAGTAGACCTCAAGCAAGGACTACCATTGACCCTTGTGTGATCCATTTCTGTCGCGGGCGCTAGGCCTACCCACACAAGTGAGGTATAATTTTTATCGGGAGACTTGGGGGGGCGCTGGGTGGAAGGAAATTTGTGGCTCCTCTCAGATTCCAGAACTTTCTGTCACCGAAATGTGAGGAAAACTTGTTTTTTTAACCACTTTTTGAGGTTTGCAAAGGATTCTGGGTAACAGAACCTGGTCAGAGCCCCGCGAGTCACCCCATCTTGGATTCCCCTAGGTCTCTAGTTTTCAAAAATGTACAGGTTTGGTAGGTTTCCCTATGTGCCGGCTGAGCTAGAGGCCATAATCTACAGGTAGGCACTTTGCAAAAAACAGCTCTGTATTTTGTCAAAAAATGGGATGTGTCCACGTTGTGTTTTGGGGCATTTCCTGTCGCGGGCGCTAGGCCTACCCACACAAGTGAGGTATCATTTTTATCGGGAGACTTGGGGGGACGCTGGGTGGAAGGAAATTTGAGGCTCCTCTCAGATTCCACAACTTTCTGTCACCGAAATGTGAGGAAAACTTGTTTTTTTAGCCACTTTTTGAGGTTTGCAAAGGATTCTGGGTAACAGAACCTGGTCAGAGCCCCGCGAGTCACCCCATCTTAGATTCCCCTAGGTCTCTAGTTTTAAAAAATGCACAGGTTTGGTAGGTTTCCCTATGTGCCGGCTGAGCTAGAGGACATAATCTACAGGTAGGCACTTTGCAAAAAACAGCTCTGTATTTTGTCAAAAAATGGGATGTGTCCACGTTGTGTTTTGGGGCATTTCCTGTCGCGGGCGCTAGGCCTACCCACACAAGTGAGGTATCATTTTTATCGGGAGACTTGGGGGGACGCTGAGTGGAAGGAAATTTGAGGCTCCTCTCAGATTCCACAACTTTCTGTCACCGATATGTGAGGAAAACTTGTTTTTTTAGCCACTTTTTGAGGTTTGCAAAGGATTCTGGGTAACAGAACCTGGTCAGAGCCCCGCGAGTCACCCCATCTTGGATTCCCCTAGGTCTCTAGTTTTCAAAAATGCACAGGTTTGGTAGGTTTCCCTATCTGCCGGCTGAGCTTGAGGCCATAATCTACAGGTAGGCACTTTGCAAAAAACAGCTCTGTATTTTGTCAAAAAATGGGATGTGTCCACGTTGTGTTTTGGGGCATTTCCTGTCGCGGGCGCTAGGCCTACCCACACAAGTGAGGTATAATTTTTATCGGGAGACTTGGGGGGACGCTGGGTGGAAGGAAATTTGAGGCTCCTCTCAGATTCCACAACTTTCTGTCACCAAAATATGAGAAAAACTTGTTTTTTTAGCCACTTTTTGAGGTTTGCAAAGGATTCTGGGTAACAGAACCTGGTCAGAGCCCCGCGAGTCACCCCATCTTGGATTCCCCTAGGTCTCTAGTTTTCAAAAAAGCACAGGTTTGGTAGGTTTCCCTATGTGCCGGCTGAGCTAGAGGCCATAATCTACAGGTAGGCACTTTGCAAAAAACAGCTCTGTATTTTGTCAAAAAATAGGATGTGTCCACGTTGTGTTTTGGGGCATTTCCTGTCGCGGGCGCCAGGCCTACCCACACAAGTGAGGTATCATTTTTATCGGGAGACTTGCGGGGACGCTGGGTGGAATGAAATTTGAGGCTCCTCTCAGATTCCACAACTTTCTGTCACCGAAATGTGAGGAAAACTTGTTTTTTTAGCCACTTTTTGAGGTTTGCAAAGGATTCTGGGTAACAGAACCTGGTCAGAGCCCCGCGAGTCACTCCATCTTGGATTCCCCTAGGTCTCTAGTTTTCAAAAATGCACAGGTTTGGTAGGTTTCCATATGTGCCGGCTGAGCTAGAGGCCATAATCTACAGGTAGGCACTTTGCAAAAAACAGCTCTGTATTTTGTCAAAAAATGGGATGTGTCCACGTTGGGTTTTGGGGCATTTCCTGTCGCGGGCGCTAGGCCTACCCACACAAGTGAGGTATCATTTTTATCAGGAGACTTGGGGGGACGCTGGGTGGAAGGAAATTTGAGGCTCCTCTCAGATTCCACAACTTTCTGTCACCGAAATGTGAGGAAAACTTGTTTTTTTAGCCACTTTTTGAGGTTTGCAAAGGATTCTGGGTAACAGAACCTGGTCAGAGCCCCGCGAGTCACCCCATCCTGGATTCCCCTAGGTCTCTAGTTTTAAAAAATGCACAGGTTTGGTAGGTTTCCCTATGTGCCGGCTGAGCTAGAGGCCATAATCTACAGGTAGGCACTTTGCAAAAAACAGCTCTGTATTTTGTCAAAAAATGGGATGTGTCCACGTTGTGTTTTGGGGCATTTCCTGTCACGGGCGCTAGGCCTACCACACAAGTGAGGTATCATTTTTATCGGGAGACTTGGGGGAACATAGAATAGCAAAACAAGTGTTATTGCCCTTTATCTTTCTCTACATTTTTTCCTTCCAAATATAAGAGAGTGTGTAAAAAAGACGTCTATTTGAGAAATGCCCTGCAATTCACATGCTAGTATGGGCACCTCGAAATTCAGAGATGTGCAAATAACCACTGCTCCTCAAAACCTTATCTTGATCTCATTTTGGAAATGCAATGGTTTTCTTGATACCTCTTTTTCACTCTTCATATTTCAGCAAATGAATTGCTGTATACCCAGTATAGAATGAAAACCAACTGCAGGGTGCACCTCATTTATTGGCTCTGGGTACCTAGGGTTCTTGATGAACCTATAAGCCCTTTATATCCCCGCAACCAGAAGAGTCCAGCAGACAAAACGGTATATTGCTTTCAGAAATCTGACATCCCAGGAAAAAGTTACAGAGTAAAACATAAAGAAAAATGGCTGTTGTTTTCAGCTCAATTTCAATATTTTTTTATTTCAGCTGTTATTTTCTGTAGGAAAACCTTGTAGGATCTACACAAATGACCCCTTGCTGAATTCAGAATTTTGTCTAGTTTTCAGAAATGTTTAGCTTTCCAGGATCCAGCATTGGTTTCACACCCATTCCATCACTAACTGGAAGGAGGTTGAAAGCACCAAAAATAGTAAAAATGGGGTATGTCCCAGTAAAATGCCAAATTTGTGTTGGAAAATGTGGTTTTCTGATTCAAGTTTGCCCGTTCCTGAAAGGTGGGAAGATAGTGATTTCAGCACCAGAAACCCTTTGTTGATGGCATTTTCAGGGAAAAAACCACAAGCCTTCTTCGGCGGCCCTTTTTTCCCATTTTTTTGGAAAAAACGAAATTTTCACTGTATTTTGGCTATTTTCTTGGTCTCCTCCAGGGTAAACCACAAACTCTGGGTACCATTAGAATCCCTAGGATGTTGGAAAAAAGGACGGAAATTTGGCGTGGTTAGCTTATGTGGACAAAAAGTTATGAAGCCCTAAGCGCGAACTACCCCAAATAGCCAAAAAAGGGCTCAGCACTGGTGGGGGGAAAGGCCCAGCAGCTAAGGGGTTAAACAAATACATAGTTAAATCATTTGACATGCTCGATACTTGTATTTTTTCAAAGTGCGTTTATTTAAGTGCTAATAGGTAGAGGGGTATGTGCAATGGGCTGGGGTGATGGTGGAGGAAGTTCAGGATAGAGTCCACCCTATTTGTATCACAGGTGCATTGTCCAAGGGGGCAGAGGAAGGGGAGCAATGGCAGTTCAAGATGGACAGGGTGACAGAGTGGGGCACAAGGATGACAATCATGAGAGTCCTATTTCCTGGCGGGGGTCTTGGAAATTTTCTCTGGCTTCTGGCTGGATCGCAGGGACTGTTTGCAGGGTGGTTCTCCTTCTGCAGGGGGAGGGGTGCAGGTGGCCTGCTGTTCCTGTGGCTGGCCTCCTGTCCACTAGCAGCAGCGGAAGTGGAGGACTGTTCATCGGTGGGGCTAGTGTCAGGGTCCCAGTGGTGTGTCCCTGCCTCCCTCATGGTGTTGGCCATGTCTGCCAGCACCCCTGTAATGGTGACCAGGGTGGTGTTGATGACCTTCAGGTCCTCCCTGATCCCCAGGTACTGTCTCTCCTGCAACCTCTGGGTCTCCTGCAACTTGTCCAGTATCTGGCCCATCATCTCCTGGGATTGGTAGTATGCTCCCAGGATGTTGGTGAGTGCCTCCTGGAGAGTCAGTTCCCTGTGCCTGTCCTACCCCTGTCACACAGCAGTCCTCCCAGCTTCCCTGTTGTCCTGTGCCTCAGTCCCCTGAACAGTGTGCCCACTGACACTGACCCCAGGTCCCTGATCGTCCTGTGTTTGTGGGATTGCCTGGGGTCCCTGTAGTGGTGGACACACTGCTGATTGACGTGTCCTGGGGACAGAGGTATGGGCCCGCTGGGTGGGTGCTGTGCTGGTATTTCCTGAGGGGAGGAGGCTCTGTGGTGGTATGGGACTGTGCCTGGGTAACCGACTGTCCGGAGATCCCTGATGGGCCAGGTTGGTCATCCAGATCCAGGTGTCCAGAGCTGCTGTCATCACTGTGGTCCTCTTCTGTGGGGGGACCGGATGTTGCTGGCACCTCCTCTCCGGTGACGTTTGGTGGGGGACCTGTGGGGATATAAATGCAGTGTTATTGTTTCTGCAAGTGACATCTTGTGCATGGGTGTGTTGCCCTGTATGGTTGTGATTGCCCAGTCAGCTTTGCCTTGTGTGAGTAGTGATTTTGCAGGGTAGGTGATTCTCTCTAATGTGCATGCTTTAGTGATGGGTGTCCATGCAGGGCTGTGAGTGATGTCCATACATTGGTGGTGTATGCAGGGCTTGGTATTGAGATGGGTGGGTTGTGATGGTGGGGTGTGTGTGAGGTGATGGGGGCAGGGTAGGGGTGAGGGTATGTGATGGCATGCAGGTAGGGAGGGTGAAAGTAGTAAAGAGTTGACTTGCCAGAGTCCAGTCCTCCCGCTACTCCTGCGAGGCCCTCAGGATGCAGTATTGCCAAGACTTGCTCATCCCATGTTGTTAGTTGTGGGGGAGTGTAGGAGGCTGGCCTGGCTTATAGTGGGTTCCTGATGGTACTTACACTTTGTGCCAGGTCCAGTTATCCCTTATTAGTAGAATAGTAGTGTTCTAGCAACTTAGGCTGATAGAGGTAGCTATAGCAGAGCAGCTTAGGATGAACTAGGAGACATGCAAAGATCCTACTATACGACTTATATCATATAGCACTATATCATAAGAATCACAATACTCAGAGTTTCTAAAAATAAAGGTACTTTATTTTAGTGACAATGTGGCAAACATTTCTCAGAGGAGGTAAGTAAAATACACAAAATATACACACAAACCAAAATCAGGTAAATAAACAGTTAGAACAGATAGGCCTAGGGGCAACACAAACCATATACTAACAAAGTGGAATGCGAACCACTTAGGGACCCCAGGCCTAGTGTAGTATGTAGAGGGTCACTGGGAGCGTAAGAAAACACTAAGGGTGTCCAAGATACCCCACCCCAAGACCCTGAAAATTAGGAGTAAAGTTACCCTACTTCCCTAGAAACACACTAAAGTCATGATAGGATATTCTGCAAAGACAACACCTGACTGCAAAGCACTGAAGACGCATTCCTGGACCTGAGGACCTCTAAAGGAAGGGGACCAAGTCCAAGAGTCACAAAAGTGTCTAGGGGTGGAGGAGCCCAGTAGACCCCAGATAAAGGTGCAAAATGGCTGCCTCTGGGTGGAAGAAGCTGAAGATTCTGCAACAACAGAAGATGCCAGGAACTTCTCCTTTGCACAGAAGATGTCCCACAGCGTGCTGGAGGATGCAGAGTTGTTTCTATGCAGAACGACCGCAAACAAGCCTTACTAGCTGCAAAGATTGCAGTTGAAGAAAATGGGTGCTGCCCGTGCCAAGGAAGGACCAGGAGGTCACCCCTTGGAGGAGGAGACAGAGTGGGCTCTCAGGAGCACAGAGAGCCCATGCAGAAGCAGGCAGCATCTGCAGAAGCACTTGAACAGGGGTTCAAGAAAACTGAGCACTGCAGTCATCTCAACACTACAAAGGAGAGTCCCACGGAGCAGGTGGTCAACTCAGTGAGTTGAGCAATGCAGGACGGAGTGCTGGGGACCTGGGATGTGCTGTGCACCAAGGATTCCTTGAAAAAGTGCACAAAAGCCCTAGCAACTGCAGTACACGCAGTACACAGGATTACTGTCTGGCGTGGGGAGGCAAGGACTTACCTCTACCAAATTTGAACAGATGAACCACTGGACTGTCGGGGTCACTTGGATCCAGCTCCTGTGTTCCAGGGACCACGCTCGTCAAGATGAGAGGGGACCCAGAGGCCCGGTGATGCAGAAGTTTGGTGCCTGCGTGAGCAGGGGGAAGATTTCGTCAACCCACGGGAGATTTCTTCTTGGCTTCCAGTGCAGGGTGAAGGCAGACAGCCCTCAGAGCATGCACCACCAGGAAACAGTCAAGAAAGCCGGCAGGATTAGGTGCTACAATGTTGCTGGTAGTCGTCTTGCTACTTTGTTGACATTTTGCAGGCGTCCTGGAGCAGTCAGCATTCGATTCTTGGCAGAAGTTGAAGAGGGAGATGCAGAGGAACTCTGGTGAGCTCTTGCATTCGTTATCTGACGAGAAACCCACAGGAGAGACCCTAAATAGCCCTCGGAGGAGGATTGGCCACCTAACCAGGTAAGCACCTATCAGGAGGGGTCTCTGACATCACCTGCTGCCACTGGCCACTCAGAGGCCTCCATTGTGCCCTCACACCTCTGCATTCATGATGCAAGAGATCTGAGACACAATGGAGGAGCTCTGGGCACCACCCCTGTGGTGGTGATGAACAGGGGAGTGGTCACTCCCCTTTCCTTTGTCCAGTTTTCGCCCCAGAGCAGGGGCTGGGGGATCCCTGAACTGGTGTAGACTGGCTTATGCAAGGAGGGCATCATCTGTGCCCTTCAAAGCATTTCCAGAGGCTGGGGGAGGCTACTCCTCTTCAGGCCTTAACACCTATTTCCAAAGGGGGAGAGTGTAACACCCTCTCTCAGAGGAAATCCTTTGTTCTGCTTTCCTGAGACTAGGCTGCCCAGACCCCAGGAGGGCAGAAGCCTGTCTATGGGTTGGCAGCAGCTGTAGCTGCACTTAAAACCCCAGAGTGCTAATTTGGCAGTACCCGGGGTCCATGCTGGAGCCCCGGGGATGCATGGGAGTGGCACCACAATACCAGATTTGGCATGGGGGGACAATTCTATGATCTTAGACACGTTACATGGCCATATTCGGAGATACCATGGTGAAGCTACATATAGGTATTGACCTATATGTAGTGCACACGTGTAATGGTGTCCCCACACTCACAAAGTCCGGGGAAATTGCCCTGAACTATGTGGGGGCACGTTGTCTAGTGCCAGGGTGCCCTCACACTTAGTAACTTTGCACCTAACCTTCACTAAGTGAGGGTTAGACATACAGGTGACTTATAAGTTACTTAAGTGCAGTATAAAATGGCTGTAAAATAACGTGGACGTTATTTCACTCAGGTTGCAGTGGCAGTCCTGTGTCAGAATGGCCTGAGCTCCCTATGGGTGGCAAAAGAAATGCTGCAGCCCATAGGGTTCTCCTGGAACCCCAATACCCTGGGTACCTAGGTACCATATACTAGGGAATTTTAAGGGTGTGCCAATCAGAATTGGTAAAAATGGTCACTAGCCTGCAGTGACAATTTTAAAGACAGAGAGAGCATAAGCACTGAAGTTCTGGTTAGCAGTACCTCAGTAGGCACCACACAGGGAACACATTCAGCCCACAAACTATGAGCACTAGGGCCCTGGCTAGCAGGGTCCCAGTGAGACATATAAAACACACTGACAAATAGGGTTTTCACTATAAGCACTGGGGTCCTGGCTAGCAGGATCCCAGTGAGACAGTAAAAACACCCTGACATATACTCACAAACAGGCTAAAAGTGGGGCTAACAAGGCTAGAAGGAGGCTACCTTCCTACAGGGAGGAGGTGGGGGTCTACTGCCAGTCCTCTGTACAGCTATCTGGTGTCTTGCTACCATGGAACGTACCTTCCCCCATAGGTCGTTCCACCTCTTCCTGATGTCATCACTTGTTCTGGGGTGCTGTCCCACGGCGTTGACCCTGCCCACGATTCTCCACCATAGCTCCATCTTCCTAGCAATGGATGTCTGCTGCACCTGTGATCTGAATAGGTGTGGCTCTACCCTGATGATTTCCTCCACCATGACCCTTAGCTCCTCCTCAGAGAACCTGGGGTGTCTTTGTGGTGCCATGGGTGTAGTGTGTGTGGTGTGTGTGAGGGTGTGTGGGGTGATGTGTGTTGTAAGGTGCGTGGATGGTGTATGGGTAATGGTGTTCTATGGCTCTGGTTCTGTGGGTTCTCTCTCTCTCTCTCTCTGTTGTCAATTTTTTTGAGTCATAAAGGGTTGTGGGTAGTGTGTGTTTTATAGAGGTGTGGGTGTGGTGTGTGGGAGTGTGGTGCGTGTATGTGTGTCAGGTGTGTGTAGTTTGAATTGTCCAATGTAGTGTTGTTTTGTATGTGTGTGTGTATTTTGAGCGAGGTGGTATGTACCGCCAATGGTTTACCACGGTTGAATGTCTGCCGCAGTGATTCGTGGGTCATAATGTTGTAGGCGTAGTTCTGTTGGCGTAATGGTGAGGGTTTTGGGACCACCAGTTTATCACTGACCTTTGGGCTGGCGGACTTGAGTGTGTGGCTGTACAGTGACGGATTGCCATGTGTGGGTCATAATATGGGTAGCGGTAAACCGTTGTTGGAGGCAGTCGACATGGCAGTAAGCAGAACTTGCTGCCAATGTCATAATGAGGGCCTTAGTGATATCACCGGAAACACTGGATATTGTGCCTCACACTGATACTCGAACCCTGTTCGCAACAGGGCTCACCAGTTCTCCGGGGCAACGTGCACTCACCAGGCCCCCTGGGCTGAAGCAGGCACCCACTCTAGTGCTCCCTTTTGTTGTGAGGCAGGTGCTTGTTCTAAAGATTCCATTGTGTGTGTCTCTCCCCGTATATTCCCACCCACCATCCACCTGTGCTACTCTTTTTTCCTGTTTTCCTTCCTTCTTTTCATCGGATTTAAATTTCTCCCAGTCACCCTTTCTACATACCTTCTTTCTTCCATTCATACATAGCTTCCTGAGCACCTTGCAGCTTTACTTTTTTTTGCAGTTTACCTACCTTCCTTCCAGTCATCTTTCTCTTCATGTAGGTGTTCTCTTATTTCCTCTGACCTTCTGTACTGCGGCATACCGTGTTCAATCTTCTATTTAAACTCTGCCTCCTACAGCTGATCTCCTCCATTACAAATGCCTTGTGCCCCCATAAGCCCTTGTCATATGAACAAACAGCGGATTTCGCTGTATATACTTGGTTCTCACCAATAACAACAGACAGCCTTTAAATGTGTCTGAATAGACACAAGATAATGCAATTAAAAGCAATCGTTCTTAGACAGTGGTCATGATCTGGCCTACTGACTTGTGTTTCAACCTAAAGACTTCATGCATTTAGTTAACTTTAGAGCAAAGTAGCGCTTTTCTCACCACAACCTATTACGTGCCACGCCTCAATCCACACAGCGGGGGAGATTTTAACACAGTCAAGACAAATACAGAAGCCGACAATTTTTAATTTCAGAACATGTTCAGAGATGTGTTTACTGATCACATATTCAAACCTTTTTTGGGGGGGGTATTTCTAGTATTGGATAAATTGATGTTTTTTTTTTTTTTATATTTAACATGCGTCTAACCTCGACAAGTTTTGGAGAGGTGTACATGGTGTATATTGTTCATAAAAGTATTTTTTTGTGAAAATCATTTGTAATTTAATTACGTAAAAAAGTTATCCATAAAATGTATTAATTTTCATGCAGTGACTGTGTTCGTATTCTTCATAATGTCGAGTCACAGATTAGCAATCTCTAGTAAACTCTTGGTGGTGTTGGTCAGCGTTGCTCAAAACTAGTGACATTTTGCAAGTCTGATAACATCACCAGAGTGTTGGCGGCTGTAGATTCTTGGCATGTATTTAGAGAACTCGGTCTTCGCACCAGTAATAACGCACATTTGTAGTTGACATTTTGTTTGTATAGAATCTTTCCATTTTCAGAGTAATGTTGTTAATGTTCTATAATTAAGTATTTCAATGTGAAACTTTTATTTATTATTACACGTGGCTTGCAACGTATTGTTCTCAAAGCCTCGCTTTTATCCCTTAGCCCCGCCCTCCACAAAGCCTCAAACTCATTTGCTATCCATGGTTGTTAACCTTTTGTGAACTGTTTTACAGCAAGTGTCTATTTTATTATGATGACATTGCACTAACTGGTTCCAGTCCAATCCATTTCTTTGGTACTTGTCAGCTGTAGTTTTTGCACACAGACAGGGTAATATTTAATTCTTTACGCAAATGCATTTCATGTGTGATCTTATGACAAATACGTTTTGGAAATGTATTTTTTTTTGTGCATCTGAGTACCTAATCGTCTGGCGTTGTTTTAGTACATAATTTTCTTTATTTCACATAAGTTGGTTTTGGTCACGTTTTATTTTAACCTGTTTTATTTTTACATTCACTCCTCAGTGCCATTACCAAACCGACAGCAGTGAGATAGCTCGCCTTAGACTGTCAGTATCTCTTAACTAATGCATAATAATCACATCTGTCAGGGTTAGGTAATCTAAAGTGAACTATCTCCATTCTTCACCTCTGTGCCAACTCAAAGAAGGCCTTCCCATCCTCCACAAAAATGCACTGCTGACACGTCACGCTTCTCACTGCTTCGAATGTCCACCTGGAAAGTGAGCTATGAAGCAGTCCCATCAGAGCAATGTATTTCAGGTCAACTTGAAGATTCCCGGTGGCGAAGGTAACCAAACGAGGCCTTAAAACACCACACAGGTCCTAAATGGTGAAATCTGAGTAGAGAATGAGCACATCCTTGCAAAATGTCTGTAGTTACGCTTCCCTTGGTTACAATAAATCTGTGTGAGTGGTCGAAGTAAATGTTATCTTTGCAATGACTGGCCAGAGTAAATGTATTTTTTTAAATTAGAGGGACGATGCAAAAGGGCATTCAAATGTTGCAGGATTATTTCTTTCTTTCTTTCTTTAATTATTTAGAACTAAGTATTATAAAATGTGTTCTGCTGCACTACACTTATACCTTTCACCTACTCTCAGACACCGCTCACCCTGCATACTCACCCACCGTTTACCCTGCAGAGTCACGATGACATTGCACTGGCATTCAAATACTGCTCAGCCACTACTCACACATTGCTGACTCTGCACCCACACACCATTGACCCTCTCACACAGTACTCACATTCCTCTCACTGTCCACCCACACCTCTCACCATGAACTCAAACTACCCATCCTGCACTCAACCTCAATCTATATTCGCAGACTTCCTAACTTGTACAGGGTCACATTTCTCACCCTGCCCATTCACAGAATTCTCATTCTGCACTAAACACACATCAATCACCATGCTTTCAGGCACTTTCACGCTGCACTCAGGCACTTATCAACCTTCATTCATGCACCACTCACCCTGCACATATAGCGCTCACATATTCTCCCTGCACTCATACACTGCTCCCACACCACTTATTATTGTTCCCATAGGTGAAACCTACTGCATTTACCAATGTTTGTTTGTTATTGCATGGTCTGATCATGTTCCTTGCCCTGTGCTTCCAATTGTGTACTGGACTAGGGATGCAGCTGTCTTCAACCATGACTGTTTGTTTCGGTGCCGTTCTCTATCTTTTTGGCGTGTATACTGGATGTATAGTGCTTGTCTGGCATACATGTGCTGTGCTTCTGGTAGGGCTATCTTGGTGTAAAGCGGCAATGTATTTAGCCTTCTGAACTTTTCTCCTTCAGTGTAATGTTTTGCCCTGTCCTTTAAATAAATTGTGTTTTACCTGAAGCGATCTTGTGGTTATTTACCTTTACGTTTCTGCTCCTCTGGGCTGGGTGTTTACCTTCA
The DNA here is from genome assembly GCF_031143425.1 of Pleurodeles waltl. Lineage (NCBI taxonomy): Eukaryota > Metazoa > Chordata > Amphibia > Caudata > Salamandridae > Pleurodeles > Pleurodeles waltl. Next base: position 1,246,822,630 of record NC_090437.1, read on the forward strand.
GAACGTTAGACAACCGTACTTACACACTGAGCGTCACGTTTGAACCTGTTTCTGGTTTCCCTTTTGCATTTCCTTTGGCACCTAACTTTGGCATTTATGCTCTTTTGCTCTGTTTTAGATTTGGTGTTTTGATTTGTTTGTGGCCCTCACCCTGCTTTCTACAGGATGCTCAGTTGGATTTGTTTTGGAAGTCATTGTCTCCTTTCTTGGTCTGCGCTTCTTGTTTGAGGATCCAAATCATGCCCACTCCCCATGGGGTTGGGTTTGGTGGAGTCACATTCCTGGACTTTTTTTGCTTGAGCTGGGGTGTTCCTGCTTTGCTAAAGGATATTTGTGTTGTTGCAATTATGGATACCCCTATTTAGGGCCCCTGCTCAAATGGGGGCACTTATTGTGCATTTTTGGATCCTAGTTTTGACTTGCTTTCAGGCTAGCATTTGAGATTGTTGGGCTTCTGGTTTCAATCCTTATAACTTTGTGTCTTAACTTTGCCCTTCTGAGTGGGAACCTTGTTTGGCAATCCATGCAGGTCTTGGGTGCTTTGGATCGCATCATGACGTGAGTACTGCGGCAAAGAAGTGATGACTTGGCAATCCTTTGGTTACTCACTGGTAATCCATTCTGTTACAACCCTCCCTGCTGTTTGCCAAGCTTTGGTGCTGGCATGTTGGGCTGCTTTGGTGGTGGACTTGGGAGATTTCTGTGTAGAGATTGTTCTTTATAGACACAAGCATACCTAAAGGTGAAGGACTTTTTCGGTAGATTATTCTAAGACTCTAACCTAAATTCTCAGAGGTCTCCTATGTATATAAGAATGTGCAAAGTTATAAAGTTATTTCGTACAAACTAGGCATATTTATTGAAAAACGGAAAAAAAATTGCAACGGATAAAAAGTTCCTCCCAAAATAGGCTATGCGTCAAAATCAGGAAATTTTGTATATAAGTGTAATTTGTGTTGTGTAACTTGCCAGAACAAGTTAGAAAAAGCTAAACAAGGGGTGCACTTGAACACAAAATATTCGTGAGTGATGGTCTGATGAGGGTGCAAAAGCTAGGCAATGTATGCACTTTAAATCAAAACATGACAGCAGTAGGAAAGGTTCAAGAACCTGTATCGGCTAATAATCGGAAAATATATGACTAAATTGAGTGATAAGAACTTTGCACACTCTTGTACATCATCCAGAAAAGTTAGGGAATAATATTTCTGAATTCCCTTTTCAAATATCTTTCTTTGTTTTTTATTAATAAATTAAGTAATTTTAGACTCCGGATTTAAGTAACCTTAACCTCTGAAGAACTAAAACAATGAGCTGCGCTATGAAACACAGGGACGTGTGTAGCCTTAAACATATTTGTTTCACTACCAGACCAGTCAGTTCTTGAACACGTTATCTTTTCTAATGCATGGATCTGCAACACTTACTTCACAGTGTGCAGCAACAGTCTGCTGCATTAGAGATTCTGTAGTAGAAATATTTTAAAATATGCATGGTAGAAGAAACACAGTCTTAGTTAATAAGAAAGAGATAAGTCTTTGTAAAAAGGTGGTGATCAATTTTATCTTTACAGATATTACCTTTACAGATATTATGGCGCAGGTATAATGTGGTGCACAGGTTTACAAACTGGCGCAATGGTGGTGGGGGGCTGTTTTGCGCTGCCTTAACGTAAAAAAAGATGCTACGGGGGCACAAGAGTCTTGTAAATGAGCCTCATAGTTTATATTATACATTCTTTAATACAAATTTTACTTTTAAATAAAAATTTGGATTGCCTATATTTTCTATGAACAAATATGCACAACATGTATTTTCTTCTTATTGGAAATTAGACCTCCGCTGTTGATGGTGGTTCTTCATGCTGACTAGCAATATTAATTACCTTGATTAACCCACTGGATCAGTTCTAGCAGAATGCAACATCAAGATCCATGCCCAGCTAAAACCCAAAATCTCTTCTCAGCTTCTTATTATCATCAATCAGTGACACACAGAAACTCATATTCATTCAGTCGTGGATGTCAACCAACAACCTGATGTTTAACCTGATGAAGACTGACCCTCTCCTGCTCACAAATATCACCAAATAATCTCAGATTCAAGCTTGACTCTCCCACTTGACCCTAGCAGATCTCACACCTCAATCAAAAAAACAGGCCAAATCCCTTGTATTGATCCTCAACACTAGCCTCTCAACCAAAGAGCACATTGTCAAGAAAAGCCCAAAACGTTTTTTATCTCACTTCTTGGCTTGCCTCTCAAATACTCCCCTGCTCTCCAGCTAAATCTGCTGTATACAAATACCAACACATATACATAATCATAACCTCTCACATAAAATAGCACCCTGCTAGTTTGGGCTGCTTAGTTACTTTTAAGATTAAAGGTCCCCCTCCAACATATTGTCTCTTTGTCAAGCATTCTGTCAGAAATTATGTGATAGATTCAAAGAGGGTACACCTACCAACCTAATAAGCATTAGTTGCTTAGGTCGCAACGCAGTACAATTTTAACATATGACAGGATCAGGCAGTACAAAACAACATTAAAGTTAGGAACACAATAAAATTCCTGGATCATTTTAGACAAAATAAAGAAAAAATCAATAAGCCATGTTATGAGGTGAATGAAAATGCTTTTGAGACTCAAAATAACAATGCAGACTCTTCTTGGCAATCCAAAGGCAGTATTTACTGTTGTGACAGGGAGAAAAACACTGTGGACTGCCCCTCAGCCCTGTATGACCTGCCTCTGTCTTTTCTCCCAAAAGCCTTTTCACAGACCACCCTTTTTCTACACATCAGTACAATTCCAAATTAACCAACAATCAATTAATCGAAAACTTGCAGATTTACATTTTAAAATGGAAAAACACTTGAAAACATGTGACCCCATAACGCTGAATTCCTAAGGTAAGCCATTACTTGCTCTTTATTATATGTTCAACAAAGGTTCATGACCAAGCATTCTTTGAAATATGAATGTGTATGAGCTTTTTGTAAATGTAATGTATTTGATGTGTGTGCTGTCAGCATTGTGTGTCTAGGAATTCTGAGTGTTCGGCATTTGGTTTCTTCTCTGCACCGATTGTAAGTCATGCACCTGTGAGCTTTGGGCTAATTCTATTATGTACCGAATTTCTAATCAGTCTGCAGTCTGTTTGTGGGGTACTTGTGTGCTGATGCTGTAAGTTCTTGCAGGTTGTTTAGACATGAGTTGGCCTTTAATAGATGAACCTTTCATGTTCCTTATTGTACTACATAATTGAATGAACATTTCACCCTGCTCGTGTCAGTGTGGGGGTTAGGCCTAAACTGGTTTTGATTGTGAACAGCGGTGCTCTTTCTCCTTGTGCTTGATGTTGCGTAATGTTTTCACACGTCATATTTACAGTAGTGCGCTTATATTTTACATTTACCACAACACTCCCACCTCTAATTGATATTTCAACTACCTTATCTAGATCTTGGTTTGCCTTTGGCACCAGGTGATACATGTTGCCTTGGGAATCCACTGTTTGTGTTGGTGTCCTAATTGAAAACATCCCCCAGCCTTAGTGCTAATTCTCCTAAAACATGTTAGTATTGCCTGCATTATGCAGTATGTTAGTAGTAAGATTACAGTCATTGGTAAAGAGCCCCCAAAAGTCCTGGCATCCAGGATGTAGTGATGAAAACCAGCGCCTGGCCAATTATCTGTGGAACCGCCTTCACCTATCATTTCAGTCTGTAAATTATGCAGTGTCTGATTTGCATCTGACAAAGTTCCATTCTCTGCATCATTTGCTGGAAAAAACATGCAGCATGCAGTACAAATCTTCTTACAAACACTTCCTTGCATGGCCATCATACAATATACAGTACATAACGGTGTTGCAGCACAATTATCCTTAGGCCATGCAGTTCCTCCTTTATGGCATCAAAGCCTTCATTTGTGGTGTTCACGACCTTGAGGATTTCCCACCTTGTGATCTGGAGCCAATAAGCTTTTGCCTTAGCTTGGACAAATGGTAAGATGCTCCCAAAGAAAAGCTCAGTGTCATTGAACAAGTGATACTCTTGAGAGATTTGGTTTCAAGTGCTTGTGCCATAGTATTCTGCAGTTGTCTTCCTTCGGCTGTGATATAGCAAGGTCACTGGATGGCTCATGGGGTGTTTATGCAAAGTAGATATATTTATTCCAGGTATTACTAAAACTGAAGTGTGCAAAAAGTCACTATGGAACAAATACCTCCCCAGTTATATGGTAACTGGGCATACAATAGTTCTCCACACTGCTAGAAGAAATCTATAAGGTTGGAAGTGCCGCCCTGCATCGCGGTGTGGAAGTCTGTGACCTCCCAACCAATATTCCGACCTACGTCAACTAGCCCATTTCCCCTAAAACATAAGAAGACAGAAGTTAGTTTCATGAGAGTCCAAGGAGTGACTTAAATGCTGCCTACGCAGGTATAGTGTGGAATATTTTTGTCCCAGAAGGATGTACATTTTGTTATTGCATCCTGGCTAACATCAGTGTCATTCCATAATGATATAGCCCTACAGGAAAATTCAATTTTGGCAAGCCACTGATTAGGAGCAAAGACTGACCCTTTTACTCTGAACCCTGGCCTACGGACACAATGTGGGGGTAGGGGGTTTGCAAAATAGCTGTTACAATTTGGTTGGTAGGTGTGTTATCCCTAGAAAACCAGATCTAGGACCATCTGGGTCCAATCTACAGTGGTGGGGATCCTGTCTTTCTCATGCATGTTACTTCATCTCTGATATTTTGTCTATCTGTGAGGATGTATTATACTTCTGGTAAGGTGTTGTATCTTGTGGCATTGACTAGGAAGTGTACTACTTTGACATGCGTCAACTGCTTTTATGTCTTTATTCTACACAAGTACATGTGTAAAAGACAGTGAGCTATGTCTGGTGGTACTTCTTTTGTGGAATGAAGTCTATCTGAACCAGTAGCATGGGGAATTAAGGAGCACACAAAGCATGACTCATTTATGGTCTCTGGACCTATTTCTGACGTGCTCATATTACATGCTGTCTAACAATTTAAAATGAGTGTTATGGGTCACATTGTTATTAGAAAGCTCTCTATGAACTAAAAATTATTTGGAATTTGGGGATACGGTGCTAACAAAGAGGAAATGAAAGAAATAAGAGACAAAAGAGAAATACAAAAACAAAAATACACATCTTTTGCAATGTCCATTCAAAAAATAGTCCAAAAATATAGTTGGAGGGGGGCCCTTTTAAGGTAACAATCTTCGTCCCCCCTCTTGTTCCAATTGAACTGTCCATTATTTTTGGTGAGCAGCTAGGTCGAGACCCACGTGGCTGTGATGAATCCAGGGCTTCCTGCCATCCATTTTGAAAACTGTTGATATAACCATGGTGTTAGAACAGGGGTCTATGGTTGGCAGCCAGGTTACCCCCGTCCAAGCAAGGACCCTCACTCTAGTCAGGGTAAGTCACACACAATCCAAATTATCCTGTGCTCACCCTCTGGTAGCTTGGCACTGAGCAGTCAGGCGTAACTTAGAAGGCAATGTGTAAAGTATTTGTGCAATAAATCATGCAATAAAACAGTATAGCATGACAAAAGTACACCACACAGTGTTTAGAAAAAATGTATAATATTTATCTGATAAGATGCAGGTCAAAACGATTAAAATGCAATAATTATATGTTGAGATATCACTGTAAAAGTGATATAAAGTGCCTTTAGTCTCTTAAAACCAATAAATATCTCTTGCAAGCACAAAGTACCTGGTTTGCGTTCAAAATCTCCACAGGGGACTGCAGAGGAGGCGATGCGTGGAAAACAGGTAGGTGTGCATCGGTTTCGCCCCTTCGCCCACAGACTTGCGTTGTTATTTTTCACGCACGGGAAGGCTTTGATTTCCAGCGTGCACACTTGGTTCCTCTTCGGGTTGCAGGGTTTTTGGACACCCTGGGGTCGATGCGTGGAATCCTGGGTTTGTGGAGCGAAGTCTCAGGTGCTGCGTTGATTCAATGGGCGTTGCGTGGAAATTTCTCCCCCACACGGCAGGCGCTGCATTGATTCCTCTCTAGAAGTCAGGCTGTGTCGTTCCGGCTCGGCTGTGCGTCGATCCAGTGGGCCAAGTATTGAATTTTTGGTCGCTACGCTGACGCTGCGTTGATCTTCTCCTTGCAAAGTTGGTCTGCATCGTTCCGGTTTGGCGTGCAGTAAATTTATCACTGCGGTGCAGGCTGTGCATCATGATTAGCAGGCTGTGCATCAAATTTTTGCCGCACAAGGAGTCCATTTGCTGGAGTGAAGTCTTTTTGATCCTGAGACTTCAGGGAACAGGTGACAAGCTCTATCTAAGCCCTTGGAGAGCACTTCTCAGCACAGCCAGAGAGGAGCAAGGCAGTAGGGCAAAAGAAAGGCAGCAGTCCCTCTCAGAAAAGCAGTCCAGGTGAGTCCTTTGGGCAGCCAGGCAGTTCCTCTTGGCAGATCTGGTTCAGGGATTCTTCACCAGCAGGTCATTTGTCCAGAAGTGTCTGTGAGGTAGAGTGTCTACCCCAAGAAGTGTCTAAAGTTGGCTTTTCTTATCCCCATTTTGGCCTTTGAAGTAGGCTTACTTCAAAGGAAAGTCTCACTTGTTTATGAAAACCTGCCTTGCACAGGCAAGGCCTCAGACGCGCACCAGGGGGTTGGAGACTGGATTGTGTGAGGGCAGGCACAGCCTTTTCAGGTGTGAGTAAGTACTCCTTCACCCTCCTAGCACATATGGCTCATCAGAATATGCAGGCTACACCCCAGGTCCCTTTGTATCACTGTCTAGTGAGAGGTGCAACCAGCCCAACTGTCAAACTGACCCAGACAAGGAATTCACAAACAGGCAGAGTCACAGAAATGGCCAGTTCCCCAATCCACCTCAGGGACCCTGTCCATCACAGGAGTTACCTCATACCCTTGAACTTCCTGGTGTGTGTCAACTCCCCCCTTTAAGTATGGTACCACATCTCTGGGCATGTGAACTTCTTCAGCAGTACTGGATACAAGATTTTTGCTGCCACCACCTGAAATGGAATCACCCCTCATGGCTTCCAGCTTCAGCTCTTCACAGCTCAGCTCTTGAGCTGCCAACATATTTTTCTCCAGGGCTAAGGGTCTCTCCGCCTCAGCCGTCTCCATCTCTGCATCTAGCTTTTCCATCCACTGCTCCTGAGCTAGGAGCCATGCCTCTTTCTCTGGTACCCTTACCTCATCAAAGAGGAGAAGTGTGGCTCAATGGTTAGAGCGGCAGACCCTGATGCAGAGGTGTGGCCTGGGACCAGGGTTCAATTCCGTCTTGGGCTCAATTTCCTCATACCTGATAACTCTTGCGTCGGTGCCAATCTAATCATGGGGTCCCACTCTGTAACTCTGGGCAATAGCTTGCTTAATCTCCACAACAGCCCCAACAGCGCTAGGGATGCCTGGCTTCACCTTGGGGTGCCCAGGAGTGGGCCCTTCACAGGGAAAGCCAGGAAGGGTTCCACAGCGGTATGTGTAAAAGCGCCAAGATGCCCTCAGGGTAAAAGAGCGCTATACAAGTACGAAGTTTACAGTTTTTACAGTTTCATCAGAGAATTCCTCCTTCTCAGAGTAGTCCTCCTCCTCAGACTCATCTGGTAGTATTGCCTGCCAGCGTTTCAACTTATACTGAAACAGGAATGACTCAAGATCCTCCCTTCTGGATTTCTTCTTTACAGCCAATCCCCTTTCCTTGCAGAATACCTTTAACTCCTTCTCTTCATAGATGAATAGGTGCCAAAAATTGACTTCCATTCTGCCAAGACCTCACAGGTGCAACCCAAAACCAGAGTCCAAAAATATCAACAATATATCTAGGAGGACACCAGAGAACAAGAAGCAAAAAAAGTAAAATCACGTTGACCTTCAACTGTGGGTAGGTAGTGTACATGTAGCTACTGTATGTCACTGCTCAAATACAAGTCCTATCCTCACTGCTGACCACCAATGTTAGGAATGGGGTCTTTGGTTTGCATGCAGGTTACCCCCTGTCCAAGCAAGGACCCTCACTCTAGTCAGGGTAAGTCACACACAATCCAAATTATCTTGTGCCAACCCTCTGGTAGCTTGGCACTGAGCAATCTGGCTTAACGTGGAAGGCAATGTGTAAGGTATTTGTGCAATAAATCATGCAATAACACAGTATAGCACCACAAAAATACACTACAAAGTGTTTAGAAAAAACATATAATATTTATCTTATAAGATGCAGGTCAAAACTATTAAAATGCAATAAGTATATGTTGAGATATCACTGTAAAAGTGATATAACGTGTCTTTAGTCTCTTGAAAACAATAAATGTCTCTTGCATGCACAAAGTACCTGGTTTGTGTTCAAAATCTCCGCAGGGGACCGCAGAGGAGGCGATGCATGAAAAACAGGGAGTTGTGCGTTGGTTTTGCCCCTTAGCACACAGACTTGCGTTGTTATTTTTCACGCACGGGAAGGCTTTGCATCGATTTCCGGTGTGCAGATTTCGTTCCTCTTCGGGTTGCAAGGTTTTCAGATGCCCTGGGGTGAATGAGTGGAATCCTGGGCTTGAGGAGCGAAGTTACAGGCGCTGCATCGATTCGGTGGGCGTTGCGTGGAAATTTCTCCAGGTCGGCAGCCGCTTCGTCGATTCCTCTCTGGAAGTCGGGCTGCGTCACTCCGGCTCGGCTGGGTGTTGATCCAGTGGGCCATGCTTCGTATTTCCGGTCGCTGCGCTGGTGATGCGTGGATTTTCTCCTTGCAAAGTCGGGCTGCGTTGTTCTGGTTCAGCGTGCATGAATTTTTCACTGCGGTGCAGGCTGTGCGTCATTTTTAGCAGGCTGTGCATTGAATTTTCACCGCACAAGGGGTGCAGTTGCAGCAGTGAAGTCTTTTTGGTCCTGAGACTTCAGGGAACAGGAAGCAACCTCTATCGAAGCCCTTGGAGAGCACTTCTCAGCACAGCCAGAGAGCAGAAAAGGCAGCAGGGCAACACAAAGGCAGCAGTCCCTCTTAGAAAAGCAGCCCAGGTGAGTCCTTTGGGCAGCCAGGCAGGTCATCTTGGCAGGTCTGGTTCAGGGATTCTTGACCAGCAGGTATCTTGTCCAGAAGTGTCTGTGAGGTAGAGTGTCTACCTCAAGAAGTGTCTAAAGTCTGTGGTTTTGGGTGCTCTTTTTATACCCATTTTGACCTTTGAAGTAGGCTTACTTCAAAGGAAAGTGTCACTTGTTTGTGAAATCCTGCCTTGCCCAGGCAAGGCCTCAGACACACATCATGGGGTTGGAGACTGCATTGTGTTAGGGTAGGCACAGCCCTTTCAGGTGTGACCATTCCTTCTCTCCCTCCTAGCACAGATGGCTCATCAGGATATGCAGGCTATACGCCAGCTCCCTTTGTGTCACTTTCTAGTGAGAGGTGCAACCAGCCCAACTGTCAAACTGACCCAGGCAGGGAATCCACAAACAGGCAGAGTCACAGAAATGGTTTAAGCAAGAAAATGCCCACTTTCTAAAAGTGGCCTTTTCAAACACACAGTCTTAAAACCAACTTTACTAAAACATGTATTTTTAAATTGTGAGTTCAGAGATCCCAAACTCCACATGTATATCTGCCCCCAAAGGGAATCTATGCTTTAATCATGTTTAAAGGCAGCCCCCAGGTTAACCTATGAGAGAGATAGGCCTTGCAACAGTGAAAAACGAATTTGGCAGTATTTTGCTGTCAGGACATATAAAAAACATTAGTATATGTCCTACCTTAACCATACACTGCACCCTGCCCATGGGGTACCTTAGGGGTGTCTTACATGTAGGAAAAGGGAAGGGTTATGCCTGGCACGTGGGGGCCCTTGCCAAGTCGAATTTACAGTTTAAAACTGCACACACAGACACTGCAGTGGCAGGTCTAAGACATGATTACATGGCTACTTATGTGGGCAGCACAACCAGTGCTGCAAGACCACTAGTAGCATTTGATTTACAGGCCATGGGCATCTCTAGTGCACTTTACTAGGGACTTACTAGTAAATCAAATATACCAATCATGGATAAACCAATCAACAGTACAATTTACACAGAAAGCATATGCACTTTAGAAGTGGTTAGCAGTGGTAAAGTGCCCAGAGTCCTAAAGCCAACAAAAATGGGTCAGGAAAAATAGGCGGAAGGAGGCAAAAAGTTTGGGGATGACCCTGCCAAAAGGGCCAGGTCCAACAATACTCAATTGCTCTTTCACTGAATGATTCTTCTTTTTGCCAATGATACGTATGCTTTGGAAGGTTTTAAATCACGCCTGGCTATATTTTTGTAATTTCTTTCTGCCACTAGGAATATCTTCTGCATATGTTCTAAGCGGTTCTCCGTGTTTAGATGCTCTTAATCCTTTACTTTTTACCTTTTCTGTTACCAGATTTAAATTTTTCTAAAGTAGACACACCATTTTTAGAGTGGGAAATAATTTTGTCTAATTTTTCTACTTTACCATTTTACAATCGACTTTCGACTTTTAGTCTTGTTTATCAAGTCTACAGGACACATCAGAATATAAACTTTTTGTTTCATGTAATGTACATTTGAAACAACAGTTTGCAATTCTATACATCACACTGTTGTCACACTTCATTCAACTGCATGCGATTGCCTTCAGTCACTCTAGCTAAGTAAGCGCCTCATTGATTGTGCAATGCATGCACACAATCCATCCATAGAAAAATAAAAAAGAAGCAAATTGCATGCAGGGCCCTTCTGGCCTTATCTGATAAATTCATAAACACATATATTTCCATTGATTATGCAATGCACGTACATAATCCCTCAACAATAAATAACAAATCACGTGTGGTGCCCTTCTGGCCTTCTCTGATAAATTGACAAATACATATATTTGCATTGATTGTGCAACGCACGTACACGATCCTTCAGCAATAAAAGCAAATTGCACTTACATCTGCGTTTAGTACTGCCAAAAGCTGCACAGACAAGACCAAGGTGATTATCTTTGGAAATAACACCTCTCCCTGGGATGACTCATGGTGGCCCTCCATGCTCAGACAACCCCGATCGACCACGCCCGAAACCTCAGTGTCATCATCGACAGCAAATTCACCTTCAAACAACAGATAAGTGCAGTGGCCTTCTCCTGTTTCCACAACCTCTGCATGTTACAGAAGATTTTGAAATGGATCCCCATCGAAATGAGAAAGATGATGACCCAGGCCATCATTGCCAGCAGAATTGACTACGGGAATGCCCTTTACGTCAGATTCCCTGCCCAGTTGCTATACCGCCTCCAAACCATCCACAATGCAGTGGCACGGCTCATCCTGGACCTCCCCAGGTGCACCTGCATCACCCCCCACCTCAGAGAGCTCCACTGGCTGCCTGTGCACAAGAGGTGCAAATTCAGGGTTCTCACCCTGGCATACAGAGCCCTCCACACCATCAGACCCAACATCATCAACCACAGACTCTCCTTCCACCGGTCCACCAGGGAGATCTGCTACCCAACCTGCTCACTCGCTCAGGTCTCAAGAGTACACCACAGTTCCAGCAGTGGATGATCCTTCTCTCACATTGCTGCCAGGACCCGCAATGACCTCTGCCTGCCCACCACTCTCACACTCCCCAGCTTCAGTAGGAAACTGAAGACTTGGCTCTTTGGTTAGAATACACCAGCCTGCACCAAGAACCCATAGCACCTGGGTACCCCCAGGGGTAGAAGCTGTGATTTATAAATCCTATGATTGGTTGATTGATTGATTAGATCTAGGCATGATTTCAAAATAACAGTGATTTAAGGCTGAATGGTGACCTGCAACAAAGTTGGATCTGGTTATTTTTCTTTTTCTCAAATTCCTTCACCAGGACAAGATGGGATGCTAAAACTGACAATGATCCCCTAAAGTTATATTTGACATTGGCAAGCTCTCTATGGAACATTCTATTTTTTCATCAAAAGATAACAGTACAACAAAGGCTGATTTCACAACTGCCAAGGCTAATTTGGAACTGTTTTGGATTCATTGCTTCAGCACAGTACCATGGACTACATTTTGACTTAGCCACTTATTATATTTGTTTTATTTCAGCAGGGTAAGGCATTGCACTGTAGCCAATGAGGGGTCCACGGGTTCACTTGTTGTTCTATGATATTGTTATGTTAGTGTTGAATGCCAGGTAAAAAAGCAAAGGTTGGCAAACCAGCAATTTGTATCCGATTGGGTTGTGCTTCCCTTGCAGAGTAATGATGCTTTGTCCAAGTCCCATATTTTTCTTGAATCTAGGACTGTCACTCCTGGTCTCTCCTAAGGCCTCCAGGTCAGCAAGCAGCCTTCCATGCACCAGGTCTCCCTCCAACCAGGGCCCTCTCAATATCTCAAACTGGTTAGCTGGATTTGGTTCACAAGATAGAGACATTCTGCCTTGTGTGTGCTTCTAGCATTAAACAGGAGGCCATCAAGTTGTCCCTTGTAGAGCAGTTCCTTTTCCTCAGTGCAAGAGGAGATGACATATTCTTCCAGTCTTCAATCTTCAGCTCCTAGGGAGCATATTATTTCTTCATTTAGTTGTCAAAGATAAATGGGTCGCTGGTGTGGGTGCTTCAAATTTCATACAGTTTGCACTGCAGCATTATGTAAATGAATAGAGAGGCAGTTAAGAGCAACAGTGCTGTGGGTATGCTGTCATACGGGATATAGGCCCTCATTACAACTTTGGCAGTAAACCCGCTTACCGCAGTGCAGAAGACCACCAACACACCGCTGCGGCCGCGGAATTCCGTCACGGTCATTATGACCCACAGCTCGGAATCCGCCAAAATCCAGACACCCACACAAGTCCGCCACACCAAAGGTCAGTGATAAACTGGTGATAACAAAACCTCCACTGTCACGCCAACAGGAATACACCCACACTATCACGACCCACGAATCCACACGGCGGTCTTTCAACCGCGGTATTCCATTGGCTGTACACACTGCCGCACTCAAAATACACACACATATACAAAACACAACTACATTGATCAATTCGAAATACACACATCTGATACACATACACACACCACTCCCACACATCCAATACAATATAAAACACACACCCACATCACCCACAAACCCTTACGTCAACAATTGCAACAGAAGGCCAGAGAGAGACACCACCAGAAAGAACAATAGCATCCACAGGCACCCTACACCATCACTCACACAACATCCAAGCACCTCACACAATACACCTCTAAATATCACCCCACACATCACAACACACACCACCCCACACATACACCCACACCAACCCATGGCACCGCAAAGACACCCCAGGTTCTCTGAGGAGGAGCTCAGGGTCATGGTGGAGGAAATCATCCGGGTAGAGCCACAGCTATTCGGATCACAGGTGCAGCACACCACCATAGCTAGGAAGATGGAGCTATGGCGAAGAATCATAGACAGGGTCAACGCAGTGGGACAGCACCCAAGAACTAGGGATGACATCAGGAAGAGGTGGAATGACATACAAGGGAAGGTGCGTTCTGTGGTCTCAAGACACCACCTTGCGGTTCAGAGGACTGGCGGCAGACCCCCACCTCCTCCCCCACAACTCACTACATGGGAGGAGCAGGTCTTGGCTATACTGCATCCTGAGGGCCTCGCAGGAGTAGCTGGAGGAATGGACTCTGGTAAGGCAAATCTTTACTACCTTATCACCCCCACCTGCATGCCATCCCATACCCCCACCCTCGCCCTCACCTCCATCACTCCAACTCCTCACGTATGTCCCAATATCACAAACCACACATTCCAAACACCAAGCCCTGCATGTAACACCAAAGCATGGACACCCATCACCAAAGCATGTCCACTGCACATACCCATACACCCCCCTAAACCATTATCACACAAGGTCCTACACAGGAATGTAAGCACTGGGGTACAGGGTCACCCACCCATTGCACACCATGGCACACACAGATGCAATAATCATGCCTTTATACCCCTGCAGGACCCCTACCCAACGTCACCGGACAGGAGGGTCGAGCCATGTCCACTCCACCCACAGAAGAGGCCCACAGTAATGATAGCAGCGCTGTCCAACTGGATCTAGATGACCAGCCCGGCCCATCTGGGACATCAGGACAGTCGGGTCCCCTCACACTGTCACAGGCCACTACAGAGCTTCCCCCCTCTGGAAACAGCAGCACAGCACCCACCCAGCGGGCCCACACCTCTGTCCACAGGACACGTGAATTAGCAGTGTGTCCACCACTACAGGGAAACTAGGCTAATCCACCACCCCAACAACATCAGGGACATTGGGGAGTGGCAGTGGGCACACGGTTCAGGGGACAGAGGCCCAGGAACACATGGGAACTGGGAGGGCTGCTGTGCAACAGGGGGAGTACAGGCCCAGAGAACACACTCTCCACGAGGCCCTCTCCAACATCATGGGAGCCTACCACCATTCCCAGGAGACGATGGCAACGGTACTGGCCAAGTTTCAGGAGACCCAGCGGCTGCAGGACGAACAGTATCTGGGCTTCAGGGAGGAACTCAAATCCATCAATTCCACCCTGGGCACCATTGTAGGGGTGCTGAAGGAACTTGTGAACACCAGGAGGGACACTGTGGCACAACAAGGGGCCCCTGACACTAGCCTGGACGATGAACTGCCCACCACCTCCGCCGGTGCTAGTGGACAGGAGGCACCGCCACGGGACCACAACACCAGCACCCCACCCCCTGCAGATGGAGAACCACCCCGCAAGCAGTCCCTGAGATCCAGGACAAAGACAGAGAACAATGCCGAGACCCCTGCCAAGAAATGAGACCACCCTGATTTGTCATCCTTCTGTCCCACTTTGTCACCCTGTCCCTACTTAAACTGCCCCAGCTCCACTTCCTATGCCCCTTTGGACAATGCACCTTTGAGACAAATAGACTGGACTCTGCCATGGACATTCCTCCACCATCACCCCTGACCATTTTACAACCCCCTCCACTATTTAGCACTTAAATAAACTCCCTTAAATCACAAAACAATCTGGAGTCAGTCTGTGCTTTCACAATTGTGTGTTTGCAATAACTGAGGGAAATAGCAATGTCCATTGTATTGTCAACATACCTATGTCACACAGCTCTAGTCCATGCGGAAACAAAGCAGATGTCACACAGTGGGACCCACATCTTCTGCTTCCTTGTCTTCACTGTCCACAGCCGCCACAGCTGCCACAACACCTCCACCTGGACCATCCTCCTGCAGAAAAGGCACCTGTCGTCGCAAAGCCAAGTTGTGAAGCATACTGCAGGCCACGATGATCTGGCATACCTTCTTTGGTGAGTAGAATATGGAACCACCTGTCATATGGAGGCACCGGAACCTGGCCTTCAGGAGGCCGAAGATCCTCTTTATAATCCTCCTAGTTCGCCCATGGGCCTCATTGTAGCGTTCCTCTGCCTTAGTCCTGGGATTCCTCACAGGGGTCAGTAGCCATGACAGGTTGGGGTAACCAGGGTCACCTGCAAATGGCGAGGGACAACTGTTTGACACACACTAACTCATAGGGACATCCCCAGACCCAGACACCTATTCACAATGTATAGGGTCTATGTCCTCACCTAATAGCCACACATGGTGCCACTGGAGTTGCCCCATCAGATAAGGGATGCTGCTATTCCTCAGTATGTAAGCGTCATGCACTGAGCCAGGAAATTTGACATTCACATGGGAGATGTACTGGTTGGCCAAAAGCACCATCTGCACATTCATCGAATGGTAACTCTTCTGGTTTCTGTACACCTGTTCACTCCTGCGTGGGGGGACCAAGGCCACATGTGTCCCATCAATGGCACCTATGATGTTGGGGATATGTCCCAGGGCATAGAAGTCATCTTTCACTGTTTGCAAATCCTCCACCTGAGGGAAAACGATGTAGCATGTGTTTCAGCAGGGCAGACAACACTCTGGACAACACGTTGGAAAACATAGGCTGGGACATCCCTGATGCTATGGCCACTGTTGTTTGAAAAGACCCACTTGCTAGGAAATGGAGTACTGACAGCACCTGCACTAGTGGGGGGATTCCTGTGGGATGGCAGATAGCTGACATCAGGTCTGGTTCCAACTGGGCACACAGTTCCAGGATTGTGGTACGATCAAGTCTGTAGGTGATGATCACATGTCGCTCTTCCATTGTCGACAGGTCCACCAGCGGTCTGTTCACTGGAAGATGCTGCCATCTCCTCACCTGCCCCATCGGACGTTGCCTATGGAGGAGAACAGCGAGCAGAGAGTCAACCAACTCTGAGGTACGTAAACACAACTTAATCGGAAAATGTTTGCAAATCGACATATGGCTGTATTAGTGTTTAAGCAAGGCCTAGATATGTGTGACGCAGTCCAAAATAATGCCATGTGGCGGCTGCCTGACCTGTAAAGTGGGACAAGGGGATATGAGGTAACTGCGCTGGCATTGTACACCGTTGCGGTAGGCGGTCGAAGACTGCGGCGCAATCCTGCATTGGTTAACGTTGGACCCTATAGGTCCCAGGAGCCAATGACGATGTACGCCGTAGTCTCTCTGTTCAATCACTTGATACCTGATCTTCGACAGGAGAGGACCTACACTGCAAGTGCTGCTGTGACCTCAGTCTGGAAGAGACAATGGCTTGTGTGTCTGAGGAAAGGGCCCCTGCCTTCAGCACGGAGGAGTTGGAGAAACTAGTGGATGGGGTTCCCCCCCAGTACACGCTACTCTACGGTCCTCCAGACAAACAGGTGAGTACACTGTGAGCATGCTGTATGGGCAATGGCTGTTTGGAATGGTGTGGATGAAAGATAGGGTGGGAGAATGAGGCGTGCATGAAACGACGGTGGGTGCATGTGCATCATGGCAAGGGTAGGGATGTGGGCCAATGACTGTGACGGTGCGGACAGTTATATCTTCTCCTTTTCCCCTGTACTATTCCTGTAGGTCAGCGCCCACCAGAAGAAGGATATTTGGCGTGCCATCGCCAAGGAAGTCCGGACCATGGGGGTCTACCACAGAGGGAGCACCCACTGCCGGAAAAGATGGGAGGGCATTCGTCGCTGGAGCAAGAAGACGGCGGAGGCCCAGCTGGGGATGGCCTCCCAACGTGGGAATGGTGCCCATCGCACCATGACCCCCCTGATGTTCCAGATCCTGACAGTGGCGTACCCGGAGTTGGATGGGCGCTTGAGGGCAGCACAGCAGCCACAAGGAGTGAGTACACTCTCATTCAGCTGATTCAGCGCATTGTTGGTGTCTTGGTGGTGGAGGTGGGCTGTGGGTTCCCCTAGGCCAGGGCGAGTTTAGTAGGCAAGGTCCCTTCTGAAGGCAGGCCCTGTGGCACCCCACCCCACCTATGTACAGAGCCAACTACACCTAGTCAGGCTCTTGTGACATCCATGTGTGCAGCAATCGGGCATAGCCTTGTAACCCATGTCCCTGTGATTGATTAGGGAACTCCAAGTGCCCAGCGTAGTGCAGGGGGCTTCTGTGTCTGTAGTGTCCGCCAACGGTAGCGGTATTGCATGCACTCAACATGTCTTTCCTCTGTCTTCCCCCCTTTTTGTGGTCTCCCTGTTCTTGTGTGCATTAGCATCATCAGGCGGAGGAGCAGTGGCACCGGAGCAGGAGGGAGCAGCATCCCACATGGCCCTGGAGGGCGACACAACAGAGTCTGAATTCACCAGTGGGACGGAGGGCGAGGGGAGCTCCACGGTGGGGACAGGAGCTGAGACCAGCGATACGGACTCCTCGTCTGATGGGAGCTCACTTGCGGTGGCGGTCCTATCTGTGCCCCCCGCATCTACAGGTACAGCCACCACCCCCCTACCAGCACCGCCCTCCCAGCAGCCCCTCATCATTTGCCCCGTGGCCGCTCACCCAGGAGGGTGGGCATCTCCTTCGCCCCAGGCACCTCAGCCCCATACAAAGTTTGAGGAAAGTTTCCACCGTAGTCAGAGAAGAAGTAAAGAAAGTGTAAGAGGATATTCCTACAACCACTACCTCTTTCCCCACTCCCAACCCCCCTCCATCTACCCGTCCCAGTGTGCCCAAAAAACTTTTCCTGTCCAACCTTGACCTCTTTCCCTCACTTCCCCCACCCCTTCAGTCTCCTAGGGCCCACCTCTCCAGGTCCCAACCCAGCGCCTCAGCCACAACATCTGCGGGAACAGTGGTGCCAGTAGTAATCGGCTTCTGGAGTGTGCTAGGCAGCAGGGCAGCCAGTGTGGCAAGGAGCCAGGGCACGGACAGTCCCCCACCTCAAAAGCAGAAAAAGTTGGGCAGTGGGAGAGAGGAAAAAAATCAGCCACCAAAGCCGCTCCCAGGGGTACAGTTGGGAGTGTGGAGACAGCTGCGCCACCATCCAAGGTGGGGAAGGGGCACAGTAAAACCGGGAAGTCTGGGAAAACCTACACGGCGGACAAGATCGCAACAAGCACCAAGCTGCCAAAGACACCGCCGCCACCAGCACCGCTGAACAGGACACCGCCGCCACCAGCACCGCTGCCAAGGACACCGCCGCCACCAGCACCGCTGCCAAGGACACCGGCGCCACCAGCACCACTGGACAGGACATCGCCGCAACAAGCACCGCTGAACAGGACACCGCCACCACCAGCACCACTGCCAAGGACACTGCCACCACCAGGACCGCTGAACAGGACACCGCCGCAACAAGCACCACTGAACAGGACACCGCCGCCACCAGCACCACTGAACAGGACACCTCCGCAACAAGCACCGCTGAACAGGACGCCACCGCAACAAGCACCGCAGGCCAGTGAGCGCCAAAGAATCCGACGCTACTGAGGCCGCCACGAGCAGGATGAAGCACTCTGGGCACAAAGACCCCTCCAGAACCAGTGGAGAGATCCATCCACTATCTCAGTCCTTGGCAGGATGAAGCACTCTGGGAACAAAGCCCCCTCCAGAACCAGTGGAGACTGTTATCCACTTGAGAGACTGTGGCTTTGCACTCCCCAGGATGCAGCAGTGGGCAACCCACCCACTGGAGAGACTTGAGAGACTGTGGTTTTGCACTCCCCTGGATAAAGCAGTGGACAAACCATCCACTGGAGAGACTTGAGAGACTGTGGTTTTGCACTCCCCAGGATAAAGCAGTGGGCAAACCACCCACTGGAGAGACCTGAGAGCCTGTGGCTTTGCACTCCCCAGGATAAAGCAGTGGGCAAACCACCCACTGGAGAGACTTGAGAGACTGTGGCTTTGCACTCCCCAGAATGCAGCAGTGGGCAAACCACCCACTTGAGAGACTTGAGAGACTGTGGCTTTGCACTCCCCAGAATAAAGCAGTGGGCAAACCACCCACTGGAGAGACTTGAGAGCCTGTGGCTTTGCACTCCCCAGGATAAAGCAGTGGGCATGGAGCCCCCTCGTGAATCTGGCATTGTGCACTCATCCGGCTGAGGTGCCCCCCTTCCCTTCCCCCTGCGGTGCCTGTTTTATTTTTATCTGATGCCCCAGCAGTGTTCTCTCCGTCTTGTTCGGGTATTGAGTGTGGGCCTCGCCCATGCATTGTGGGCCCAGTGGTCCACGGACTATATTGGTGGAATCCCTTGGACATGTAATCTTGGTGTATATATTTGTTTATGGTGTGAATATCTTTATATATGTATATGTTTTTGATTCATGTATTTGAATATATTACAATCATTCGACTCATTTCCTTTTGTACTTGCATAATTCCAGAGGGGGTTTGGGGGTGTAACTGTAATGTATCATGATGTATTAGTATGTGTGTTGTCGTGGGTGAGGGTGGGGGTGGGGGTGGGGGTGTTGCGTGTGCGTGTCACTCCCTTTTCCCTCCCCCCTCCCCTGTGTCGTAGGTGTAGTACTCACCTTGGTCTTCGCCGCCGTCTTTGTTGTTCCTGGTAGAGAAGCAGGAAGATAGAGGCTGGCAGTATCTGGAGCTCGGGTTCCATGGCGTCCTGATTCCTCGTGGAGTGTGTAGAGGTGAGCGTTTTCCCTTCCAAGTCCTGTTTCCGCCGTGTTTTTGTTTGTGGTGAATCCGCCCCGGAAAAGGCGGCGGATTGGACTGTTGTAATTCTGTGGGCGGTATATTGCCCTCCGCCTGTCTGTTGGCGGTTACCACTGCGGTGTTTGTTTCTACCGCCTTGGCGGTCGGAGTGTTAAAGTGGCTGTCTATGTTGGCGGTTTCCGCCACGGTCGTGATTCCAATTTTGTTTCCGCCGGCCTGTTGGCGGTTTTACCACCGCTTTAACACCGACCGCCAGGGTTGTAATGACCACCATAGTCTTCAGTAGGAATGTCTTAGTTTCTCAGGTTTATATTTATACATTTTTTAGCACCGCTTTTTGACACAAAAGCGGTGCAAATTTACAAAATACAATTGTATTTTGTAAATTTGCGCCACTTTTTCGTCAAAAAATTACGCAAATGCAAAGCTAAAAGAGTGTAAATATGGGCCTTAGTCTAGTCGTGCAGCACTTTAAATTTTTTATTGCAAATGACTACCCAGTAGAGGATGAATGTGGAAAAGAGGTTTGTTGAAATGCTCTGCGGTCTTCTAGATTTACATCAGTGAAGACTGCAGAACAGCCTGTTTGCAGCTCTGCTTGGAGACCCACAGCCAGAATACAAGCACCACAAATATCTTCTAGCCAAGCAGGAACATCCGAGTCCAAGCTGAAAAGACATTCCAAGGAAGATACACCATAATACCCAACTCTTAGGGGAGTGGGCAGTGCTGGGAACCTCAAACAAAAAAGCCCAGTTCTAACACTAAGGCCCTCATTACAACCCTGGTGGTAAATTCCGCTTATTGCCATGCCGACGGCCGCCAACATACCATGACCTCAGCGGTATTCCGCTACAGGTATTATGACCCACGCAGAGAAATCTGCCGCTACACAGACACCCACACAAGTCCGCCACACCAAAGGTCAGTGATAAACTGCCAATAGCAAAACCCACACCATCACGCCAACAGGAATACATCCACAGTATCACGACCCACAAATCACCGTGGCGGTCTTTCAACTGCTGTAAACCATTGGCGGTACATACCGCTGTGCTCAAAATACACACACACTTACAAAACACAACCACATTGGATAATTAAAAATACACACACCTGATACACATACACACACACCACACCCTCACCATAATAAAACACACACCCACATTACCCACAACTCTTTCAACAAAAGAATTAGAACAAGCAGAGAGAGAAAAGCAAAGACCACACCTTCACCCAGAGGCACAGAACACCATCACACATACACCAACCACGAACATCACATAATACATCACAACACAGCACCCCACACATCACCTCACACATCACTCTCACCACATCATGGCACCTCAAAGACACCCCAGGTTTTCTGAGGAGGAGCTAGGGGTCATGGTGGAGGAAATCATCCGGGTAGAGCCACAGCTATTTGGATCACAGGTGCAGCAGACATCCATTACAAGGAAGATGGAGCAATGGCGGAGAATCGTCGACAGGGTCAACGCCGTGGGACAGCATCCAAGAACCATGGATGACATCAGGAAGAGGTGGAACGACCTACGGGGGAAGGTATGTTCCATTGTATCAAGACACCAGATTGCTGTACAGAGGACTGGTGGTGGGCCCCCACCTCCTCCCCCACAACTAACAACATGGGAGGAGCAAGTCTTGGAGCTCATGCATCCTGAGTGCCTCACAGGAGTAGCAGGAGGACTGGACTCTGGTAAGGCAAATCTTTACTACTTTATCCCCCAACCCTACCTGCATGCCATCACAAACTCCTACCCCTACCCTCACCCCATCACTCCAACACCTCACATATACCCCACTAGCACAACCCACCCATCTCAAAACCAAGCCCTGCATGCAACAACAATGCATGGACACCCATCACAGACCTGCATGGGCACCCATCACCACTGAATGCACACTAGATAGACTCACCCAGCCCACCTAATCAGCAATCACACAAAGCCAAGGCGACAGTGCAAGCACATTACACAGGGAAACACACCCATTGCACAAGATGTCACACACAGATAAATAACAATGCATTTCATCTCAACAGGACGCTTACCCAACTTCACCGGACAGGAGGTGCCAGCTATATCCAGTCCCCCCACAGAAGAGGCCCACAGTGATGACAGCAGCTCTGCACGCCTGGATCAGGATGACCAGCCTGGCCCATCTGGGACCTCTGGACAGTCAGTTCCCCAGCCACAGTCCCAAAATACCACAGAACCTCCCCCCACAGGAAACACCACCACAGCACCCACCCAGTGGGCCCATGCCACTGTCCCCAGGACACGTCAATCAGCAGTGTGTCCACCACTTCAGGGACCCCACTAACCCAGGACGATCAGGGACCTGGGGTCAGTGGCAGCAGTGGGCAAACGGTTCAGAGGACAGAGGCACAGGACAACAGGGATGCTGGAAGGACTGCTGTGCAACAGGGGGAGGACAGGCCCAGGGAACCCACTCTCCACGAAGCACTCCCCAACATCATGGGAGCATACCACCATTCCCAGGAGACCATGGGCACAGTACTGGCCAAGTTTCAGGAGACCCAGCAACTGCAGGAGGGACACTACATGGGGATCAGGGATGACCTCACCAAAATATACACCATCCTGGTCACCATAGCAAGGGTGCTGGCTGATATGGGCAAGACCATGAGGGAGGCAGTGGCTCAACAAAGGGCTCCTGATGCTAGCCAAACCGAGGAACAGCCATCCACCTCCGCTGGCGCTAGTGGACAGGAGGCCCTGCCACAGGACCAACAGGCCACCAGCACCCCTCCCCTGCAGAAGGAGAACAACCCCACAAACGGTCCATGCGATCCAGGCAGAAACCAGAGAACATTGCAAGACCCCCACCAGGAAATAGGACCCTCCTGATTGTCACCCTTCTGTCCCACTCTGTAACCCTGTCCACATTGAACTGCCATTGCCCCCCTTCCTATGCCCCTTGGACAATGCACCTGTGATACCAAGAGACTGGACTCTACCATGGACCTTCCTCCACCATCACCCTAGCCCCTTCCACATACCGCTATACCCATTAGCACCTAAATAAACACCCTTTAATCAAAAACCAATCTGGAGTCAGTCTGATCTTTCACAGATGTATTATCACAACATTAGCAACATATTGCAGTGTAAATGTTCATTTACTCATACCAATGTATGACAGTTGTTGGGCAGCAGTACACATAGCAGAAGGCAGAATGGGGTACCCAGATCTGCGAAAAGGAAATCCAAAGGAACAGTCAGTGTCCATAGGTTAAGAGGCTGCCATGTACAATGTCCTAAAGTATACTGAAATGTGAAAAGGAGTTACAGTCTCTTACCTGTGTGTCACTGGAAGTACTGCATGATGATGTTCGTTCTGTTGTCAATTTCTTCTTCCTCTGCCTTCTCTTCCTTACTATCCACAGGCTCCACAGCTGCCACAAGATCATCACCAGGCTCATCCTCCAGCAGAAAAGGCTCCTGGCATCTCTATGCCAGGTTGTGCAACATGCAGCATGCCACGATGATCTGGCACACCTTCTTCGGTGAGTAGTACAGGGAGCCACCTGTTAGATGGAGGCACCGGAATCTGGCCTTCAGGAGGCCGAACGTCCTCTCAATAATATGTCTAGTTCGCCCATGTGCCTCATTGTAGCATTCCTCTGCCCTTGTCCTGGCATTCCTCACTGGGATCAGTAGCCATGAGAGGTTGGGGTAACCAGAGTCACCTGCAAATTTTGAGGGATACCTGTTAGACACACACTAACCCTTAGGGACTACCCCATACCCAGACACCTGCTCATACTGTATGGGGACCTTGGGCTCACCTATTAGCCACACCCCGTGCCTCTGGAGTTGGCCCATCACATAAGAGATACTGCTATTCCTCAAGATATAGGCATCATGCACAGTGCTAGGATACTTGGCATTCACATGGGAGATGTACTGGTCCGCCGAACACACCATTTTCACATTCATCGAATGGTGGCTTTTTCTATTTCTGTACACTTGTTCATTTCTGCGGGGGAGGGGACAAATGCCACATGTGTACCATCAATGGCACCAATGATGTTGGGATATGTCCCAGGGCATAGAAGTCAGCTTTCACTGTGACCAAATCTTCCACCTGGGGGAAAACGATGTAGCTGCACATGTGTTTCAGCAGGGCAGACAACACCCTGCTCGAAATCCCAGATGCCATGGCCACTGTAGTTTGGAAGGAGCCACTTGCCAGGAAATGGAGCACTGACAGGACCAGCACTAGAAGGGGGGTACCTGTGGGTTGGCAGGTAGCTGACACCTCATGTGCCTCCAATTGGGCACACAGTTCTTGGAGTGTGGCACGATCAAGTCTGTATGTGATTATGATGTGTCTGACTTCCATTGTCGACAGGTCCACCAGTGGGCTGTACACCGGAGGATGCCGCCATCTCATCAACTGCCCCAGCGGTTGTAGCCTATGGAGGAGAACGGTGAGCATAGGGTCATTTACCACATAGGTAGCACAACTGTGTCTGAAGTAATGTTAGAGAATCTGTGTGTGAAATCGTGAGGCCGTATAAGTGCCAATATGTGCAGTGACGCAGTTAGGTGCCATGCCATGTGCACCCCTGAAATGGTGGCTGCCTGACCTGTGGGGACAGACAAGGGGAAATTAGGTAACTGCGCTAGTCGAAGACCGCCGAGCTACTCCGCATTGGTTATCATTGGGCCCTATGGGTTCCAGGAGCCATTGGTGATGTACGCCGGAGGTGACGGTACATACCGCCGCAGACGTGACCGCTATTTTCTATCTGTTCACTCACTTGATACCTGACCATCAACAGGAGAGGACCTACACTGCAATCGCTGCTGTGACCTGAGTCTGGAAGCGACAATGGCTACAGTGTCTGGGAAAAGGGCCCCTGCCTTCATTGCGGAGGAGTTGGACAAACTGGTGGATGTGGTCCTCCGCCAGTACACTACTCTACGGGTCCTCCAGACAAACAGGTGAGTACACTGTGAGCATGATGCGTGGGCAATGCCTGTTTGGAGTGGTGTTGATGTAAGGCACATGTTGGGGGGTGGGCTGAGTACTGCATGTGAGGATGGTCAGTGTATGTGCGTCAGGGCATGGGTGGGAACTGGTGGGCAATGAGTATGACGGTCCGGACGGGTGAATGATTTCCTTTCCTCCTGTACCCTCCCTCTAGGTCAGCACCCACCAGAAGAAGGGTATTTGGTGTGCCATCGCCAAGCAAGTGCCGACCCTGGGGGTCTATCACAGACGGAGCACCCACTGCTGCAAGTCCGGGTGGATCGAAGGGGGCACTCGTCAGAGCTGCCAGTGTGCTACCTACAGATGTGAAGGACCACCTGACTCCGCCGCCTGCCAAGGTAAAAAAGGGGGCGGCTTCCAGCAGGGGAAAGTCGCACCACCCACCCAGCAAGGCCTCACCTAAACACAGAGAGGACAGTGCCAAGGTCCCAGCAGCGACTGCGAAGGTGGGGAAGGGACACACGACAAAGGGCAAGTCACCTCAGGGCACGATGCCTCCTGGTGAGGGGCTGGTGACCACCATTTCCTCAGGAATACCAGAGACCTGTACCACAGTCACCACTGCCGCAATGACTGCCACCTGCACCACCGCTGCCACAACGTCAGTCTGCACCATCCTCCCCAAGGATCAGCCATCCGAGGCTGCCGGAGACAGTATGGCGTCTCCCTCTACCACAACAGACACCTGCACCACGGCCAGCATCGGCAGCATCTCCGCCGCAGCCACCGCCACAGCCACCGCCACCTGCACCACCATCTGCACCGCCACATGCCCAGCCGGTACAACTATATCGGACGTCAGCAGCATCACCAGTGGGCAGCCATCCGAGGCTGCAGTTGGCATCCTGGACTCTTGAAACGCCACTTGAGGCACCACCACCAGCACTGGCACGAGCATCAGTTGGCAGCCTAAGTCGCCGCAGGATGGAGTGTGGCTCTGCCTCCATGGAGTATCATGCTACCTGTTCAAAGTACATCTCGTGGCTCAGACACCCAAGGTGACAGGAGGGTAACAGCCACACACCGGTGCAGCATCACTGGGCACAAAGCCCCCTCCAGATCCAGTGGATAGATGCATCCACTCCCCCTATCCTTGGCAGGATCAAGCACTCTGGGCACAAAGCCCCCTCCAGAACCAGTGGATAGATGCATCCACTCCCCCTATATTTGGCAGGATCAAGCACTCTGGGCACAAAGCCCCCTCCAGAACCAGTGGATAGATGCATCCGCTCCCCGTATCCTTGGCAGGCTCAAGCACAGTGGCTTTGCTCTCCCCAGGAGCATGCAGTGGGCAAACCACCCACTTGAGAGACTGTGGCTTTGCACTCCCCAGGACCAAGCAGTGGGCAAACCACCCACTTGAGAGACTGTGGCTTTGCACTCCTCAGGACCAAGCAGTGGGCAAACCACCCACTTGAGACACTGTGGCTTTGCACTCCCCAGGACCAAGCAGTGGGCAAACTACCCACCAGTGGGCAAACCACCCACTTGAGAGACTGCGGCTTTGCACTCCCCAGGACCTGGACCAAGCAGTGTGCAAACCACCCTTTGAGAGATTGTGGCTTTGCACTCCCCAGGACCAAGCAGTGGGCATGGAGGCCCCTTAAGGGGCAGTGATGTCATACCATCTTCCGGCTGAGGTTCCCCCCCCTCCCCTTCCCCCTGAGGTGTCTGTGTTTTTTTCGACCTGATGCCCCTGCAGTGTTCTCTCCGTTTTGAGGCAGGTGTTGTGTGGGCTTCGCCCCAGCCGTTTTCTGGACCACTGGTCCACATACATTTACAAGGGACAGTGTATGGCCTTGTTTATATAATGTGAACTTTTGTATATACGGTTATTTGATTTTCTTTTGCCATATCTGTATGTTCCAATATAACACTGGTTAGACTAATTTCCTTTTGTCCTTGCGTTCTTCCAGGGGGTGACGAGGTGTTTCAGTATTGTTGTTGGATGTGTTTGTGTGTATGTTGTTGTGGGTGAGGGTAGGGGGTGTGGGTGTTGTGTGCCACGTGTGTGTGTCACTCTCTTTTCCCTCCTCCCCTCTCCTGTGTGCTAAGTGCAGTACTCACCATCGTCGCCGCCGCTGCTTTCTTTCTACTTCCTGGTGTATGAGAAGATACATCAACATGGGGAGGATCTGCAATTCGGGCTTCATGGCGTCCTGGTTCTTTGTGGAGTATCGAAATGTGAGTGGTTCCCTTCGATGTACTGTTTCCGCTGTGCTTTTATGACGTTGGTACCACCCTGGAAAAGCTGGCAGATTGGCCTCTCATAATAGTGTGGGCGGTACATTGTCTTCCGCCTGTCTGTTGGCGGTGACCGACACGGTGTATGTTGCTACCCCCGTGACGGTCAGAGTGTTAAAGTGGCTGTCTTTGTTGGCGGTTTCTGCCGTAGTCGTGATCTCATTTTTTTACCACCGGCCTGTTGGCGGTGTTACTGCCGCTTTAACACCGACCGCCAGGGTTGTAATGAGGTCCTAAGTTCGCCATAAATGGGGACCTAATTTAATCAGGGAGTGCATATTCTAGTGTACAGTAACAGTACTATACAAGTTATAAAATACTGTTAATAGCACATTTAACTCATGATTCCAGTGGATAAGTTTCGAAGAGAAATAAGGAAATACCTTGTAGGACAGCAAATGTTTTAGGATCCTCTGCCATTTGTGTGTTTCTCTATTTAACAAATCCAACATGACAATGGGAGACAGGATTTCCTAGGGACGTGACTTAGCTGCTGAAAATGGCAGATCATGGTGAGCAGTGCTTTGTGTCAAAACTAATCCTGCAGTAATATTTACTCCCCTTCACCATCTGTGGGGAACCGAAGGTCTAGCTACCTCTGGCCCCCGAAGCAGCTGATGGGGATGGCAGTGATACCATGGAGACTCCTCTGTGATCCTGCCAGAATCTGGGGTGCATACCTGTCTCCAGTCTCCCGAGGACCCCTTCACCATCTTCCCGCGTACCACGAGGACGGGGGACAAAGAGGCCCATGCTTCCCACAGGTAAAGACATGCCCCTCCTGGGGCAGCCAGTCCACATGCTGCGAGTCCCAGGGTCTGGAGTGGCTTAGTAAGCAGTTGAGGCAACAGCCTCAAAGAGACTCCGCAAGTCCAGAGTGAGGACCAGAAAGGACCAGACCCAAAAAATATTGAACCCCTGGACCCAACTGAAACTGACCTGAAGCCTTGAGCTGGTAGGCCTAGCAACAACAAGGCCATATTGGACCACAGAGCAATGGTTGCAGAAGTTGAGGTGGCCTGCCAGAAACATTGTGGGTGGCACTGAGGGGGGTTGGGCCTTGAGAACTACCCAAAACCACACTTTCTCCTCTCCTCCCATGAGCCTGGCTAGCTTGCCCTGAGTCCATCAGAGGGCCTGGACAAGGACTGTGCTCATTGGTGAGGCCACCCAGCTGCAGGGTGTCCCGCTACTATGCCGCCGGTTGGTAGACCGGAGGATGACTGCCAAAGAGGGAGTACTCTCTACAGCTGACCGGAGAGAAAACGCAGGCAGGACAAACTCTGAGCTGTGGCTGGGGGTCAGGAGGGTTCCTGGCCACTGAGGTCCAGTCTGGTGATGCCAGATGGCAAAGTAGGTGACGAGGAGGCCTCCCGGGTCCGCACCATGGGTGAAGAGCGTATGATGCTATCTTGCCACAGCTGATCCCACAACACCTCTGCATGGTCACATACGGTGGTAAAAGGTAACTGAAGGCAATAGCGAGGGCACCACTGAGATTGCCCAGCACTGAGGTTTATATTGCATGACAAGGAGACAGAGAGATCTCCTCCCTCTCCCTGTTCAGGTACTACTACCAGGCATCTTTCATGCCTTCACTCACCCACTCGCATGGGCTGACGAAGAGTCCAGGGCTAGATGGAGCCCTGACTCCAGATCACGGAGCAGCATCTGTGCATCAAATCGCCATCACCTTTGAGGGGTCAGAGGGACCCTGCACGATGATAACCTTTTTAGAGCACTGGGTAAGATCATTCTCTCGGCAGAAGAACTGTCCCCATAATTCTCCTTTGAATCAGTGCACAGGGTGCTGGCCAACCACCCGCCACTGATCGCCGCCCCGCCCTGTCATGGTAAAGCTCCTACACCACAAAGATAGAGATGCTATCCTACAAGCAGCTCAGTGAGCAGCCCTACTAGAACCTGAGAACTCCAACGTCGCCTTATTCCAAGATTACACAGTGGTGGTGCAACAGAATGATCCTTCTTCCTGGGGCTGAAATGTTGACTCCGAGACCTCAACCTTCATTATTCCCTGTTGTATCCAGCAAAACTGCTGAAAACCTAAAGAGTTGGTTTTCCTGAAGAAAAATCTGAGTTTCTACAAAGCCAGATCAAAGAAGACAAAGGATTAAAGAGAAGAAATTCAAGTAAGTTGACACTTATGTTCCTAAAAGAAGAGAACTAATTTCCTGAATGGAAAAGGTGTCAAATTTGGGAAGTTATTAGAGGAAATCTCAGAGCTGACTTTTTGCATGTAAAATTAGTGACGGCTCGCGATTCCTTACAGGAAAAGACTAAATAAACAACATCTACCTGAAGAAAATAAGAAGAAAGAGAGAATATAACATAATAGAGGTAGCAAGTGAATGCAAGTAGTCCTATAGAGCGAGAGATCTAAACTTTTGTTGTGTTATAATTTTAAATACTATGCCATTTGAAAATTGAACCCAGCCATAACAATATCAGAAGGTGGGAGCAGATGAATGTATAGAAGCGGGTATAGCAGATTCAGAGTAGTCCCTATTTGTTTTCCTCAACCCCCTTTTGGCCCTATGAGGGTATTGGATTGCAAATGAACTAAGGGGCATATTTATGAAAAGTGGAGCTGCACCTAGTGCACCACCACTTTTCTTGTGCCCTTTAAAACCCCCCTAACACCACCATGTGTGTACAGTATCTAATGTAAGGAGCTTCATGGCGATAGTTAGGGAACTAGCATCAGATTTTTTTGACTGTAGTTCAGCACTTTTCAAGATTAGCATCAAAAAGTTTGACGCAAATCCTGCAAAGCACCCAGAGGCCCATTGTAACGAATGGGATCCTCCTTTTAATGCCTGTTCAGAACAGGCATTAAAAGTGGCGAAACAAATGACCCAAAGAAATCTCTTAGATTTCTTTGCTCCATTTGTTTGCCTCCCTAATAGGGGAATTCCCCCTTTGCATACATCATGTCTGCTGCAGGCATAATGTAGCGCAAAGGGTTACAAAGTGACGCAATCCATGCATGGGGTCACTTTGTAAATATGGCTCTGTGTTTTTGGCCATCTAACGCCATATTACCATAAAAAAATGATGCTGATGTGTTGTTAGAATGGCTCTAGGCCCTCTTAAAACTAGGCCTAAATCGTTTGCATATTAGCATAGTTGGGCATAGAGGAATATTCATCTGCTCCTGTGGAATCTGTCACAAGGTTAGTAGCATTGAGACCAAGGGGGTCATTACGACCCGCCAGGGCTAAAGTGGCGTCTGTACCGCCAACAGGCTGGCGGTACGGAGACCCATATTTTGACCGCGGCGGTAGCACCGCGGTCGCACCGCCGGGGCCGGCGGTTTCCTACCGTTTTAGCCCAGGCGGTGATAATCCGCCAGGGCAGCGCTGCAAGCAGCGCTGCCCTGGGGATTATGACTCCCCTACCGCCAGCCTGTTTCTGGCGGTTTGCACTGCCAGGAAGAGGCTGGCAGTAAGGGGAGTCCTGGGGCCCCTGGGGACCCCTGCACTGCCCATGCCACTGCATAGCAGACAGTGAAAAGCACGACGGGTGCTACTGCACCCGTCGCACGGCCGCAACACCGCCGGCTCCATTAGGAGCCGGCTCCTATGTTGCGGCCGCATCCCAGCTGGGCCGGTGGGCATAAACTAGGTTTGCGCCGGCCGGCCCAGCGGGGATGTTGTAATGGGGACCGCAGGAGTGCGGCCGCATTGGCGGCCGCACGGCGGTTACAGCTTGGCGGGCGGCAGTTTCCGCCCGCCAATCTTGTAATGACCCCCCAAGTGCCCGCACACCTATACTCACCACAATTTGCTTGCTTGGTTAAACACTGGTCACTGTCAGATAACTGGTGAACACAAAACCCACAAGTCAATCAATACTCCCACTTCTCAGCCCCTCATGAATTTTAAGTTCACCTTGACCATTTTCTAAGCTCTACTTCCATA
Source organism: Pleurodeles waltl (assembly GCF_031143425.1). Lineage (NCBI taxonomy): Eukaryota > Metazoa > Chordata > Amphibia > Caudata > Salamandridae > Pleurodeles > Pleurodeles waltl. Next base: position 1,246,853,900 of record NC_090437.1, read on the forward strand.
CTGACTCAGTTAAAACTATCCGACAGTTGACATGGACTGGAGTGCATCCCTCTTGCCAGTCCCCACATGGCATCTACCATGTGATGTGTTAGATGACCCAGTGTTCCGAGAGACTCAACTTAAGCATATAGGCTATTTTTTTGCTGGGAATCACACCACAGCTACCTCCTGCACAGTTGCATGATAGGCCTTTTAGGTAGTTACCAAGGGCATATGCATTAAAAAAAGAATAAGAGTACAGCGAACTCTGGATAGGGATCTTGAGATTGCTGAGATGACCTTGGTGGACCTTGATCGGCAAGCCCCCCTCTACGCTACTGAATACCTAGCTCTAACTACAGCCAAAAACTATCATTCAACCTTACTAAATCACCTGTGGTGTTTTAACTTTGCATCCTACACAGCTAAGATAAATTCAACTGGGGACAAACTGGGACATCTCTTGGCATGGCTGGCACATCAAGAAACCAGTGCTCCGCATCCCCAAAATAGAGCCCACTACTGGCCCTTCCCTGCGCTTGCAGCAAGCCATCGTACAAGTGTTTTATGACTACTACTCTGTCCTTTACCTGGCTACCCCAACTATGTTGCCCGACACATCTGCAGAATTTCTGGCAAATCTAACTGTGCCTAGCATCTTGACTATTGAACCCAAAGACCTTGATGACCCTATTACAGTGGCAGAGGTGAAAAAAGTTATCCACGACTTGGCAAGAAATAAAACACCGGGTTTGGGTGGTTTTCTTTTGGAATGCTATGACTGATTCTCCACTCACCCAGCCGCTAAGCTGATAGACATATACAATGAAGCTCTTGACATTGGGGTGCTCCCTGCAACCCTTCAAGAGTCCCTCCCCATCTCCCTTCTTAAACCCAATAGAGATCCCACCCATCTATGCTCATACCGATGATGACTGCAAAATACTGGGGATAATACTGGTGGACCGCTACCTTCAGTTACTAAAATTATACTCTGCCAATTAAAATGGGGTAGTCCCTGGATGTAGCATGTCGCACAATCTCAGAAGACTTTTTTACATGATGG